>NC_135307.1:74016086-74643586 GCF_048772815.1 Callospermophilus lateralis | reverse complement strand
AGCATGCATAAGGCACTGGGTTCGATCTTCAGCACCACATAAATATAAAATAAAGATGTTGTATCCATCTAAAACTTAAGAATAAATATTTTAAAAAGTAAGTTATAGACTTCATGTTTTTTATTCCTAAATACTTCAATGATGGGATGTTTCTAAAAAATAAAGGTATTCTACACATTGTTGGGATGCTCAACAGCATAGAAACTCCTTTTGACTTAAATGATATTTCTTGCAGTTATTTAGAGAAGTGGAAGAAATGAAAGCTGTTCCATTTTTCTTTTACTGCATGACAAACCATTAAAAAACAATAACCCACAAAGGTATTTCATTTCTATGGGGTCAGAATTCTGTGAGGTCAGATTCAGGCTTGTTTGGTGATTATTCTGCCTCATCTGTTAGTGACTGGGTATACCAAGTGTGGTATTTAGTTTGTAATGTAGTTCAAGAAAGCTTCATTTGTGTGTGTGTGTGTGTGTGTGTGTGTGTGTGTGTTTGTGTGTGTGATGGCAATCACAGAGCCCTACCAGATTTCAAGAAGAGGGCATGTCAATTCCCAGCTCTTTATCCTCAAAGTGGCAAATAATTTGTAGCCATCTTTAATCTGTCATGAAAGCACAGGATATCACATGCTTGAAAAGACTATATGCCAAAGGAGCACAATGCAGACCACTATTTATGTGCCAGATACTTTGTTAGAGTAGCTGGTTACTTTTTGTCTACAGCTGGATAAGTTTTCCAAGAATCTCCTCACTCCCATTATTTAGCTGAAGGTGGACCTGGAATCTTCACTTTCAGTTCTGTGACTTGCTTCCAATAAAAATTCATCTCTGTCATCCCTGATCTGGTGGCATCAGGAGAGGTAGTGTGTTACTCACACGTTATTTAAATCTCCACATAACTCTGTTTCTGGGAAGTCCATCCTAGACAAGACAGGAATAGACAGCTTTCTCTTCATTTGCTGGAGAGATTTATATTATGTGTCTTTAAATCTTTTCCAAAACTCAGCACAAAGGGAATTGTTATATGTGGAAAGTCAGAAGATAGTCTCCAGTGAATTGCACTTTTGTAAAATAAGATTTGGGGGTGGGGAGGGAAGGAGAGGCACAGAAGTACTCTTTAGGTCACAACATTACACCTTATAGTGTATTAAAGTTCAATTCCTTAGTTGTTAAAAGAGATAGCTCAAATGCTGGGTGCCCCAATCCTTTTTAGCAAGATAGTTACGGGTTTCAGCGACATTGGAGGGTAGTAAGTAGCAGCCGAAGTTAATTATATCTTAGGTTAATTATATGTGTTAATTACAGTTAATTATATTACACTTCAAAACTTTAGAGTGTTGGTCTTGATTCCTATTAGGGCTTGCCATGCATAACATTTCTAATAAATCTTTTGTTTTGATGTGAATAATTAGAAAGCTTATAAAGAATGAAGCATCCAACCACTTCCCTTTTAAAAGTCAAAGTTCAATTACTCACAAAAGCTGAAGTACTGGATGCATTTATATTCCTTTGTTTCAAACTATGCAACACAGAAATAAATGGTCCTTAACTAAAAGCAGCAGTACATTAGGTAAACCATGTTCCTTTATGGTCTTATTTATAAGTGTACCTAAATATTACTGTTTCTAAAATGATATTGCAGTTTTACTAAAGCCAGGAAAATGATAGAAATTTTTATTTCAACCTAAAACTGGCTTTAGTACTAACCTGAGGAAATCACATTAGCTAATTTGCTTATAAACTAATCAATAGCCCTTAAACTCCATTATAGAAATGATACATTTCCACTTTGTATTAAGACACCAATGGCTTCCCTTTCCAACAAAGTTGGATCTTCTGTCTTAAGGGCACTGGAGCCACTGAGAGGCTGAGAAATTCCAAGAAAGGGAAAAAAGAAGATGCTCCTGGAGTTCAAATGCGACAGAATGTGTCTTTGGAGAAAAGAGTGAGAGAGAACTGGTGGAATCTCAACTCTGCAAGGTGCTCTATAATGTTCAGTTTTCACTGTACTTTTGAGGTGCTCTAGAAAGGTTACAAAAAAATAATTAGAGGGGGCCTGGAGATATAGCTCAGTTGGTAGAGTGCTTGCCTCGCATGCCCAAGATCCTGGGTTCACTCCCCAGCACCCTACCCCTCCAATATACATAATATAATATAAATTTATATGTATAAGTGGTCACAAAGGCATAGTATGCTTTTAATTAGCACAGATTAAGGCAATTCTGTTGGTATATAAACTGTTCCGCAGTTCCATCCTTCAAGATTGCTCCTATTCCTACCTTGTCAGGATGCAGGGGGGAAGTGTTGATGGTGAGTCAGTCCTAATTTCATGAATCTGTGTCCACATTCCAAAACCGTTTGAATCATTTTGGACTTTCCTTTGAATCATTTAAGGAGAGTTCGGAGTGTTTTGTACATGTCTGGGCAGTACCCAGCACTGTGAGAGATTAATAAGAAATAAATAATGATTATCAACACATTTCATTTGCCCGTGTACCAGGAATTTCGCTGCCATCCTCTTAGCAAAAAGCAAACATAAGCAGGGATTCTGTCCAATTCCTCCTTTCTGCTGAAATTTCTCGTTATTTACCCCGGCTTAATGAATGGCCACCAGCTGGCAGACACAACAGCTTCATAATATTTGCACACAATTTATTTGGGTCGGTTTTTATTCCTCTCTCTGCTTGGAGCTAGAGTTGCCCGAAGGAAAATTCAGTAAAAGAACTCCGGAGGAAGGAACGGAGGATTTCGTTTTCCTGTGACTTCTATGGAGAAATCCAGGACGGGCAGAGAGAAGTTTAGTAGCATTAATTTAAGGCTTAAATAATAAAATAAAAATAAAAATAAAAATCACCCGGTATGAGGGCCAGGTGGTGCTTTGGAGCGAGGGCCTCATAAGAGGAAACCAGCCTTGGGATAAAGGGGACGGAGATAGAGAGAAAGCAGCGCTACTGAATGAAGGTCATTCCGCTGAGCGTCCAGATCCTAGTTTTCCACCCGCCAAAGGTGGGGGATCCCGTCTCGGCAGGAAAACCCGGTAGTCGCAAGTCAGCCGGCAGCCGGTCCGACGCGCGTGGGCTGGCGCGCGGAGCCGAGGCGGGCGGAAGCCTGTCCCTTTAAGGGGCCGGTCTCTGGGCACCGCCGCCCCGACGCCGGGACGTGCCGGGGCCGCCCCGCCCCGAAGCCGCCCGTTTCCTGCGGGGCGGCGCGACGGCACCTGAGTGACTGCGGCGGCGGCGCCTTGGAGCGGGCGGCCCGGGCTGTGGTGCCGGCGCCGCCGCGTCTTCCCGGTTTCCTTCCCCAGCGCGCAGGGTGAGGGCGAGCAGGCCGCGCTGGGCCCGGTGCCGGCCGCGGTAGCGGCGTGGGGAGGGCGGCGCCGGCCGCGGGGTCCCGGGGCAGGCGGGAGGGCGGGGGGCGCGGCCGCGGGACTCCGACACGGCGGACCGGCTAGGCCTCGGGTCCTGGTTACCGCCGCGGGGCTTCTGCCCCGGCCGGACCCCCGCGGCGGGCGGGGATTGGGGGGCCGCTCGGCCTCGCCGGGCCGCCCAGGCCCGACCCAGGCTCTGCGGGCGCCTGCGAGTGCGGCCGGTGACTCCCCTGGGGACGTCTCCCGAGGGCGAGGTCGGCCCGAGAGGGCCTTGGGGTGACCGAGGCGCCTATTTATAGCCGGGCCTAAGGGCCCCCGGGAGGGAAGGCGGATTACCGCTCCTCGGCCGGTGGACCGAGGGAGTGCGTCTCCGGCGGCTCCCTGGGCCGGAGCTGGGCCATGCTTGAGCCATGCTTACGCCATGCTGGAATTTCGGCCCTCGCCGCTCCCTCCCGGCACTTGGGGCACCAGCTTTCGGGTGCTCGCCCCTTCCCTGGCGCCACTCCCACTGTCCTGTGAGTGTCCGGGAGTAGTGGTGGGAGGCGAACCGGGACGGGAAAGCAGCACGAGGGGAGAGTTTGGAAAAAGAGGACCGCTCCCGAGACGGGTGAAGTTATCCTTTCCTCTCCCCGAGGGGTGTGTCTTCCTCAGTGATTCGCCCCCACTCCCCGCCACTTCGGTTTCCAACAATGAGGTTTTTGGCGTGGAGGACTTCGAAAGAAAACCAAACTGGCAGTGTAGAGCAGTCGTTTGTCAGTCCAGCACCTGGTGGGGGGTGTGCAACCCTGCCGGCCAGTGAAGGAGCCTGAGTGCAGCAGAGAAGGTGGGCCCCTAAGGCGTCCTGACCTTGTCTAGCTGCAGCCTTGATTAGGTTAATAGGGAGCTGTTTAAAGTTAGCTGTTCCGTCTGGGAGGAAACCAGATTCTTAACTCTGCTGGGCTTGTACCAGAAACGGATTCCGAAACAGATATTTGAATAAGAACTGCTTAAAAAGCTACAGTTAAAGTTAATTGTTAAAAAGTTCGGTTGTTTTTTTTGAGATGCTTGATAAATTCAGACATTCATAGTAAACTAAACACCTTGGGGGTCAACTAAACACTTGGAATTGAGTAGCTGTTCACTTCAAAGTTTGAATTTTGGATGAATTAGGTTGCACTTTTCCACCCTACCTCGCCTAGTGGGCAAGTGACAACATTGTCTTCAGTTTGGTTAAAAGCAGTTGTTGATTAGACTTCAGATAATTTTCCCAAGAACAGCCCTGGAGTACTCTTTAGTTGATCTGTATTTTTGGGTGCTTTGCAGTATAGACTTTCATATTTGATATGAAAAAAGCAAGGCTCCCCCCCCCCCTTTCTTTAAGGATCTGACACCATATTGCTGGGCCTACTGTTTCTAGGTTCTAAGAGAAAAGTTAATATCCCCCCTCCGCCAAGCCCTTCCAACATGGAGTTAACAATCTCTCTGCTAATTTTGTAGCCCTCAGCACACCTTAAGTGTCTCATTTGTCAGATGGGTTTCTAGAAAGAATAAGGTGTTCCTAATTTACTGAGGCATACTGAAACTTGAAATATAATAAGATCTATTGAAAAATTTTCTTCAGTGTATTAAACACTTAAAGATTATAAAGGATATCCAGTATTTAACTATTTCTTGGTGATTCAGGATTAGTCTTATGAAAAGCTATTAGTTTTTAATTTGTTTCCATCCAGATATTTCTTTGTCCTTGATATCAGAAGTTTCTTCTGCTGAATTGAGTGCTTTCCCTAAAAAAACTCTCACCCCGAAATACTTGCTAATTTATAGGATTTAATCTGCTTTTGGTAGGGAGAGGTTTTAAGAATTGTATGTTAAATGTCAGTTTTAGGGCTTTTCTAAAGGGCCTAAGAAGTGAAGGCTTTTTTCTGAGGCTTAACTTCTGAAGGACCCATGTCAAGACTGTGACTGCTGGTAAGTTCTTAACTTCAGTCTTACTTGAAATATTTGGAATATTTGTGTGTGTGCGCGTGTGTGCGCGTGCATGCTTGTGCATGCTGTTGGGCTTTGAACTAAGGCTCTCCCCGGGTAAGTGCTCTATCTCTGAGCTACACACCTAGCTCTGGATGTATATTTATGTGCTCACCATAAATTTTTATAGCAAAGGAAGTTTTTTTTTTTTTTTAACCTTTATTTTACGTGTGTGCTGAGAATTGAACCCACTGCATCACAAATGCTAGGCAAGTGCTCTAGCCACAACCCCAGCCTGCAAAGGAAGTTTTAATCCAAAAGATTTCCAATACTTTGTAAAAATTTTAAGTTGTTAATAAACTTAATGGCTCCAAGAAGGTTTTTATCTTTCTTAGGATTCTGACTTAGAGAACTGTGCTTTATGAGAACATTCACATATTTGAGGATGACATCTTATCAGCTGCTTGTTCTGTCTACTGTTTATAAATTTAGTTACTTTGAAAGTAAATACAAAGTATACTTAAAGGCTAGAAGCAAATAATTTTCTCTACAACTGACATTGATCATTATGAACAAATAGTTGCATTTCATTGCTTCCCCTTTCAGTTCTCTGAACATGATTTAGGATGTTCTGATCGGAAAAATGTAATTTATATATAAATCACTGGGAAAATGTTTATTCAAATAAAAATATAACCCCCTCCCCATGTGAATGAAAATTGAACACTAAGGGGAAAATCCTTAGATGCCATGAAATTTAGAGTTAAGTTTGATTAACTTAACTCTGTATCTGAGATCTAGAAAACAGACAATTTATAACTATGTCAGGTGGTTGAATGCTTAAATATATTTTTGGTCTTTTTTTTTAAATTAATTTTTTTAGTTGTAGTTGGACACAATACTTTTCATTTGTTTAAATGTGGTGCTGAGAATCGAATCCAGGGCCTTGCATGTGCTAGGCCAGTGCTCTACCCCTGAACCACAACCGTAGCCCCTATTTTTGGTCTTTGAGGGAGGTTTTAGACTGTTTCTTTTTACTTCTATAAAATGGTGTAGGATTTTATTTGTTTTATTTGTAAATAGGCAAGATAATACTAAGAATAGTTTTAGAAGAGACTAATGGGAAATTTTCTTTTTGGGTTTTCTCCTTACTAATTGCTCATTTTATCTTTATAGATAAATTTTTTTTTTTAATTTTTAGTTGTAGTTTGACACAATATCTTTGTTTTTTATTTATTTTTATGTGGTACTGAGGATCGAACCCAGGGCCCTGCATGCACTAGGCAAGCACTCTACTGCTGAGACACAACCCCAGTCCTAGTCTTTATAGATAAATTTCTACTTTTAAAGTTGACATGTTCTTGGGGCCAGGGTTGTAGACTCAGTGGTAAAGCACTTGCCTAGCATGTGTGAGGTACTGGGTTTGATCCCTGGCACCACATAAAAATAAACAAATAAAAGTATTATGTCCATCTACAACTAAAAAAGTATTTAAAAAAAAAGTTGACATGTTCTGTCCTTTGTTTATTTTTCTTTTTATATTCCTCCAGTGATCTCATATAGTGTCATGGCTTTCCATACTTACATGCTGATGGCTCCTCCTGTATTTGTTATCTCCAGCCTAACTTCCTTCCTGAGCTATAGACAACCTGTTAGGCCTATCTACTTGTATGTACACTCAGCATAAACTTACATATTCTTAACTTCTGGTGCAGTAACTTATCCCATGGCAGCTTCATTCAGTGTTCAGCCAAAAAAAAAAAAAAAAAAAAAAATTATCTCTGACTTATCTTTTTCAGATTTGGTATTGTGCTCTTTCTTATCTTGACAATATATTTAGAATCCCATCACTTTTTACCACCCTGCTCACTAATCATAAGAATGGTTCAGGCCATTATTATATCTTGCCTAGATTTCTGCAGTTAGCCTCCTAACTGGTTGTTCTGCTTCTATACAAGTTTTCTATAGTCTTTTCAACATAGCAACTAGACCATATCACTTCATAGAACTCTGCAATGACTTCTCATATGTAGAATAAAAGCCCATAAGACCTTTATAGAATCTGGGTACTTCCATTCCCCTCATCTCCCTTGCTTCTCAAGTTAGCTGCCATTCTTCCCCCTGCTTGTTTCCCTCCAGCCCTCCTATCTGTCCTAGGGTCTTTAGAAATTGTCCCTCCCTGGAGCATTTTTCCCATAAGGTATTTGCACAGCTTATTCCCTTATCTACTTTGAGTCTTTACTCTTTGTCAATTTTTCAAAAACGCTGCCATTTTCTTTAAAATGGCACCCCCTTCTGATTCCTGTACCCTGATCAATTTTCTCCATAGCACTTGTCACCTATCATACTATGCAGTTTTCTTATTGTTTATTGTCTTTTTTCCCTGTCTCCAAAAACATAATATAATATTATCTCTATGAAGGCAGAGCTTTTTTGTTTTTTGTTTTGAACTAAGCGAAACTAAGAGTTTGGCACATAGTAGTTGGTCAGTAAGAACTTGGCAGATTAATGCATTAAGTCTTTATCCTGCAGTTCCTTCCTTTGATGGATACCACATTCTTGGATGCATGTAGTTTTCTGTTTGCTCCTTTTCTCTTCTAGGAACCATTGGAGAGCAGAAGAAAGTAACAGGGAGCTTTTGGAACTCCTTAGAGAAGGGAGTGATGTTAATGTGCTAGAGAATCCCTTACCTGCCCCACATGATAAAGACTGTTGGTTAGATAACTTAAAAAGTTGGCCAAAGCAAGGACTCAAAATATGTGCACCTTGAATGTTTGTACATAAAACATTTTGTCTGTCTTTTTATTGGGATCATTCTTTTGCTGAGAAAAGGTCTTCTGTTTTTCCTTCCATAATTTGTACCTAAATCAATACCCATTACCTATAGTATTTGGTTCTTTAAAATGGAGTGAAAATGTAGGCACTAAGAAATTCCAAAAGTACTTCTAGATTTTTCCAGTTCTTCATCAAGGGCTTCTGAAGGATTTATCTTAGGTTTTGTAAACTAACACTTTTTGTTTTTAGAGGTGTCATAGAATTTTTGAGCCTACCATTAGTAGAGGATAATGTCATTTACCCACATTTCTTTGATTCTGAGTAAATTTGCAATTAGTTATCAGAGTTAATTATAATTAGTTTTATGAATTGTAAGTACACTATTAAGAGATGTGACGTTATGCTATCCTCACTGGAAAATGTGGACAATTGTTATTTATTATTACACATGCATTTTACACATTTGAATTTTCAAAGAAAACAATTTGTAATAAACTGAGTTAGTAGTTAGGAGATGTATTTAGATCTTATTAATTCTTAAGATTTTATGCAAGTTCTTTATTGCTGAGTTCTTTAATTATATAATTGTATATTGGAGAGAATATGAGTTTTAGGGAGTCTGAAGAGCTTGGACTTGAATTTGGCTTTGGAAGTTAGTACCACTTATTGCATGTGTGATCTTATCTTAACCTGCCTGAGGCTCATTAAGGAATTATGTTCTTATCTTGGTAGTTGCTACATAAGTGATAGCTAACTTTAGAGTGCTTATTTGCTGTCAGGCTCTGTAAATACTTTATGCACAGCATCACATTTAATCCTTTTAACAATCTTATGAGATAGATATTGTTTGGGAACTAGGGTGAGAGGTTAAATAGTTTGTCCAGAGACAGCAAAGGAGAGGAAGAACCTGCATTTTAACTGAGTTATGCTGAATTTAGAGTCCATTCTTATCATTGGGCTGTTTTGTAAAAATGCTTCAGGTGGAAACCATTTTTAAAGTGTGATTTGTCTGGTGTTAGGTGTTAGCAAAATAAAGATAACAAATATTTTTTTTCCTTGTAAGAGAAGATTAACTTTTGAAATTAATGACTTAAATTTGAAGGTTAGAAAGTTTTTCAAGTGGAGAAAATAATGAAAAATAATAAAAGCTACTTAAAATGAAATGATCCATGTTTTTGTTATATGGAAAGCAATGGGTAGTTTGCAAGAATTTTTTTTGTGTCAGTTCCTATGTATGTACATTATGGGTTGCTCATGGTTTTATGGACATTGTTCAGTAGTTATCTTAGAAAGGCCAATGCTGATCACCCTACCTAAAACACATATCCTCTATTCTTTGTCTCAGCTTTATTTTTCTTCATTGCACCTTTAGTCAGTTCCTGATACTACAATATATGTTTGTTTATATGCTTAATGGTGGTTTCACCTATAAGAATGGAAGCACTATGAGGTAAGATCTTTGTCTTGTTCATTACTGTGGACTGTATTTTTCTGGCACTTAGGTAATGATCACTTTGAATGAATGGATGGCTTGATTTTTGAAAATAATTGGGGAATTCACTGATAATTGTCATTTGTGCCATCCCTCCATTAGCGTGGGTAATTGAGTCGTATTTGAAATGCCATGTGAAGTGAAACCTTATGGGATAGAGTTTCAGATTTACTTTTGGAAGAGTGGAATAGAAAACAATTCAAAGTCCAGTTTCAGCAAAATACTTCTTATTTCAGTTAATTTTATTGATCAGTGATTTAATTATTCTGAGTGGAATCTATATATAAATAAGGGATTTCATGGTTTAGATCCAGTTAATCTTTGAAATAAACTTGGACAAAGTTAAGGTTTTTACATGGAAAGTGCCATAGTGTCCCAAATGCTATGTTGATGAGCATTTAAAACTTTTCTTAATCTTAAATAAATTCATCCTGAATCTGGATATTAATCTATACATCTGTATTTACCTAGGTTATTGGAAAGTCACATTTATTTGAAATATGTTCTATAATTATTTTACATAGTTTTCATATCTGGATGTCTAAGGTTGGGTGAATATCATGATTTCTATGAAGTGAAAATTGTAAGCTTGTCATTATTTCTGGATACAGTTTCAGATAATGTGCTTTATCATAATCTTTGTGGTTGGTACTCTTCCTGATGACTGGGGAATCATTTCTTAAACTACTTCTAGTTTGTGTTAAATGTTTACAGTAATTTTAAGTTTTAATTTGGATCCGTTGTAAAGGTGGCTTAGTTCTTTTGCTTGTTTTGTTTTTGGTCCTCAAAATTGGATTTAGTTTTAATTTGACGGGAGTATTTCTGAATGTGAAGTTTTGGGTACATTTAAGATTAACCTAAGATGTAACCCATGCATTTACCTTGTCTGGAGATAGGGGGAGAAAATAATCATTCGTATTTTACTTAGTTGTAAAATGAGCAAAACTGAATTTTTGTTACGATTTAATAAAAATTTTTGTTCAGATTTAAGTCTGAACAAAATCTAATCTTCTAGCATTATTTACTTTGTATAAATAGGTATACATTTCATATCCTTTTATTGTTATTTAACCTTCATTTAGGCAAAAAGTCCCAGTAGCATTTAATACTTATAATAATATATCTTTTGTGTAAAGAGAAGCTTTATTTATTTGTTTATTTATTTTTTGTTGCTGTGTACATCTGATTTCCTACGGTAACTTTGTACTAAGTCAAGAAAACCCTAAGCATTTTCTGTGAGATTTTTAAAAATAGAATTCTTATTTTTATTTGCTTTTCTTTTTTTGGGGGAAAAATTTGTTCCAAAGTATAACTTTTCTAAAGTTATTCAGCACTGTTATCATAATTGTGTAGATTAAATAAGTAGGGAGGGTTATACCATATTTACCTGTCTGCTATAATTTGCATTTATCTCTTTCTACTTGAAATTAAATGTTAAATAATTAGAAGTACAAGAGTACAGAATGTTTGTATAAAGATTAAAAGTAAAATTCTTATGTACTGAACGCCTGTCTGTATGTCTTTCTCTCAGCTTTTTAAGTTTTTTCTTTTACATATAAAATATTTGTGAACTATATATAAGATACAAAGATACAATAAATAGCTCTGTACCTAATATCAGTTCAAGAACATTTTCCTTTTATTCCTTTGTATACTCTTTGTTGTTGTGCCCCACCCCCCCTCCAAGTAATCAATGTTTTTCTTTCCTTTGCTTTTCATGTTGCCACATCTACTTATATCTCTAACCTGTTTTTGTTTTGTATCTTTTTGAATTCTGGAAATGTGACCCTTTTGTATGAGTTTATTTGTAGACTTTATAGATCAGTTTATGGATATGATTTTGACCATGTTGTGTATACCTCTAATTCATTTACGTTCACTTCTCATGGGATTTCATGGTGTGAATATTTTACAATTTATCTGTTTCCTGTTGATGGACCTTTGGGTTTCCAGGTGTTCCCTCCCTTTTCTTTCCTTTCCTTTTTTTTTTTTTGTTGTAAGCAATGCCGCTTGCATAGGTACATTAGTGCACTTAATTGTCTCCAGGATAGTACTTTTTCAGACTTTTTTTTTTTTTTTAACCATTCACAATAAGAATTCATTTGACATTATGAGTCAGTACATTTTTAGGTACACACATGCAACAGAATTTACTTAAAAACCAACCTTTTAGTATTGAGGTTCTTACTATTGTTTCATTAAAAACAAAAATGCTAGTTAAGACTCACTATGTTGATTTTTGCTATCCACTAATGAATTGAGATTTACAGTTTGAATAAATGATTTTAGTTCTTATATCTAGTTAGGAACGGAATTCCTGGATTGTGGGGATAGTACATTTTCAGCTCTACTAGGTAATGCCAAATTGTTTTTCAGTGTTGTTTTCCAGTGTAAATGTACCATTTATTCCCCTTGCCAGTAAGTGTGTATTATAATAGTCTCCACGTTTATGCCTATACTTGACACCAGTAAAAACTCAAGTGGGAGAATCTGTTCTGTATGCATTGATACTAGTAGATTTTTGAATTTCTAGTAACTAAAAAATCCTTTATCTTTTCAAGATAATAAGATCTTTATCTGTGCAAGACATTTTTGTTTCTTGTTCTCAGAAATGGCTGTTCATTTTTCTCTTGGGTGGTTTGTTTTCTTTTTGGCTGGTAGGAGTTCTTTGTATGTTCTGAATACTAATTCTTTGTCAATTATGTATCACAAATGTCTTCTCCCACTTTGTGGTTGGTCTTATTTTTATGGTGTCTCTATTAATAATAACTTAAAGAGTTTTTAATTTATCAGTATTTTCCTTTTGTGATTTATACTTTGTGTTCCATTTTAAGACATCTTTCTCTACCTCAAGTTTAGAAAGATAGCCTTGGGTTTTTGTCCTAAATTATTTTTTATATTGTCTGAGAATTTTTTCCTGAAGTTCTTTTTAAATTTCTTCTCTCTCAAGCTGTTGTTTACTTTTCTCCAAGTTCTTTATTGCTTAATATTTCAGGTTTTTTAAAGGCTAAAATATATTTGTTTACTAGATGACTTGAAGTAATTCTTAATTATTTGCTTGAACAATATAGGGTCATTTTGAGGATTGCATCTACACTTTGCTTCTAGAGCTATAAGAAAATAACTATGTAGGAATGTTTTAAAAAGTATGTTATTTGCATGTACCAATTGTTACAATGAATTCCAACATTATTTATAATTAAAATGTACCAACAAAATAAAAATATGGATAGTTCAGTAAACTCCCTATCACCTCTTGTTTGGTGGTACTGGGAATTGAACCCATGGCTCCATGTTGCCAGGCATGCTGTGTACCTCTGAAGTTATATCCCCAACCCTGTTCAGTAAACTTTGGTGTCTCCAACTCAACCCCTGTGACATTGAGATTTGTAAACATTTCAAAATGATGCTAATGTTTTCATGTGTTTTCCTTAAGTTGTTGTGGACATTTGATAAAGTGCTTAGTATTTGTCATTTTCACCACAGTGCTATTGAAGTGTGAATAAATTTTTATATATACAGTTGCAACTGCAGAGCGTATTTATAGTCAGAGGAACCAATGTTTTCTTCAATTTTGGAAAATTCTCAAATCTTTAAAACATAATTGCTTTTGTTATTTTCATTTTCTTACCTTTCAATAGACCTATGTTGGAGTTTCTTGGTTTATCATTGGTGTCTCTTAAATGCTTTATTTTTTCTCTTTATTTTCTGTGCCTTGTACTGGGTGAATTCAGTAGAATTAGCAATTTACTGAACCTTTCCTCTACCAAGTCCAGTCTAGACTTTATTCCATCTATTTGAGTCTCTATGCCAGTATGCACAATTTTCATTTCTTAGATTTTGAATTGCTTTTTCAAATCTACCTGTTTCAATTTTGTTTTGTAAACTTTTTCTTTAAAAACCTCTCTTGTTGATGAAGTCAGGGCACGACAGGACTGACCCCTTCACCTTTGAAGGTCCCGAAATAGTGGACTGCGATGAGTGTACCATTGGCTGGAAGAAAGGAAGAAACATCATGGTCAAGACCATCACGAAGAAGCCAGAAGCACAAGGGGCCAGGGCACTGTTAGGACCATCACTAAGCAAGTCCCCCAACGAGTCATTTTTCACCTTTAGTCCTCTGAAAGCCTCGGGGAATGGAGACTCACTGGATGAAAATTCTGAGTTCACATGAGCCTCTAATTTTGAGATTGGACACTTCTTCTGTTAGTGGATAGTGCCTGGGCTGTGCTCTGTTTCACTGGAGAGACCATGGAGGATGATGCAATTTTGAAGAAGGCTAAGAAGGAGAGGAGGAAGATGAGGATGATGCCAAAATTAACCCCAAGAAAGAGCCCAGCCAGCAGCAGAGTACAAGTCACAGTGAGAAGCTATGGCCTGGTTGGCACCACTGGACAGCTGCCAGGATGTGCCTGGTTCTGCTGCAGCACATGGACAGTGCTCATAACATCTAATGCCCTTTCAAATGCATGACTTTGAAATTTCCTTAGGTTCTGTTCTGGTACCTGCAGCTTTGCGCTTTTCCAGGCCTGCCTTAGGGGCCATAGAACATGTGGATGGAGTAGGGCGGAGGGCCTATGGTGCCTCCCAGGGCCCTGCTTTGATTTGAAGAACCCACACTTTTGATGATACTGAGCCTGCTGAGAGCTGCTGTAGCTCTGGCATTCTGGCAATCTCAGTTTTTAGAGTGTTTTTTTTGTTGTTGTTGTTGTTTTTTTTTTGCGTTGTAGTTTTCAAGGGAATGGATGGGTTGTGGCATATACCTTTGAGGCAGGAGCTTAGTATCCCATCCTCATATATATTCATTGATGCTTGGAGGACTTTGAACTCACGCTGCCACTCATGTTTCCTGTTAGTGAAACCTGATTAATGGCTGGTCACCAGAGTGTGTTCCAGTGGGAGCACTGCTTCCTGTGGTGCTGCTGAGGGCAGGAGCTGGTTCTGTGACACACAAAACTGGTGCTGCTGTTGGTGTGGGTGGTAGCCAAAGGACCAGGGTTCCTCATCCTCTAGTGAGGACTAGGCAACAGTGGAAGTTACATCTTGCTTTCTCAGCAACCCCATCTCTGGATCCTACCACTTATTTTGTCTTAAAAGCTCTGGGTAAGGTTGACCAATTGGCAGCTGGTTTGATGTTTCTGAGTATGTGGTGGTGCTGGTCTCTGGCAGCTGGGGATAACTGTGTCCATACCAGATGTGTAGAGTGTGTGCAGCCTTACCTGCGAACATATTTGTGCCTGAATACAGTGTTTTCAACTTGTACAGAATAGTTGGAATATTCTATTACAGTTGTAAAATACGGGGGAAAAAAAAAAACTTTGTTAGTCTATTTCATGAAATCAATGCCATATAGTATGAATTGATGTTTTTATTGATGATTTATTTTTTCTTGTTAAAATTCTTAGTGTTTTGGATTAAAAAAAAAAAAAAGTCTTGTTATTGGTAGTTGTTGTACCAGCTCATTGTTTTGACAACTAAAGAGAAATAAGCATTTAACCTATTTTTCCTGTATTTGGATAACTGAATTGGTCATGCAAAAAGTTTCTATAGATGTATTCAAGCTAGTAAAGGAGTGATCTACTTAGAATATCCCCATTTTGTGTCTTCTAATGAATAAGATCTAGACAAAGATCACTGATAGTTATTAATATACAAAGAGATGTCCAAATATTAGGTTCTTTCCAAAGAAAATCTGTCACACTGCATGTTGGTTTTGTACTCAGAACCCTGAAATTTAATCTAGCCTTTAAACTCAAGTATCAGTTGACAAGAAATAGAAAAGACAAAAGATTTTGTTAAACACTGTGGGGATAGCATCAACCAAATTCAGATTTGGAAAATTGATAGCTACCTGTTGTCCCCATTCCCATTCAAAAAATTGAACAACAAAGAAATGCAGGGATGGTAGATGAAAGGAGACAGGAAGTATATCAGTCACAGAAAAACAAAAAAATGTTTACAAAGCAGATGGGGAACATGTGAGCTCTGGTTTGATAGTTGACTTCAAATAATAATTGTTTTTTATAATACCGGAGATTGGACCCAGGGCCTCAAACCTCCTAGGCAAATGAATTAAGCTACATTCCCAACCCTTTTAAAAAATTTGAGACAGGTTCTCACTGATTTGCTGAGGCTGGTCTTGAACTTGGGATCCTCTTGCTTCAGCGTCTCAAATGTTGATTTTTAAAATTTTTAAATTTTGATACTGGGTATTTAACCCAGTGGCACTTTACCACTAATCTACATCCTCAGCCCTTTTTATTTATTTTAAAATTTTGAGATGGGGTTTGCTTGGTTCCTTAGGACCTTGATAAGTTGCTGAGACTGGCCTCAAACTTGCACTCCTCCTACCTCAGCCTCTGAGTTGTTGGGATTATAGGAGAGCACCATAGTGCCAGGCCCCAAATGTTGATTTTTTAAAATCCGTTACGAGACTGGGTGTTTTTTCTTTTCCACTTCTGGCTCAGAACTTATGTAAAACTATAGCTCCATATACTGGGTTTGCAAGTTGATTTTCATACTTTTTTTCTACTCCTTTCTTCTCCCCACCTTAAAAAACAAACAAACAAACAAACAAACAAACAAAACTCTTTTTACAAACTGCAAAACCAATCCCTGCCTCCTGCTCTTTGGTGTCAAACATTGAACCTGGTTCTATTCTGTTGCTGTTACTTTAGGAGATAAATTTCTGACTTGCCTATTTAAGAGCCAGTGTCCAGCCCTCTTCTCCATTCATTTTTATCTCTGTTCCATTTTAAATATGGTTGATAGTTTTGATTTTAATTACATTTCTGACCTAGTGAGGTGATTATCTTAGTTTTGAGTTTCTGTCTTTTAAATATCTCTTTTTATATTTCATGCCATTACTTAGTGTTTGGAATAGAAGGATCCTTATTAAAAGGTCTTCCCATCTTCTTCATTTTACTACTTAAATTATTATTTTAGTCAGCCTTTCCTCACTGTGACCAAAATACTTGACAAGGACAATTTAGAGGAGAAAAAGCTTATTTTGGCTCATGGTTTTAGAGGTTCTGTCAATCCATGGTCAACTGACTTCATAGCTCAGGACCCAAGGCAGGACATCATGGTAGAAGGGTGTGGGTGGAGGAAAGCAGCTTAGGACATGACAACCATGAAGCAGAGAATGAGCTCCAGCCTGCAGGGACAAGATATGAACCCCAAAGACATATCCCCAGTGACCTACTTCCTCCCTACAGTTACCATTCAGTTAATCCATATCAGTGGATTAATCCACTTGATTAGGTCATACCTTTCATTGTATAATCATTTTATCTCTGAAAATTCTTGCATTGTGGGGGACAACTCATATCTAACACTTGTATTTTGAAGCCCAGCTTTATGTATTCTGGGTAATCAGTGTATCCTGAATAGTTTAGTTTTGCATGTCATTTTTCAATCTTGTTGGATTCTATTCAACTCTATAGAACCAATTTGATTTGAGTATCACAATAATTTATAATTATAACCGTTCATATTGTTTAGCCTTGGTGTGCTTATTGTTCCTGCTAGTTGATCTTACTCATTCTGTTTTTTCAGTTTGTTTTGTAGTTTTGATAGTCCAAGTCAAGCTAAATAGAGTATATTCTTTTATGAGGTAGGGTTGGTATCTCTTGCTATCTGAACTATTATTGCTAGGTGTCTCAAACTTGAGAATAACATGTCTAATGACTTGAATTCAGTTTTGGAAACCTGGCTATTAAGTGAAAAACCATTAAGTGAAAGTATTTACATTAATTTCAGTGGGAAATTATGTGTGTAACATTTCTACTAGTTTTCTTATGTAGGTAAATATTAATCCAACTGTGAAGATGAGTTAGTAATTATAAACAGTTTCGAAGAAAGTATACCTTTTACATAAAATGTACTGTGATATAATGAAGTCTTTTCATTTCATTGCATTTGCCAAAGTAGAAAGAGAAAACTGGATAGTGAGTGGTGGTGGTTAGTCGGGTGTCAGTTTTCATCTGTTCTTTCTCTACAACTTCCTTCACCAGTTTCAACCATTTTGGATCTCACAGTTATCTTACGTTTAATTTGCACTTAAAAGGTAAGTTGTGGTGCAGAAAAACATGATAAAGGCTAAACACAAGTCCTTTAAACAGTGTGAAAATAGAGCACATGTAGAGAAGACAGACGACTTTGTAGTGTCTTATGTATATAAAGCAGAATGTCTGGGTTTTTCCAAATATGGCATACAGCACATATTATGTATGATATACTCTGACTGGAAACTGTTATGTTGAATGAAATGTTAGGTGTGTCTGCCTGAAATAATAATGTCTAAATTTCACTCTTTATAGAATATTGTGTGTATAGATATCATTAATAAAAAGTTCATTGCTTGAAAACCAGCTAATTGAACAATTAATTATGTGAACTGAACTAAACAAGCTGTTGAAATTTCTGATATTTCAAGTAGGTAACTGAAAGAGTAGCCAAGGATAGCAAAGAGTAAAATGATATTGTTTTATGAAACATGAATTGATTTGCCTTTTGTTCTCATCCTTGTGTTCATCACATCATTTATAAACTAGCAGGCTTATGTTTATCCAAGCAGTTGGTTAAGATATTAGTAAGGTCAGGCTAAGAACAGAGTACTTTGATATATGATTAAGTTACCTTACAAACCATTAATTAGCAACTTTGGGGTATGATTGTTTAACTTTTAAAATATTTCTCCTTTTATGCTATTATGTTCAGCACTTACCTATTTTGTCCTTAACGGTATCATATTAAGTATTCTGCCAAAATCAGACATTATATAATATGCATGGGGTTTTCTTGATATAGTAACCTTTTTATTAAAAATAAGACATTGAGATGATTTTTCTTTGTAGTGACTGGTTTATAACAGGTGATTTTCCTACACCTACATTTTTTGGTTAATGGCATTGTCTTGATTTACCCGCCCCCCCCCCCCCTCCCACCACTATTTTGGAAAAAAGCAGAAGCAGTTCATGGAATTTGACATGTAGGATTGTGGCAATTATGCACTGTGTTGAAGACACTTTCTATCTTTGCAGAGTAGTAGAGGCTGTTGTGTAACATGGTTTCTAAGGAAAATATCCAGCAGGAAAGCCACTGGCTAGGGGCCTTTGCTTGTGGCTGTATTTTAGGTTTCTCATAGTGATCACCATTCAGGCTCTTAACTCATTTCTGTTGTCTGGAAGAAGGAGTCTTTGTAGTCACAGTTTTGAAGGTATACAGTGTTTAAATTATGTTAACTTAGACCAACTTGAAGATTATGGAAATTTAGTTAGTGAAATCATAAAGACTATGTTTTCTTGGAGTTCATTCCCTAAGGTGGTTCTTAATAAGATCATTTTTTGTCAGTATTTTTTGCTTAGGTTTCTTATTGGGAGTGTTGTCAAAAGAATGGAATTCAACAGGCAGAGTGATGGATATACTTGAGAGGACCATCAGTTTGAGGACAGCCTGGGCAATTTAGGGAGACACTGTCTTAAAATAAGATTAAAAAGGGCTAGGGATATAGCTCAGTAGTAGAACCTTTGCCTAGAAAGGTCTAGGCCCTGGGTTCAGACCCTACTATCATGAAATAAACAGCAGAGAGCCATTTTTAAAAATATTTTTATTAACATTCTGATCCCCTTTCTCTATCCTATTAGTCTTCCTTCTGTTAATTTGTTGCTTTTTAATAGGTGTATTATAGATATACGTAAAAGTGGAATTCATTATGATATATTCATATATGCACATAGCATAGTTTGGTTAATTTAAATCTGTAGTGTTTCTGCATATGAGAGAAAACATGACTCTTTGAGTCTAGCATGATGTTCTCCAGTTTCATTCATTTACTGTCAAATGCTTTGATGTCATTCTTCTTTATGGCTGGGTAAAACCCCATTGTGTTATATGTCTCATTTTCTTTATTTTTTTTTGTCTGTTTCTGGGGCACCTGGGCTGGTTCCTTAACTTGGGTATTTTGAATTGCACTGCTATAAACATTGGTGTGTATGTATCACCATACTATGCTGATTTTACTACTTTTGAATAAATACCAAGTGAATAAATACTTTTGAATAAAAACCAATCTAGGTTGTATGGTTGTTTCATTTTCAGTGTTGAGGAATTTCCATATTGCTTCCCACGTGTTTATACCTATTTGCAGTCCCACCAATCTTTTCCCTCATATCCTTGCCAGCATTTTTTAAAATTTGAATTAGTATTTTTTTGTTTGTGATATTGGGGATGGAACCCAGGGGTGTTCTACCCTGGGCTACATGCCCAGCTCTTTTAAAAAACTTAATTAAAAAAAAAAAAAAAAAGGTTGACAACAGGGTCTTGCTTAATTGCTGAGATGAGCCTTGAACTTGTGATTGTTCTGCATCTCGAGTTGTTAGGATTGCAAACATGCATCAGACGCCTAACTTTATATTTGAATTCTTGATGATTGCCATTCTAACTGGTGTGAGATGAAATTTAAGGGTTGCATTTCCCTGATTGCTAAGGATGTTGAGCATTTTTTTCATATATCTGTTGGCCATTGTGTTTCTACTTTAAAAAAATGTCTGTTTAATTCATTTGCCCATTTAGTGATTGGGTTATTTATGTTTTTGGTGTTAATTTTTTGCAATCTTTTTTTTTTTTTTTTTTTTTTTTTTTTTGTGGTGCTAGGGATTGAAGCCAGGGCCTTGTGCATGTGAGGCAAGCACTCTACCCACTGAGCTATATTCCCAGCTCAAGTTTTTTGCATTCTTTTTATATTCTGGATATTAATCCTTTGTTGGAAGAGTAGCTGGCAAAAATTTTCTCCCATTCTGGTTGTGGCTGTCTCTTCTTATTCTTAATCATTTCCTTTGCTCTGCAGAAGCTTTTAAATTTGAAACCATGTCATTTATTGATTGGGAGTCTGATTAAGAAAGTTGGTGCCTGTACCCATATGTTGTAGTGTTGACGCTGTATTTTCTTCTAAAAGTTGCAGTTGTTTCTGGTCTTCTATCTGGTCTTTTATCTACTTTGACTTGATTTCTGTTCAGGGTGAGCAATAGGGATTTAGTTTTATTCTTCTATATATGGATAACCAGTTTTCCCATCACCATTTGTTGAAGGTTATCTCCGATGTATATTTTTTACACCTTTGCCAAGAATCAGATGACTGTATCTAAGTGGTTCTTCTCCTTTTTATGTTCTGTTCCATAAGTCTTCATGTCCTTTTTTTTTTTTTTTAATATTTTTTTAGTTGTCAGTAGACTTTTATTTTATTTAGTTACATGTGGTACTGAGAATTGAGCCCACTGCCACACACATGCTAGGCAAGCATGAACCACAACTTCAGCCCCTTTGTGTCTGTTTTTATGCCAGTACTATGCTGTTTTTGTTATTATAGTTTTGTAGTATAATTCGAGATTAGGTATTAATGCCTCTGGCATTGTTCTTATTGCTTAGTATTGCTTTAGCTGTCCTTCAGTATGAATTTTAGAAATTTTTTTCTAACTCTGGAGAATATCAGTAGTATTTTGATGGGATTTGCGTTGAATCTGTTGACTAAGTTTGGTAATATGGTCATTTTGATAATATTAATTCTACTTATCCAAGGACATGGAACATCTTTCCATCTTCTGATGTCATCTTTGAATTCTTTTTTTCTGTAGTTTTCATTACAAGATTCCTTGTTCAGATTTATTCCTAAGTATTTTATTTTTTTGAGGTTTTTGTGAATGGGATTGTTTTCCTTATTTCTTTCTCAGCAGATTCATAAAGAAAGGTGTTGACTTTTGTTTGTTGATTTTGTATCCTGCTAATTTGTTCAATTTGGTTATCAGCTCTAGAAGTCTTCTGGTGGAAATTTTTGGGTCTTATACTTATAGAATGTTGTCATTGGCAACAGGGATCATTTGACTAATTACTTTTATTGTTATCCCTTTAATTTCCTTGTCTTGCTTAATTGTTCTGGCTAGAGTTTCAAGAACTATACTGAATAGGAGTGGTAAGAGAGGACCTGCTTGTCTTGTTCCTGATTTTAGAGGAAATTATTGTTTTTCTTTGTTCAGTATGATGTTGATTTTGGGTTTGTCATATATAGCCTTTATGATGTTGAGGGAAGTTCCTTTATCCATAGTTTCTAAAGTGGTTTAAATGTGAATGGTGCTGAATTTTGTTGAAGACTTTTTTCTTTTCTTTTTTTTTGGATTGAAGTCAGGGGCACTTGACCCTTGAACCACATCCCCAACCCTATTTTGTATTTTATTTAGAGATAAGGTCTCACTGAGTTCCTTAGTGCTTCACTGTTACTGTGGCTGGCCTATCCTCCTGCCTCAGCCTCCAGAGCCACTGAGATTACAGGTGTGTGCCACCATGCCTGGCGAAGGCTTTTTCTTTTTTTAAAAATATTTTGTTTTTTAGTTGTAGTTGGACATAGTACCTTTATTTTATTTTTATGTGGTGCTCAGGCTAGAAGCCAGCACCCCACAGGTGCTAGGCAAGCGCTGTACTGCTGAGCCACAACTCCAGCCCCCCCACCCTAGGCTTTTTCTTTTCTTTTTAAATTTACTTTTGCATTACAATTCTTAATATACCACAATACCATAATACCATAATTTATCATATCTCTGATTATATAAGGTATGTTGACAACAAATTCACAGGCTTTTTCTTTATCTGTTGAAACAATCATGTGATTTTTTATCCTTAATTACATTTATGTGGTGAATTGCATTTATTGATTTGTATAAGTTAGACCAATCTTGCATCTCTGGGATGAAAACAACTTGATCATGATGTACCATCTTCTTAATGTGTTTTTGAATATGGATTGCCAATATTTTATTAAGGGTTTTTTAATAAACTTTTTTGACATTGTAAATTTCAGTGTGTCAAAATGTAAATTACACTTATTTCCAATTCATAGTAATTATATACTTCTGATTTTTTTCTGTTATTTTGTGGCTTTAAAGAGCATATCATACTAAAACATCTTGATTTTGTGGTTCTAGTACTAGTGAATACAAATAGGATTGATGTACACTGTATTTATGAAATTGCATTATGAAAGAAGGTGAAGAAGACTTTCAAGAACTGCCTATGTAAAATTATTTAATTCAGAAAAGTAAAACTCTTTTTTCTTCCCAAGATTATAATGGATGCAATAAACTTGACAGTGTGATGCATCTGGCACTGTGTGGGGCTCCTAGAAGACAGATGGGAAAGAACATAGATAAATAGTCACTTTAAACTTTGAGTAATATAGACTGAACCTTTTATAATAAGTGAGAAAAAGTTTTTTAGCGAATGTTTTCTTAATCCATTGTTGTAGAGGTACATTTTCATGAAATGATGACCACGTGTTTATGAATGCAAACACAATGGCTCTTAATTTCAGTAAATCAGAATGGAAAAATTTCTTAATTTTTAGATTCTTTTTCTTTAACTTCACTGTATGGGTTAATAGTCAAATAAGAGTTCATAACTATTTTTTTTGACCTATTTTAGTTGTTTAAATTGTGTGTACTTAGAGTATGTTTTAAGATTTTGTTTTTATTCATATTTTTGCTGTTTATATAGACTGTGTATCTCTTTTCTTTTAAATAGCAATGATGGGAATTTGCTTGTGGAATGACATTAAAATTAAAACCAGTGTAGACTGAGAAAGTGTAGAAATTGAAATGTTGACTACAGAATAGATTATAAGGTTTTAGAAAAAAATAATTAGGTTTTCAAGTATTATTTAATTGCTCTACTTGACTATAAAATGCTGTGACTTTGTACTTGGAAGCTTGTGATTGAGGACTCAGAGAGTAGATGGGCTAGCACTCTTTATCCTGGCTTCCTATAAAGTGTATTAGGAACTAAAACAAAACAAAAACAAAAGGTCAGCAGTAATTCCTAATGTGAAAGAGTATGGGAATATTCTCACTTATATTTTGGTTGGAAGAGGTGTACTGCTTATTTAAAAATACTACTTTTTTTAGTTTAGCATATTTCATATAAAATATTGTTTACTAACATTAACTGTCAGTTTTGTTACACATAGTGACACTTCTGATAATTAAAATTTCAATATTGAGCTTGGATCTAGAATCCTATGTTATTGGTTATTGTTTCTTCAGAGATTTTATTCCGTTATCCTCTGGCTTCTATTGCTGGCTAATTTGAGTCTAATTTTATTCCTTTATAGGTAATTTTTCCTGTGTTGCTTATAAGACTTGCTTTACACCTTTTGAATTATACAGTGTTACTACAGGTATGTAAAAACACTTTATTTATTCTGCCCAGATTTTCTTGTCCTTCTTGAATTGGAGATCCATAATGGCTAAAAATTTTCAACAATTTTTGAAAATTCTTAGCCATTTTCTGATCAGATATTCCCCTCCTTCTTTTCTCTTCTTGAATTCCCATTTGATTTATTGGACCTTCTTATTATATGCTTCTATTAAGGTTTCTTTCATATTTTCCCTATGTGTCCTTTTATGATGCATTGTCAGTTTTTGTCTGATCTGTCTTCCCATTTGATTATTCTTTAACTTTGCATAATTATCAGTTCTTTAGTTATAATTTATGGGTGCTTGTTTGTGTTGTGCATATGTGTTTATGTATACACACTTTTTTTTTTTTTTTTCCTTTTGGCAGAACTGGGGATCGAATTCAGGGCCTCACGAATGCTAGGCAGGTCCTCTACCACTAAGCTACATTCTCAACTCTTTTATTAATAATTTATTTTGAGACAGGGTTTCACTAAATTGCTAAGGCTTGTCTAGAAGTCAAGATTCTCCTGCCTTATCTTCCAAGTAGCTGAGATTACAAGGATTAGCCACCACACCTGGCACACATGATACCTACTTTACTTAGTTTCTACAAGTCTTTCTAATTTTTGTTGTGTTAATGAGTGTTTTCTGATTTCTTTTACAGTTCTTTCTTTCTTTCTTTCTTTATTATTTTTTTTATTGGTTATTCAAAACATTACAAAGATTGCAGAATCACATCGGTTACACATCCACATTTTTACATAATGCCATAATAGTAACTGTTGTATTCTGCTACCTTTCCTATCCTCTACTATCCCTCCTCCCCTCCCCTCCCATCTTCTCTCTCTACCCCATCTACTGTAATTCATTTCTCTCCTTATTTTTTTTCCCTTCCCCCTCAAATTCTCTTATATGTAATTTTGGATATCAGTGAGGGTCTCCTTCCATTTCCATGCAATTTCCCTTTTCTCTCCCTTTCCCTATTTAATGTTAATCTTTTCCTCCTGCTCTTCCTCCCTGCTCTGTTCTTGGTGGCTCTCATTATATCAAAGAAGACATTTGGCATTTGTTTTTTAGGGATTGGCTAGCTTCACTTAGCATAATCTGCTCTAGTGCCATCCATTTCCCTGCAAATTGCATGATTTTGTCATTTTTTAGTGCTGCGTAGTATAAATGCCACATTTTTTTTATCCATTCATCTATTGAGGGGCATCGGGGTTGGTTCCACAGTCTAGCTATTGTGAATTGTGCTGCTATGAACATCGATGTGGCAGTATCCCTGTAGTACGCTGTTTTAAGGTCTTCAGGGAATAGTCCGAGAAGGGCAATAGCTGGGTCAAATGGTGGTTCCATTCCCAGCTTTCCCAGGAATCTCCATACTGCTTTCCATATTGGCCGCACCAATTGGCAGTCCCACCAGCAATGTACAAGAGTACCCTTTTCCCCACATCCTCGCCAGCACTTGTTGTTGTTTGACTTCATAATGACTGCTAGTCTTACTGGAGTGAGATGGTATCTTAGGGTGGTT
The DNA here is from genome assembly GCF_048772815.1 of Callospermophilus lateralis. Lineage (NCBI taxonomy): Eukaryota > Metazoa > Chordata > Mammalia > Rodentia > Sciuridae > Callospermophilus > Callospermophilus lateralis. The sequence continues at coordinate 74,618,259 of NC_135307.1, read as the reverse complement.
TTGATTTGCATTTCTCTGACTGCTAGAGATGGTGAGCATTTTTTCATGTACTTGTTGATTGATTGTATGTCCTCCTCTGAGAATTGTCTGTTCAGGTCTTTGGCCCATTTGTTGATTGGGTTATTTGTTTTCTTATTAATTTTTTTGAGTTCTTTGTATACTCTGGATATTAGGGCTCTATCTGAAGTGTGAGGAGTAAACATTTGTTCTCATGATGTAGGCTCCCTGTTTACCTCTCTTATTGTTTCTCTTGCTGAGAAAAAACTTCTTAGTTTAAGTAAGTCCCATTTGTTGATTCTAGTTATTAACTCTTGTGCTATGGGTGTCCTATTAAGGAATTTGGAGCCCGACCCCACAATATGTAAATCGGAGCCAACCTTTTCTTCTATCAGATGCATAGTCTCTGATTTGATATCAAGGTCCTTGATCCATTTTGAGTTAACTTTTGTGCATGGCGAGAGAAGGGGATTCAGTTTCATTTTGTTGCATATGGATTTCCAGTTTGCCCAGCACCATTTGTTGAAGATGCTATCCTTACTGCATTGCATACTTTTAGCCCCTTTATCGAATTTAAGATAGTTGTAATTTTGTGGATTGGTCTCTGTGTCCTCTATTCTATACCATTGGTCCACCTGCCTGTTTTGGTACCAGTACCATGCTGTTTTTGTTACTATTGCTTTGTAGTACAGTTTGAAATCTGGTATCGCTACACCTCCTGATTCACACTTCCTGCTTAGAATTGCTTTTGCTATTCTGGGTCTTTTATTTTTCCATATGAATTTCATGATTGCTTTATCTATTTCTACAAGAAATGCTGTTGGGATTTTGATTGGCATTGCATTGAACCTATAGAGAACTTTTGATAATATCGCCATTTTGATGATGTTAGTTCTGCCTATCCATGAACAGGGTATATTTTTCCATCTTCTAAAATCTTCTTCTATTTCTCTCTTTAGGGTTCTATAGTTTTCATTGTATAAATCTTTCACCTCTTTTGTTAGGTTGATTCCCAAGTATTTTATTTTTTTGAGGATATTGTGAATGGGGTGGTTTTCCTCATTTCCAGTTCAGAAGATTTGTTGCTGATATACAGGAATGCCTTTGATTTATGCGTGTTGATTTTATATCCTGCCACTTTGCTGAATTCATTTATTAGTTCTAGTAGTTTCTTTGTAGACCCTTTTGGGTCTTCTAGGTATAAAATCATATCATCCGCAAATAGTGATAATTTAAGTTCTTCTTTTCCTATCTTAATGCCTTTAATTTCTTTTGTCTGTCTAATTGCTCTGGCCAGTATTTCGAGAACTATATTGAATAGAAGTGGTGAGAGAGGGCATCCCTGTCTTGTTCCAGATTTTAGAGGGAATGCCTTCAGTTTTTTTTTTCCGTTTAGAATGATGCTAGCCTGAGGCTTAGCATATATAGCTTTTACAATGTTGAGGTAAGTTCCTGTTATCCCTAGTTTTTCTAATGTTTTGAACATAAAGGGATGCTGTACTTTGTCGAATGCTTTTTCTGCATCTATCGAGATGATCATATGGTTCTTATCTTTAAGTCTATTGATGTGGTGAATAACGTTTATTGATTTCCGTATATTGAACCAGCCTTGCATCCCAGGGATGAATCCTACTTGATCATGGTGCACGATCTTTTTGATATGTTTTTGTATACGATTTGCCAGAATTTTATTGAGGATTTTTGCATCTAAATTCATTAGGGATATTGGTCTGTAGTTTTCTTTCTTTGAGGTGTCTTTATCTGGTTTGGGAATCAGGGTGATATTGGCCTCATAGAATGAATTTGGAAGTTCTCCCTCTTTTTCTATCTCCTGAAATAGATTGTGGAGTATTGGTATTACTTCTTCTTTAAAGTTCTTGTAAAACTCTGCTGTATATCCATCCGGTCCTGGGCTTTTCTTGGTTGGTAGTCTTTTGATGGCTTCTTCTATTTCCTTACTTGATATTGGTCTGTTTAGGTTGTTTATATCTTCCTGACTCAATCTGGGGTAGTTCATATGTCTTAAGGAATTTATCGATGCCTTCACTATCTTCTATTTTATTAGAGTATAGGGTTTCAAAATAATTTCTAATTATCTTCTGTATTTCTGAATTGTCTGTTGTGATGTTGCCTTTTTCATCCCGTAAGCTAGTAATTTGGGTTCTCTCTCTTCTCTTTGTTAGCGTGGCTAGTGGTCTATCAATCTTATTTATTTTTTCAAAGAACCAACTTTTAGTTTTGTCAATTTTTTCAGTTGTTTCTTTTGTTTCGATTTCATTGATTTCAGCTCTAATTTTAATTATTTCTTGCCTTTTACTATATTTGCTGCTGATTTTTCTTCTTTTTCTAAGGCTTCGAGGTGTAGTGTGAGGTCATTTATTTGTTGGCTTTTCTTTCTTTTAAGGAATGAACTCCATGAAATGAATTTTCCTCTTAGTACTGCTTTCATAGTGTCCCAGAGATTTCGATATGTTGTGTCTGAGTTTTCGTTTACCTCTAAGAATTTTTTAATTTCCTCTTTGATGTCTTCTGTAACCCTTTGTTCATTCAGTAGCATATTGTTTAATCTCCATGTGATGTAGGATTTTTCCTTTCTCATTTTATTATTGATTTCCAATTTCATTCCATTATGATCAGATAAAATGCATGGTAGTATCTCAACTCCTTTATAATTGCTAAGATTTGCCCTGTGACATAATATATGGTCTATTTTTGAGAAGGATCCATGTGCTGCTGAGAAGAAAGTGTATCCGCTTGATGTTGGGTGGTATATTCTGTATATATCAATTAAGTCTAAGTTATTAATTGTATTGTTGAGCTCTATGGTTTCTTTATTCAATTTTTGTTTGGAAGATCTGTCCAGTGGTGAGAGAGGTGTGTTAAAATCTCCCATGATTATTGTGTTGTGGTCTATTAGACTCTTGAACTTGAGAAGAGTTTGTTTGATGAACATAGCTGCACCATTGTTTGGGGCATATATATTAATGATCGTCAAGTCTTGTTGGTGTATGGTTCCCTTGAGCAGTATGTAGTGTCCTTGTTTATCCCTTTTGATTAACTTTGGCTTGAAGTCTATTTTATTTGATACAAGTATGGAGACCCCTGCTTGCTTCCGGGGTCCGTATGAGTGATATGATTTTTCCCAACCTTTCACCTTCAGTCTGTGTATGTCTTTTCCTATCAGATGAGTCTCTTGTAGGCAGCATATTGTTAGATCTTTTTTTTAAATCCATTCTACTAGCCTATGTCTTTTGATTGGTGCATTTAAGCCATTAACTTTAGGGTTACTATTGAGATATGGTTTGTATTTCCAGCCATATTTGGTTATGTACGATACTTAACATGATTTATTTTTCCTCTATGCTTAGTTTTTCCTTTACTGTACTACCTCCCGCTGTTGGTTTTCATTGTTATTTTTCATTTCCTCTTCCTGTAATGTTTTGCCAAGGATGTTTTGAAGAGCTGGTTTTCTAGCTGCAGATTCTTTTATCTTTTGTTTATTGTGGAAGATTTTCATTTCATCTTCAATCCTGAAGCTTAATTTCGCTGGATACATGATTCTTGGTTGGAACCCTTTTTCTTTCAGCGTTTGAAATATGTTGTTCCAGAATCTTCTAGCTTTCAGAGTCTGTGTTGAAAGATCAGCAGTTATCCTGATTGGTTTACCCCTATATGTAATCTGTTTCCTCTCTCTTGTGGCTTTTAAGATTCTCTCCTTATTCTGTATGTTGGGCATCTTCATTATTATGTGTCTTGGTGTGGATCTCTTATGATTTTGTATATTCGGTGTCCTGTAGGCTTCTAGTATTTGGATTTCTTTTTCATTCTTTAAGTCTGGGAAGTTTTCTAGTATTATTTCATTGAATAGATTACTCATTCCCTTGGTTTGGACCTCTGTACCCTCTTGTATCCCAATAACTCTTAGGTTTGGTTTCTTGATGTTATCCCATAATTCTTGGATGTTCTGCTCATGATTTCTTAACATTCTCGCTGAGCTGTCTATGTTCTTTTCAAGTTGAAAAACTTTGTCTTCGTTGTCTGAAGTTCTGTCTTCTAAGTGTTCTACTCTGCTGCTAATACTCTCATTTGAGCTTTTAATTTGGTTTATTGTTTCCTGCATTTCCAGGATTTCTGTTTGTTTGTTTTTTATATCCTCTATCTCCCTATAGAGTTGATCTTTTGCTTCTTGGATTTGTTTATGTAATTCATTGTCAAAGTGATTTTTCATTGTCTGAATTTGATGTATAATGTCTTCCTTGAGACTCCAGATCATCTGAAGCATGTATATCCTGAACTCTTTGTCTGACATTCCATCAGCTGCAGATATTACTTCATCTAATGTTGAATTGACCTGTATTGTTTGTGGTCCTTTCTTTCCTTGTCTTTTCATACTGCTCATAATTCTTTCTAGCTTTGTGAAACTGTTGTGCTAATGTTTTTCCCCTTATATATTTGTATTGTTCTTGTATAGCTCCAAAATCCCTCTTTTGTGGAGAAAGACAATGTTAACAGATCCCAATATCAACAGTACATTATCTAAGCACAAGTTTTCATTATTAATACAGTTATAGTTAGATTATAAGACTATAGATATTGGTCTTAATTATTACTTAAGAATATATTCCGTAGTTTCATAAAAGGCGTACCATATCTGGTGGCATATAGAAAACTTAATTTCAGACGAAGGATGTTATACTTAGAGGGAAAGGAGTGAGGGTATGAGGTTAAACTAACTTAGCACCTTTGGAGAACTCCAACCACTAGACTGGTAATTTATGGAAGAATGTATAGACTCAACCTCCTATCTATTTAGATAGTTACCCTATGTATAGATAGCAAAAGTTAGGAGATTGAAAGTGGGATAGAGAGAATACGAATTAAAAAAAAAAAATAACGAGGAAGAAAAGAGAAATAAGAGAAGGGAAAGGGAAGTAAGATAGAAATAAAGAAAAAAAATGGGGGGGAGGTGGGGTTTATGCAATTCCTCTATATTATATTACTTTGGTAATTCGGTTGTTCATGCACAGTTCTTGGTTTTACATATGCTGAAAATGTGGAAGAGAGAGAAGAAAAGAGAAAGAGAGCGAAAAAAAAAAAAGTCTCTCAGAACACTGTTTTCCTTGCTTCCAGTAGGTGGCGTTGTCTATTCCTAGCTTGAGCCTCTGTATTCAGGGTGAAAGGTATAGCTAGTGTGAAAGGAAATGAGCTTCCACCTGTATCTTCCCTACTCTAGTCTCTGAGGTAGAAACCAGGTGCTTGTACAGTTGTTGTTTGCGTTGATAGCTACAACCCCCAATAGCTTGTGGGAAATATTTTGAGTTATTGCAGCTAAGGGTGGGGGACTTGGAAACCGGGTACCTGGATCAGCCGCAGAACTGTGCTGGTAGCCACACCCCCTTTGTTGGGTTTTAAGGGTTGATGGGCTTCCTCCGGACTAGCACTCGGGGCGGGGCTGGACTTCCTCCTCCGGTCTGGCTCTTTTACAATTCTAATGATCGAGAAAATTAATAATTTTTCACTTTCTGTTGTCTGGAGTTCTTGGTGATATATTCTGTTTGTTCTTTTTTTGATTTTTAAGTTCACCTTCTACAAGAGTGTTTCTACAAATACTGTACTGTGCAGGCTAGACTGGATATAAGGAATTTTTTTTTTTTTTTTCTGGAGGAATTTTTGTTTTCTTCCTAAGAGTCTTAGGCTTTTATGACCTTTGAGTCATTTTTACGTTAATATTTTTGGTAGGTGCGGGGAATGGGTAATCTGGATTACAAACTGTAAATGCAAATCTGAGAATCCATGGTTATGCATATCTTAATGGAAACTTTTTATTTGGCATTTGGAAATCTGCAGTCTTTGTGTCTTTTTTTTGCTCATTGTGTTAACATGGGGATTTACCCCACTTCAGTCTCTCCTTCACCAATTGTAGACCCCTTGGAAAGTCTCTGTTCTATGTAATTTGTATCAATTTCATTTCCTCAAGAAATTGCAGACCAACACCCTCCTTTCTTAGCTTTAAATAGACATTAACAGTATTTGATCTTTCTCTTCCTCAAGACAGGACTTCCTTTAATTTTAGAAAGCGTGCCTTTTTTTCCCCCCCAGTACTGGGGATTAAACCTAGGGCCTCATATGTGCTAGGCAAGTGTTCTACCCTTCAGCTGCACCTCCAACCCCAAACTTGTTATTTAATTTTATTTTTTGGTGCTTTCCTTTATTTATTTATTGATTCTTTTTAAAACTTGACTATTTTATAGCAAACATTTTTGATTTTTTAATGGAAATAGTTTTAGTTTGTTTTGTTAGAAATAGTCTCCAAACTGATTTTTAAAAGTCATGATTTAATTTACAATTTCAAATGACATGAAGTTTGACTTTGTATTAAAAAAGTAATATAAGCTCATGGTGGGAAAATGAAAATATTATGAAGGATAAAAGATTAAAAGTTACCAGAAAGAATACTCAGAAATCATCACAAAATTAATGGTTGCTAATTTGTTCTTCCATGAGTTTCCTGTACCTATATGGGCATGACTCTCATGTAAAAGAATTTTGTTTTTTATATGCTATTATGTAGTTTGATATATGTGTGTGTTTACACACATACTACACACATAGAAACACATGTTTGTGTATATATTGTGTCTTATGTGTCATGATACACACACACACACACACACACACGTAAAATATAAAAATTTTTTTTGAAGCTGAATGTAGTGGTACATTCCTGTACTCTCAGCTACTTGGGAAGGTGAGGCAGGAGGATAGCAAATACAAGGCCAGACTGGGTAACTTAGGAAGAAACTGTCAAAAAATAGAAAGGGCTAGGGACATAGTTAAGTGGTAGAGTACCCTGGTTTCAAAACCCAGTGCTGGAAAAAATATATATTTCAAATATGTACCCATATTATATGTGAAGCTGTATTTCAAGGTTAGTCATTTCCTTAATAGTAGGCCCAAGGATTATAAAGCTGCATTACAAACAGTGAACATAGAGTAAGTAAGTCCCTGTATTTGTGTGATTGTGTCTATGGTATAAACTACCAGGAAAGAAATTTTCTCTGAAGAGGATGCACGGTTTTTATGTTTTTATTAAGGCTTTTCCAAATTTCTCTTGTATTGTACTAGTTAATACTCAAACTAAATGATAAAAGCATTATTTTTCATATTCTCCAGCTCATGCTTTTAAATATTTGCCAACCATAGTGAAGAGAGATAAATTTACAAACATGTAATTTTTTTATATCTTTATTTTATTTTTATGTGGTGCTGAGGATCATATCCAGTGCCTCATGTGCACCAGGCGTGTGCTCTACCACTGAGCCCCAGCCCTACAAACATGTAATTTTTAAAGATGTCTTTATCGAAGTATAATTGGCATACAACAAACTGTAAACTTTTCATGTTTGAAGTGTACAATATGTGTTCTTCTGTGTATACTGGTGAAATGATCATGATCCTCCAGGAACTGAACATATGCATTACCTCTAAAATTTCTGGTTCTGCCCTTGATAGCTTAAGTGAAAAGAAGACACTGTTTTACTTTGCATATCTTTAATGTTACTGAGGTTGCGTTTTTTAAAAAAAATACACTGAGTATCCTCCCCCCACCAACCTTCTAAATATGTCCTCTCATTCATTTTTCTCAAATTTTAAGTGGTATTTGTAAGTCAAGGCAGCCAGACCTTTACAATTTAAGGAAAAAAAATTATTTACTTTGCTTACATACTGTATATATTAATATTGTTTTACTTTGTAAATATTGTAAAATCACAGGTTTTTTGTGTTTAGTCACTTTATTTTTTCCCTGTAAGCCTTTATATATCGTTTTCTCATCAGATTTGCCAGTCTTTTTCTTCATGCCTCTAGCTTTTATGTGAGACATAGAAAAGCCTTTTACAAAATAGATTAAAAAAAAAATTGCCCATGTGTTTTGCTCTGGTTCTTTCATGATTTAACCTTTAAAACCTTGATCCATATATAATTGAGATGTAAGGACTTAATTTCTTTCTAAAATGGCTATCATTTGTGCCACTACTACTAACATTAAATATATATATATCTACCTATATTTATTTCCTATTGATTTGAAATTGTATTTTGATGATATACTGAACTTTTCATACATATTTGGGGTATTTCTGTTGCATTTATTTGACTGTTCTTGGGCAGTGTTTGTAAACTTTTGTTTCATAAGCAAAGTTTTTTTTTTAGTAGCTGCCCTAGGGTCATTTTGGGTTATATTTGACATCCTTGTCTTTGAGGTTGGTAAATTATATTTTAAGTATGATGTCTTTCTGGGGTTTGGCAAGAAAAATAAAACATTTGACTAGTACTTTTCATTGTTAAGTGATCTAAGATTAAGTACTAGTCAAACTTCCTAAGGGACAGCTAATTTTTAAATGACAGATTTCAAATAGGTATTTTTGTTTTCTAATAAATTTAATTGATCACAAGTGTCAGTTGTTAGGATGACCTTGTGATAGTAGGATTGAATATATTTAATAAGATTAGAAGACCACAGGAAGTCATCTCAGATTTTGGATCAAAAGTATGAAGAACTTGTCTAAAGAGGGTCTTTATGAGATGTTCATCCCTGGTTTTCAAGTATAGGCTGACTGACCATTTAGTTGGGTTCAGACTCTGAGTGTCTAATTGTATTAGATGGCCTTTTCCAACCTAGCAATCTTGTAAAAAGAAAAGGTAGGTCAAGATCATAGATTTTTAGGGGGAGAAAATATTTCCGTACATAGTATAGTTGTTTTATAGTTACATTATTGCTATGAATTTCATGTTCTAATGTTAACTTTGGATAGTTTTGATGACTTCATGTTTGTCTTTGGAAACTGATTTTGTATATTGATTTGAAAGACTTAAGTATTTAAAAAAGTTATTAGAGGCTGGGAATGTAGGTTACTGGTCGAGTGCTTGCCTAGTGGTTGAGTGCTTGCCTAGAATGCTCAAGGCCCTGGGTTCCAACCCCTAGATTGGGGGGAAAAAGTTATGAACTGTCCAATTCCTTTTCAGTTTCTTATAGAAGTTGTTTGAGCAGACTTACCTATTTTCATATTAAAGGAAAAATGTGAATTCGATTTTAATAGAAATTTCAAGTTTTGTGACATGAGACCTAATGGAGAAATTAAATTTCATTGTTTACTTCATATGTAGTAGCAGTATTTCAGAATGGATACTGCTGAAATAACTTAGGGGTATATTAATAAGATGTGAGTTATACAAATAACTGTTACAATTGCACTACATCTTTGAGATTTCATTGTAGTCTGTAAGTTAATTTTAGAAAAGATATTGTAAATGGAGTTCCCATGTATTTGATTTACTAGATTATTTTGTTTTTTGGTTACTTTGAATCTTTTCTCCTGTTACTTTAAAGGATGATTTTATTGTGCATTCCAGGGAAATTATACTTTTGTCAGAGTAACTGACTTAGGAGGATATGAATTTAAATGAGTTTTTGTATTTTTTTTTTTTGGTGATGCTGGGGATTGAACCCAGGGCCTTGTGCATGTGAGGCAAGCACTCTACCAACTGAGCTATGTCCCCAGCCCTGAGGTTTTTGTGTTTTGATGGCCATTTTAGGAAGTGGTTAGTGTTATTTTTATGTTGCGTTGTTCATCTTTTTCTTATTGATTTGTAGGAACAAGTTTGTTTTTTAAAATGCTTACTACAAATATGATATACTTATAAACATTTAAACATGTAGAACTGTATAAGAGGAATGAATCCATCTATTTAGCTGTATACTTTTTCATAATTATGTATAGAACTTTATGTGGATGTTTTTATTTGATCTGAATGACTCAAACTTTACTGACATGAAATACTCACAATAAATCAAATTTTTGTATGTATTTGCATTTGGTTTCATTTTTGAATTTTTTTTTAATCTCTTCTTTTATCTTTACCACACTGCAGTATACTGCAGCCTTTCTATTTGTTAAGACTATTTGCTAGTTCATAAAATTCTGCGTATGTGCTCTGGAATCATAGAACTTGCTGTAGACATGTTACTTGAATTGGAAGAGTAGGGGACCACATCAAAGCTTGTGTTAGTTTTTTTTTTTGTTGTTGTTGTTGTTCTGGTTTACAGATAGCAAGTACTTCCCTTCTAAACTAAATCACAAATTTATTTAAGGTAAGCATATGTATTTGTGATCACTGATAAACATCTTGTGTTCAAATTTTAAAATTGAAGTGGAGAATACAAATGAAGGATTAGGGATATAGCTCAGTGACAGACTGCATTGATTTGATTTATTCTTTTCAGATATATCTGAACCATTGAAGTCCTTTTAATTGGTCTCTCTGAACCTACTTGTGACCAATTTGTTGGGTTTAAATTTTTTTTTTTTTTTTTGGTACTGGGGATTGAACTCTGGGACACTCAACACTGAGCCACATCCCCATTCCTATTTTGTATTTTATTTAGACAGGGTCTCACTGAGTTGCTTAGCCTTGCCATTGCTGAGGCTTTGAACTCACGATCCTCCTGTCTCAGCCTCCAGAGCAGCTGGGATTACAGGAGTGTGCCACCACATCTGGCATATGGATGTTTTAAATTTTGATTGTTTTTTTTGTTTGTAGAATCCTAATTCAAATCTACCTAGTCACTTTTTTTTAAAAAAATATTTTTAGTTGTAGATGGACACAATTCCTTTATTTTATTTATTTATTTTTATGCGGTGCTTAGGATTGAACCCAGTGCCTCACACATGCTAGGCAAGTGCTCTACCACTGAGCCAAACCTCAGCCCTGCCTAGTCACTTTTAATAGTATTAGTTCTTTCCTCATTTTTCCAATTCCCTTTTATTTGTGTTGTAACCTGTATTTGTAAATTGCAATCTCTTAAGTCTTTACAGACTTTAAATCTTTAATTCTTTAGCTTGTTTCTGCTGCCTTTTGCTCATGGTGACTTATCACATGTTCTTTCATTTGAGTCATGGACTCATATCTGCATCATAGTATTTGAAAATCTTGAACTTGGCTTGAGTGAAGATTCCACTAAAGAGGATATGCTTTTGCTTCTCCCTTCTCTTGGGCCCACTTAAATTTTTTGGTTTGGCATTTCCAAGATCATGCAAATAGTTTGGGCTGTAAAGCTATGTAAGAAACCTATATATTTTAATTTTTAGGGAATGCCTTGGATGAAGGCACAATTGGAACTACAAGCCAAGACTTTTGATGTCCATTTTAGTGTATTGTTATAATGTTATTCACCATTCTTAAAATAATTTACTTTTTTTTTAAGAACATATCTGGAGTATGTATAACATGATTACTTTATTTGATGGCTAGTAATTACACAATATTTAATTTTTAAATTTTAGTTTATATTAATATAAGCAGATTTTTGTGCCTTCAGAGAAGTTTATAAAATTTAACTCAGTGACATCGCTCAGTTTTTGTAAGAGCAAGCATAAGTTATATAGAAGGATGAGTAAATAGAATTTTAAACTTGTTGATTAGCTTTCATAGTACATAACTCTGAGATGAGAACTTCAATATTGTTTTGCTACAGATTAATGCCAGGCTTTGTGCATGCTGGGTAAATGCTCTACCACTGAGCTACTTCTCCAGTCCTTTAATTTAATTTAATTTTGTGTGTGTGTGTGTGTGTTTATTTTTTAATGTAGTGCTGGGGATTGAACTTGGGGCCTAGTGCATGCTGGGCAAGCACTCTACTGTTGAGGTACCCATCCCTAGACCCTCTACATACTATTAATTTATTATCTTTTGAATTCTTTACAGAGAATGCAGTGATGAAAACTCCCATTCTTGTTCTAGAGCAGGGCTTTTAACCTGGGGTTTGTGCATACACTTCTGAGAATCCAGAAACTTTAAATTAATTATAAATATTAATGAGTACATATGCCTTTCTTTGAGAAAGAGGATTGGTATCTTTAAACCATTTCTGGAAGGATTTGTGTCTGAATAAAAAATGAAGAAGACTGATATGAAATGTGGTTTGAGAATAGTTTGGACTTGATTTCTTATGATCCCATGGATATTTCAGTCCTGATTGACTTGACAGAGAAATTTTCTTCAACACCATTGGCTGTTTATTACATTCAGATTGGACTCTTTTAGCATTTATGTGTGATTAGGTTAGGGCATCTGATAATATGGGAAAAGCAAATATTGGTGATTTGTGCCAATTCTCAATTCAAATGTTGGATGTTGGATGTTTTATGTCTCTAGTTTATGTAATGTTGCTATGTATATCTTTATGCTTTTTATTGTAAATACATTTCCTTGGATGAAGAATCAGGATTATTGTTTTAAATTAATGGAAACATTGTCTCAATTCTTAATGTTTTGACATTCTGGTTAGGCTCCTCTAGTTGCAGAATGAAACCCAAGTGAGCTGAAGTGAAAGGGAATTGAATTATATGAAAGGAATCCCATGAAAATCTAAAGACAGGAAACATGATTCCTTTAGTTCTGTGTGGGACCTGGAAAAGGAAACTAGAAAGTCGTCAGAATCTTTGAAGAAAAAATGTTTTAGACTTCTTGGAGTTTTATGTTGTCAGTCTCCCTGAACATTTGCTTCTTTTCCTTTCTATAGAGGAAGACATGCTCTGCTTGAACATAAATTCACTTTCTTAAGCCTTAGGTTTGTATAGGACTGTAGCTTGCTTCATCAGGACTTTCCGATTTTGACTTGATCTCTTCTTCTCTCTCCCCTCCCTGCCACCACCACATCCTATTCCTATTTCTCTTCTTCCTTCACTACCACCTACTGTTGCTGCTGCTTCTTAAAGCTGTTGCTTCTTCAGGGTTTGTGTCTCCCTTAGCCTCTTTTCATCCCAAAACAAAAATTTTAAATGTGTTCCAACTCATTGGTTTGTCTTCTTTCCCAAACTCTCCCACCAAGTGAACAGGTTTTCTATACTATGGATGCTATGCTTAAAACAAAAGCAACCCCCCCCCACTCCACCCTAAACCTCTGCTTTTTATAAACAGGCACAGTAAAAGGTGTCTAATAATTTAGAAATAGTTCATGTTAACATGAAGTTATCAGGGAGGAACAATTCTGTGTTAGGTTTCTTTTGCTATGTTGGTGATTCCTTATCCCCTTCAACTTGTTAAAATCTTAGTTGAGGGTTGTGTAAATGTTATTTTAAAAATTGCTTATGAAATTGGGAAATGTTAAATGTCATTTCAGTCATCAAGATTTATAGTGCCTGTTGAACAAACTACTTTGTCCTTAGGTTCCATTTTCATCTCTTTGCAGACTTGGGTCATTGCTGGTGAAACTTGAATTAAGCCTTATATTCAATAAACTTAGATTTATTCAACTTAAAAGTATGTTTTCTAGGGTCTAAAATAATTCTTACAATAAGTAACTCTTCTGCTTAGGTGGAATTGGTTTCTTTTTCTAATCTTGTTTTTAACTTTTAAGACTGATAACTTAAACTTCAAGAATTCTCAGATTTGTACAATAAGTATTTGTACAAAAGCTAACTTGCTTTATTCCTAAGCATGTCCTGGGGTTTAATTACATCTGCATTTATACATCTTGCCTTTTTTGGTAACATATTTTAGAGGACATAAGAATTCAAGCCACCTTTATGTGGCTTTATATATACTTAGAGAAATATTGAGATTTAGAACCGAACATTAGTATCATTTTTACGTTGAGATGTAATTTTAGCAAAAACTACTGCTCAGGTCAGGAATATGATATCTGTTCAAGGTAGATATGACCAGGTAGTCAGATCATATCTGTTTTCTTTCCTGTAGCTATTTGGTTAATGTAAAATTAGGGCTTATGCACTACCAATGAGGGCCAGCCCTTTTCCTTTTAAGCATTTAGGTAGGCTATTGGTGACGAAGTCTTGCTTTTGCAGTATAACTTGTTTTATGCAGTAAGGGGTGCCTTGAATTAGGGAAACATTTACTTTGTCATGTATTTTATTGTAAAGCCACAACCTAACATTTTGATATTATTATATTTCCATATTCTTGATGTATTCCACCACAACATGAGTCTATTATTAACAGAATAAACAGAATAAAGATGCTAGTAGTTACCGAGTTGTCTTAAATTTACAAATGAAGGTGTGAACTACCTTTATTTTTTTTCCATTAAAAGCAAAATACTTTTAATGAATATCAAGTGTTAGTAATAATTTACACCCCGTCCCCCCTTCACATATATATCATTATACAACAAAAGGAAAAATGATAAATACTAAAACGTATCAAAAGTGGGGCTTAGAATGTAGTACAGTGATAGAGCACATACCTAAGTACAGGAGGCTCTGGGTTGAATCTTTAGCGTCACAAACAACCCCTCCCCCAACAAATAAAAAATGATATTTGGGAGGAAAAACATTTCAGTTTCCTCCCAGTAGGATCTTTTCACATGGTTAACAAAAGCAAGAATGTGCTTTAAATACTCTAAAATTTTTAGGTACCTCACATTTCATTTTTAGTTTGAATTGTAGTTGGCAGAGTAATCAAGTACATGATTTAAATAACTAACTTGTTTACATTGTTTAGATTTATAGATCAGGTTAGATCTGAAATGCCATTTGAAAGAGCAAGTGTTTTGTAAATTTAATTTTTTATGAGACTGACTGAGGTTGTTTTTGTTTTTGTCCATTTAGGTTTTATAGGTTCACATTAATAAAAGCACCATGGAGTTTTATGAGTCAACATATTTTATTGTCCTTATTCCTTCAATAGTTATTACTGTAATTTTCCTCTTCTTCTGGCTTTTCATGAAAGAAACATTATATGATGAAGTTCTTGCAAAACAGAAAAGAGAACAAAAGCTTATTCCTACAAAAACAGATAAAAAGAAGGCAGAAAAGAAAAAAAACAAAAAGAAAGAAATCCAGAATGGAAACCTCCATGAATCTGATTCAGAAAGTGTACCTCGAGACTTTAAATTATCTGATGCTTTGGCTGTAGAAGATGAGCAAGTTGTACCTGTTCCATTGAATGTGGTTGAAACTTCAAGTAGTGTTAGGGAAAGAAAGAAGAAGGAAAAGAAACAAAAACCTTTACTTGAAGAGCAAGTCATCAAAGAAAGTGATGTATCAAAGGTGCCTGGCAAAAAAGTAGAACCTGTCCCAGTTACAAAACAACCCACCCTGCCCTCTGAAGCAACTTCCTCAAAGAAGAAACCAGGGCAGAAGAAGTCTAAAAATGGAAGCGGTATTGTAATATATTTAACTTCATTGCATATTTGTAGTTAGATGAACCCAAGATTATTCTTTTTACTGTGTGTTTGCCTTCATTAACATTAATTGCTATTAGAAATTACTATTGATCATAAAATAACATTTTAAAATTCTTATGGAAAGACCTTTAATGAAAATTTTGTAAATCTGACTTTGTTTTTTTTTTTTATTAAAACCACTAAGGGCTTATAATTATCAGTGGTTAGAAATGTTTACATTTATTTTAACCAACTCTTTGTAATCAGTGTGGCAAGAATTAAGGATGAAAAGATTAGTTTTGATCATATGTTAATTATGCATACACTTATCATATATTTGTTTTATGCTAGGTATTATACTAGGTACTGGGGCTACAGAGGTGAATAGTGCATTTTCCAGGTAGACACATACTAGCTGTAAATACAAACATAAATAGGTTATTATAATATAAAAAGTTTATTATGCTAATCTAAGTTATGTCTAAACTAATGTAGAAATTCTAAGGAAGACCACTTAGAGCAAGTTTTGAAGTTTGAATAAGTGCTAGCTAGGATTTTATTTTATTTTTTTTTTGGGGGGGGGTGGATAGGAAGGGGTAAAATAGGGTTATTAATAGATATGTTCAGTTGTTCATATCCATGGATTCTATATCCTTAGATTCAATCAACTGTGGATTGAAAATATTGGAAAAAATTGATTCTGTATTGAACATGTACAAACTTTTTTCCTTACCATAAGAATATTCCCTAAATAATTCAATATTGTAACAATAGTTTATAGCATTTGTATTGTATTAGGTATTCTACATAATCTAGAGAAGGTTTAAACCTATGTGTGAGAATGTGCATAGGTGATATATTAATACTACGCTGTATTATATAAGGGACTTTAGCTTTTACAGATTTTGGTGTTGGGCAGGGGTTCTTGAACCTATCCGCCAAGGATATCAAGAAATATTGGTTTTATTGGACTTTTAAGTATTTACTTGCTAGCTATGACCAACCATGGTACTAGAGAAATACTATATCTTTTAGTGAGGGGAGAAGGACATGCAAACCAGTAACAAAATGTTTTATGAAGGAGATGTATAGAAGAAATACAGAGGCCAAAGTGATTTATGCAGAGGCCAAAGTTACTTATGGTTAGTAGAGGAGGATTAGTCTTCAGAAAGGAGGCAGTGTTTAGCTGAGTCTTCAGTACTGCAGTCACTTCACTAAGAAATAATGGTTTTATACCACATTGGCAGAATTATCACAGAGGTAGAAGATACAGTGTACTGTTGAGCTATGAAATACGAGGTAGGGAGCAAAGCTGAAAAGACAGCAGTAACGATGGTTTTTGTATACTGTCCCAGAAGCTGAAACTTTTTAGGGTAGATATAGCTGAAGATTTTTAAGCAGGTTAATTACATGGTCAGATTTATATTTTAGAAAGATCTCTTTGGCAGAGTGTGAGGACAGATTTCATGGGGCAGTTATTTGATGTGGGCAAACTAGTTAAGAGTCTGTACCTTTCCAATGTTAACATGTAAGCTGTGATAGAAGAAATAGAAATTAGAGAGGTATACAAAGAAAGAAAGATGTGACCAAATACATTACATGTGTTGGCAGATAAAGGAGAAGACAGGATCAAAGCTGATATCTAAGTTCTGAGTTAGCCCAGGGTAGGCAAACTGTAACTGTAGGTTGAATATGGTACTCTTCCTATTTTGTTGTGGTCTATGAGTCAAGAGTAGTTTTTACATTTTTTTCCTTTTGTGATGCTGGGACTTGAACCCAGGGCCTCATGTGTGTTAGGTAAGTACTCTACCACTGAGCTACCAATCTTAGGTTTTACATTTTAAATGGTAGGGAAAAAAATCAAAAGAGAAATGTAGAAATTATGAGTCAAATACTAGTGTTCATACAGTTTTGTTTGTTTTTTTGACACAGCCATTTATTCACTTACATACATCTGTGATTAGCTTTCATGCTGTGATGGCAGACTTGAATACTTGTGACAGATTCTGAATGAACTGCTGTAACACCTAAAGTATTTACTATCTGGCCCTTGACAGAAAAAATTTTCCATCCTCTCATGGGTACATGGTTATTAGCACTAAGATAGGGAATGTTGGAGACATGGGGTGTGAATGGAAAGGAGAATGCTTTTGGTTTGTGGTTCAAGTGCAAATGTTGGCTAGTAAATGTTGGCGTGTAAGTGAGGGTAAGGCTATACAATACATTCAGAAGGTTTGAGCTTGGAGGTAATAGTTGAAGTCTTCGGTATAGATAAAATCATCAGGGGAAGTGTTTAAATTGAAGGTATTGAGAAGCAGTTCACAAAGGAGACTGTAAAGGAATATTATGAGTGGAATAATAATTTTGGGTGCTTTAGGAGAGAATTTTTTTAATTGTAGTAAAATATGTAGAGTATAAATTCTGCCATTTTAATCATTTTTAAGTTTGCAGTTTTGTAGTGTTAAGTAGATTCACATTTTGTGTAATCACCACCAGTCATTTTGTGTAATCACCACCAGTCAGAACTCTTTCTTCTTCTCTAGCTGAGGCGCTTTACCCATTTAACACAATTCCTTACTTTGCCCACTCTGGAAGCTACCATTCTACCGTTTATGAGTCTTTAGGAAGCTCAGGTTATTGGAAAGTTGTCTTTTTGTGATAGGCTTATTTCACTTAGTATTATGGAAAGGAATTGTAAGAAAAGGTGAAGACATTAGAATGAAATGTTAAAGAGTAATCAAAGAAGGACTAACGGTTATTATACGTAGAGTATGGCATTTGGGACACTGCGTACTTCAGTTAATCCTTTCATGGAATGGAAGAACTAAAAACCAGGGTGTAATTTGTTGGAAAATGATTGGAAGAAAAAGAAGTATATACTATTTTGTCAATGGGTGTAGGAGGCTGGAAGTTACAGTGGTGGTAAAGGATTTTATATTTTAAAATGATAGACCTGACTATGCCACAGGCTGTTAGGGAATGGTGCTAGAATGGGGTGTACAAGAAGAGGCAAGTACATTAAAGAGCCGATGTAGTGGAGTAAAAATGCTGGAATGAAAATTAATGGTGAGAGCATTAAAATTGTTATTGCATTTAAGATTTTGGTGGTGAAGCTTTCTAGAAATTATTCATTAAGGATTGCATTTTCTGTGATGTGGTCATTGTTTGCTGTGATAATTTTTAAAATTTTTTTCTGTTTGATAAAGATGATCAGGACAAAAAGGTGGAAACTCTCATGGCACCATCAAAAAAGCAAGAAGTATTACCCTTCCATCAAGAGACTAAACAAGAAAGTGGATCAGGAAAGAAGAAGGCTTCATCAAAGAAGCAGAAGACAGAAAATGGTAAAGATATGTAGATATATATTTTATAAAGTATGCTAATTCTAGAGAAGTACGTCAGGACAGGGACCCTGAAGACCTCATGCTCTTTATCCCTGTATATTATATGCTATAACAAATGTAATTCTAATACAAGTCTGAAATTCTCTGGCCTCGTGTCTTTGCAGTGCTTGGATAGATGGGCCTATTACAAGTTTATGATGAAAAATTTATCTGAAATTTAAAAATTGAAGTATTTGTAAATGTTCTCATTCTTGGTTTTGAAAAATAATAGCATATAAGCTATAGACAAAAAATATTCCTGAAATATTGCTGTGTTTTAAGATAATGGTTGAGGACATTTGTTAGTTCTGGCATTACCTTGTATTGTCTATTTCCTAAACAAAATTTGGTGTATATATGGAAAGCATAAAATTAAAAGCGACAGAGCAATCTTAAGGTTTCTGAAAATTTCAGGGAAAACTTGGCTATTAAATGTATATAGATTAAACAACAGGAATTGCCAAATAATATTAGGCTGTGGTATCAACTAGTACTAGAAAATAGTAAATTTGGAATGGAAGAGATGAAATTCTATTTGCATTAAAATTATGACATCTCAAATAACAGGTAAAAGAGAAATATTACCTAAATAGATTTGATAAAATTAAACATGATCAGTTTTAAGTAAAAAAAGGAATTACATGTGCATGAAAGATTTTATTTTTCCCCCAGAGGAAGGAATATAAACATTTCTATCTGGGTGTGGAAATTTGTATCTCTAACTATTAGATGTCAGGCTAAACAATTAAACTCTTATTCCTCACATTAAATAAGAACAAAATAAGGAGGCTTCCTTCCTTCATTTTTAATGTTATTCTGGAAGTTTTGGGCAAGTGTTGTTAAGATGTACTATGGAAATCAGAAACGTAGCTATTAGAATTAAGAAGCTATGTGCAAGGAACAATGACAATGAGTTTTGTACTTAACATGTGAAAGGAATTTAATTAAAATTATCAGTTGCAATAAGAATTCAGTAAATTATTAGCATAAATAAAATTTAGTAGTTTTTCATGAGCACTAATTAAATGAGAATAGATTCTTAAGTTAAAAAAGACAAATGAGAATTAAGAGTGTGTAAGAAATATTAGATACTTTTGGAGGTATACTGTCCATTTTAGAATATTTAAGTGTTGTTCTATAAAACAAGACTATTTTATTGTAAGTATGTTGATTGATGCAATTAGTGTTTTACTTATCATTTTAAACCAAATTTGAAAACGAATAAGATTTATCATTAGATTTTAGTGTGTTTCCATGTTGTTTAATCATTGTTTTTTTTTTTAAACCCAAAATAATTATGATTTTATTGAACTTAAATTACAGTCTTGGTAGATGAACCCCTTATTCATGCAACTACTTATATTCCTTTGATGGATAATGCTAACTCAAATCTTGTGGTAGATAAGAGAGAAGTTATTGATCTGATTAAATCTGACCAAGTAGAAGGAATCCAGAAATCTGGGACAAAAAAGTTGAAGATTGAAACTGACAAAGGTAATATCCACATTGTCAATAATTAGTTACATTGTACTGTTATATTTTTGAGTCATCATGGAGTCAAGTTCATATTCTCATAGAATCAGTGCATTGCAAAAGACTAATAGAACTCTTGCAATAAAAGACCTGTTGGTAGTCTCTAGTCTGTCCTTCCCAGTGTTGTAGGCCTGGACACTGGAATTTGACTTGCTCAATATTCCACAGCTATTTTGCTATATGGTGACCTATTCCCTGCTACTATTATCTTCTGTGAGATATTGAGGCTAATTTATTTATTTATTTTTAAATATTTTGGTTTTAGTTGTGGTTAGACACAATACCTTTATTTTATTTATTTTTATGTGGTGCTGAGGATCGAACTCAGTACCTCACACATGCTAGTTGAGCGCTCTACCACTGAGCCACAACCCCAGCCCCGAGGCTAATTTATAACTGCCTTTTTTCTTTTTTTCAAATAGATTATTTTTTAGAGCAGTTTTAGGTTCACAGCAAAATTGAGTAGAAAGTAGAGTTTCTGTGTTCTCCCTTCACCCCACTCATGCTCACAACCACTCTTTAAAAGTTGCAGTGTGATTTCAGCAACAGAAAAAGAGGCAACACTTCCAAACTCATTCTATGAGACCAGTATCACCCTGATTCCAAAACCAGGCAAAGACACATTAAGAAAAAGAAAACTCATACCAGTATCTCTAATGAACATAGGTGCAAAAATTCTCAATAAAATTCTGGCAAATCGAATACAAAAACATATCAAAAAGATCGTGCACCATGATCAAGGGTATTCATCCTAGGGATACAAGGTTGGTTCAACATATGGAAATCAATAAATGTAATTCATCACATCAGTAGACTCAAAGATAAGAATCATATGATCATCTCAGTAGATGCAGAAAAAGCATTTGACAAAATACAGCACCACTTTATGTTCAAAACACTAGAAAAATTAGGGATAACAGGAACATATCTCAACATCATAAAGACTGTCTATGTTAAGCCCCAGGCCAACATCTGTTTTTCTAAATGAAGAAAAATTGAAGATATTCCCTCTAAAAACTGGAACAAAACAGATGCCCTCTTTCATTACTTCTGTTTAGCAGTTCTTGAAACACTGGCCAGAGCAATTGAAGAAAGAAATTAAAGGGATACATATAGGAAAAGAAGAACTCAAATTGGCATTATTTGCTGATGATATGATTCTATACCTAGAAGACTCTAAAAGTTTGCCAGAAAACTTCTAGAACTAGTAAATGAATTTAACAAATTAGCAGGATATAAAATCAACACCCATAAATCAAAGGCATTTCTGTATGTCAGTGACAGATCCTCAGAAAGGGAACGAGGAAAACTACCCCATTTACAATATCCTCAAAAAAAAAAAAAAAATAACAACAACTTGGGAATCAACGAAAAAGGTGAAAGATCTAGATAATGAAAATTACAGAACCCTCAAGAAAGAAGTCAAAGAAGACCTTAGAAGATGGAAAGGTCTACCTTGCTCTTGGATAGGTAGAATTAAAATTATCAAAATGACCATACTTCCAAAAGCACTATACAGATTTAATGCAATTTCGATCAAAATCCCGATGACATTCCTCATAGAAATAAAAAAAGCAATCATGAAATTCATCTGGAAAAATAAGAGACCCAGAATAGCTAAAGCAATCCTTAGCAGGAAGAGTGACGCAGGTGGCGTCACTCTACCAGACCTTAAACTGTACTACAGAGCAATAGTAACAAAAACAGCTTGGTATTGGCACCAAAACAGACTGATAGACCAATGGTACAGAATAGAGGACACAGAGACTAACCCACAAAATTACAATTATCTTATATTAGACAAAGGTGCCAAGAACATGCATTGGAGAAAAGATAGCCTCTTCAACAAATGGTGCTGGGAAAACTGGAAATCTATATGCGACAAAATAAAATTAAACCCCCCTTTTCCACCATGCACAAAACTCAAAATGGATCAAGGACTTAGGAATAAAACTAGAGACTCTGAGTCTAATAGAAGAAAAAGTAGGTCCTAATCTCGATCATGTGGGGTGAGGCCCCAACTTCCTTAATAAGACTCCTTGGTGCAAGAATTAAAATCAAGAATCAATAAACGGGATAGACTCAAACTAAAAAGTTTCTTCTCAGCAAAAGAAACAATCTGTGAGGTGAATGAGTGCATCCTGGGAGCAAATCTTTACCCCTCACACATCAGATAGAGCACTAATCTTTAGGGTATATAAAGAACTCAAAAAGCTAAACACCAAAAAAATGAATAACCCAATCAACAAATGGGCCAAGGACCTAAAGAGACACTTCTCAGAAGATGATGTATAATCAATCAACAGATACACGAAAAAATGTTATCATTGCTAGCAATTAGAGAAATGCAAATCAAAACCACTCTAAGATTTCATCTCACTCCTGTCAGAATGGCAGTATTATGAAGACAGACAACAATAAGTGTTGGTGAGGATGTGGGGGAAAAAGGTGTATTCCTACACTGCTGGTGGGACTGGAAATTGGTGCAGCCAATCTGAAAGGCAATATGGAGATTTCTTGGAAAATTGGGAATGGAACCACCATTTGACCCAGCTATCCCTTTCCTCAGTCTATACCCAAAGGACTTAAAAAGAGCATACTACAAGGACACACCCACATCAATGTTTATAGCAGCACAATCAAAATAGCTAAATTGTGGAACCAACCCAGATGCCCTTCAGTAGATGAATGGATAAAAAAAAGTGGCATATATATACAATGGAATATTACTCAGCAATAAAAGAGAATAAAATTATGGCATTTGCAGGTTAATGGATGGCGTTAGAGAAGATAATGCTAAGTGAAGTTAGCCAATCCCATATAACTAATGTTGAATGTGTTCCTTGATATCAGGAGGCTGATTCATAGTGGGATAGGGATAGGGAGAGGGAGCATGGGAGGAATAGATAGGGCAGAGAGGTTGGTGGGGAAGGGAGGGGGGCATGAGGTTATGAATGATGGTGGAATGTGATGATCATTGTTATCCAAAGTACATGTATGAAGACATGAATTGGTGTGAATATACTTTGTATGTAACCAGAGATAGGAAAAATTGAGCTCTCTGTGTGTAATAAGAATTGTAATAAGAATTGTAATTGAAAAAAGATAAAATTATCAAGGAAAGAATAAATTTTACCCTGGAGAACAGAGACAAAACAAGGATTTTGAGGAGTGAGGGTAGAAGTGGAGAACTGGAAAAAAGAAATAAGCATAATTAAAAAGAATTGCAACCTCCATGTGATAAAAACCCAACATAATGGGAGACTAAGGCTAAGGTTTTGTACCATTCTATTGATCCTGATTTATGTTCATCATCTATGTTTAAATACTTAACTGGACAAGAAGAATAATGCATTCAAGTTGCAGATAAACTCTGGAAGTAATCTCTAAAGTATTTTTGGGGGTAGTACTACAATTGGGTTTAAGAAGATATCGTCAGTTTTTTACATTGTAGGTCATGAAACCATAGTTTTCATTCACCTGAAAAAAGATATTGTTATATAAACACAATTCTGTCACTCAGAAAAGTGATCTATAATGATGTTATTAGAAAAAAGAAAAGAAAAGAAAAAAAGTTGCAGTGTGACTGAAGTGTTAAAAGCCCTAGACTCCTTTGGGAGTAATGGGTGGTAGTTTCTTCGAGAAGGGGAAGTTGGTGCCTGACATGGGAGCCCTGGGAGAATTGGGATGGTGAAATAAAGGAGGCATGGATTTTTCTTATGTCAGGATTCCATGTGTATATTTGATCTTTGTTGAATCAGATTTTACTTTTATAATTTGGAATTTATTTTCTTAGTATTTTTAATGTTAAATGAAGATATTATGAATATATGTAATATAGATACTAGTGTCGAATAGATGCTTAAATGATTTTTTAAAAAGGCATGCTATCATTTTAGAGTAAATTCTTAGTTAATGTAATAATTCCATAGTATAGATGATAAAACAACCACCCCACCCCACTTTTAAGCATTTACTGTTATTTAACGTATAAATTACTTTCTGGGTCAGGAATTTTTGATATTTACCTTTGTTGAAGTTATTGCTTTGTCTTCTAAATGCTGATTCCTTTTTTTTTTTTTTTTTTTTTAAATTAAGAAAATGCTGAAGTGAAATTTAAAGATTTTCTTCTGTCATTGAAGACTATGATGTTTTCTGAAGATGAGGCCCTTTGTGTTGTAGACTTGCTGAAAGAAAAGTCTGGTGTGTTACAGGATGCTTTAAAGAAGGTAAGTGTGTTTTTTGATTATGGGCATATTTATGAGCAGTAATTTGAAGTTCACTCAGCAATACTTCATTCAGAGCAATTAATTATTTTCTACTTCCATTCTTTTTTTTTTTTTTTTTCCATCCACATTTTTTTTTGTGGTGCTGGCAATTGAACCAAAGGCCTGTGCATATGAGGCAAGCACTCTATAAATCGAGCTATATCCCCAGCCCCTCTACTTCCATTCTTAATACCTTAAGCCACATGGTCACATCTAAAACTTTTGGAATATCTTCAGAAATTATTTCATAGATTCATGTTAATCAGTCCACTTATTTAGTAGTATCATCTGATGCTTTGACAAAAAGTCAGTTGCTTAAAATAAGTAAGGTGATTTTAATGGCTTTAAAGTCCTTTGGCACTTGTCTAAGCTGTGCAGTGCTTTGCTCTGTCTAGATGTATTAAAGTTAGGGTTAAATGATTTTTTGACAGCATGTATGGAGGGTTTTTGTGATTGAAGAGTGTATTCAAAGAAATCTGGGGGCTTTTGTTATTTGCAGTATGCATGTTTGTGTGTAGGTAATATTTCCCTTCAAAAATAAGTTATTTGCATGGTAGAATTACTGCTATGGCTAACAATTAAAACCTTATGGAGTTAACATTATTTTTTACAGGTTACACTTATCATAATATTATGTGTAGTATGTCATACTGGTAAAAGTTTTCAAGTGTTAACTTACATGAGATAAGATGATATAGTGTCTGGTATTCAACTAGATGATTGACTAAACTCTCTGTTCTGAAAACGTGTTCACACACATGTACACCCTCCCTGCCAGTTTACCTGCTTTAAAACCTTGAGTGGTTTAATTTTTTTCTTAAAATAAGGACCACATTTCTTAAAATCTAATCTGAGTTATTACCTCTCTCCTGATTATCTATAGTAGTATACAAATGATGTTTCTGTTTTTCCTTTTAGCCCTCTATTTTCCCCATATAACTGCAAGGTGACCTTTAAGAGGTAAATCAGGTTATACTTACTGCTGTAAAAACCCTTTGGTGCTTTTCTCTTTGCACTTAGAGCATAGTCCTACTTACTTAACTTTTCTCTAAAGCCTCATCTAATGGCATTTTCCCTGTCCCTCACTGCTCAGTCCATTTTATCTACACAAGGTCTTTTTTGCTTCTTCTAGCATACCACATTTTTTTTTTTATTCTGTCTTTCCCCCTTCCCCAGTTTCTTCTCATGCTTAATTCCTCTTTCAAGTCTCCACCTTAGTATCATTTTCTCATATAAGCATAACCTGTCTTTGCAGTGTAAATTGTTCTCTCTGTTCTTTGCTCTCATAACTATCTGGATGTTTTTTGTTATAGTTTTAGCAGTCTGTTCATTCTTTCAAGTATCTATTAACAGTGCTTTTTGTAAGTCTCTGGCAATTACAGTGTAGCATGCTGGTTAGACCGTCTGCATGTAGTGATAGCAATGGTTCAGAGTAAGCAGGTGTTTGAGGGCAGTCAGTAAATGTGGTAACTCTAGGTGACTTTGACTACAAAAGCCAGTTTTTTTTTTTTTTTTTTTTAATGAAGAACTTTCTTGATATTCTTGACTGAAGAATTTGTTCTTTGATATACTGTATTTTAATTGGTAAGTACCTATCTGAAGAGTTCTTAGTTATTTGTGAGGATTGGGAAAAGCTTTTAGCAGTAGAAAGCTTCCAGGTTAAGTTACTACATTATTCCCTAGCTGTTTAAAGTTATGCTTTTTAAAATTAAAAACAGTGCTTTAAGAGTTTCTCTTTTGATTAGTGATGTTGCTGGTGACTTATGGGCATAAGAGTAGTTATTTTATTGTCTGAGACAGCTTTGAACTCTAAAGATTGAATGATAAATCATTCTACCCTTGATTTGTATTTTTGGTAGGTCTAGAAAGAAGTTTGTGAAAGACAGCATTTAATATAGGGAAGGTGTTTTGAAGTGTTCACATTATCTCTTCTTTGGA
The DNA here is from genome assembly GCF_048772815.1 of Callospermophilus lateralis. NCBI lineage: Eukaryota > Metazoa > Chordata > Mammalia > Rodentia > Sciuridae > Callospermophilus > Callospermophilus lateralis. The sequence goes on along the minus strand of NC_135307.1, from coordinate 74,591,956 downwards.
GCTGTTTGGCCTTAGATTAAAATCTTGCTTGGTTTCTTAGAAGGTAGTTTTGTTCTCTACTGTTCTTTGCTCTTATAGGCCTCCTATATTTGAGAAAGTCTAGGTAAGTTTAATTTCTCCCTTTTCCTACCATGGAAGCTAAGTTGGGTCAGAATTTTTAAGATTTCAGAATCCTGGAGGTAAATGGATCTTTACACGTAATTGAGAGCAGTTCAGAGCAAAGGGAATGATAAGTACAGAGGCACAGGCATAGAACAGACGGAAGTTAGAGGACTTTCAGTGATGAATGTGGGGTTGATGACTGTTTTCTTATTTGGGTAATGGAATACATGTGGCAACAATGGTGTTTGTGAGTAATTTATAGAGGAAGAGAGAGTTAAAGATTGTGGAATTTTAGAAAGTTGTTAGGCATTCCGTGTGCCATTTAGGTGGACACAATTATTTCATAACTAAGTATCTATTTTTCTGAAGTTGAAGAAAGATTGCAGTTGGAGTGATTTGAAACAATTTACTACTACTAGTTGTACACATGGATGGCGGAAGTGATGAAAGCTGAAGAAGGAACCCTGAGAAACACTGGTGTTTAAAGGGCAAGGGAAGTCACAACAAAGAATACTGAAGAGGGGGAGTGGGAGAAACACTTCTGAGATGGTGGAATCTTAGAAGCTTAGGGAGAATAAGAGAGTTCAGGGTGAGAGTGACATGCTTTAGAGAAGCCAAAGAAGATAAAGATTGAAAAACTGGGTTTGATATCCTTAGGGAAAATGTTTTCATCTTAGTATTAGACTATGTAACTGACAAATGAATGGGAAAGATGACAGTGTGTATGTCTACTCTTAGTAGCCTTAGCTGGGAAGGGAAAAGCAGAGTAAAAACTAGAAGGGTTGCAGAATTGGAGAGAAAATAATATTTTATGTGTGACATGTGTCCTTGTGTTTATGTTGCAGTATACTTAAATTTTACATGTAGAGTGTAGGTTAAGATCCTGGGCTGTGGAGTCAAGTTTTCTTGAATTCAAATCTGGGCTCTGTCACTTTGGACTTTATGATTTTAGATAAGTTAATGCCTCTATTTCCTCATCTCTAAATTGGTAATGATAATCAGGCTTTTGGAATTAAATGAGGTAATGCACATTAGTTGCTTGTTTCTAGCATATAGTAATTGCTCAAAAATTGTTAATGTGATTACTAGTAAGAAAAATTTGATTATTATTTTCAGCATTGATATTTAAATATACTTGCTTCAATTATATGAATTTTTAACTTTAAACTTTAAACTATTAATAGAGATTTGGCCCCATGCTATATAACAGAAGGTACTTCTGTATACTAATTTTTCCCTAAAATTCTCTTGTCTTTCCTTCTCAATTTTTGTTAATTATTATAGTATTTCCATTTGTTGGATACTTAATAATATTTAACATCTACTCTGTGATTATAATTTCCATGCTTGTTTTAGTCTTAATTCTGTAGATAAATGATAGCTAAAAATACCAGTTATTTTGTTATACCTTCTTTATTCTTCTCTAGATTGGCTAAAGTTGTTTTTTCTGTAGTTTCTTTAAAAAAGACTCATGGCAACTGCGTATCCAAAATTTTATCAAGTTAAGATGCTTCTTTGTTGTCTTTGTGTTTGAATGATAGTTTGGGTGGGGTATAACATTCCTGGATTTCACTCTTTTGAAAACTTTTAATGGATTTGTTATTTTACTGTTTTCTATATTCATATTTCCAGGTATAGATCTGAGGCTGCCCTGAATTTTGGGATCTTTTCATGTATTTTTGTCAAACTGCACTTGTAAAATAAAAACACTCTTTGGGTAATAAATAGCATTTGTTTATTGGACTTCCTCACTGCTGTGCTATATAAACATCAGGGGATTCAGTTTCTTCGAATCAGTAATTTTACTATAATATGTCTTGGCATGGACCCATCTGTCATTTTTCTCTCCAGTCCAGCTTACCTTTCCAGTCATTAAATTCAAGCCAGCCATTATTACTGGGAAGATTTCTATGTTACTGAAATAACTGAAATCATTTGTGTCAGTTAAGCACATGGTCTCCTTTGCTTGTTTTAGTCCTTTAAAAAATAAAACACCATATTATCTTTGACCATTAATATTTTCAATGGAATGTCCATTTCTGTTTGTTGTTTTAATTTAATGATTGCTTGGATGTTGTTACTTCCATTGTGAGTTTTACCAGCTTTGTTCCATTTCATTTTGTGATTTTATTCTTTTCTCTAAGCTCCTTTTTGTGAGCTCTGCTCACTAGTACTCTTTTTCCAAGAGAAATGCTCTCCTTGGATCTTCTCTCTGTTGGATATTGATAATTGTGAATAGTAAAAAGTAGTTGGTGTTCTCCTTCGGGCTGTATGTACAAATAAGTCCTTTTGCCCTGTTTCTTCCTAGACACAGACTTTGGGTCTTACTGTAGAGTCACTTTCCATTCTTCCTCACTGGCTGTCAGCTGTCTTTAGTAAAGTTTGTGTGATTTCTTCTTCATTTTTCCTTCTTGAGACTGCCTTATAAGAAAGTTCCTGCCTTGAAACTTTTCGCTTGTTTCTCATGTCAAATGCCCAATTATTGTTTTTAACCTTTCTGGATATGCCTGTTAAATTGAGAGAACTAGGTACCTCAGTAGCCTTGGGTGTATTAGACTGGGTTGTTAAGCACCTGTGTTTAACCTTCACTATTTTTGTCAGTCTTTTCTGGTATTATGTTTTGAGATTACAGATGACTGTTTCATTGGTAGTAGATAGCATTTTGTTTTCCTAATCTCTTTTGATCTTCTAGAAAGAAAATGATGGGATATTGCTATTTTTGACTCAAGGTTTAAAACTAGAAGCTCTGTAATTCTTTGTAAAAATTTGTTTCTTGATTGGTACATACCTGCTGAAATATTGAGGATATATAATGTTACAGTGACTTTTCTGATTTTTATTTCACTGACCATTTTATATATATGTAATATACAGAGCTCTTTATTGGCTGAAGAACACTTGATATCACATACTTCATTTTCACATACTTCATTAGTCCATGTTCACTATTACTCATTTTGTATTGATTTCTCAATTGTAGTCAAGTAAAGGAGAATTGGCTGCACTTCTGCATCAGCTTCAGGAAAAGGACAAGTTGCTTGCTGCTATAAAAGAAGATGCTGCTGCTACAAAGGATCGGTGTAAGCAGTTAACCCAGGTGAAGACATTCTTATGTTCAAGGGATGTACCTCTTGAATCAGAAGCAATGGAAGGTTTAAAAATTGTCTATACTTCCTGATTTAATTATTTGTGTAATAAATGTATCATGCCCCTCCCCCCAATCTTCTTTTAGAATTTTGGAAAAGAGGTGTCTTCATTCTTTTATGATATAACCTATAGTTGAATTATTAATTTAAAATAACAGTATTGGATATTCTAGTTTTAGAATAGCAGCAGTATTCTGTTCAGAAGAATGGGAATTTGTTTTAATTCAATCTGACCTAGGTCTATTTTCTGTAAAGGCACGAAACTTGATCTTTATGAAAATCCAATTTGTGGGGGGTAAATATGAAGCTTTTATATAGGTGATTTACTTATGGAGGTGGTTGTGATAAATTTCTATAATTTTTAATCATGTTCTTCAAATTTTAATCTGAGAGGAAAAAGAAAGCAAAACAAACCTTTAAAATTAAATGTAGACTGAGAACAGAATTTAAACTCTAGAGTAAAGTAGATCCTTATCCTTAGGATCTTGTCTCTCCTTCGGTTACTAAATGCAAAAGAGTAAATGAGCTTGTTTATGACCCTGTTAACCTAGCTACTTGACAACATCAAAGGAAAGAATGGCCTTATTCGAATGTAAATCCTTAATGTGATTTTTGAAGTAAATAAAAACATGGGTGGAAACACCTGCTTAAACACAAATTTTATAAACAGTGAAATCACCTTTTTAAAATTTGATTTGGAAGGATGATAAAATTTCTGACTTTTACTTTTCCTATTGGACATTTCTGTTCTACCATATAGACATACCCTTCTTTCCTCCTCTGGGAGAGAGACTTCTTTTTTAACTGTTGTAGGGCTTGCTCTCCGCCGCCCCCCCCCCCCCCAAACTTGCCCTTTTCCTGTATCCTAAAAGAGAACTGGTACTTGCAAATAACCGTTTTTCCTTATAATCAGATTAGAGTGCAGGAATTATTTTAGATTCATGGTCTTTAAACTTGTTTTCTTTTTGTTATAGTCTTATAATTCCTTTTTAACAATTTCTTTTTTGATTTATTCTAGGAAATGATGACAGAGAAAGAAAGAAGCAACGTAGTTATAGCAAGGATGAAAGATCGGATTGGAACATTAGAAAAGGAACATAACGTATTTCAGAACAAAATGCATGTCAGTTATCAAGAGACTCAACAGATGCAGATGAAGGTATAGTTTCATTCTTTGAAAATAAGATGAGGGGCTGGAGTTGTGACTCAGTAATAGAGCACTTGCCTGGCATATGTGAGGCCCTGGATTTGATCGTCAGCACTGCATATAAATAAGTAAATGAAAAGATCCATTTATAACAACAACAACAAAAGTCTAAAAAAAAAAAAAAAAAAGAATGAGATGAATTGTATGCATTCATTTATTTAGCAAGTTTTTAAGTGCCTTCTATATAAATATGTTTGGCCATCTACGTACAGTGGTTAAACCCACTCCTTAATTTTCTGAGTGGGAATGAGGAAGGGAGGCTGGAAAAGTAAGCAAATAAATTCACCATGACTAGAGGTAAGCATTATGTACTTTGGAGTAATGGAGATGGGAAATACAAAAGAGGATTGACAGGGTAGGGTTGTTATGTGTGAATCCAGATTTCCATTACCTGCCAACCCCCGATTCCTGAGGATTGAACTTGGGGCCCTGTGCATTCTAAGCAAAGATTCTACCACTGAGCTATATCCCTAACCCTATGTTGAATGTTTTGAATCAGTAGGCATCAAAACTGAAACAGGAGTTTTGAGATGAGACTGGATTCCTCACTTGGCCAGTTTCCTTCTGGGTTCTTCTCTTGCAAATTTGAAGAATAAAATCCACAGACAATCATGGAAAGAAAGTAAATGGAGCAGTACTTATTTGAGTAAGAAGAAAGAACTCCCACCATGGAGGAGGGGGTCTGATAGCAGAAAACCCCATTTTGGTGTGCTAGCATTTATGTAGACTGGGTAGAGTATGGAGCAGAATCTATGCTAAACAGGCATTGCAAACAGCCCCCCAATCATTGATCAAAATCTATGTAAAACAAGCATTGAAAATAGCATCAAGACCTTTGAGTATTAATCCTTTCTATTCTTTCTAGGTTTACCCTCACTTCTCATTTTCCCACCTTTGTTTTCACCTCAGGGACACAGGAGTTGTTCCTAGGTGAGCCTCAAGGTCTGTTACACTTGAAATAGGTCTTGATAGCACCCATTAATATTTCTATGGGTTAGATGTGGTTTCTGCATTTGAACAAGACCTCAGTTGGGGCCAATCATTTCTGATTGCTGACCATTGACTATTCTTATTCTATAGGATAGTGAAGAAATGAGCACTAGGTACAAGAATTACTGGGTGATATTCTTTGTTCCCATCTCTAGTAGGCTCAGTGGGTCTATTTTGGGGCAGAGGATTGAGCTTTTCAATGAGTGCACTCCAGCGTTTCTAATGCAGATTGTCTAGCCCTAACACTTCGTGAGAAATGCAGTAAGAGTTGTAATTGGGAATCAGGGTTGCAATGAAGAAACAAAGATCTAAAGATATTAGGCAGGGACACCATCTAAAAGGGCCTCATGTGTCTGAAAGCTGGGGAGCCAGTGGAGGAGTCTAAGCAAGCCAGCAGTATGATTTATCAGTATTTCTAACATTACTTGGGCAGCACCATGCAGAATAGAACAAGAGGTAGTTAGAAAACTTTTGCTGAAACTCAAGTCAGTGAAAACAAGGCCTGAAATCAGATGTTGACAGTGAGGAGATGAGTTTGAATAAAACAGAAGTTTGTTAGATGGGGTTTAGTGTTGAAGTGGAGGAAAGAGGGGATAATGAATGATGACTCCCAAAGTTCTGGCATAGGTGACCTTTTGTCTCTTGTGTTAGTCCATACTCTTTGACATATCTTTTGTCATTTTTCATGAAAGTTTAGTTTTTACCATGTTTTCTTTTCCATATACATTAGCCTGATTCTAGTTAGGTCTTGATGAGTGAATTATTTTGTCTTCTACTCTCACCCAACTTACTGATAGACATTGAAGAACATGACTTGGCTCTGCTTGTGAGGTGGCTTAGATGAATGCTCTGAGCCAGCGACTTTCTGAAATTGTTATTTCCATTTGCTGACCGAGGCTTCAATTCAGAGGGTCTATCTGTTATTAGGAACTGCTTCAGAAAATACTCTAAGTCTGAATTCAAGAGAGAGCTTTATTTACCTGGCCAAGGACTGTCACCTACCCATAGGAGACTGAAGCTCTGTGGGAGAACAGCAATTTCCTGGCCAGTGTCATGGCAATTTAAGGACAAAAACCACAGATTAGGGGCTTTTCTCAGTATCATGCAAGTAAGCCAATCACAGAAACTAAAAAAAGCAGTTAGCTTAACTGCATCTCAGGTCCTAGCAAGTGTTAGACAACCATATTGTGAGTTTCAGCTGATGGGGTGAGTTGGATAACCTATTTCAAAGTCATGTAGACCCATAAATGTACTCAAACCCAGGATGTAGCCCACCACGACCACCACCATATCCTGAGTTGGGTACATTCTGTGGGGTACAAAGTACAGAAAAAACAATTTTTTTTTTTTTTTTTAAAAAAAAGAAAGCTTTTGTTTCTGTTTCTCAGAAATGGGTCATGCAACAGTTTATTTTATTTTATTTTTTTATAGAAGGCAGCAAAATGGAGTCTTAGGCCTGTCACAGATCTTGCTTTATAATTGTCTTATGTCACTTAAAATCTTATATCTATAATTTATATTTTTTACTCATCTATAATCTATAACTTACACTCTTACTGATTTTATTGATTAGTTTACACCACAACATATTCATCCCAGATTTAATATATGTCTGAACTCAGATTCTTGTCTATCGATCAGGTTGGTTTTGTTTTCCAGTTTAAAGCATTATTTTCTTTATGTTTGAATCCTTTGTCTTCTTTTTTCCAGTCTACAAAATTGTCTGAGTCTTTTTTTTTTATTATTTATTTTTTAGTTGTAGTTGGACACAATACCTTTATTTTACTTATTTATTTTTATTGGTGCTGAGGACGGAACCCAGGGCCTCACACATGCTAGGCGAGCGCTCTACCACTGAGCCAGAACCCTAGTCCAATTGTCTGAATCTTAAAGAGACTTTATTTTTGGTACTCTTGTTTTACTCTGAGAAATCTCAGTTTATTTCATACCAGGATAATTATAGCCCCTTATTAATAGGTTTCTCTTTTCCATTCTAATCTGTAACTTCTACGAGATTATTTTTTTGTAAAATGTTGCTATGATCATATTATTAGTCTGCTAACATTTAAAAATTTATTTAAAAGAACTAAAATCAGCGTTCTATAGTGATGTAGATGTATTGGTGTTTATAGCTATGCGACTCAAAATAGCAAAGTTATGGAACCAGCCCAGGTGCCGGTAAACAGATGAATGGATGAAGAGAATGTGGTGTATATGCACAATGGAGTTTTAATCAAGCATAAAGAAGAATGACATAATGACATTTGCTGGTAAATGGATAGAAGTGGAGAACATCACACTATGTGAAATAAGCCAGACTCACTATGTCAAGGGCCAAATATTCTCTCTCATTTGTGGAAGCTAGAAGAAAATAAGGAGAGGAGGGGGAAAAAAAAAGAGGGTTGGGTAAGGGAACCAAATGTGAAAGCAATTGAGGGGGAGGATGGAGGGATGGGAAAAGTGAGGAATGGTGGAATGAGATTGACGAAACTCTGCTGCATACATATATGAATAAATCACAGTGAATTTTGCTTATACATATATCTATAAAGCACTAATATAAAAAAAATAAATAAATAGAAGGACGACCAGTAGAGCAAGACAATGGAGGAGGGAAGGGAAAGGGGAAGTATTGCAGACTGAAGTGGAACAAATCATATTCAGTGCTTGTATGATTATGTCAGAAGGAACTCCAGGCTAATTATAAAATATTCTTCACTGCTGTCAAAGTTAAAACTGTTTCCCACCAAAATATCACTGAAAACAAAAATGAGGGAGACTATTGTGAGATTGTTATTATCTACTGTGTCTAGCTTTTATTTGGTCCACTCTTTTAACTTCCTGTTCCCCATCAGTGAGGTTATCAAAGAACTAATTTTCCTAACCTTAGGTGATCTTTTCTTAATTCCTATTTACTATTTGTTTGAAAGTTAACCAGACATTTGAAGCAGTCTCTTTTATTGAAGGTGGAAGATGTGTAAGCGGTACATCATTTTTTACTTAATTACTTCTAGAGGTCAGGATATAGATTCCATATAGGTTCTGAAATATATAAATACATTAGTTTCTTTTAACCGAATTACTAATAAAATTATCAGCAACTATTTTTATTAAAGAATATTTTCACACTAAATTAAGACATTCTTATGTGAATATTTGAGTCAATGTTCTTTATCTCCTTACTCTAAAATTCTGAAATTGAAAAATTAGATACCAGAAAAAAGGTACAGTAATGGTTGCCATGGAGAAAGATTAATGAGGAGTTATTGGTTAATGGGCATAGAGCTTTGTTTTAAAAAGAGTTACAAAGATGAATGGTAGTGATCGTTGCCTGATAGAATGGATATATTTAATACCATTGAACTTTGCATTTGAAATGGTTAAGATATAGTACATTTTATATTTACCACAATAAAAATAAGTAGGGATCAGAATATTTTAGCAAGTAGATTTTTGTGTTATCCAATTATGGCTCGGTTTGTAACAATATTTTTGAATATTCCAGTTTTAAACTTTAGGTTATTAAATACATAAAAAATATAGCTAATGTAAAATTGACATATTCTAAGAGAGGGCAGGCTTATTTCTATATGAATCCATTGGGTAGGAAAGAATTTTTAAGTCAGTTATTATTTGAACTATGTTTTATTTTGTATTTCAAATATATTAACTAACATCTGCTTGTATTCTTAAATACTATAGCAGCTTCTGCTTTGCATATATCAGTAAGAAATAACTTTTTCCTTTAAATATGTTCATTTGAAAAGAATGATTTCGATTTTATTATTAATACATTTTATTTTATCATCACAATAGAATATCTTTAAAAAGGAAGCTCTTTTGATGTTTTTTAAAAAAATCTTAATATGTTTAAAATAATTAGTTTCAGCAAGTTCGTGAGCAGATGGAAGCAGAGATAGCACACTTGAAGCAGGAAAATGGTATACTGAGAGATGCTGTCAGCAACACTACAAACCAACTGGAAAGCAAGTATGTTTCCAAAGGTTTATTTTTAATTAAGTGGTGGGTTGTCAGAAATGTGTGTTTGATAGTAATCAGTTAGACTTTTGTTTTTTACATTTGCTTCTAAAACTGTGTTACTTTTTAAAAAACAATAATTCTGCTGTTTGAAGAACTTCAGCTATGTATAAACTTTATGTATTAGATATAGCATAATATGCATTTATGTATATCATGTAAATATATTATTAAAGTTGTATGTATGATAATTACTACTATCATCAGTGGAATAGCTTACAAATTATGAGACTGAATTTGTTTTAAATTATCTATTCCATAATATAGTAGTTCTTAAATTTTATTATTCTGAATAGCACCTGGCATGCTAATGAAAAAAAGCATATTCTTGAGTTCTCCCTCCAAAAGATTTTGATCCAGTGACCCTAAGGTGGAGCTAAAGAATGTGTATGTGAAGGCATATTCTTTTTGATAGAATATAGTTGGTTCTAGAGCCATTCCAGCAAAACTAGTAGTATGTTTGCACAGATAAGTACTCTGATTGGTTGATTTTTTTTTTTTTTTTTTGGTACCAGGGATTGAACTCAGGGGCACTCCACCACTGAGCCACACCCCCAGACCTATTTTGTATTGTATTTAGAGACAGGGTTTCACTGAGTTGCTAAGTGCCTCACCATTGCTGAGGCTGGCTTTGAACTTGCAATCCTCCTATCTCAGCCTCCTGAGCCTCTGGGATTACAGGTGTGTGCCACCATGCCTGGCCAACTGGTTGGTTTTAATAGATTTTCAGAAGACCAGTTTGAGGTGACATTGTCTACTCATGCTCATGAGTTTGTGATTATCCATTTCTCATGATACTTTATAGTGATTTTAAAGTTTGTGTAATTGTTGTTAGAAATATTTAGCTATTCTAGTCAACCAAACTTCATTGTAAGTAGTTACTTGTGTTCTTTGTCATTTGTTTACAAGTAGACTTACTAGTTCAGTAAAACTAATGTAAAATATGTGGTATATTCTTCATGAGTTTATAATATTGGAAGATTCCTAATCCAATTACTGTTTTCAGGCAGTCTGCAGAACTCAATAAACTGCGCCAGGATTATGCTAGGTTGGTGAATGAGCTGGCTGAGAAGACAGGAAAGCTACAGCAAGAGGAAGTCCAAAAAAAGAATGCAGAGCAAGCAGTTACTCAGTTGAAGGTGATTGATTACCGATTTTATTTATCATTTCATTAATAGTGTGGGTATGTGTTGACCTAAATATGTATATAGGTTTGAAAAATATAGTTTGAGCCTTTATGGGACACATTGTCTAAGTGTTCTGCCTGTACAGAAGCATGTGCCTTCATGAAAGAATTGAATATAGGCTTGAATTTGAAACTAAAGACTGAAGATATAAAAAAGGAAATGAGCTGATTCAGAGGTATTAAAAAGTAAAAATTTATTTTATATATGGAGTTTAGGGTCTAGATGTGTAAGGAAAAATCAAGTAGTTAAAATTATCTCTAACAGTACTTTTATTATCTGTTACTTGAATTTCATCAGTAAGTCCAATAAAACCTGTTTTTCTTTCACCATTGGAATAGATGGTGTTTTTTTTTTTGCTCCAGTGGCTTATACCTGAGCTTTCATGTACAGAAATTATGTACTGTGTCTTCAGACATCAGAATGACACTTGGTATCGTGAGGTGCTTTTACTGTGAAGAGATGGCTGGGGTAGCTCAGGTTGACTGAGGAAGTGGCAGATTCATTTCTCATTTGCATTCCAGAGCCTATACCCATTGAGTGGAAAGATGAGACTTGTCTATTCCTCCTCTTATTGAGAGAAGGGATTTGTTGAAAGTACAGTTCAGTTTGTGTATGTTCAGTGTAATCTACTCTATTAGACAGATTCTCACCTAGATCAGTGACACAATCATACCTTGAGATCATTTCCAGAGTAGGGGTTTCATAGATTTTGAGAATAGTAATTGAGTGTAGAAAATAGTGTAACTTGTTTTTCTTGAAATTTTCTTGGAACTTGCATGAAGTGGTTATAAATGTCTTTTTATTTAAGACTGATTTTGCTGGGAGATTTGCTTCAGGCATTTATAGATATGGAAATCTGTTCTCTACAGTTATGGATAAATAGATAAATGACATTAGTGATTATTGTCATAATTGGAGTTTTGTACAATAAATATTATATCTCAAAATATGAATTTTAGGGTTTCACTGAAATTTAACAATAAATATACCATCTTGTCTTTTGGAAAGCTTATCAGCTGAAGAAAGATTAATGGAAAGTAGGTCATAGCTAAGTGGATCAGATATGTTCATAGTAGTAGTTATCTTGATCCAACAGTACAAATATTGAGTTTCTGAAATAACCTTCACTCTTAATCCTCTGTATTGGAGGATAGGATGTCTGTGGCTGATAAGTAAATGGCTGTCATACAGTACTTATCTGCCTACCTTGTTCAAATGTTGTTAAAATGCAGTAAACAGTTTTGAGATACAACACTAAAGGTAGAAGATGCTTTTTTTTTTTTTTTTGTATTTTTAAAGTTGAAATCTTTTGATGGTGATTTTTTTCCTTTGTCTATTCTGAAATATCAAGGTTCAACTACAAGAAGCTGAGAGAAGGTGGGAAGAAGTTCAAAGCTACATTAGGAAGAGATCAGCAGAACATGAGGCAGCCCAGCAAGGTAAGGGGAAGGAACGAGGCATACATGTGAACTGAGTGTATAATTTTGGGTAAATTTCCTTTGTTCTCCATCTGTGAAGAAAGTATAATTTGGCATTTTGGTTATGGCTCAAAAAGTAGTGTTTGCCCTTTCAGATTGTCTTTATTTCTTTGACATTTGTTAGGGTTTTTAAAAATGAGCACCCTCCTAGCTTTGCCTAAAACATTAAATTGTAGGCAAAATTATTGAACATAATAGGGTAATGGGAGCATAGCTGCTAGGTTGTTTTCTGAAGTTCTCATTGATTAACTCTTCATTTTATTTTTATTTCTAAGAAAAGGCTCATTTCCTATGTTGTGAAGAGAAAAACAGCAAGAGTGCTACTGTTGCAGTTAGTGCTGTCAACTTAGTAAAGGCTAACTTTTACTATTTCTTTATTCATAATTTGATGGATCCATCTGGGAGATAGTAGAGCTTATACTATGTGTGTTATTTGTCTCCATTACTCCTTTCTCCCATGGAGGAGGGAGCTAGCTAGAATTTAAGTTCCAAACAATAGTATAGATAGAACATTATGTCATAAGACCTTTGTGTGATACTCCATATTTCTAAACAAACATAATATTGATACTCATTCCTCCCATTTATCTCTCATTGTCTTGATGTGGTTATGTAGACTTTTTGATGAAAGCAGTATTCATTGTTTATATCATTATCACTGTATCATGAAATGTTAAGCCAAAATGCATGTTAAAATGTGATTCTTGAGCTAGGTGCAGTGGTGCATACCTATCATCCTAGTGACTTTGGAGGTTGAGGCTAAAGGTTTGTAAGTTTGGGGCCAGCCTCAGCTACTAAGGGAGGCCTCACTAAGGTCTCTTAGTTGAGACCCTGTTTCAAAATAAAAAGGACTGGGGATTCAGCTCTGTGGTAAAGCACTGCTGGGTTCAGTTCCCAGTACCAAAACAATCAAACCTGTGTTTGTTTTCTTGAACATCTATTTATTTCCTGGAGCTAATTATTGCTTTGTTTTCACCTGCTTAATCTTTTCATTGTTTAAAAATTTGCCTTCATTTATAGTTAAGTTTTCTGTAACCCTGTCTTGCTATCTGCTGCCTTTCAATAGGATTAGATAGTAGACAAGAGTCTTACCAGTTTTTCCTGGTGACATTCCTCCTGGAGTCGTCAATGTTTCTATTCTAGTACTTGTTGATTTCTTGGTTGCCTCCACAGATGTCTTCCTGAGACTTGGTTTTGTCTTTCTACCCTTCTTTCTGGATCCTATGTCATTGACATCTTTCTTGCTGTTCTTCTTCAGTAAATCTTTGAAAGCTCTGTGAGAATCCCTTGAAATGTGGAGGTCCTGTGTATGTGAAAATGTCTTTATTATCTACCTTCATACTTTATTGATGGTTTGACTGGTTATCAAGTTTTAGGTTGATAAATATTGCTTCCACAGAATTTTGAAGGCATTAATTCAATGATTTAACTTTTGTTGTTGATATGAAGAAATATGCTCTCTTGAGGTCTAATCCTAAAAGTGACTATTACACATTTAATATCCATGAGTTCTCTTTTGAGTTGTATTGTTCTCTTTATAGAAGTGGCATCTTGCCTTTCTTAAAACAGTTGTGCGCACATGCACACACACAAACACACACAAACCACACAAACTCATATGTGCATTTTCCTTTCCTTGCATTATATTTATATATATAATGGTATCCCTTCTCCCCATTTTGGACTCTTTTTTAGTATAGGGCAGGGAGGCAGCTCTCAGGATACTTGGCATCTCCTATCATTATCCTCTCTTGGTTCTGGAGCACTTGCCCTTCTGCCAAGTTATGATCATATTTTGCCTTCTCTTTGTTTAAAGAGAAGCAGAGGACTTATAAATCAGGGCATTTATTAGCCCTCAGATAATAAATTTCTTCAGCATTTTTGTGTGTAGCAGAGTATAGAGTATTTTCAGATATCAGACTTCATTGAATTTATGAGAAATTCACTAAAATAACTTTATTAAAGTAACTTTGGGGAAATAAGGAATGCTTTCAAGAAATGATATAAAAATTTTAAAAAATCTACTGTTTATTTAGTATATTTATTGAGTATTTTACTGTGTGCCAAACCTTGGGTACAGCTATGGGAGTAGAGAAAAAGACAATCTTTGATTTTCAACAAGGTCACCCTAAGCAGTGTGTCACCTGCAGGAGTATTATGAGGGGAAATGGGAGGGATTTGAGAAAGTTTTTTAGGGGAAATAATACCTATACTAAACATGAACTAGGCAAAGGAAGAGACCTTCATGAGATGTAATGTTTTATTACAGATTTACAGAGTAAATTTGTGGCCAAAGAAAATGAAGTACAGAGTCTGCATAGTAAGCTTACAGATACGTTGGTATCAAAACAACAGTTGGAGCAAAGACTAATGCAGTTAATGGAATCAGAACAAAAAAGGGTAAACAAAGAAGAGTCTCTACAAATGCAAGTTCAGGTATCTGTTTTTACTTTAAAAAAAAAAAAAAAAGGACATGTGTGTTTAGACAAGAGATCAAGGAAGATAATACGTCGATATAATTCTGAAGGGGTGGTGGATATAACTTAATCTTTGAGTGCATATGTTGTATCAAAATTTGCTCATCCTATAAATCTTAGGTTTCTTGTAGTAGATAAGAAATAGACAATATCCTTAAACTCTATCTTACAAATTAACTCAGGATAGTATGTCTAATCCTTGTTTTAAATATGAAGAATCTAAGAATGCCTTTTTAAAGATGAACAGAGAACCTGTAAAAATCATTGTATTCATTTATGTTGGGATATTTATTAATAGCACACTTTTTCCTTTCTGTTTGCTATTTATGAAAGGATATTTTGGAGCAGAATGAGGCTTTGAAAGCTCAAATTCAACAGTTCCATTCCCAGATGGCAGCCCAGGTAATGATGTATTATTTTTGCTTATAGCTTTCTTGTGGCTTCCTACCCATTTTAGCAATCATCTGAGCATGTATTGAGGGCTAAGCACTGGATTAATAGTTGGGAGACTCCTCAGTGAGTCAACAAATGGTGATACCGAGTGCCAAACACTGATGATTACATACATTAAGAAGTCCAAATTCAAATTGGAAAGAAGGGGGTTAAAGAGTTCTTACCATATGGGAAAAATATGCCCTCAGTCCAATCACAAAATAGGAAGAATTGGCTAAATGGTTTTTAGTAGAGTTGCTTATGTGTAAAAGGTCTTCACAAAATGCTAATCATGAAAAACCTTGTATTCCCAGTGGAAGTATCAGTGTGTTAGCCATAACTCTGAGATTATATTTCAAAAGAATCAGTTTAAGGGCTGTAGCTAAGCTGTAGCTTAGCACTTGCCTGGCATGTGTGAGGCACTGGGTTTGATCCATAGCACTATGTAAAGATAAATAATAAAGTAAAGGCATTCTGTCCATCTTACAAGAACCCTCCCCCCCCCCCCCAAAAAAAAAAGTTTAAAATTGATATTTCAGTTTAGTGATAGACTTATTAAACTTTTAAGAAATGATATTGTTGAGACCTGTTTTTCTTTGGTAACATTGTTTTATGACATAACTGATTGGTAGGTAGACATCATAGTATATATGATATGACAGAAAAAAAAGTGAAAATTCCTAAGTGCTTATTTCTGTAATATACATACTGGTAATTATAATTTCAGTTGAACTTTAAAAGTATTAGGATTTTATAGCCAAAAGTACTAGCTTTTAAATCTTATCTTTTTCTATTTAAAAAAAATGTTTTTTATATTAAAAACTTGTTTTTAGGGTATAGGCAAGTTCAAATTCCCAAAACTTGGATCAAATAAACATTTTTTCCCCCTGAATTCTTTATTGGTAGAAATCATAAACCATATTTAATTGGGCAAGAGATATTTAATGTAGGAAAGAGAGTGTGGTTATGTATGTATGTGACTTATCAAACTCAAATTGAATTGAGATCTTTATCAGCTGAGAGGTAGATATAGAAAATTTATCAGGGATTAAATATAGAAAGCTATAGAGCAGAGACAATCAATCTGCTCATTTATCATGATCATGAAGGGGCTCATTAAAAGTTAATGCTAAGAAAAGAAGCACAGGATAAAAAATGGCCTCTGTGGCAGTTTTTCTTATGTATTTGTTGTTTGTCAATTATGTAGTTCCAGGCCTGCCAGTTTGCTTTATTCTAAATGTCTTATGTAAGTCCCTAATACTGGCTGATCAAACTTGCTTTCAGAATGATAGCTACTCTTTATTGAATACTTAATGTGGTCCAGATACTTCTTTAACAACTCTGTATACATTAATTTCCCACAGTTTTTTAAACTGTGTTGTGATTATTTTACAGCCTTTAAACTTTCTCTTAAGTGCTTTTATGTTGACGATGTTTTTTCTTTCTTAGACCTCCGCTTCAGTTCTAGCAGAAGAATTACATAAAGTGTAAGCCTGCCTTTCTGCATTCTCTTATAATTGTATATTTATCACTAACCGTTACTTGTTAGATATGGCACTTATGATTAACATTATACTTTGACCTGTTTGGAAAATACTCTGAACTGGATTTAGAGCAACTTTTGCCCTTATTTTCTTTTCCCAACTTAAGTTTGTGTTGGGTGGCTAAACATTGTACTGATTTTATAGGTTCATCATTCAAAGAGTTGGGGAAACTTTCCTTCATTTGGTATGTGTTGGAAATTATGTGGAAGAAGTAATTGTGTTGAGAAAGTGGTGGAAGAAAACAAGGAAGTAATTGTAGCTAATCTGGGTGTACCTATTGGTAGAATATACAAAACAAAGTTCTGTATTATTTTGTTCTGTATAATTTTACATAGACATGGATCAGTTGGTTTCAGTAGACTTAAAATCTGGTTTGACATTGCTAGACTTATGTGCTTAAACTACTTAATTTTTTGAACTTTAATTTTAAAATAGGGGTATGTATTTTAAGGAGTTACAGTAATACATGAGTCAGTTATTAGTAAACTGAAAAGGAATTATAGAAATAGAAGGTATAATTATATGGGAAAATAAGGACATGACCCTTTTTAAAAAGCTTTTCATCCTTTGATTTGTGATGTGACTTCTAAATATTTATTGAAGTGTACAAATGTGTTTTCTCTTAAAGGATTGCAGAAAAGGATAAGCAGATAAAACAGACTGAAGATTCTTTAGCAAATGAACATGATCATTTAGCAAGTAAAGAGGAGGAACTTAAGGTACAATAATTCTTATAAATGATTGCAATATTTTGCAGAACTCTAAATTAAATTACCCTGATTCTTCTCAGTATGAATTTATATGAAATATGGAAAATATTCTCCACTTCTTTTGAAAAGTAACCCCTTTTTAAAGTATAAAATACTCTTTAGTTCTCTAAGAGAAAAAATTCAGATGGCTTTTCTCACATAATATAATTCACAGCAAGTTGGGAAATATGCTAACAGGTGTTGATGTTTTTTCTGTATGATTTAGGATACTTATAATTTGAGACCTTTGCTTAATTCTTAAATAGAATAGATATCTTCAAGCCATAAATTTAATTATATTAAATATATTTAATATGGTATTCTTTTTCTTTAGGATATACAGAATATGAATTTCTTATTAAAAGCTGAAGTACAGAAATTACAGGCCCTGGCAAATGAGCAGGTAGATCTTTATTGCTTTTGAACATTTATCTCAAAATTTTGCCTATTATTTTCATTGGTACTGTGAACTTCAGTTTTATTTGTGTAAATAATTAATGGTTGTGTTTGGCTGTGTGATGTGTTTGTGAAAGCCTCCTCTTCACAACCTACCTAGATGTTACTATTTCATGTTGAAATTAATGTTAGATCTGATGAATTGGTCATTTCTGAGATATTATAGTAGTGAGTTTTAGCTACCTTGTTTTAGCCTTTTTCCATTTAAAGAGGACAACTCCTTTATTAGGGTAAAGATAGATCAGGGAGAAGTAAAAAATATTGGACTGTAAAACATATTATAGAAATGTGTGATATTGCCATTACTTTACATTAAATATAGAAAATAAAACTTAAGTAAGTAGTTTTGAGTGTTTCCTGAGAAATAAAATTCTTATTTTATTCCAAACACAGGCTGCTGCAGCACATGAATTAGAGAAGATTCAAAAAAGGTGATTTAAGTTGTTGTTGTATGTATTCATACATTAATGTTGAAGTATAGTTGTTGTAGAAAATGTTGCTACTTAACAACTGATAGTTGTGTACATAGGTTATGTAAATTTTTGAATGTGAAGTGTTTTTAATTGATGCTTTTTTCCTATAGTGTTCATATTAAGGATGATAAAATAAGATTGCTGGAAGAGCAGCTACAGTGTGAAATTTCAAACAAAATTGAAGAATTTAAGGTGTGTGATTAAACTTTTACACTGTTTTCTTAGAATAGCCTTGTAATTTTCAGTTGTAGTGAATCTAGAAATACTACTTTTTATATGAACTTGCTCTCTACAGTATTTTTTTTCTACAGTATTTCTATAGTTTATTTCTTCTTTATGGAAATCATTATATCATAGATTTTTTTTTTTTTTTTTTTAATTTGGGCTAGGTTCTGTCTTATCTGTTTTTGTAATGAATTTTTGAGACTTATTTTGCCCCAGTCTTTCCTGGGCAGTTTTCAGCAGGTGTTTATATTTGTGACTGTTCTATCTATCTCCACTGTTCCTGTAGTGCTAGTTTTTGGTCATGGCCAATCCATTTGAGTATCTGATTGCTAGGCTATAATCAGTGAGATCTGAATTTTTACATCAGCATGCAGTTCATCTGTCTCTTTATGAGTATTTAAGAGTATATATAATATGAGTGTGATTGTTTAAAAAAAGATTGAAATGATTCCTTTGTTACTTTTTTTCCTTGAAAAACTTGGTAAATTGAGATTCTTTGTTCCAGATTCTAAATGACCAAAACAAAGCATTACAATTAGAAGTTCAGAAACTACAGACTCTTCTTTCTGAACAGGTAAGACTTTTCATGAATTATAAGGTAGAATTATTCAAAATATAATAAGATCTGATTCTTCTTAGTTAGTAACCAGCTCACTAATTGAGAAATTTTGCTTAAATTTGGTTTTTAGTTGCATTTCTATTTATCTTGTGTTTATCATGTTTCTAAATTAAACTTTTTCTTCTGTGAGATGAAACTAATGCTAGTCTGCTCATAAGAACTTCTAATTATATAAAAATAGAGAAAAAGTCCTGTCTTACAGTTTTGGAGCCTCAACTTTTTCTTCTAGGCAGCATGGTTCATTGAAAAGAGAACGAATGTGAAACCTACTACCATCAGTTAAAAGCGGAGTAATATTGGTCAAGTTGCTTAGTGTTTCAGATACCTCTTGTTCCAAGTCTTTCACACTAAGATCACACTTACATCATAAATTTGTTAATTTTAAAATGCTTTGTCTAATGCTTTGCATGTGGCAGGTATCTAAACCTTTATTCCTTTCTACTAGAATATTTATTTTTCCATCTCTTTCCCACCCCCAGAAACCATCACTCTTCTTTCTATATTTATAGCAAGCCATGAAAACTATAGCAACTTTGCAGGGCCTGGTTATATATGTCTAATCCCAGTGGCTGAGGCAGGAGGATTCTAAATCAAGGCCAGCCTGGGCAATTTAGTGAGACACTGACTGAAAATAAATATAAAGGGCTGGGAATGTAGCTCAGTGGTAGAGTGCCCCTGGATTCACTTCCCAGTCCTGCAAAAACCAATAAAGGAAAAATGAACAACAACAACAACAACAAAAAAAAAACACCATAGCAGTTTTGAATAAACACTGTTCTATAAACTAGGGCTCAATGTTGTCTGTTCTCTGGCTTTTCATATTTTTCTCCGATGTAACTAACTCTTTAAAATTAGGGTTTCTTAAAGAAAATTTTGATATTTAATATCAAAAGTTAGATGACAGGGGGCTAGAGATGTGGCTCAAGCGGTAGCGCGCTCGCCTGGCATGCGTGTGGCTCGGGTTCGATCCTCAGACCACATACAAACAAAGATGTTGTGTCTGCCAAAAAAAAACTAAAAAATAAATATTAAAATTCTCTCTCTCTCTCTCTCTCTCTCTCTCTATTTCTTTAAAAAAAAAAGACAACACATTAGAATAGAAACTTTGCATAAGTTTTTGGAATGGACTTTTATTAGAAGCTGAAATTTAAGCTACTGTAAATGATAGCTCTACTTTTGGCAGATGCATGTGTCCTTTTCTATTTTAAAATCCACATTTATGCAAGTATTGAATTGACGTAAGTAGCTGTGCCACTGGAATTATTTTTAACATGTTTGCTTGTCAAATAATTCACGTATTCCCCTCTTTGCATATTCTTTATTTCTTTTATATGCTTTATCCTTGCAAACTAGAAGTAACAGAGGAAAAAATGTTTAAGGAGCATTTAAATTTAGTTTAAATGTTATTTTAAGTCTTCTTATTTCCCTTTGTTGTGGTATAGCCTAGGAAAGATATAATACTCTGTCAATTTGTAAGACTTCCCCTCCCCCATTACCATCTCTGAAATCTGGGTATATCCTGTAGTCTCTGATTATAGTTTGGAACTGTTTTTAATTTGTAGTATAAAATACAGCTGAAAGATGCAACATTAGTGGTTCAGATTAGACAAAATATGATTGGTAACGTTTTGGGGTGTTAATTCTTACCTAGAATAGCAGAATTTAGTTTCTCTCTATTATCTGAGATTTTTGTGATATCTACTTCAACATAAACTTTTAGACTTTCTAAAATTAACTTTATGGAGGTGAAACAAATGCTTCAAAACTTCTGAACCTGACCTAGAATTCCGGTATTCTAACTATCCGAATGCTGGCAACTCTTACCTGTGTTTAAATAGGTAAGTCTTCAAAAAACCAGTAAACATCTATTATTACTAAAACTAGTGTTTTCCATCATCAGATAAGATTGAAATCATAAGCCTTAAATTTTCCTTTTCTTTTAGGGGAATTACCATTCTGATATAAAATTTTATATCATTTGTGGAAATTAATATTAAAAATTTTTTCCATATTAATTCAGTCAGACTTTTATCTATTGTAATGTTTCTATACACTCTTAGATGTTCTGTGAAAATGACAACTTTTAATATGAGATGAAGTTCTTTTACATTCTTATGACAAAATTTTATAGTTGCATTTTTTTGATTTATTTAAAAGAATTATTGATGAGACAAAATCTTTTTGTGATGCCAGTTTAAGATCTTCTGGTACTAATTTATGATCTGATATTGGGTAATTCTTAGAATTGTGGTTTTTTTTTCCCTAGTTTTGCATTTCTATCTTTCTTTAACCCCTTCCTACCCATTAGTCAGAATTCCAAGTGACAGTTGAAAGATGAACAGTTTGGTTATGTAAAAAATTTCAGTCTTCTTGCCACATGGATTTTTATCCTAGAGTTAAAGATTGTGCTTATTAAAGCAGAAACCAATAATGGTGCCAAGTTGTTGTTTCCTCAGGTGTAGGAAGAAGAAAGACAACAGGTACCAGGTAAGGTAACCTGTTCATATAGGAAAGAAAAGAAGGCTTCATTTGGTATAGGCCTGCAAATGGTTAGTAATGCAGATAAATCAGTTACTAATAATCTCATTTACTCAGAACAAAGTAATTTGGAGGGGGATACATTCTTGTGTTATCTTTTTTTTCCCTCATTTGCAGTACTGGGATTGAACTCAGGGCCTTAAACATTTGATGCAAGTGCTCTTTGAGCTACATCATTCCCCATTCCCCACCTCACCCCCATCTTTTTGAGACAAAGTATCATTAGGCTACTCATGCTGTCCTCTCACATGATAATCCTCCTGCCTCAGCCTTTTAAGTAGCCCAAGTTTCAGGCGTGTATCCTGACTTATGTAGGACCAGCCTAACTTTTAAAATTCGTATTCCAATGAATTTTTAAGATTAAGTGGTCAGGGCTGGGGATGTGGCTCAAGCGGTAGCGCACTTGCCTGGCATGCGTGCGGCCCGGGTTCAATCCTCAGCACCACATACAAACAAAGATGTTGTGTCCGCCGATAACTGAAAAAAATAAATAAATATTAAAAAAAAAAAAAAAGATTAAGTGGTCAAAAATATTAAGTGAAAAGTATGAGAATTTTTTTTTTCTTTTCCTGAATGCCTAGTTGTATTGAATTGCAGAAGAGTTCCTTATTGTATAAGATACAGATTTGAAAATCTTCTAGGGAGGAAATAATAGGATTGAATTAGATCAAAATAGTATGAAGTCAAGTAGAAATGTTGGATAGCTGCTAAGCTCTGTTTTATACAATGGAATATTGATGAGCTGAAGACCAGGAGTACTTATGAAGTTATATCTTCATTAAAGGAAATTGAATTCACCAAATATTTATTTAATAGTTGAGTATATATGCTAGGTTCTTATCTCCATGGTAAGGCTATGGAGATGAATGAGAATTGATTCTTGTCCTCAGAATATGGCTGAATGTGTAGGCAGAGGCATAAACCAGTAAGTATGATGAATAAAATTCCTTAACTGTGTGTCCAGGTTTAGGGGAAGGGATAATGCATTCTGTTTGAAGGAGGGTTGGAGAGGTAATCCATGGGACAATTAAACCTGATTTTGAAAAATGGCCATGAATTTGCCGAACTTCCAGGCTGGGGGAACATGGTTCAAAGCCATCACAGCATGTAGCAAAATTGGCATATTTAGAGCATATTGGTATATTCCAGAAGGACAATGTACCAGGTATGGGGAATACAGGAAGATTTGCTGGGGCATAATTTTGAAAGACTATTCTCTGTGTAAGGTTCACAAATGTAATTTTGTACTGTGATCTTGTACTAAAGGGTGCTTGTGAGGATGAATGAGTCCTTAGTCAAACATTTTAGGAAGATTACCTAGAGTAATCTTCCTAAACTCTAGGTGTTTGGATTTATGAGCGGGAGAAGCAGAGAGGACTGAAAGTACAATACAACCAAGTAATTAAGGTACAGGTAATTTGGACTTCATAGTGTAGTCTTTTTGTGAGATGGCATTCATAAAAAATAAAGGTAGACAAAATCCATCTTTGTGGAAGATTGTAAACTTACTACTGCATGGTTTTTTAAAAAATCTAATTTAATTGACATTTCCTGTCTCCTTTTTAAGGTTGGGACAGTTTTTTTTCTTAGTGCATTCTTTCTTCTTGTGCCCTGCACAAATCAATCCATATAAACAGGGATAAGAATGAGGATCTTGTGATATTTGAAATGAGTAAAGGTTTAGACTAACTAAACTTACTCATTAAAGAGAAGGGGTTGATTTTAGAAATATATAAGAAGTGAAATCTTAGGACTTGGATTTGGCAATGGAAAAATTATTTTTATTTGTGAGAAGTGGTTGTAATAAGATTGGTAAAAAGTAAGAACTACCAAGATTTTAGAAAAGTAGATGGGGAGAAAGAGTGATTTACAAAGGTTGAAGGATCTGTCAGACAATGAAGAGAATGTTTATGTTGCTTCTGTAGTTGATGAGCTTTTTTAAAGCATTCTCTATTTTTGGTCTAACTGGTGTTTACATAATATTTACATATTAAAAATCCATTGAGCTGTAAACAGGGTGTGTTCACTTGCTAATAAGTATTATAACTTAATGTGGGGGGAAAAAATCTTTGTCCAAAAAAAAGAAAGAAAACCTTTCTTTGACTTGTAATGCTTAAGAGGCTTGGATTTTTTTATATTTGAAGAATTTAATTAATATAAGGGAAGTGAAGCAAATTTTCCCTGAACCTCAAGGTTATCCATCATAGTGATCAAAAATTATTCATAAGTTACTAGTTTATTTTGCCAGCCCCATATACTTCTCTATCCGTGTCCTTTGTGTAGATAACCTCTCTTTTGTCATCTTGTGTCTTTTGAATTTAAAAATTTTAATAGCAGTTTTCAAATAATGGTCATTTCCCTAAATTTTGGATGTATTTAGAATTCTAAATAATTTCCACAGAGTTCTGTTTCTAATCTAGTTTTAATTCATACAAACTTGGTAGAATTAAACTTTTTGGTGGTTTTTATTTTCAGCCTAATAAAGATGTTGTGGAACAAATGGAAAAATGGTAAGAGTTTAAATTTGTCCTTTTTGAAAAAAAATTTTCAGTGGCTCATTTCTACCAAATTTGTGATAACAGGATTATTAATGACACTAATCTATGTTCTTAAAATTCTCTTTATCCTTTGTGGTAGAAGGAATGTGATGTGCTATTGCTTATTTGGGATTTTATAATATGGTCTGTGTCAGTGTAGTGGTGATTGACCTTTTAGACTGGTACATAAGCCTGCAGTACTTGAGCACAGTTTCCTTAATGGTAATGAAGAAGTACCGTAAATCCAAGAACGGCTTCTTGAGGGTGGAGATCCTCAAGAAGCCATTCTTGGATTAAAGTTTGTAAGGAGTGATGGACAGAGGGGTTGATTCATGTAAAATATTTAGGAATGATATTATTTACCTTAACAATAGTTTATAATAAGTTTTTAATTTATAATTGCAGCATTCAAGAAAAAGATGAAAAGTTAAAGACCGTAGAAGAATTACTTGAAACTGGACTTATTCAGGTGGCCACTAAAGAGGAGGAACTGAATGTAAAGCATTTTGTAGATTTGTTTTCCTTGTGCTTACTCCATGAACACGAAGGAGTTTCACTGTAATTGTAAAAGGTTTTCTCATAGCTCTTAAACTTAATATTAGTTAATGACATTTTGTAAATTTATAACTTTAAGTTTAAATGATTTTTGAGAAATAGAAAAATGCATAGTTGATTGTAGCATTCACTACCTTAAAGAGGTTGATACTGTTGCTGTAGTTAGTAGTATATGCTTCTCCACTTGCACCCATGTCCAAATTATAAACAAATGATTACTAGCAGACTTCATAAGTCTCTGGAATAGTATTGGAGGTCTATGTTATTATTGTTATCATCAGTCTTAACTAATTTGATAAGGATGCAGTTGCTGGGTAAAGTAAAATAAAAGATATATTTGAATTTAGAGAGGATCATGTTAAAATTGACAAGTGGGAATAGTATACTCTGTTTTTGAATTTGTGGAAATATAAATAGATATAGTTCTGGGACAATTGAATTAAAAAATCCATTTCACTAAAAGAAGTTACAAAATTGTAGACATATGCAACAAGTGGGATTTTGGGACTTTACA
Organism: Callospermophilus lateralis; assembly: GCF_048772815.1. NCBI lineage: Eukaryota > Metazoa > Chordata > Mammalia > Rodentia > Sciuridae > Callospermophilus > Callospermophilus lateralis. Next base: position 74,566,689 of record NC_135307.1, on the reverse strand, counting down.
GAGAGGAAAAGCAGCAGCTAAAGGAAAATGAGAAGTGAGTGTATTTTGAAGCTATCTAATTCTTTAGAAGATAAAAGTATGTTGTACTTATGTGTCTTTGAAAAAGGCAATAAGAACAGAAAATTCATCTCTGACGAAAGAAGTTCAAGACTTAAAGGCTAAGCAAAATGATCAGGTAATGCATATAGTAGATTCTACAACTGTTCTTTTTTAAACAGTGGAAATTTACATAAAAACATATCAAGTTTGTTTCTCTTCCAAGGTGGAATTTATCAAGTATAGTTTTTAAATCAATGAATGACTATTTATTTGATTATCAATAATATTGCTATAATTTGTTGAATTTATAGCATGCCAGTCACTATTAGAGTCATTGCAGTTTTGAGTATACAAATAAAAATTGAATATAAATAATGTTTAAAAGAGGCTACTAAAATTTAGACAGCTTCCTAGTTGTATTTTTTTCTTTGTCTAGTTAGAATGACTAAATGACTTAAACCTTTAATGATTTTTCTTTTGGCCTACACTTACAAGTAATTTTAAAACTCTTTACTTTTAGTATGTTGTTATTTTCATCATTATGACATTTGAAACATCTAGAAAGAATTCCTGGGTTTACTTTTCCCATTTGGTATAGTGGAAAATTTAAGGATAAATTGTGCTTTCCTACTTCTGATGCATTAATAGAGCAATTTACTAAATAAGATATTTTCCTATTTCTAGGTTTCTTTTGCATCTTTAGTTGAAGAACTTAAGAAAGTGTAAGTGATAACCTTACTTCAACATGGTCTTTGTTTTTTGGCCTATTTTCTTAGTACTCACAAATCTAGTTTTACTTTTTGGAGAGACACCTGATGTATGTTAGTTAACTTATACTACAAATTTTTTCATTAATGTACTAAGGAAAGTCATTCTTTCCCAAGTGTAATTTTAAAAAAGTTTTCATAATTGATTAGATTTATTTTTATATGCCATCAAACTGCTAATTTTTTGTCTTTCAAAAACCAGGTAATATTATAAGACATTTATGTCCTTGCATGTATCCTCTTCTTAAGGTGTCTGTAAAGTTTGGTGTAATTGTGTACAAGTTCTGCCAGAGCTCCAAAATCCTGGAAAATTCCATTGTTGAAAGGAACTTGCTTATCTCTAATGTTCTTCTTGGTACAAATCTTATATTCCTTACGAACTGTTAAAGCACATTACCAAATTCTTGTCTGCATAGGCTTTAATGATCTGGTAGTTACTGATTCTATTTTAGGAGTAGGTTTAAGTCCCTCCCCTCACTTTTTTTTCTCCCTGCAAAGATAGGTTGCTGTTTTACTTAACATAGGAGTTGAAGAGCCTTTTCATGATCAGTGTTGTTTTTGTGTCTTAGTTGGTGGATCCTGGTGATTTCTATTCAAACTAATACTGTGTATATTTATTAAGGATCCATGAGAAAGATGGAAAGATCAAGTCTGTGGAAGAGCTTCTGGAAGCTGAAGTTCTCAAAGTTGCTAATAAGGAGAAAACTGTTCAGGTATTGGAAGAGATTTAGAAAACAATGTGTTTGGCTTTCTGTTTATCAACTTTAGTTAACATCATTTAATTTCATGTGTTTGTCTGTACATTGCATTTATGTCAATTTCTGTGTTCCATTGTCCAATCTTGTCTGTTTTGTCATTGTCAAGGATTTGAAACAGGAAATAGAGACTCTAAAAGAAGAAATAGGAAATATCCAGCTTGAAAAGGCTCAACAGGTAAAAATCTAAGAGCCATAGCATGACAGATTTATAGTGTTATATGATATTTATGAGCTACTTTTTTTTTTTTTTTAAACTCAGGAAAAAAACCTTCTAGTAGTATGCTTAAGTATGTTGGGTTATATGCTTTTTTTGGGGGGGGCTGATTTGAGAAAGTGTCTGATATTATAATCCATGTATCTTTTGGAATTTCCATCAAAGGTCCTTTTCTGGAAAGTTTTCTTTTTCTTTTTCTTTTTTTTTTTTTTTTTTTTTGGATTAGTGTTTCATTTGTTTACAACTTAAAAATAAAATGCAAAACACTTTGGTAAATCTTTCATTACCAAAACCTCCCATTTATAAAAACTAGCCAACTAACCAACTACATGGAACAGAATTTTTTTGGTAGAGTACATGTATTGCTCAGACTTCTGCCTATAGAACAAAACACAAATTTTACTGGGACATTCTAGAAGTGGATGGGATTACTGGAAATAGATGGGGTTTATTGAATTTAATGTGATAAGGCTTCATTGAATAAAGATGGTGAAATTGCATGAAAAGATGATTTATTCATTGAAAAGATTCATTCAATAATATCTCTTTGAGTTCCTCCCACTTGTGAAAAGATCATACTTCTCAAATATAGATTGAGGATTCAGGAGAGGCTCCTTTGAGGAAATGAAATCAAGATCTGAAGGGACTGTGAGAATGGGAATAAAAGGTAGTATTAGAAGATGTATGATTTTTTTTTTTTTAAAAAAGGAAATGTAATGAAAGGATAATATAGAATACTGTTGAAGAGTTACCTTTTAAAACTGGGCCGGAGAAAAGCTCTGATATTAATTATAAGGAGATATGTGGAGAGTTAGTTAGTTAATTTTCACAATTATAGAAATATCATATTTAGACTTACCATTTTTAACCATCTCCTTTGTCTTTCCCCCTCCCTGTTCTATTTTTAGTTTGTTAACTTTTATTGTCATTGGAGTCAAGGGAAGGTGAAATTAAAACATCTTGTTTTGGCATGAAAAATTCAGCTGAGATCTTTGTAATTTGAAGTGTATGAATTATAAATATGTCCTAAAGCTTATTGGTATTGTTGAATGGATTATAAATTACTTTTTTCTCCTTATATTTCAGATATCTATCACTTCTCAAGTTCAGGAGCTTCAGAAGTTGTAAGTACTCTTTGTCTTTTATTCCCACAAATATCTCTTTTCCCACAAGTTAAATATAATGAAAGTCATGGCTTCTTTTTATTTGCTTCAAATAATATTTTTAGAAAATATCAAAAATTATTTTACAGGCCCTTAAAGTCTTCAGTTTTTCATTACGCCTTAATCTCTTTAAGTTTTTTGGGGGGTAGAAGACAAGATGGGAAGTCTTATTTAATCTTGACTTATAGTCTGAGTATGACTTAAGCTGAGATATTGCTCTTTTGACTATTTAATAGCCACCTGAAACTGAATATATATTGTTGAAGTGACTTTCCTGCTTCAACCATCTAATTTATTTTTTATTGGGATGTTATAATTACACATAGCTGTGGGATTCATTGTGCCATATTTGTACTTATAAACAACATAATTTGATCAGTCTCATTCCCCAGTACTTTGTCATTTCCCTCCCCTCCTTTCTCAGCTGTCTAAATTGAACAGAGTCATATAGAAGAGTATGAGTTGAACTATCCAATTCTATTTATTTTTAAATTTGTTATGATTATTTATACATGGCAGTAGAATGCATTTTGGTACATTATATACAATATAGAGTGCAACTTCTCATTCCTCTGACTGTACATGGGCTGAGTCACACCAGTAGTGTAATCATACATGTGTATAGGGTAATAATGCCTATCTTATTCCTCCATCCTTCCCATCCCCACCCCTCATTCCCCTATACACAATCTAAAGTTACTTCACCCCCCACCCCCGTTATGAATTAGCATCCACTTATCAAAGAAAACATTTGGCCTTTAGTTTGGGGGTTTTGCTTAGCATGATATTCTGCAGCTGCATCCATTTCCTTGCAAATGCTATAATTTAATTCTTCTTTAAGGCTTAGTAATATTTCATTGTGTATATGTACCAAATTTTCTTTTTTTAAAATTTTAATTTGTTATATATGATAGCAGAATGCATTACAATTCATACTACACATATAGAGCACAATTTTTCATATCTCTAGTTGTATGCAAATTAGAGTCACTCCATTCGTGTCTTTATACATGTACTTAGGGTAATCCCTCCTCTTCCCTCCCCTGTACCACATTTTCTTTATACGTTCATCTGTTTCAGGGCATCTATAGGTTGGTTTCATAGTTTAGCTATTGGAGCTACCCTATTTTGTATTCAGTATCTGCATATTCATTGATTAGAATTTTCTTTAATCAGTCCTATACTTCTTAATTGGATTGTGCCTTCAAAATCTTATGTGCCTTTATACGTTAACAAAAGTTTCAGTTTATTTTAGTCACTTTCTTTCTGTGAGTACTACCTGAAATATGATTTTTCAGTCTTAAGTATTTTTGCTTTTAATGGTCATGTTCATTTATAGTTCTTACTGATTTATTGTCAGATTAAAAGGAAAGGAGGAACAGGTGAATACCATGAAGGTTCTTATAGAAGAGAAGGAGAAAGACCTAGCCAATAGAGAGAAATGGTTACAGGTGAGACTTGACAAACAAAAGTTTAAAAATACCTTCTTTTTATATTTGAGTATCAGTTCACATCTATTCTTTTTAAGGATCTGCAAGAAGAAAACGAATCTTTGAAGACTTATATGCAGGAAGCAGCACAACATAATTTGCAGGAGGTATAGTATAGACAAATTACCAACTTGTTACATAGCAATGAGAAATCTTTATTGTATTTGGAAGTAAAGAAGTTAAAGTGTTCTTAGTTTCTTTACCAGGAAAATCATGTTTTCTGTTGTTATTATTAAATATCTTAACTTGTATTCCAGTCAAGTCATATTTAACAGCTTGATTTCTCAGCCTAAGCTTATAAGCGTTTCCTTCTTCCTTTTTCAACTGCACAGCAGGCTCATTTTTAACTGTGTTTAGTTTGTATATTAATCTGTAGTCCTTTGAAAAATAAATAATAAAAGTTAAATTTGATCAAGAAAACTCATTCTTTGTTTTACAAAAGCACTAGTCTTAAATTTGCCACGTAATTATGATTTTATTTTACTGGTCTGTGATTCTGTATTTTTATTGTAATACCTGGTTTATTTTGATGTTGGTGTTAAAAAATGTGAATCTGTTTCTTAGGCGTATTCTACATCACAATTTGAAGAGCTTGAAATTGTGTAAGTATACATTTAGCCAGCTTCCCCCAGCTCCTGCTATATTTTTTTATTAATGCATTATAGTTTCACATAATGGTTGGATTTGTTCTTATGTTATCTGTACATGCACACAATATAGCAGTATAATATGGCCAAATTATTTCCTGGTATTTCCCCTTTCCCCCTCCTACTCCTTCCCCTGTACCCTTTACTTATCTCCCTTCTATTTTCATGAGATTCCTCACTCCTCCTACCTTTTTTCACCTTTCTCCCTCTCTAGCTTCCACACGAGTAAATATGACCCTTGATCTTTTAAACATGGTTATGCATGTCTCAGCTATTGTATGATGACTCATTCTTCAGATTAAATACCAAGGAGTGGTATAGCTGGGTCATATGGTGGGTCCATTCCTATCTTTTGAGGAGCCTTCATGCTGATTTCCACAGTGACTATACTAGTTTACAGTTCCACCAATAATTTAAAAGTGTTCCTTTTTATCCACATGACTGCCATTTTAACTGGAGTTAGATGAAATCTCAGTCTAGTTTTGAGTTGCATTTCTCTTTTGCTAATGATGCTAATTGTTTTTTCATATATTTTTTGGCCATTGTATTTCTTCTTTTGAGAAGTGTCTGTTTAATTCATTTGCTCATTATTAAATGGGTCATTTGCTTTTTTGGTGTCAAGTTCTTTGAATTCTTTATAGATTCTGGACATTAATCCTTAGTCAGAAGAGTAGCTAGCAAAGATTTTCTCCCATTCTGTAAATTCTCTCTCTTCACATTCTTTGTTTCCTTTGCTGAACAGAAAAATTTTAATTTGATGCCGTTCCTTTTATTTCTCTTTGGCATTATTTCCTTGACATTATTTAGGGGTCCTATTGAGAAAGTTGTTGCCTGTGCCTATAGGTTGGAGTGTTGGCTTTTTTCTTCTAGGAGTTACATAGTTTCTGGTCAAATTCCTAGTTCTTGAATCCATTTTGAGTTGATTTCTGGTTCTTTTATTCTTCCAAATAAGTTTTAGGAGTTTTTTCTAGTTCTTTGGAGAATGTCATTAGTATTTTGATGGGGATTGCTTTGTATATTGCTTTTGGTAATATGTTCATTGTAACAATATTAACACTGCCTGTCCATGAACACAGGAGGTCTTTCCATCTTCTTGTATCATTGTCTTTTTATTTCTTCAGTGTTCTATACTTTTATTATAGAGGTCTTTCACTTCCTCAGTTAGATTTATTCCTAGGTATTTTATTTTTCTTGAGGCTATTGTTAATGGGATTGTTTTCCTGATTTCTTTCTCAGTAGATTCATGTTGGTATATAGAAAACTATTGGTTTTTGTATGTTGATTTTGTAACCTGCTGCTTTGCTGCATTTGTTTCTTAGCTTTAGTGGTCTTTTGGTGGAGCTTTTTGGATCTTCTAGATACAAATAGGATCATATCTTTTGCAAACAGTAATAATTTGACTTCTTTCCTTTTTTTTTTTTAATTTCTTATTTCACTCTCTTGCCTAATTGCTCTAGCTAGAATTTCTAGCACTGTATTAAATAGGAGTGATGAGAGTGGACATCCTTGTCTTGTTCCAAATTTTAAAGAATATGTTTTTATTTTTTTCCCCATTCACTCTGATGTTGGCTTTGGGTTCTATGTTTATAACCTTTATAATGTTGAGATAGATTCCTTTTATTCCTAGTTTCTTCAGTGGTGTATTTTTTAAATCACAAATGGGTGCTGAGTTTTTTTAAAGGCTTTCTCTGCATCTATTAAGATGACTAAGTGATTTTTGTCCTTAATTCTATTAATGTGATGAATTACATTTATTGATTTGTATATGTTAGACCATCCTTGCTTTCCTGGGATAAAATGGATTTGGTCATGATGTACAATCTTCTTATCCTATTGTTGAATACTATTTGCTAATATTAAATATTTTTGCATCTACGTTCATCAGGGATATTGATCTATAGTTTTCTTTCCTTGGTATGTCCTTATCTGGTGTTGATGTGAGTATGATACCTACCTTCTAGAATGAATTTTGAAGTATTCCATCACTTTCTATTTCATGGAATAATTTGAGGACCATTGGCATTGGTTCTTCTGTAAAAGTCTAAGAATTTAAGAATTTAGCTGAGAATCCTGGGTTTTTCTTTGTTGAAAGGCTTTTTCTTACTGCTTCTTTCTCATTGCTAGTTATTGATCTGTTCAGGTTTTCAATCCTCTTGATTGAATTTGGACAGATTGTATGTGTCTAGAAATATATCCATTTCTTATAGGTTTTCCAATTTATTTGGAGTATTAGTTTTTAAAATAGTCCCGAATGATCCTCTGGATTTCTGTGATGTGATGTCTCTGGTGATTTCTATATCTTCGTGTCGTATTTTATTAATTTGGGTCTTCTTTTTCTTTTGGTTAGTTTGGCAAAAGGCTTATCAATCTTGTTTATCTTTTCAAAGAGCCATTTCTTTCATTGGTCCTTTGTATTGTTTTTTTATTCAATTTCATTGTTTTTTTTGGCTTTGATCTCAATTATTTCCTTCTACTGGTTTTGAGGTTGGTTTGTTTTTCTTTTTCAAAGGCTTTGAGATGCATTATTAGGTTGTTCATTTGGACTCTTTTCTGATTTTCTTATGTAGCATTCATAGCTATAAACTTTCCTCTTAGAACTGCCCTCATAGTATCCCTGAGGTTCTGATGTGTTTTATCACTATTCTGATTTGATTCTAAGAATTTTTAAATTTCTCCTCTGATTTCTTGTATTATCCATTCACCATTCAAATGTGTATTGTTCAGTTCCCATGTTTTTATATAGCTTCTGTAGGATTTTTTTTGTTTTTTGGTGTTAATTTCTAATTTCATCCCCATATGGTTTGATAAGATCCAAGGAATTTATTTCAGTTGTTTTGTATTTGCTAAGAATTGCTTTGTGGTCTAAAATATGTTATTTTTTACAGAATATTCATGAGGTGCTGAGAACAAAGTGTATTTAGCTGTTGTTGGATGAAGTATTCTATAGATGTCTGTTAAGTTCATTTGATTTGAAATATTTTTCAGGTTCAAAGAGTCTACTGAGTTTGTCTGGACGACCTATCTAATGGTGAGAGATATGTTGAAATCACCCAGTATTATTGAACTGGGGTCTGTTTAGAGGCTTTAATTTGAGTAGTGTCTCTTGTGTAATTAGGTATATTAACATTTGGGTCATAAGTATTTACTATTGTTATATCTTCTTGTTGGATTGTTCCCTTTACCAGTATGTCTGTTTGGGGTTCTGAATGCCTCTTGTATCTGGATATCAATCTCATTTTGAAGTTTGGAAAATTTCTCTGAAGAGGTTATCATTTCTGTTAGCCTGTACCTCACAGCCCTCTTCAATTCCAATGAATCTTAAATTTGAACTCTTAATATTCAGAGTTCTTGTATATTCTGATCATGGTTACTTATCTTCCATTCTTTAAAACTGTCTGAATGTTCAAGGCTGGCCACTTTGTCTTCCAGATGCAACTCTGTTCTCAGCATGGTCTACTATATTAGACTTGATTGGATCTTTCATTTGTATATTGGTTTTCAATATGTCTATCTCCTTATTGAATTTCTCATTCATAACCTATATTGACTTTCTTAATTTATTCAGTTTTTCTGTGTTTTTGAAATTTATTTTTATAATCATTCTGTTGAATTCTTATCTGATAATTTCCTCCACTTAAATATCTTTGGAATCAGTTGCTGGTGAATTATGAACTTTAGGAAGCTTCATTTTTTTTTTTTAAAGGAATTTCTCATTCCTATGTTGGGTTTTATGCATCTATCAGGATGGATTTCTCTTTCACTCTTATGTGGGTCTTTTTAGAGCACAGCCTTCTCTTGTGAGAGTGTCCTTAAGTGATCTAGATTGAGACCGCCTCCTAAGTGTGATATCCGCAGCCTTTGTGTTAATTCTGTTTTTGTTGTAGATGTGGCTGTCTGTGATCCAGACCTGAATGCCCACTCTTAGCCCTTTCTATTTGGGGCCTTATCTTAAGTTTTTGTCCCTTCTATTCTTCGTATTCAAGTATAGCTGAAGTTTGAGTATTGTTAATTTGTCTGTGGAGCAAGGTGTACCATCTTTTGGCTGAGTTTAGTTCTGCAGCAGAGTCTCTACCCTGTGAACTTGTAGTGACCCAGTAGATTCCTGGCACTTCACAGAAAAGGGGGAAATAATAGCAACACTTGATGCAAATAATATACAGCATTCAAATAAATACCAGGTGCCTACTGTAACCTTTACAACACTAATTATCACAAATACAGAAATGGTGGAGTCTGCAGTTGACAACAGCAAACACAATAAATAACTGTAAACTAGATATGGCATTAAAACAAATAGCAAGTGCCAACTGTAGCATCCACAGCAGTAATAATTACAACATGAATGGTAGGGACAGGAGTTATATAAAACAAATAGTTCTAAAAGATGATAAAAATACAGTTCATTAAGAGAAAAGATTATGTGATAGGAAGTAGAAGAAAGTTTAGAATGTTTTACCATCTCCATAGCCAGGCTACAGGGTCTGTATCCTGATCTCCAAGCTCCCAAGGGCCCACAGACAAATGATTATATAGAGCTGAGGGGCTCTGGGCCCCCCCAAGGTTGAGCAGCCAGAGAGCAAGGTTTCCTGGTCAAAGGGATGCCTGAGGTACCATCAACAGCATAGCTGCCATGGTCTTTTGGATAATGTGACTCATGAACCCTGGCTTTCTAGCTCCTACTTGGTGTGATCCCTGAACCACATTCACAGTTGTAGAATATGAATATATTGGATAATTAATTAATAAAGGGGATATGTGCTGGTGAAAAAAATGTGAACAAATAGAATGCAACAAATGATGGTTATAAAGAAGGAAAAAATATGAACACAAAAGGAGGGAGAAAAAATAGGAGAATTCAGCTATTAGCAGAATAAGAAAGGAGAAAAAGGAATAAGAAAAAGAAACAAAAACAAAACAAAAAAATAAAACCCCCAAACTTTAGAAGATAAGGCAAGGAAAAGTAACTGTGTTAAAAACATACTAAAAATGAGAAAAAAATAAATATGCATATATGTATGTTCACAGCTTAAAATTAGTATTTGAGGAATAACATTTCTAATTAGAAAATAATTAGAGTTGTAATATTGGTAAAATAGAACTTGTCACATTTGTTATTCTGTGCTGAATAGTAAAAATATTGACTGCCGTCAGTATAGGAGCTGTCAGATTTTGTAGATGCTCATCCTGAAACCAGTTTTATATACTGTGAAATCTGTTTTCTTAAGCTAAATGAGGCTGCACTGGTGAGAAATGGTATCTGGACCTTAGCTTTTTGGTTTTCTCTAGAGTCACTTCAAAGGGATTTTTCTTTAATGTGGTGCCCAGCAATATTTATCAGTGTTTGTTTTTAAGAAGTTTCCTCTTGAAAGTTGTCTTTGAAATTAAGATAATGTGAATATTTATTAAGTCATTTATGAATATACGGAAGATGACTTCTTGACAACAAGATGGCTCATTTGTGCAACTAATTTATCTCTTGGGCATTATATAACTGTCAAGGTGCTTTTCTCATCTTCTAAGAGAAAGCTTAGGACACTTGTGGCATCTTTGTAGTTGGTATATAAATTACGAAAGTGTATATTTTAGGTTTGTTTTTGCCTTACCTTTTACTTGAATTTTATTTTTAAATTAATAGACTTTATGGGGGCATATTTAGGTTTACAAAAAAATGAGAGAAATTAGGTATACAGAAAATATGAAAAAAAAAACCCGAGAGTTCCCATATCTCCCTTTCATTTCCCCCGTTATTAACATTTTTCATTAGTAATATATATATTTAAAGCAGTTTATAGACAATAGCAATACGTTTTTTTAAACTAAACGTCAGGCTTTTGTTGGGATTCACTCTGTAGATTTTAACAAACATATAACGACAGTATTTTCATTATAGTATCATACAGAATAGTTTTGCTGACCTAAAAATCTTCTGTGCTTCACCTGTTCATTTATCCATCCTCCTTTCATTTATTCCCCACTCCTATTCCCCTCACCCTGAATTCTGGCAACCATGGATCATCTTACTATCTCCACAGTTATGCTTTTTCCAGAATGTCATAGTTGGAACCATATAGTATGTAGCTTTTTCAGATTGTTTTTTTTCACTTTAGCAATATGTACTTAAGGTTTGTCTTTTCATTCTTTTATCCCACATTTATTATGTGTGTGACTGTATTTTTCATATTGACCTATAAGCATCTTGATATTCTTTTTGGATTTAAATGGGATAAAAATAGTGTTCCATTAAGCAAATACTGAGAACCTTCAGACACTGGAGATACTGGGTTCCTGCTTGGATAAGATGGATAAACCGAACATTTAGCAGTATAGTTGGGTGCTGGGGCACACACCTATAATCCCAGCTACTTAGGTGTTGGAGGCAGGAAGATATGCAAATTCAAACCCAGCCTCAGTAACTTAGACCCTCTCTCAAAATAAAAGATAAAAGGCCTGGGACTGTAGCTCAGTGGTAAAGCGCCCCTGGTTTTAATCCCCAGTGGATTGCTTGCTCCTCACAAAAAAGGTGGTTAAGTGTTACTTAGATGACAAAGTCAGGTGGAATTCACTTGGGCTAGATTGACTAAGACTATAAGGGTGTACCTGACTAAATTATATGTAACACCTTTTTTAGCACATTAGTTGGGTATATTGTAACTTCCAGGGCCAGTGAATTATGGCTAACATTCTTGGGAGCAATACTCATTTCTTTTTAAGTGATACATTTTCTAACAGTTTCATGAAATACAGTTTTGCTCATACCTTTTGTTTTTAGAGTTTTCTCTAGATAAAATCATAAAATGTTATATACACAATAAGCTGTAGCAGTTTTAGGATGTTCTTAATTTTGAATAGAATGATGTGGAAATACTGTCTTTTGAACAAATTCAAAAGTTTGTAGTATGAAGAGAAAAAGATTGTGGCACTGTTTATGCTATCATTTTTCTTGGGGGTAATATTGGAGTCTGGCTTTCCTTTTCAGTGCACATTAGTAAGATAAGTTGTTTGTAAAAATTCTAGGTTGAAAGAGAAGGAAAATGAAATGAAGAGAGTAGAAGCTGTGCTAAAAGAGAGGGAGAGCGATCTTTCTAGCAAAACAAAGCTGTTACAGGTGAATATGATAATTTAAAATTAATTATTGGGTGAGTTATTATCTTTGTGTATTTTTTTAAAATGCTTTTACTGCTATGAAAAGGGACGAGAATACTGAGCAAGCCTTCCTAAACAAATATTGTGTCTCATTCCTTAGAGATAACTACTGTCATTTTTGGTTAATATCTTTTGAGAAATCACCAATACATAAAATATATAAATGTATATTTACTTGTATTATTTATATAGTTTTTTTTTTTGTTTTGTTTTCTTCCCTAATTACCAATGTTTTTGAGATCTCTCCAGGGAAGTACATTTCTGGCTTTAACTTTGAATAGCCTTTTGTATTATTTATATAATCAATCCCAGTTGATGGAATCCTAGACTGTTCAGTGTTGTTTTTTGTGTTACAAACAATTCTGTAGCGAATACATTTTGAATACTTTTGCTCCTGTCTCTGTGTTATAAATTTCTGGGTCAAAGGTTTATGCAGATGTTTTGTTTTGAAAGAGCTTCAATAGGAAGTCAGTATCGTCACCTTCATGTAGTTAATGTTTAGATACTTATAGAACAGTGATTTGAAGACATTACATGTTAGTATATGTCTTCAGTGACTTGAACTAGTTTTGCTCACATTTCATACTGTAAGGGTTGGTTCTGTCACATGCCTCTCCCTCCCAGGTAAGCTTATTTTAAATTTTGTTAGGTAATGTTAAATTGCCCTCCAAAAATGTTCCTACTAATTTAGTCTTGCTAATAGAGGCCCACTTCCCAGTGTTCCAACACTGACAAAAGATGGTAACATTTGATATTATTCTTGAAAGCTGTTAAGATTGTTTTAAATTTGTGTTTGATTGTGAGATAAGTTAAACATTCTTCATGTGTTAAATTGATTTGTAATTAAATTTTTATTTATTTATTTTTTATACTTCTGGAATGACTAATCTTACTAATTTATTATATGCTTTTTATATAATAATGGAAATTAGTCTTTTCTTTTTTGTAGTTGTAGATGAACAGCATGCCTTTATTTTATTTGCTTATTTTTATGTGGTGCTGAGGATTGAACCCAGTGCCTCATACATGCAAGGCAAGCCTGGAAATAAGCCTTTTGTTATTATTATTAGTAATAGATACTTTTTATATAATAACCTGGAAATTAGCCTTTTGTTATTATGAGTTGATTTGTTTGCCTGAGTTTTTCTTTTGACTTTTTTGTGTATGTGTGTGTGTTTTCCCCTCTCTTTTGGAAGTTTAATACTTTATCAAGAAAGGCTAGGTCCATTATTAAATAATCCATCTTTTCTGAAGTGGTTTTGCTCCCCAGGGCACACTTAGCAATATCTGGAGATAAAACTTTTGTTGTCAAAGCTGGAAGAAAGGTGATATTGCATCTACTAGATGGAGGCTATGAATTGCCAAATGTTCTACTATATATAGGGCAACCTCCTACCTCAAAGAAATATCCATTCCAAAATGCCACTAGTGCTAATTGAGAAACCTATTTCTATTAATGTGAAATGTCACTCCATACTAAATTCCTATAAATATTTGGGCCTATTCTGTCTTCTATTTTGTTTCATGGAGATGTGTCACTGCCAGACTAGTACTAAGTATAATTACTGTAATTACATATTTAAAATAAGGCCTATCACATCCTTCTAAGATTGTTACTATTTTGGAATTTTTCTAGATTGTATGATGTACTTCAAAAACTTATGGAAAATAAAAGTCTCTGTTGTGTATTCATGTCTTATTTTTGTTGAAATAGGAGGTACAAGATGAAAACAAATTGTTTCAATCCCAGATTGAGCAGCTTAAGCAACAAAATTACCAACAGGTAGGTATTATTAAATGTTCTGCCTTTTGCCTTTGTGGTAAAAATTATACAACCAACAAATTGTAATATATAAAAATATAATAAATATATATTGTAAAAATTACACAATAATTAGTCTTGCAGTTTTTTACATTTTCATTGAGATTAAAGAGTTCTATTATTTATACAAGCATTTATCAAATTTCCTGTAAGACAAAGCAATTTGCTATGCCATAGCCAAGATAAAATAATCTACAATATATAAAAATATACCCAAATAATATTATTATCTGAATTTAGCTCTTTTTTGTTTATATATATATATATATATATATATATATATATATATATATATATATATATATATCTGTGTGTGTATTTTGATCCTCTAGATTGCTTTTCTTTTCTTTTCTTTTTTTTTTTTAAAGAGAGAGTGAGAGAGAGAGAGAAATTTTTTGATATTTATTTTTTAGTTATCGGCGGACACAACATCTTTTGTTTGTACATGGTGCTGAGAATCGAACCCGGGCCGCACGCATGCCAGGCGAGCACGCTACCACTTGAGCCACATCCCCAGCCCCTAGATTGCTTTTCTTATGAAGTTACTTAAAATCTTACAGAGGTCATTTTAAACATGTATACACTATTGTTGCTTTCTCAAAAAAAAAAAATCAATAATTGGAGAAAAACAAGTATGTTGTAAGTAATGGTCTACCAGTATTTAAAATATATATTCAAGGTGGCAATTCTGCTTGATAAAAATAAAATTTAAAAATTTTAAATGGCATATTCCCCACGATTTTATTCATAAATGTATGGATACAATAGTATTTATTTTGAAAGGCAAAGAATTAGAATCCTGAGCTGGAATTGTGCCTCAGTGGTAGAGTGCTCGCCTAGCACGAGTGAGGCTCTGGGTTTGATCCTCAGCACCACAAATAAATAAATAAAGATTATTTAAAAAAAAAAAAAAAAAAGGAAGTAGAATCCTGGTTGACAAGAAGTTTCTAATAGTTTAGGTTGGGAGAGTGAAGTCATCAAGGAATAAATATGTGAAGGCTGTGTGCCTTTGCATATTATGTAAAAGTTAACTTTTTGTTACATATTAGGAAATTTTCCAAACTTTCCTTTTGATTTCATTTTCATTTAAGGGTTTTTTAAAGTTATTTTTGAAAGCTTAAAATTTTTACATAGTGAAATATGGATTATAAAGTATGGAAATTCAAGCTATTTTTATTACTGGAGTCCTAGGCTGGAAGACTGGCTCCAGGGATCCAAACAAATAAGATGTGGCTAGTTGCCCACAAAACAGAAAAAGTAATGGTGAAAATCAGGAAAGGAACTTAAATCTTAGTGGGACACCAGGAAGTAAAAGGGAAATCAGTGTTTCTAGCCTTGTCTTTGTGGGTACTGGCATGAGCTTCCAGATTATATAGACAAGAGGAACCAGAAATATGCATAGTTTAGCAATCTTGAACAGATTGTGGCCTGGTTTTTTATTATTTCAGAATTGGTCAGGATGGCATTGTTGAGATGATGAAAAAGTTATTGTTGCCTGGGGAGTAGTTTTGACTCATTACATGATGTTTATCGATGCATACCTCTTATATCTGGAATCCAAGGTGATTTAGAACAAAACAGTCAGATGTAAACTGGAGACGGAGATGTCAAGTTTTTCCTTTTGCAAGCCCAAGTGAAAAGTCAGTGTTTTTAGCAAAAACAACCTTGTTAAGTCTTGTTAAATATTACCTCAGTGCTTTGCCCATAGGAAATTAATAAGTATTTGTTAAATGAAGAGTTTAAGTATATAGTGACAATGAAGATTAGAGTTAGCACTCAGTACATCTTTCAAATTTGTACATGATTTTATTAAAATCACAAAGTTAAGGTGCTAACATGGGGAACAATGGTATTTTCTCTTTTGGTATTGTCTTAATTTATATGTAAGAAGATTTTTTTTTCTTCTTCTAGAAAGTTTTGTTTTGAAATAACATTTAATTCTTTTTAAATAGGTATCTTCTTTCCCCCCTCATGAGGAATTATTGAAAGTGTAAGTAATAAGTTTGATTCATAGTTTGGGAAGTGATAACATTTTATGTGCTAAAGAGTTCTTAGAAATAATTTAATGGAACTGCAAATGATCACCTATTTTTTACAATTCTGTTTATATATCTTGAACTGCTCATCAGTGGAGTTTAGCTGTGTCTTTGGCTGGTGGATTCTCCTTCTAATTGTATTTAGATTTCTTTGAGTATCTTGCTAAGGGAGATATTATTATTTTTTTCTCTTTTTTTAGGCATTAGGAATATATTCAATCAAACTACACTTTAACAACTTTACTAGATCACCTTCAGTTACCTCAGTTTTCCTACTGAGTCTTCTTTATTCTAGATCTCATTGTGCAATATAATGATTCACATTTTGGGTTAACTCTTGGATTTTAAAGAAAACTTATAATCTTTCCACTTGCTCTCTTTTAAGTAGAACTTTAAAAACAAAAAAGCTGAAAGTTCTTTTTGACCTATAACTTTTGCTAGGAGGCTATATTTGAGGTCATTTCAGATAAGTTATAGCATGTATCAAGTGTTATATCTCAGCCACATTAAGAATATTAATAGGTGATAATGATAATCTAAATGGTTAGATTTAATCTAAATAGTAATTTTCCTTTTGGCTTCTTTATAAAGTTGCTCATTTATTAGGTTAGAATTATTTACTATTTTTTAGTCTTGATCCTGGATCTGTAAAGATTTTCTATGAAAGGGTCTAATAATGAATATTTTAGATTTTGGGATCTACATAGGTCTTTGTTTCATACCATTTTTTTTATTTTTCAACCTTTAAAAACAAAACAGGAGACTAGGCATGATGGTGCTTTTCTGTAGTTCCAGCTACTTGGGAGGCTGAGGTGGGTGGATTACTGGAGGTCGTGAGTCTGAGACTATAGCCTGAACAATATAAACTTAAAATAAATTTACATGCATAAACTTATTTTAAGTTTAAATGTTGTATGAACAACATAGTGAGACCTTATCTTTAAAAAAAAAAAAAAAAAGTTAAAACAGCACTTATTTCAAGGCCATACTAAAACAGACTCTGGGCATGGCACCCCTTATTTAGAGCCTTATTCTTAAGAAGGAGCTATCTGTAATTTAACTTTATACTCAAGCCACTCTTAACTATGAATCTTTGCCATGGCTTTCTGCATTTATGGGAAATAATTAGTTCATTGGATAGGACCATGGGGAAAAAATAAATAAATCCTAAGATGTGAAAGTGGCAAAATTACTCCTTGCTCATTTTAATATCATGCTTTTATTGTGGTTTAGTTACTTAAAGTCATAACTGTCTCATTGCCTTCTGGGGAAGAAAAATTAATGTAGGGGACTACCTTTGTATCAGTTTTCACTCCTCTGAAAATAGCTGATCCAGGTAAAAAAGGAAAATAACTGTGATGACAGTGATTCCTGTATTCATGAACTATTTCTTAGGAGTTGTTTTCTTTTTAGAACAAACCTCAGCATTTCATGTGTGTAAACTTCTTTGAAAATTCATTTCTGAAATTAAGAATTCATATGATGGACTTTCTGTGGTAAATAGTAGCTAAGTTAATACAGTTTTCAGAACATCTACTTTGTGATAACAAATATTCATACATAGGTATCTAAATTACATTATTGTTCACCTAATATCGAAGTTATGTTACTGTTCATCTAAAATCACTGTTTGCCTAAAATATGTACTAATATTCTGGTTTAGAATTTCAGACAGAGAGAAGGAAATAATTGGTCTCCAGAATGAGTTAGATTCTTTGAAAGATGCTGTTGAACACCAAAGGAAGAAAAATAATGTAAGTGAATCTAAATAAAAATAAAACTTCTTTTTATTCAACATTGAAAAGTTGCTTCAGAAATATTTTTCTTAATCTTTGTAAGAAAGTATTATTGCTTTCTATGTTTTAACTTTTTTGATAAGAGGTGCATGATTAGAGTAATCATTTTATTGAGGAGTAGATTTTTTTAATAGGTAAAAGACAATTTTTACACATAAAAATATTTTAACTATCAAAGCTTTAGATTTTTTAACTAAAAATGTAATTGACTTTTTATTGAGCTTTTATTTGGAAAAATCATTTCTTTCAAACGCAGTATTTTAAAATCAAAGATATTTACTCCTATTTAGATCAGGCTAGCCTTTTTATAGACTAAAAGTAATGCCAATATTGATCAATAATTAAGTTTTCAGAGCCTTCTGGAGCTTTCCTTTTTTTTTTTTTTAACGAGATGCAGTGCGTGTTTTGGTAATTAAGTTTGTTAGAAGCCCTAGAACCTGAATGAATTTATACTAAAATGGGAAGGAACAGTTCTTTAGGAGCTCTAAGTCTGGTATTGTTTCTGAGCAGACAAATGGTGAATTTAGGTGAATGTCATACATTTTCTCTTACCAGACAGAAGGTGATCCCTATAGAGTCCAAAAATTTTTGCTCTAGGATGCATTTTTGTACATAAAAATATGATTAATAAGACCAAATTATTATTGAAATCTATGGAGATGCTGATAATAAATATATATATATGTTTTCTAGTATAAGTTAAATTTTTAAAAATTTGGGTCAAATTGTTAATTTAACAAATTGGCATTTTCCTGCACCCCTGAGTTTGTCAAAATTAGGTACGTGAGTTGCCCTTCGTATGTCATGTAACATTACTAACAGCATTGCTTAGCAACAGAACTTGAGGTGAACTTGCCAATATCCTGCTAACATTTTAACTGTGTTTTATTGGGATTTTGAGATAAGGAGGGCATGGTAATGCCAGTTTAATACAGGAGCAGCAGCAATGGCAACGGCACTGGAGGCCTTGAAGCGTGGAAAGAGCCAGGACACTGGAGGCCAGCAGAGTGCAGCGTCAGTCCATTCTAGTTCTGCCACTTCATTTACTTTGTATTGGTGGCCAGATTTCCTAACATTCAGTTATGGTTCCCTCTCTATAAAATGGGAATAAATATTATAAATTGTTGTAAGCATTAGCGAGAATTTGTGATATGCCAAATACAGTATTTGGCACCTAAGTATTCAATACATGGTGAATATTGGCTTTTTACTTTTGGGTTATATTTAGATTTCTGATTCTGAAGTAAGACTAGAAGTTAGCAGATTGTCTTTACTTATATTTGCTATTGAAATGCTGTTAAAATCAAGATCTTTTGGAGCTCAGTTTTTCGATGACCTTTGTTTCTCCGGTACGAGAACATGTTTTACAGTTTTCCAGCTGCCTATTTGCCTCATGCAACTAGTTTGTACAGTTTGTGTCAGGTTGGTTTTGTGGCATACACATTTGACCATGCCATGAAAGAAAGGGAACACAGTAAATTACTGTGTCATTTCTAGGTATACTGGAAATATGTTAACTTTATTAAAACGTTAAAGGAAAAAAATGTGCTACAGTGGAAAATCCCATGACGATTTTGGGCCCTTTAAAAAATCACATGAAAAGCTTTTTGCAATACTTGTGTATTTGCTCTGTCCTTAATCTTCTAATGTTCAGTGTACCCGAAATCATACTTGTGATCTTGGTTTGTGTGTTTACTTTTGAATGCTTTCTTCTTTTTCACGTGTGCACAGTAATTACTTTTAAAGCTGGCATATTCAGTGTGTGTACTAAAACATGGAAGGCGGGCATCTTTATTTTCTCATTCAAACTTCTAAACATTGCTTTTTATTTTTTTGCTAATATACATATTTTCCCATTGAAATGATTTTGCAGTAACCAGCATTTAAATGCAGTGCAAAATACTGATGAAGTGAAAAGCAAAAAATTTTTAATAATGGATAAACTGAAATCATTCTTTCTAAAAATGATTAGGACCTTCGGGAGAAAAACTGGGAAGCAATGGAAGCATTGGCATCAACTGAAAAAATGCTGCAGGACAAAGTGAACAAGACTTCCAAGGTTGTAATGCTAACTCTTAGAAACAATCCACTGAACAGAGAAAATCTGCAGCTTGTCTTAAAATCAGACTAAAGCATTTAATTTTACTGCAATTTAAATATAAAATCTTACCATCCACATTTATCATCTCTTGTCATTTCTGCTTTTTTCGTATACTCCTTGAGGCTTTAGTTTTGGCATGCTGATTTGTTGGGATGATCTCTGTTGGAGCTTTTGCTGAAGAGTCTCAGAAGGCCTGTGCTAGGCACACAGGTTTCTTTCAGAGAGTGTGCCTATTGGGGGTAGTTAAGAGAACTTCAGTGAAAACCCCAAACCAAAAAAATCTAACTGTTTTAGCAGACACATACCTAGCATGTATTTGTGATGCACACCGAACAAGATTTTGGGGGAAGGGGGCTACACCAGGAAGACTCTAAGTAATGATAAGTCTTAAGAAATATAGGAAAGATATCAGTTCTGAGTATGTTATTGAAGATGGTTCTTTAGGAGAAGGGGACTTAAACTTTTTACACTTTGAGGCAGGTGGATAGTAATGACACATGAGTCATGTTTAAAATGGAATATTAGTATCAAACATTAATTATTTTGACCAGAGTTCGGAAAGTACTCCTGAAACACATAATCCTCATTGTTTTCAGAACAATGAAGGACATTCTCTTTGAGCTTAACTTGTTTATTGGGTGTGAAGATTTGTAATGAATTATAACAAAGGAGTAGTTTTTAAAGATTGAGAGAATTAAATCAATGTGGAACAGGAGTATTGAATTTTGTAGATGGGTTAATGAAAGAACCCATATAATGTAATTCAGCATTCTTAAAGTGGTTTATGTGCCAAGGTAATCTGATGAATTTTAAATACAAATCTTAAGACATTTGAAGGCTTCTCTTAGCAGAATATAGTTTTACATTTCCCTTATTTGTTATTTACTTATATGCCTATTGACCTGATTGTAATTTTTACTAAAACTTAAATTTGAAATAGTTGAGTAGGTATTAGGAGTGGAGAAATTTAGGCCACAGAGTAGAAAAATCTAGAATAGGCAGGGCATTATTGTTTAATTGTGAATGGTTGCAGTTGTGTAGTCACAGTTCTGCCTGTTTCTGTACTTTTGTTTTTTACTGTTAAGAGCTACTCTGTACCGTTTATTTTGCTAGTAATACTGGATATATAGAAAGTGCTGATCTTTCCATTCCTGTAAGAAGCTACCTGTCACCTGCGAGAGGCATGTTTGCATATTATGTTTCTAAAAGAGAGCTAGATTTTGTATGCATGATGGCTTTTTGCACAGCTAATGATCTACAGAGAAAAAAATTCAGTCTTCTCCATTTTAACAAAATTTAGGCAGTCCTTAAATAGCATAGGTGTCAAGTGATATTGATTGACCCAGCCACAAATTGTATTGCAAGAAGTAACCGTGTAACACATTTCAGTGATTTAGGTATTAGAAATAAGTAACAGTCAACTTACCAAAGATGTAGCAGAGGGTGGCATACTGCCTTTCCAGGACTATTTTTAAAGTAAAAAATACTTTTGAGGAGCTACTATAAATGACAGGTTTACATGAAAGATTTTTATACACACACACACACACACACACACACACACATATACCACTTAAAGATGGTAAGGAAATTATAATGCAATATCCAACGTTAGATCTTTTCCTGGTGTTAAAGTAGAATAATGGATTATAACCAAACCATTATGTCAAATGAAAACTTTTTAGCTAAAATTGTTAATACAGAATAAAAGTAACTTCTTGTTGGGGTGTGTGGTTCAATGGTAAAGCTTGCCTAGGCTTGCCCTGGATGTGTGATAACCCTGGGTTTGATGCTCATCCCTGAGGGTTGGGGGTGGGCAATAAAAGTAACTTCTCATCTTTGTGGCCCTTGTTACAAGTTAGACATTAATGTCCTGGTCAGGGACCCTAAAGGCTTAGGCAGGAGGATTTCAAGTTCCATCCAGCCGTGGCAACTTAGCAAGACCTTATCTCCAAACAAAAAGGATTGGGGATGTAGATGAGTGGTAGAATGCTTCTAGGTTTCCATCTTGCTACCACACAAAATAAAACAAAAAGAAGTTAAACATGCACTTTAGTTCTTTTTTTAAAATAAGTTTTCAAAAAGCATCTGTTCCACAATCTTTTCCTAACTAATTTTCTTTAAAGATTGCCTGTGATAATCACTGATCAAATGGTAAAAATTACCTCAAAATTGGGCAGGGCATATAGTCAGTTGGTAGACTGCTTGCCTTGCATGCACAAGGCCCGGGGTCGATCTCCAGCACCACACACACACACACACATACACACACACACACACTCTCTCTCTCTCTCTCTCTCTCTCTCTCTCTCTCTCTCTCACACACACACACACACACACACACACACACACATACAAAAAAAAAACACCCTCAAAATTGCCTCTGAAGTTGTTGTTGTTGTTAGATGACTACATCTTATTTTATGCTGGTGGGTGTATTTCTGCAATTTAGTGAACTTTGTTGAATTATTGAAAATGCCCCAGTAAAACAACTATTTGAAAATATTGCCAAAAGTCCTTAATAAAGTAATAGCAATATGATGAAATCTCTAGCTTTTTGTTATGCAAATTTAGATTTTCATGTAATTAGATTTTCTTAAATTGAAATGTGTGTACCTTAAGTCAGTAATTGATTTCAAAGATCCATCTTAAATGATAAGAGAAAGATATAATTGAGATGTTGCTAGCCTGTTTGCTTTCTTATCACTTGTTGAACCTCAGAAGTGTTGTTTTGTGATGATTTTCTTGGCTTGGGATAGATGTACATTTTTATAGTTTGTTTTTCCTTTTAAGGAGATAGTTTGGTTATTAGATTTTGGGGGACAGGTATGATCAAATCATCACCCTAATTTTGACAAACAATGGTTTTGAGTTTATTATCCATTGAAGTTGGATTTAGAATCAGCAACTTTAGATTTATACATTTGTAATACTTTAAATTTACAGCTGATGGAGTCCATGTACAAGTGTCAGAATTAGTCTTCTTGATGCTCAGCATTAGTGAAATAATGTCTTTAGTTTTTCCTTGTTCTCTTTCTTCTTTTTCCCATTTTTTTCCACTCATGAATTTTTGGTGGTTCTTTTGTTTAGCATAAATAGCTTCACCTGACATCGAAGATGGAAATATGAAATTTCCCATTTTATTTTTAATTAATTACCATGGCATTATAGTCCTATGATTGATTTTATTTAATCGAGATTCAGTAGCTAGTAAATGTCATTTATGTTGCCCAGATACATATTTCTTGGTAAGGTAGTTTATAAAGTTTTAACTCTACAGAAGTGGTTTCCGTCCTGGCCCCCTTCTTTCTGGTTGGTGTGTGTGTGTGTGTGTGTGTGTGTGTGTGTGTGTGTGTGTGTGTGTGTGTGTGTGTATGTATGTGTATGTATGTGTGTGTGTGTATGTATGTATGTATGTATGTATGTATGTTTGGAATTGTTGCTGGAGAGGTAAATCATTTGATTTCTAATGCCAAGGAAAATGTCCATATTATCAGATACTGTTTTGGCTTGATTAATATAAAACATTATTTGCTACTTAGGATGCTTTAGAGATTTTGCAGATTTTTTCTAATTTTGAAAGCATTTTAATATTTTAAAATGGAAAATCCTGACATTAAGCCAGTATTAAAGTAATTTTTGTTTTACATTGACTTTTTCCTCCTTTAGTGCTTAAAAGACCATAGTTTTTTCTCTTCTTTTAAAAAATTGTTATTTTCTAAGTTTGATTTGGTCTGTTTTCTGCTTTAGGAAAGACAGCAACATGTAGAAGCTGTTGAGTTGAAGGCTAAAGAAGTTCTTAAAAAATTATTTCCAAAGGTGTCTGTCCCTTCTAATTTGGTAAGAATAATTTATTACTTTTTTAACATGACATTATTCAAGAAAGTTGAAAGCACAGTATTTGCTGTCAACACTTGGTTTTGATAGTGTGTCAATACCTTAATCTGTCCCTTCATTAACCCAGGGTGCTTTTGAGTAGTTATAGAGTTGTTTCACAACTCATGTATATATTCATCTGAAACTTTTGTTGTAGTCTATAAAATTTAGAGAATTATAAACATCTGGGAAAGAACTGTTTCTTAATGGTCAATAAAACCAATAATATTCTTAATGGTTTTGCTCAAAGTAGAACTTAATTTTAAGTGATTATTTCTTAGTTGTAGCAACATTTTATTTCTTTATGTACTCAATCTATGAACCCAACCTCTACATTGTAAAACTCAAGATTTTGGTCATCTTATTAACTTCTTCAAGCAAAAATCTTAAAGATAATAGAAAACAACTTGATTTATGTAAGGATGTTCATGTTTTAAGTAGGAAAGAAAAGTTAATTTGGTTCAGAAAATTACACAGAAAGTATTAGAGAGCAGAGAAGTCCAGTGAATATGCATGTGTTTCTTAAAGTGGTGGGGTACATCTTTTTTATCTTAATGGGAAATAGTTTATGTGTTCAGAAGAAGAGATACTGGAATAGTGAGCCCAATATCCTTCTTGAGCAATTATCAATATATGCCATGTATCAATATATATAAACAGTCTTGTTTTACCTCCCATCTTGCACTGCATGGATTATTTTGAAGGCATTCAAAACAACAGTGTTTCTTTTTAAAAAAAGAATTCCTTTAAATATAGTGTTACATTAAGAAATATATTCTTCATTTTGTATATTTAGTCATTGCTTACATTTCTACAGTTGTGATATAAAATTGTTTCAATTAAATAATAACCCTCATTATAGTTTATTTTAATCAGAACCCAAATAAGGTGATGTCTTTTTAAAATTGTATCAGTTTTCTTTTATTTATCAACATCCCTCCACTACCATCTTTTAAACTTGGTAGGTTTGCTTTGCAGTTTCCTGTAGTTTGAATTTAGCTTGACTGCATCCTGGGTGTCAATATGTTTCCCTGTCCTTTGTGTATTAGTAGAAGAAGCCTGATCAGATTCAGTTTTAATATTTTGATGGTGTGGGTACAAGACCACTTCATAGGCAGTGATGTGTGCTTCCATCATGATGA
The DNA here is from genome assembly GCF_048772815.1 of Callospermophilus lateralis. Taxonomy (NCBI): domain Eukaryota; kingdom Metazoa; phylum Chordata; class Mammalia; order Rodentia; family Sciuridae; genus Callospermophilus; species Callospermophilus lateralis. The sequence goes on along the minus strand of NC_135307.1, from coordinate 74,541,695 downwards.
GGTCAATAATGTCTGATTTTTCGTAGGCCCATTGGAACTTATTTAGGCTTCACTACAGTTATTTTAACAGAACCTTACTAAACTTTGCTAGCATCTATACTTTGTAGTATAACAAGATGCTTTTCATTTATTGTATACATTTCCTGCCCAAATATGGAGTGAACTTTTTCCAAGGAGTTCTGGTTCCTTTAAGTGTGGGTGCTTCAGGTAGTGTAAGTAAACTTAACAGCCTAATCTATGTGTAGTCTTATACTACCTACATTTAATTCAAGTAAAGAGAGAAAACTTTTTTTTTTCCATTTTAATTATAGAGGATACATTCAGGCTTGACCAGCTTAGTAGTTCAGTTCACTTATTGTTGAACTGATGAAATATCTAGCCCTGGGTAAACAAAGAAATACACTGTCAATTCAAGTGCTATTATTACATTGAATCTAGGAGGAGGGCTTACTGTGAATATATTTTATAATTTTCTTTTGTGGCCATATCTATTTTTGTTTCTACTTTATTAATGGAAATACAATTTAAAGATTTATTTATTTGGCAGTATTAACCAAGAGAGTTAATGGCTGTAGTTGCTGTTTTTCAAAGATAGTGAAAGACTACCAACAGCAAAAAATTTCTTCTAAATGTGGCATATTCATTTTGATTTCTTTTAAATTTTGGTACTGAGGATTGAACCTAAGGCCTTGCATGTGCTAGGCAAATGCTCTACCACTGAGCTACATACCCAGCCCTTTTTGTTTTGAGACATTGCCCAGACTGGCCTTGAAATGTGTGATCCTCTTGCCTCAGTCTCCCGACTATCTAGGATTACAGGCATGTGCCACTGTGCCCAGCACAATTTCATTTTATTTTCAGTTTTGATTAGTGTATTATAGTTATACATAATAGCAGGGTTTATTTTGACATATTCATAGATGCATATAACATAATTTGCTCCATTTCAGTGAATTCATTGTTAATAGTAGTAACCCCTTGACAATAACCAAATGACTAAAAATTTATAAATCACCAATAAAACATGGAAGATATTCTTTGGCTTTTGTTCATGTGCTTATTAAAAAGTAAATACTTCTGCGTATTGTCTGTATCTGAAAAATACATTAAACTAAACATTAATAGACTTTTATACATTAGATTTTTTTTTTTTAATTTGCTGTTTGCTGTTGCTGTTTTGCTGAGCAGATTAACATGGAGAGATTAAACTATATGACCTTGGTGAGGGAGATTTATAAATATTAAGTGATTAAATCAGTTTTTCATCTAATTTTAAATCTCAATATTTGAAGCTGTTAAGTAGAAGTTGAATCATATACTTGGAGTTGTGGTTCAAATTTATAATGTAAAAATGTCATTCTTTTATAAAATGGAAAAGCTATGTAAACAATGTGATGTTGAAGGTATTGTACTATGGGGGTGATCTCAGCATCTTATTTTTATTCTTATTTGATAGTTGATAGACCATCTCAAATTCAGCCACAGAAGTAAAATGCTACATAAGAGTTAACAGAAACATAGTGTTCCTTTTTGAGTTAAACTAAAGACTAAAGAGAGGTATAAGAGGAAATTTTGATTTGTAATGTTGAACAAATACTCTTTTCATCAGAGTTTAAAATTCACAAAGGAAGCTTGAAAGATTTAGAATAATTTACTCTGAAATTTAGAATAATGTCTAAAACTAGAATATGTTATTCATGTCTGCTAACCTCCCACACCTCAATGTCTTTATAGTTTAATCTCTCCATGCAGATCTACTTATCAAAACAGCAATAGGAAGCAATAAAGTATTTATTTCATGTATAAAAGCCTTTTTAAAGCCAATGATTTTATTAAATTATGCTAATAACAAAGAAGCTTATTTCTTGATGTTTCAAGATAAATATTTTCTTATCCTTCATATCTTACAAGTTGAGGTTTTTGTTGGATTTGAGGAATTGTTTGCACATGCATGCCATTTCTCATTATGACTTTAAAAATAATTTATAATATACAGTTTTTAATTTGATGTAGCATTTTCAGGAACCCCTAAATGCTATCAAAGAATTTGAAATCCTTTGGGCAAAACTTAACTTAAGTTTTTTAATTCAGAGTACTTAGTTTTTAAGCACTGTTGTATTTGAAAAGAAGTTTTTAAAAATTAATTATTCTTGATTTCCAGTGATTTAAAGATTGAGTTCATTGGTCCTGGTGCTAGTAAGTGGTGGAAGCCAAGTTTGAGCCTTGGTCTTCTGTCTTTGAGTTCAGAATTGAGTTGCAAATATTGTTTGTCAGGATAAATAGGAATTTTATTTTGATGGTGGTGCATAGGTTTATTTTTAGTGTTTAATTTCAAGACTACGCTATTTTCAACTTATGGAAGTTACATTGCCTCTTTAATATTTCTAATGAGATGTTATCTGTGGAGTTTTCTTTTATATTTGTCTATTTCAGTTATTTTAAATGTTTGATTTATTTCTTTTAGATTATTTTTGGAAATCGGTGACTTTGTCTTTTTCCCCCTACAGAATTACAGTGAATGGTTGTGTGGATTTGAACAGAAGGCCAAAGAATGTATAGCTGGAACTTCAGGTTCAGAGGAGGTTAAGGTTGGTACAAAAAGTGAATTGTCCATATTTAAACATGGAAAAAGGAGTAAATCAGAACTTGTTTTCATAAACTCTGGAAAGACATAAAAGATGTATTTTTAGTAGGATCATGATTTTTTGAGGAAAGTATAAGAAGGTGATTTCATTTTGTATAGAGTTTAGTGAAAATACTATTAAGTTTTCCTTACATCTGATTATGTAAGGAAATCATGTCATAATCATTTCTAAAACAATATGTGATTATCTCTTTCTTTTTAGTTTGAGTTTAAAAAGTAATGATCAGTTGAGGTAGGTAGGTAGAGTCTCCTTGGTTTTCTGCAGTGCCTCCATATGTTCCACTAGTAGTATTAAAAAACTGAATTGGAGTTTATCTTTGACCACTGAAAGTGAGGGGATTTAATATTAATATTTCTCTTGAATCTCAAGTGGCATGAATAAAATTCCTTTTCCTGTCTGTAAGATGAACATTGTAACCTTTACATGTGTGTCTACTTTGATTTTACCATCTGACTAAAAAGCAATAAACTAATTGACTATAAAATTATGTAATCTATTTTGAGTGAGTGGACTTCAAAAGTTTTACTAGTAAACACTGAATGACCAAAAAGTCGTTGAACTTCATTGCTACTTGGAAGGTTGAAATTTAGTGCTTCACTGTGAACAGTCTGAAACCGTTTATTGTAATGTAACATTAAATACTAAAACAAATTTGAAGAACAAATCTTGTAAAATTAGAATTTTTTTTTTTTAATTTCATTCTTTGCAGGTTCTAGAACACAAGTTGAAAGAAGCTGATGAAATGCACACACTTTTACAGCTGGAGTGTGAAAAATATAAATCTGTCCTTGCAGAAACAGTACGAAATGACTTTTAATCTCCATTTTTATTTTATTTTTAAATCATTGACTTATTCATTCATAGCCTAAATAGTTTAACATGAATTTTTCCAAACAATATACCTTTGTCTGTAGGAAGGAATTTTACAGAAGCTTCAGAGAAGTGTGGAGCAAGAAGAAAATAAATGGAAAGTTAAGGTTGATGAATCACAAAAGACTATTAAGCAGGTATTGAAAATAGAAAAACGTAAGCATTAGTTTGAGAGTGTGTGGTTTAGACTAGCAGCAGCAGCAGCATCACCTAGGAATATGTGAGAAGTGCATGGTCTTTGCCCTTCCCCAGACTTTGGAATCTGAAATGTGTAGGAGTGGAAGCAGTTTAATCTAATGAGCCCTCTGGGTGTCTGAGGCCCACTCATGTTCAAAGTCACTTGTAGAGTATGACTAAAGGGTGATAAAATAGAATGTAAAGTGCTTTGGAAGTTACTCTGTGGTACCATATGGTGAAGAGTTTTGGGTTCAAAACTAGTTTTAAAACATTGATATTAATCCATGATATATAATATTCAAGAAAAGATTAATAATTCATTTTTATGTTCATGGGACCTCAGTGTTATTGTGTAGTGTTAATGATTCACAATTGTACAAGGTATAAGATGTGTATCCTTGGTGGTTTGCTTGGTCTTATAATTGTTTCACATTTCAGATGCAGTCATCATTTACATCTTCAGAGCAAGAGCTAGAGCGCTTAAGAAGAGAAAACAAAGATATTGAAAATGTATGTTGATTATTTGACTTGTAACTTATAAACTAATATTTGGTGTTGTGGATTGTCCCAAAGATCTGTGTTTTTAAAATTTTTTTCTTAAATACTTTTTTAGTTGTAGATGAACACAATATTTTTAAATATTCATTTGTTTTTATGTGGTGCTGAGGATTGAACCTAGTGCCTCACACGTATGATATAAGCACTCTGCCACTGATCTACAGACCCAGCCCCAAAGATCTATGTTTCAAGATAATTTTTATCTAAAAATGATTGAGTTATAGTCTTAATATCTTAGGCAGTGTTTGAGTTGATGTAATTTCATATTCCTAAAAGTTCTAACTTTTCATTATGGGGAAATGTCATAAAAGGAAATCTTTAGTGTGTTAACTTTTCCTTCTTTGTTTATTACTAGCTGAGGAGAGAACGAGAACATTTGGAAATGGAACTAGAGAAGGCAGAAATTGAACGATCTACCTATGTTACAGAAGTCAGAGAGGTACTTTAAACAGAATTTTTTCAACCTTGCTTCTCAATTCAAATTAAGCTTATAACAGAGTGATAAAATATTTCAGTATGAGTTTTTGGTGGAAGAGCTTCCGAGTAGTATACAAAACATGGGATATCATAAGGAGATCAATCTTAAACTCTAAACTTCATTGCAGCTGAAAGATCTGTTGACTGAATTGCAGAAAAAACTTGATGATTCATATTCTGAAGCAGTAAGACAGAATGAAGAGCTAAATTTGGTAAGAAGCTTGTTCTCCACTGGGTATCAAGGAGGCTCTGAAAACACTTGTATTGACATGTGGAGAAACCATCCAAACTTATTCTTTGCTAACCATCTTTAGCTTGGCATTTTTTGTAAGTTTAAGATAATCTTTATATTCTGATGATTCCTAAGATGATTCTTCTTTTCTTAGCTCCTAACAATGGCATGTTTGGCTTCCAACTCTTTTTCAAAGTTTCCTTCATTTTATAAAGCCTCATTTCTCCAACCACAGTATTTTCAGTGAATAAAGAAATGAAAGATTGACCGAGTTTTGAAGATTCTCTTCTTATTTTTTTAATATTATTTTTATTTGTAGTTGAACATGATACCGTTATTTATTTATTTATATTTATTTTTATGTAGTGCTGAGGATCAAACCCAAGGCCTCACACATGCTAGGCAAGCGCTGTACTACTGAGCCACAACCCCAGCCCGAAGATTCTCTTCTTTAACTACAATAGTTAATTGGACGTCTTATTTTCTAATCTGGGAGAAGATACATGCTCTTTATTCAAGGACAGAAACTTAGTTTCTTGTTTTAACTAGTCTTTCTATAAACTACAGATAACAAAAGATTATAAAATTCCTTATCAACAAATTACTTAACACATAGTAGTCTACACAATACAGGTTTACAGATGACTACAATTAGCTAAATGTCTTAAAACATATAGTTACCTGCATTCCCATTTTTCAGTTTCTAGAAATTTATACTTGTTATTGACAGGCTTAGTTTTTAGATGAAGTTGGCCACCTTACTTTGTTTCAAACAATAATCATTCTATTTTCCTGTGACTTAAAATTGTTACAGTATGGAGTTAGATTTTTTTTTTTTTAAAGTATCTGAACATGTTTTAGGAAGATTTCAGTAAGTTTCTCATCAATACTACTATATAAACCAAGTTAAAACTTCTTAATTCATTTGTGATTGTTCTTCTGTTATGACAGTGATTTATGAGAATCAGTTTTTTGAGCTGGGCTATATGAGAAATTATTTCTCACAACACACACATCCCTATTTTTTAAATAAAATATCTGTTTTATTTACCCATGCTTTATTTTAATTGAACTCATTCCCACTGCTGTGTAAGACTGGATCTGTTCATATGTTTTATCAGGATTATGATATACCACAGTTGTAAGTCTTTACCCTATAATAATGGGGAGTTTTTTTTTTTTTAAATTACCATTTCTAATTAGCTGTAAAATGATTTTTGCCTTTTAACTTTAGTGTTCAGTGGCTGATTCAGTGTAGAGGATTACAGCTACATCTCCATTTAGCCTGGTGTTCTCTTTTGTAACATTTTTTTTTTGCCCCTTTACAGTTCTGTCAAAAAACCATTTCAAGTGGTACTTGCTTTCATTTTTTTTCCCCTTAGGCTTGAGTTTGAAATCTTATTTTAGTCTTGGTTTGCTCAGGTTAACTATTGCCACATTTTAAGGTAGAATAATTTTTGTTTGCCTGTACATACTTGTGTTCTTGGACCAAAAGATTAACCTCTCTGACATAAGTATTAAATACAAAGTTTAAAGACGCAAACACTACTTTGGTATTTAAGTTGTACCCCAAATACAATTTCCAAATGGAATGCTCCCCCCACCTGCCCAGTAATTCTCCCTCCAATTTTAAATGTCAGTATCTTATATTTTCCCTTTTTAAGTCTCCAGAACTGTTTGGACAGTTATGCCTATGGGTGCAAGACAAAAACAGTTAACTTGATTAAGTTTAAAAAGAAAGTTATTGTTGGGCAGCATAGTTCATTCCCCTCATATTTTATTCAAACAATTGTCAGGGAAGAGGCATTCTGTATTGGCACTAGAGTTTTATAGATTTTTATAACTTGAAAAGTTGGTTATTAAGAAGTATGATCTTGCATTGCTTTTTTTAGTCAAGTCTTTTCTGGATGATCAACATTTAAGTTCTTTATTTTACTGGATTTGTAATCTTCTATTCAATGTCTTTAAAAATAACATACAATTGACTCTTTAATTGAACTATGTAGATTAAGAAAGCCTTTAAAAACTAATTGGTAACATTTTTATTTGCCTTTTAATTTGGGATGATTTCAATAACTTTGAATAGTGACTCCTTTAAAAGGCGCTTTACAGGAATTTGATTTGTTTTTTGCATTTGTAGTTTTCTATTTCAAATTCTAGTTCATTTCTATAGTTTTTCTTACGTGTAGCTCTACAGATGGAAACCTCCACTGCTTAGCTTTTCTGTACATCTGGTGTAGCATATTGGCTAATCCACTGTGCATAATAACTGTTAGTGATCGTGTTCTTTCATACTCTTTCTGAAGTCCTAGAGGTATCGGTATAATCAAAGAAGCGTGCAAATTAAGTTAATTGTGGTGTTCCTTTATTTATTTATGTTTTTTTACAGTTGAAGACCCAGTTAAATGAAACAGTCATAAAACTTAAAACTGAACAAAGTGAAAGACAGAAGGTAGCTGGTGATTTACATAAGGTAAGACTGCTTGACATGGAGACACAATATTGTGAGCCTGTGTTGTGCCTTGTATCTTAAGAAAGCGCAGTTAATTTTGGACTTTTTCTTTTGTATCCTTATAAATTGAAGCTGGCTCTTTTTATAGTTTTGACTTATTTTCCATTATTTTTAATTCAGTTCATTTCATCACATTTTATAATTATGAAACAGTAAAAATTTAAATTTAATTATAAAATCAGATTACATTCATTTTTTAAATTGGGACTTCACATGTGTAGTCATTTACAAAGTACACATCTGTTGATCTTTATGGGTAAAACTGAAAGATGTCTATATTTCTGTTGTTTCAGAAATTGCTTTCATTTATTTCTTTGTACAAATACGTATTTCTTAATCTCATAATAAATGGATGATTTTTTAGGGTTGCATATTTTATTTATTAGATTTACTGTTTATTTGTATTTCTGACGTGTGTGTGTGTGTGTGTACGTACGTACGTACTGAGGGCTGAACCCAGGAGTGCTTTACAACACTCAACTACCTCCCTACATCTGCAGCCCTTTTTAATTTTGAGATCAGGCTATGTTAACTTGCTGTCTGGCCTCAAATTTTGGGGATCCTCCTGCCTCAGTCTCCTAAATTGCTGGTTTATAGGCTTGTGCCACAGCGCCCATCATGAGACACTTTTAATAGTAAAGTTCATATGTGCTTTAAAACTGTGGTAGTGTTTCTGGGAGATACAGTCATTAACAAAGCAAGTAGGTCACTTTCTTGGAACTGCAACATCAAGGGGTATGCACATCTTTAACTCCCGCCCTTCCAGAATTGGGGTTTGAACCAGGAATGTCCTACCACTAAGCTATATCTCCAGACTTCTTACTTTTATATTTTGAGATGGGGGTCTCCCTAAATTGCTAAGGCAATTTAAACTTGTGATAATTTTGCCTCAACCTCTTAAGTCACTGGGATTACAGGTGTGCTCTGCCACACTCAGCTTAAATTTTGATAATTACTATAAATTGATACCCCCCAATCCTACAGTGATTTATATTCCTCCCTGCAAGTTCTTGTTGCCTTATACCCTCACCAGTATTATATACTGTCAAACATTTAAATATTTGATATTCTAATAGATTTTTTTATAAATATTTTATTTTTAAAAATATTACCTTTTAAAGTAGGAAAGGAATATTTTTGATGGTTCTATATGCTTATAGCTTGTAATTATTGTTATAAAAGTTTAGGAATCCAGAATTGCTTCACATTATTTTAATGTAGGAAAAAATGTGAATTTAGAGAGTTTTAGAGTACACTGTCAGGGTTGAGCTGTGGATTTTTTTGATGTGGTGTTCTAATTTTTGACCCCTTAATCAAAATTAACATTTTAATCTAGCAGCATAGTTTCTTAGAAAGTACTTTAAAGATATTAAACAGATGCTCAAAGATTTGGATAGGCCATGTTGTTTTTGATGGCTAAAATGGCAGTGATAGTTTTATCAGTTACCTGTCTTGATTTACATAATAGATAATGTATTTCTGTGCAACACTCAATTGAAAATGCATATATATATATATATATATATATATATATATAGACTGAAAAATGTTAATAAAACACTTTGTAAAACAGAAAAGTAAAACAGTATGTATGTTAAAATTCATTTATATTAAAATTTCTGCCAGTTTTCCTGTAAGCACAGATTATGCACAGAGAGGGATCTAGATTAGGAGTCAGAATATTGTAGGATGTGTGGACCATATGTGGTTTCTCAGATGTTCTTTGTTTCTTTTTAAAAAATGTTTAAAGATTTAAAACATTTTCAGATGGGAGCTGTACAAAAAGTCGACTAGAATTGACTGACCCCAAATCTGATTCTAACCTAAGTATCTGTCATCTTTCTTTCTATTTTTAATTTCTTCAAGCAGTTTCTGGATTTGAACTTTTTGAAACAGTGAGCATGTGTTCTTATAATCTGGTGGGAGAATGTAGCTATTTTCATTTTGATGCCAAAATTCTACATTGTCTTGAGAGGAGTGGTTTTTTTTTTTTTTTTTGGTGGTATCCAGGATTGAACTCAGGGGCACTCCACCCCTGGGCCACATCCCCAGCTCTGTTTTGTATTTTATATAGAGACAGGGTCTCACTGAGTTGCTTAGCACCTTGTCATTGCTGAGGCAGGCTTTGAACTCTTGATCCTCCTGTCTGAACCTCCTGGACCCCTGGGATCACAGGCATGTGTCACTGCCCTTGGCTTGAGAGGAGGTTTAATGTTGTATAAAGTATGTAACAGAATCACTCATTTTGCATAAATTTATTTATTGACTACTATATTGGTTTCCTTGCAGGCCCAACAGTCACTGGATCTTATCCAGTCCAAAATAGTAAAAGCTGCTGGAGACACTATTGTTATAGAGAATAGTGAAGTTTCCTCAGAAACGGTACATATTTTCTTTAACCTAAAATCTCTGTGCTGATATCTTGTAAACTATGTGGAGATTAAATATTTGCAAGATCTGTCTCTGACCAGAAAACTGTTTTCATCGGATATTTTGTGTTCTTCTTCGTGTTGTTATTTTGATTACAGAACTGAGGATTGAACCCCAGGTTTTGTGCATGCTAGGCAAGTGCTCTACAGCTATTTTGCTTTTAGTTAAAAGTCTTTTCTTCAAAATATCACCCTCAAATGCACTGTTTTGATTGATGTTTGTTTTTACTGTTGCCTAGTGACATATTATGTTAATTTTCAAGGTTTGTGTGGAGAAAGAGAATGGTATAATGCTTAAGGGTAAAGCTTCTGGAGTTCGACTGCTTGTGAATCCTGGCCTTGTGACTTCATACCTTCATGTGTAATTTTGGGCATATTGTTTCATTACTCTGTGCTTTAGTTGCCCATCTAAAAAAGGCAATGTAAATAATACCCTGTAATAATAACTCTATCTTGTAAGGTTGTTGAAGGAATAAATGGGTTAATACTTAACATATCTAAGATAGTGAGTAGCAATGCCTGGCATCCAATAAGAATTCAATATATGTTAACTGTGACTTGTGTGACTCTGCTCTTTTTTTTTTTTCCTGAAAAAAAAAATGGATTTATTTCTGATATTCATAGATTACAGATTTCTTTGTAGGTGGCTAAGTGAGAACATTTTTTGCAGCATAGGTTTTTTTTTTTTTTTTTTTGGTGCCAAATAGTTGGCACTAATAGTTAGCAATCAAAGTTTTTGGCTGTTGCTGATTTTCATGTTTGTATTTGAAACAATAATAAAATATTTTCTGGTTTTGGTTGTACATTCCTTTTCCTTGTGTCGGAGTTCATCACTTATATCTTCTTTTCAGGAGTCTTCTGAAAAGGAGAAAATGTTTATAAGTCTAAATCAGACTCTCACACAGTTACAGCAATTGCTACAGTCAGCAAACCAACAGCTCACAAAGGAGAAATAACACTACCAGGCCTTGGGTAAGGAGAATTGAAGTTCCGCTGTCTATTTAAGGATAACAGACATAGTGAAGGGAGGGTGATGTGTATTTACCACAAATAAAGGAAACTCATCATTTCACTAAAGGGAATATTCATTCTTTATCTGTCTTGGAAGTTTCAGATTACAGCCTGTTTTTTTTTTTTTTTTTTTCTTGGAGTTTTGTTTCCCTCTTGTGTATATTTTAAAGGTCTTTCATCTTGGGGGGGGGAATTTTTTATTTTTTGCCTACTTTGACCTTTTTTCAAACTCTGTTTTGTCACTTGGCTATCAGGGTATGGGTATTGCCATAATGCTTATAACTGCTTCATTAGTTTCTTATGATCTTAGTTCAGATGACCTATTTGGGTGATATTTTCTTATTTCCCCTCTGTTTATGACTTGGTAAAATGAAGTGACCATAACATTTTTATTGATGTAAGATTGCTGATCTGAGAATCAAGACATCACAATTAATTAATTTTTACATGAAAGAAGAACACACAAAATTTATTATGCCTGAGGCATGTATTAGACTTCCCTTCTTTTTTGTAGTTGGGCACAATACCTTTATTTTATTTATTTATTTTTATGTGGTGCTGAGGATCAGAGCCAGGGCCTCGTACATGCTAGGCGAGCGCTCTACCACTGAGTCATAACCCCAGCCCTACTTCCATTCTTTTTTTTTTATTATTATTAGTTATTGGTGGATCTTTATTCATTTATTTGTTTATATGCAGTGCTGAGAATCAAACCCAGTGCCTCACACATACCAGGCAAGCGCACTACCATTGAGCCACCACCCCATCCCCTAGACTTCCATTCTTTAGGTTGGAAGCTGTTTTACTGAAGTTGGTCTTGGGGGTGATCTAAGAAATCTATTTTTTAACACCTGAAGTGAGAATTTTAATTGAGGATAAATAAATCCAAATGAGCTTTTATTGTCTATATTACCTTAGAAAGCTCCAGTTGATTAGCACTTAAAAATGACTTGTGTTCTAGCTGGTGAATATACAGGTTTTGTTGTTCTTGTTATTTGGGTTTTATTGCTTTATAAATGATTCAGGTCACACTGTCTAGGGTAGAGTATTCACATATGAACTAAGTATCCTTCTTTTGAGGCAGGCATACTGTCTCACTTTTAAAGACTTCTCATCCTATGGCCAAACCGAGCATATGCTGTCTTTAAAATGCTCAGTCAAGTCAGTTAACTCTCAGAAGACTTTCCTCATTCTTTAACCTATTAGCAAAAGTAATGACTCTACCTTTCCATCTTTCATCCTTGTAAAATGACCTCTTCAGTTTCTTGAAGTCACCCTTCTGCTGCATTCTCCCGTTTTCAAATTGTGAAACAACCTGGCTTCATGGGGAAACTCTTCTGTCTGTCTCACTTTCCCATGACTGCTACCTTACTTTCTCTTTATGGTCCCTTTGTTCAGTATTGAAAACATGCTCAGCGTTTTATTTTAATCATATTTTTCCTTCTAGTCAGCACCCCAATTTTTCACTTCACCTTTAACAAGGGATTCTTAAAATAAGAAACTCTCATCGCAGTGTATGTGCAACTTCTTTCCTTGCTGTTAGTTCTTATATCTGTTCTAGAATGGCTTCTCCTAGTCCAGTCCAAAGAAACCACTTTTGCAAGCATTGTTAGTAATATCCTAAACCTGGATCTAATATTAATATAGAACCCTTCTTTGCATTTAATAATACCAAAAGTTTATTCAGTATGCTCAATGTTAGCCAACAGGCCTTTGTGTTGTAAGGGAAGGGTTTTATTTGAGGAGTGCTTTTATAAGATTGTCTTTTATCCCATGCCTTTAGACTTTATCATTATTTATTTGAGGCGGGGATAGTTGTAAATTTCAGTCTCTCCTTTCCTTGCTACTAACTTGCCTTAGGTTTATGTTCTCTTGAATAGGGCTAATAAAAATGGTTCCCAATGTTGTTCTTTTAAATATTTTCTAATAGGATTTGGCTTACATTATTAATTTTTTTACCTGAAAACTTCTGAATCCTGACAATTGTCTTTTTTTGGAGGGGTGGGTACTGGGGATTGAATTCAAGGGCACTTGACCACTGAGCCACATCCCCAGCCCTATTTTGTATTTTATTTAGAAGGGTCTCACTGAGTTGCTTAGCGCCTCACTTTTGCGGAGGCTGGCTTTGAACTTGCAATCCTCCTACCTCAACCTCCTGAGCTGCTGGAATTACACGTGTGTGTCACTGGCTTGTCTTTTATTTTGATTATCATTAGTGTGCATTTCTTTGAGCCTACTTAAAAGGGCTGAGCTAGATCAAATGGAATTCATATACAATGAATGTATTCAGATTGCCTTTCGTTGCTTTGTTTTAAAATGAATTTCTTTTTGATCTTTTACAGAGTGAAGTGACTGGGAAACCATTCGTTTGAGGATAACAGAAGGCATTGTATTATATTTTGCCAAATTAAAGCCTTATTTATGTTTTCACCCTTTCTACTTTGTCAGAAACACTGAACAGAGTTTTGTCTTTTCTAATCCTTGTTAGACTACTGATTTAAAGAAAAACATTTAAAAAAAGCCAACTCTGTAGACACCTTCAGAGTTTAGTTTTATAATAAAAACTGTTTGAATAATTAGACCTTTACATTCCTGAAGATGAAATAAACATGTAATCTTTTACCTTATTTTGCTCAATTAAATTGTTCAGAAGATCAAAGTGGTAAAGACAATGTAAAATTTAACATTTTAATACTGATATTGTACACTGTTTTACTTAACATTTTGGGGAGTAACTGCCTCTGACATCAACTCAAGAAAACACTTTTTTGTTGCTAATGTAATCAGTTTTTGTAATGGCAGTCAGCAAATAAAGGGTTGCTTATTATTCAAACTTGACTTATTCTAATTTTCATTGAGCTTTAACATTGCATTAGCACTACAGATCAACATAATATAGAACACAATAATTAATTGTAATCATGGAACAAGATAAGATAGGACTTGACGTTCCTGTGACCTTTCTAATTGGAGCTCTGGGTCCTCTCTGCTCTGTGCTATCAGCTGTGGCCCAGCATACTGGGGGCTACAGAAAGGATGGGGCAGGCATTTAGGGTTTCAGACTTAGTATTTCACTTCTGGTAGAGAAGATCTAGTTTATTTTTATTATTACTACTATTTTTTAAAGTAATACTAATTAACTTTTTAATTTCCCTTTTTAGGCAGTATATTATATAGTTTACATGTTACCTTTTTTACGGAAAGTTTTTCTTCATTATTGGATGAAAATGCTGCTCTCTTCAGATGTTAATAACCATTGAGAAATACCTCATTTAGAATTGAAGTGTCTCTTAGGCTATATTATGGCATCATTGCTATTTATTCAACATAACGGCCACGCTTCTACCATAGGGTCTTTGCATTTTTCTGTTTCTCTCTTTAAAACTTTTTTCTTTTTTATCATCTTTGGCTTGCTCCTTTACCATCTTGAAATCTGCTTAAATGTCACTTTTATGCATGAGGTCTTTGCTGACTAACCTGTATTCCCCCCTACCCTCCCTATTGTGCTTTATTTTTATCTATGATATATGTAGTCTTATAATATATACTTGGTTCCTCCTTATCCCTCTGTGAGGGCCAGACTTGGTCTCTTTGGCTCTGTGCTGTATTTTTTGTTGTTGTTGTTGTTTTTAGTATTTATTTTTTAGTTGTAGTTGAATGCAATACTTTTATTTATTTATTTTTATGTGGTGCTGAGGATTGAACCCAGGCCTCGCACATGCTAGGCGGGCGCTCTACTGTTGAACCACAACCCCAGCCCCTCTGTGCTGTATTTCTAGCCCTAAGAAAGTACTAACACTTAATTGTGCTCAAATGTTAAATGAATGGATGAAATTCATTTTTTGATTTGAGGATTAACTGAAATAGGTCCTGGTAACTTTTCTCCTCTTAGCACACATTCCAAATAACATTTCTAAAGTAGGCAGAGATGAACTGAAGAGGCTGTTCATGGCCAGTGCTTAGCCCTTGGCTGAGTGCTTGCAGCACACCACTGGGAAATTGATCTGCAGGCCAGATAGTACATCATCAGCCTCTGTATTTTCTTTTATCATTGCCTATAAAGGTGCTCATGCTTCTGCTATCTGAAATAAACAGCTCTTGCTATCTACTGTACAACCTCTTCTTATTACTTTTGTTTTTCCTTCAGAATTAAGCTTTCAGAAGAATTGGATAATTGTATTATTTTTCAATCTGTTTTGAATTTTTTTAAAACTTAAAGGGACACTGGAGTCACTATCTAATCTCCTGAATTCTGACCCTCCCCCAACATCACAGCATCACAAGTCATGCATCTTTTGGCTGTAAAGTAGCAGGAAGTTCACAATATTATCTACTCCAATTTGGGACAACTGTAGTTTTTAATGGTTCTTTTTTGAAATTAATACTTTCATCAGTCTGTCCTGTTTCTTCACTCCAGAATCACATAAGAAAAGCTTGCCATACTTCCACTCAGTGATTGTTCAGGTATACAAAGGTAGCTCTGTCCATTCCTCTTTGACTTAAATATTCCTAGTGCTTTATTTTGAGTGAATTATGAAAGACCAGACTAGACACTTTATCTGTCTCCAATTGTCTGCCTTTTCTTACTGTCTTATAAGGAGTATAGTTGGGAGCAGACTTATTGATAACCCCTAAAGAAAATGGAGAGAGAGAGGCTGGGGCTATATCTCAGTGGTAGAACACCTGCCTCACAGGTGTGAGGCCCTGGGTTCAATCCTCAGCACCACATAGAAATAAATTAAGATTAAAAAATCTGAGATTCTAAGTCACCTCCTAGAATTACCTTAACATTTAAAAAAAAAAGACAGAAAATGGAAAGATAGACATACCTGTAAGGCAGGCTGTACCCTTTAGTTTGTCATGGCAAAACTAGTCAGTTTTTTGGAGGTTATTGATGCTGTGTTGTAAAGCATCCAAGCCTGAGCTGCCTTGAGATGATGTATTCCAACAGCAAGAAGTTATGGGGTATACAGCTGCAGGCCATAACTGTGCTTCCTACAGAATTTAAGATAGGGCCAGATTTTCCCCATGTCTTATATCCTGGAACACAGATTGCATATGGGCACTGCCACTTGTGGAATCTCCCTACATGTATGGGAGAAGCCAAGACCACCAGAACCTGCAGTAGCAACCTCGGTTAAGGGTCCCTAGAGAAGCGATGATAATGGAGGATTAACATGATTCCTTGATGTTACCTACTCTGAACTGAGTGGGACTGGACTAATAACCCGGTGGACTGGGTTATTAGACTGAAGTTACAGGTAGCTATGGGATCTGTTCAGGGTATGTACAAGAGGCACAGGAGGCTCCACAGAAACCACAATTGCAAAAAGAGACCAAGTTTAGCTGTTCTCCAAACTGGTTGGTAGATTATTCTCGTTCACTTAGTTTTTGTAATTTATGTTTTCCTAGAAAAATCAAGCCATTTCATATTCATTGGCAAAGTTCTATTATATAACAGCCACCATCACTTACGCAACATGCCAGACATTTTATAAAGTATTTGACATTAGTGCTTTTCGGTATCACCAGGTTATATTGGGACAGAGGAAGAGTGTTACATCATCCTCTTCATTTTACATCTATGGAAACTTAGTATAATTTCCCAGGGTTTTAAGCTACTAAGTAGAGAATGCAGGATCCTAATCTTCAACCTAAGCTATCTGGTTTGATTGCCTTTTGTAGATAAAAGTATATGTGTGTGTACACACATATATACACTATACACATGTGTGTGTAATAGAATATTGAATATAATTTAAGTTACTAGAGTATCTTTAAAATTAAGTATATAGAAAAATTTTCATATTATATACATTTCTGATGTTAATGTACCTTTTCTTATTTTCTCTTAATTGTACTTTCTAAGGGATTATCTACCTTGGCTGTTCTCAAAAGTGTGGTCTCTAGTCCACTGGGCATCCCCTAGACCGTTTCTAGGGATTTGCAAGGTCAAAGTTATTTTCATAAGACATTATTTGCCTTTTCACTGTATTGACATCTGCATTGATGGCACTTCAGCAAATATCAAACCAATGGCTCTGAAATGTGCTAGTAGTTATTGTATTTTCATGACCCCTTAGTCCCAGTAAAATAGTATCAGTCACTGAAGAATGCATTTTCTGTTGAAATCCATAGCGATAAGAATGTGATTTTGTCTGTGTGTATGATGAAATGTGTCAATATTTGGAAGATCTGTAAAATTCAGTTAAACAATATTTTCCAAATAACTAAAGCTCAGTTTCACAAAGTCATACAGGAATAAAAGACTCCTGCAAAGAGTCAATACACCATTGAATTTCAGTGTAACACTGCATAAAGTTCACTGATAAGTTTCACACTCCAAACTGATTAATCTTCAAGAAACTGCTATTTGTGGCCCATTGTTTTGGTCAGCTTTTTCTCTTTTGCGACTAAAAGACCCAACTGTAGAGAAGGAAAGGTTTATTTGAGGGCTCACAGTTTCAGAGGTCTTAGTCCATAGAAGGCCGGCTCCATTTTCCTCAGGCCTTGAGGTGAGGCTGAACATCATGGTGGAAGAACATTGCAGCAGAGGGAAGCAACTCACATGGCAATCAGAAAAAAGGGAGAGGGGTCTGCACTTTTCCATATACAAAATATACGCCCCATAGTCACACCACAATGAACCACTTCTTTCAGCCACACCCCACCTGCCTTCAATTACCACCCAGTTAATCCTATTAGGAATAAATTAACTGATTGGGTTAAGGCTATAACCCAATCATTTCTTTTCCAAACCTTGCATTGTCTCACGTGAGCTTTTGGGGGACACCTCACTTCCAAACCATAACAGCCATAGTGGTTCAGGTCTATAATTTCAGCTATTCTGGAGGTTGAGGCAGGAGGATTGCAAGTTTGAGGCCAGCGTGGACAGCTGAGACTGTGTCTCAAAATATTAAAAAGGGCTGGAAATATAGCTCAGTAATAAGAGCACTTGCCTACCATGTGTAAGGCCCTTGGCCGGGAGGGAGTTTTCAGGGTGGTGGGGGGGAGAAGCCACTTGTTGAATTTGGCTGTGAAATCAAAGAATATCCATAATCATCTGAAATGGATTCCCTTATTCCAAGGACATAAACTGTGTGAAGCTAGATTTTCTTTTCCTCATTTTTTTTCAACCAAAACAACATATCAGATTGAATGTAGAAGCAGTTGTCTTTTAATAAGCCAGATATTAAAGAGACTTATAAATTTGTAAAACAATATCACCCATCTCACCAGATCTTTTTGTTTAGGAAAATGAAGTCATCTTGTTATATTAAAATAAAAGAACATTTTAAATTTTCTTGGTTTTAATTTCTAATACATTGAATATTGATAGAAATGTCAAATAAAAAACTTAAAAGTCTAAAATAGCCTGGCATAGTGGTGCACACCTGTAATCCCAGTGACTCCAGAGGCTGAGGCAAGAAGATCACAAGTTCAAAGCCAGCCTCAGCAACTTAGTGAGACCCTGTCTCAAAATTTAAAAGTACAAAGTAAAAAGGGCCGAGGATGTGACTCAATGGTTAAGCACCCTGGGTTCAATCCCCAGTACCAAAAAATAAATTATTAATAAAGTCTAAAGTAGTACTAAGACCAAAAATTTAAGGGCCCCTGGTCTGGCTTTCCCCCCTCGATAGATGTAATTATTGGGTAACACGTCAGCACTTTTGTTTGGATGTATTTTGTTTTATAATAAATTTATGTTTTCAAAATTTATTCTTTTGTTCTGCTTTTACTAACCTGTCTGTAAAATTTATTTTCAATTCTTATTTCTAATACATTTTTAAAAATTTCTTTTAGTTGTAATTGGACACAATACCCTTATTTTATTTATTTGTTTTTATGTGGTGCTGAGGATTGAACCCAGGCCCTTGCACGTGCCAGGCAAGCACTGTACCACTGAGCCACAACTCCAGGCCCTGTTTCTAATACATTTTATGCTGTATGTATTTCTTTGGACTTTTTTGTGTCTTTATATTTTTAAAAAATAATGACTATTTCAAGCATATAGAAAAGTACAGAAAAATAAGACAAAACAATATGTACCCTCTTTATCAAATATTAACATTTTGTCATATTTACTTGAGTTTTTGTTTTTTTAATAAAAATAGGTATAGTTGAAGCATCTTATACCTTTCCCTGACACCAGTTTGAAACCTCCCTCTTCAGATGCACCTGCTGCACTCAGGTTGAGGTTTAACATTTACTCTTTGTTGTTGTACAGTTAAATACCTATGCATGGACCCATAGACAACAAATTTGTAAATGTTTCAAAAATTTGCCTCATTTGCTCGTTATTAGCTTTAAAATTTATGCCTATAGATTTTATTTGTTCATTTTATACTGTGAATATGCCATAATTTATTCATAAATTCTTCTGCAGAGTCAGCAGTTTATAAAAATTTTATGTAACTTTCTTTTTGGTTTCCTTTAAGGTCAGAGCTTTGTGGATGTGTTTTATGGTTTTCACATGCATAGATTTTCCTAGGATTGTTTGCTGATATTGCATTTGGTCAGTGAACATGACCTGAATGACATCAATTTCCTGGATTTGTGTTGACTTCAGAAAAAAAGAGCAATTATCAACCAAAAAAAGAAGGGGAGGGGCAGGCTTGGTTTTAAGTAAAAGAAGCAAGAAAGCAAAGCTTTGGTAGGAAGGGATTTTACTATCTGAAGTAGTTTGTGTTTTTAATACTATACCAGGCTGGTTATTATTCTTTACAGTTAGAAAATGAGAAAGGAGTTAAAGGATATCTTCTGGTGGTCTTAGAAACATGGGAAACAAAAACAGGTGGAGAAAGGTTGTATTTACATTTAATTCTGCGTTGTCTCTTGCTGTTGCTTTGAAGAATCTGAGAGTTAGAAGTTTGTGAGTTAAGAGTAAGTTCTGCCTGAGCTATTCAATACAAAGTTCTTGGGATTTCATTCAATACCAAGTACAAAGTTCCTGAATACAGTATTCATTTCACAATGTAAAATGGGGTGTTGATTTAATCCACAGACTAAAGTTGTAGGAAATGGAAATTTGCTTACTTAACTCATATGAATTGTGTTGATAAATCATATAGGTTCTTCAGACCCATGCATTTACTCCTTGCCAGCTGTGCAAGTAAAAATATGGCCCTACTATCCTAACCCAAATGTGATGAGTTTTCTTCGGCGATCCCTTTGTTGCCAAGTATATAGTCAATATTTTCAAGATGTTTTGAACAGTTTAAAAGAATGTATATTTTCTACTTGTTAATTTAAATTTGTTAATTGATGCATTCCCAGTTCTCAAGCTGTATTTTTGGTTTAGGAAGTCTAGGGTGGGGCTCAGGATTTTCCACTTTGAACATATTTTCCCAGTGATGCTGATGCTGATGCTGCTGGTCTGGAGACCACACTTTAAAAATCATGCATTATGTTTTTCAGTTTGCTTTTCTTCTTTAAAATGATTTTTTTTGCAGTTTCTTGTGAAATGAATCCTTCCTATTTCCAAGCATTGCTAAATATTTACTAATTATTTTTATATCATTTCTATAAATTCTGTGAATTTAGGGGAGGGAAGGAGTGCAGCATGTGCTCAGAGTGCAGCATGTGCTCAACCTACTATGAATGCTCCCAAAATAAACCTAAAAAAGATAAAATGCCAGTTGGTTTTCATGGTGTTTCATTTTGTTTTTTCCCCTCCTCCTCCACCTCCCTCCCTTTACCCTTTTCTTTCTTGGTACTGGGAATTGAACCCAAAGGTGCTTTACCACTGAGCTACATCGTCAAACTCTTATTTTTCATTTTGAAACAGGGTCTCACTAAGTTGCCGAGGCCAGTCTTGAACTTTTCATCTTCCTGCCTCAGCCTCCAGAGTTGTTGGAATTATAGATGTGAGTCACCACACTCAGTTTGATGTTTCTTGATATTTCCTCTTTATGCTACTCCAAGAGTGTATTTATTTATTTATTAATTTTATTTGGGACTGGGGATTGAACTCAGAGGCGCTCAACCACTGAGCTGCATCCCCAGCCCTTTTATATTTTGAGACAGGATCTCTTTAAGTAACTAAAAAGTTTAACACAATATAAAACTCACTGTTTAGGGGCACTAGACAATAGACCACAGGGCTGTGGTGATAGAGAGAAGACAAAATGAGCTTTCCCACTCCCTAGAACCTCTGCCTAGAAGGGATGTCCAAAATATGATGTAGAGAAGGGGACATTAAATAGCAATGCAGTTCTACTGAGTTGAAGAGCCAGAGATCAGGGCTTGGGATAGCCAAAGTAGCAAAGGTCTGGGAAGAAGAATACTCAAGAGGAGGGAGCTTTAGGGAATACCAGAAATATTAATGGGAATCCCTTAAGTCCTTGGCTGAGTACAAATCTGCTTGTGCACTCTAGTGAAACCCCACAAAGTAGCTGAAACAACTTCCAGAGAAAGAAAAAAAATATTGCTCATGAACAATTCAACCAGTTACAAAACAATTTTGCTTATGAACAAATGATTTGATAACTTTGAATTGGTTCCTTAGGGCCTGTTCAACCTCATGTAAAAAATTAAACCTATCCTACTCCTGCAGAAAAAAAATAAGCATATGATTCTGAGCCAGGAGAGACAACATCAGAATACACATCACTATCCTGAATACCTCTTCTACTTCCTCCTCTGTGAGCCTTTATTTCTAATGATGGTAGTAGAATTCCAGCGGCAGTCTCTTGACCTTGGCAAATCATAGGCTTTATTGGACTCTTCTAATCTTAGTATGAAACCAAGACAAAGCCAGGCTGTATCTTGTTACAGATGATGTGAAGTGTGGGGAGTTAGCTGGAAGCAGGACTGATGACCAAGGTTCTCTGTCCCACTCCCCTGAGCCCTGAGGGTTTGTCAAGTGCTGACCACAGGCTTAAGAGGGGACAATGTCTGATCATGCAATTCATCCCAACGAAAATATTAAAAGCATGGATAATTGCCAGGGAAAATTCAATGAATTGTGCATTCTTGCCCTTGGCAAAATCATGTGCCAAACATAACTTTGAATTATTAGAATGAGTTACAATGTGGGATCATTTGTCTTTATGCTGGAAAAGAAATGAATCGCAGATTCAGTTACTACCATGCTCAGTACAGCCATAATCTTTCCTTTTACCTCAACTGTTCTGTTAAATGACCCTGACCATGAAAGAGCAAATAGGCATATGTTAGTGATATTCAGGTTTCCTGCAACCCTATTCTGCAATTTCAACAACAGCCAGGCCTGAGGAGTGCGTGAGAGCAGAGTTTTAAAAACTTCATTAAACACAGAGAAGAATGAATTTGCAATTCATAAGAGTTTAGATTTGATGTCTCTGCTTCCTTGAGAGTATATTTTTTATTAATTCGGCTTGTTCCCTGACCTGTCTGATAAGATCATATTTTACACACCTTCATCTTTATGGAGGTGGCTGAGGGATTCAAGGTTGAGGCATTCCAAATGAAACCTGGGAGGGAACTCACCAGTTACTGAATTATAAAGTGAGAGATGGGATTTGGCATGAAGCTGTTTTGTATACCAGGACCAAAAGAAAATGATTCATTTCTCAGTGGTTATAGATTGAGGGGTGACCTAACTGGGCCCTGGTGAACAGTAAGCTGAATGAGATAAAAATGTATTTGGTGTCTTAGACATTTTAAATGTTGAAGAAAAATCTTTGGCAGTTTGTAGTGAATTTTTAGGTGTTAAACATAAGCCTGGCCATTGGCTCTCCCCAGGGCACAGTCTACACAGGACAAGGGGCCTGCAGGCTCAGCTGGGGGTGGATGCTTGTGTTTGTCATGAGCTATGGCTGGACACTGTAACTATCTTCTAGAATTTTTCTGGAAATCAAGACCAGTAAAATCACCAGCCTTCATATACTGTCATCCTTGGTCACCACCCCAAATTTAAGGCCCCCCTGTGTCAGTCTCATTGCTTGTTAGCTCCTCACCTGCCTTTTATTGTCTGCTCTAAAACAGAGCTGGGGCCTTTCGACGTTTCTCCTTTTTGCTGGTGCACTATTAAGTTTCGTCAGTCGAATGTGTTGGAGGGACATGGCAGGGGCAGCTTCTCTTTCTTGTTCTGATGTTTTCCATCTACTTGCTCCCATGGTACAGCTGCCAGTAGTGTATGTGGAGGTATACATGGTTCTGCTTGCCCCTGTAAAGGTCAGCAGCCCCAAGCGAAGATCCTCCAGAGCTTTGTAGGCACCCTCATGGTCAACTTCCTCACCTTGTTCTGCCAACCTAAAGGTGTTTCCTAGTTTCCAGTGCAGTAGGCAGAGTAGTGGCCCAAAATGTTCATGTTGTAGTCTCCAGAACTTGTAACTGTGTTATGTTACATGGAGGAAGTAAGGTTTCAGATGGACTTAAGGTAACAAATTATTCTGGGTTATCTAGGTAGGCCCAAATATAATTACAAGAGTCCTTTAAATGTGGAAGAGAGAAGCAGAAAATTCAATCAGTTGATGAGAAATGTTAATGGAAGTGCTTTTGGAGTTGTTGTAATGTGAAGACTCAACCCACCATTGCTGATTTTTGAAGATAGAAGTGGGCCCACAGTAGCTAAAGATGTAGCAGCCATCTTGTGACCATGAAGCAGAGACCAAATAAAAATTGCAGAATAGGCCTTGAAACTTGATCCCACCCCTGTAACCTCTCATCTCGAGACTTCTGGGTATATAAAACAAAAACAACAAAAAAACCTCTAAAACCAAATACCATTGATCTTGTTTAAACCACTATAATGATTTGCAGCCAAAATCATTCCTGGTGTATTATACCAGGAAGAATCCAGTAGTCATTCCTTTGAGTTCCCATCTCGTATGAAGCCCAGTTTTCCAGTTCATTGTCATCAAATGATTATTACTTTGGTTTGCCTGTCTGACTTTCCCAATTCTTCAAGCTCCTTGGAGTCAAGGACCATTTTAACCAATTTGAGGACCTTGAAATCTACTGCCATGGCTGGCACATAATAGTAACTTAGTAATACTCAGTTAAATAAGCGAGTGCCTGGTTCAGTGTGGGCGGGTAGAGGATCATGAGGAGGGGGAGGCATTAGTGGCAGTGAGACTAGCGAAGAGGCTGTAGCGAATGAGAATCTAGGCAAGAGGCAGTGAGAGCCTGTTCCACAGCAGGACCAGCTCTGATGAGACAAAGGGACAGATTCAGAAGGGATGGCACCTGATAAGGGGTGGGTAAAAGGATGAAGGAAGAGAAGGACCCAAGATATGTGGTAGGTTTGGGCATCCACTAGCTGTGGTGTGTGGCAACTTCGAACATGTCAGTGGCCCTGACATGTTGAAACTTGATCCCACCCCTGAGAAATATGAAATGTGAAAAGTAGGAATGGCAGTGATATACACTTCTTGGGCTTTTTGTGGGAAGTAAATAACTTAGCATGTGAAAATTGGTTATGGTAGTGTCTGGCATAGAGCAGGTATTCAATATGTTATCAGTTCTCATGATCACCATCAATACTGGGGCAGGAAAGCTGGAATGTGGGGAGGCTATTGAGAGAGGAAGGTGAGATGAGCAGAAGGAGACCCCAGGAGGAAGGAAGTAGGACAGTCAGATTGCTAATAGAGTGAATTCAGGATGTGCACCTCCTTCCATTCCCTGGAAAGAAAGAATTCATTTAAAGTGGGACTGAAGGTCATTTAATGAGCTCAAGAGAAATGGGGATTAGAGACAGCCTGCTTTTATTCAAGACTTGTGTCAACTAGTTATACTACTTTGATTATTGTTTTAAACATGTCCCAGGGAGTTGGGGTATGAAAAGAAGAGTTAGGATGCTCATTTTTATTGTGAAAGTTGGAGGCTATTCTGGGGCACAGAAGGAGTCTCAGGAGGTTTGTTCCTAACAGATTTCTTCAACAGTTAATGAAGTTAATAGTGGAAGAGGCACAATGGAGAGTCATCAGCCTGCAGGTGGTAGAGGATGCTGCCTGACTAGCAGGTAAAAAGGGGAGCAGAGACCCTCTCACACTGCTGCAAGCAGGGTCCTTGCATAAGGTGACACGGGGACAATGATGAACACTCCCTCTTACTGGGGGAGGGTCAAGTGTTTTGCACATGCAACTTTCATCCCCAAAAGTTCTCTTCAAGAAGGAGATATTCTTCTGCTCACTTTAAGGATGAGAAAACTTTAGAATTGATGAGATAAAGTGACATTTCCACCAACCAGGAGGAGATAGAACTAGGAATTCTGGCTATTTCCAGAATTGGCCATGTTCTTACCAGGGTACAGACCATGACACTGCTGCTCTGAACATTTCATTTGGGGAGAGTTTGGGCCTGCATTACGGGAGGTGTTTTTCAGCTCATACTCAGCCTGAACATGTACTTACCACCAGGAAGAGCAGTGTAAAGTTCTTCATTATGCCTATCACAGGCTGAAGATGGAGGAGCCAAGAGGACACAGCTATAGCTAAGGGCCAGGGGTGGGGGGAAACTTCACACTGCATGTGATGGCTACTTTTATGTCAATTTAACTGGGCCCTGGGGTACCCAGATATTTGGGGTGCTCAAACATTATACTAGATATTTCTGTGAGGTTTTTTCAGGATATGATTAACATTTAATCTGCTAGATTTAGTCAAGCAGATTGCTCTTCCTAATGTGATGGGCCCCATCCAGTCAGTTGAAGACCCCATAGAACCAAAAGGCTGATCTCTCATGAGCAAGAAGGAATTCCTTCTACTTGGCTGCTTTCAAACAGTAACACTGGCTTTTTCTGCCCTCAAGACTTGAACAGAAACTAACCCTTCCTCAGTCTCTAGCTTGCAGATTCACCCTGCAGACCTTGGGACTGTCAGCCTCCTTAATCACATAAGCTAACACACACACACACACACACACACACCTGAGACTATTGGCTCTAATTCTCTGGGGATCCCTGATAACTATGCTATAGTGCCTTCTGTGTCCATGCCAACAATGATTGGTAAAGGGCTTTCTCCTTCAAAATGCAATGGATGGAGAGATCATATTTACAGCAATCTGTGGGCTTGGAGCAGATATTAGTTATTCCTTGCATTTAGTATTATGGACTGTGATTCAAGGAAAGGGACCAGTCAAGGTAGCCAGCATTCCATGTGCAGTGCAATTGACATGGTCTTGCATCAAACACAGGCACTAGCACCAGACTGCCATCCCAGTCCCTGTAAAGACTCCATGGATCACACTAATGTTTGTATCAGGCTGGATGTTCTGCCCTCACCCAACACAGTGGAGAGGGAAAGGGGAGAGTGCGTATCATACAGAACATATTTGGCATGAAATGTAAACCCAAAGCGAACCTTAAAGAGAACCTTAAAGCTGTTCATAATTCCTAGCAAGGAGAGTTTGGAAATTACCAACTGAGTTCACCCCACCATAGATTATATTTATCTTTTGCTGTATATAATTACGAATGGGTGGTATTAATAATAAGGGTGAACCTTAATTGAATGATTGCTATGTTCTAGCTTCCAGGCTGAGTACTTGAAGTGTGTCATTTCATTTAACCTTCACACTAAATTAAGTTACTTCTCATGTAATCCCATTCTATGAATGAAAAAACTGAGGTTCAGAGAGACTCATTGACTTGCCCATGGTCTCACAGCTACAGAGTGGTCCAAGCAAGGTTTTACTAGGCAGTGTGACAGTAAAGCCTGTGCTCCCCAAGATTAATGTGGTTATTCTCATCTGGTTCTTTAGGCTGGTTTCATAAAGTTAAAAAGCCTCTTCAGGTTCCTGAAAGGGGTGGCCTACAACTGACAAATGTAGTCAAGATTTGTATGTCCTGGCTGCCTGATCTGGTGCACAGCTTGTTTATTAATTGCAGCCGTATCCAAGCTTGTCTCCTGACTGGGTGTGCCATCTTCTTAGATGACAGTTCCCACTAACAGTAACATTTGCTGCCACTCAGGATATCAGCATTGTAACCAGACCTCCTCTAAGTGTCCATGCTTTGATTTAAATCCTTGTTCTGCCCCTCAAACTCTGTGGCAATGGCAAAGTGTCCCGGCCTTTGCATCTGTCTAGTAGGGATTCTAGCACTTTCTCATAGTCACTGTGAGGAATGAAGGAGGTGCTCAGTGAGTGTTCATCTCCCTGAGAAAGAGCTGTCACCTCTTGGGCCTGTCTCTTTATTATCATCACCAAACTCTTGGAGGCATCTTAGAGTTTTTCTAATACACAAGCACAGAACCCTGCAGTTCAACTGAACAAATATTTGTTGAGTATAAATGTGTCGAGTATAAATGGGATGCTAAACAAGATGCAGTAGGCCTGGGGGTTCCCGAGTGTTCCCAGCTCCTCGGGTAGGATTTGCACAGTGGGTGCAAATTTTTGTTCCTGTTCTATCCTTCCTTGGTGTAGACTTGCAGGGCAGATCAGAAGCTCTGAAGGAACTGAGAGCTGGATGGATTTTCCCGTTAGGTCTTGACAACCTGTCTAACCTCACTGCAGAGATGCATCTAACAGTCTTTCTGGGTGGCTGGTGGCTCATATCCTAGAGCATGAATTTTGGAAAGAACCCTCCTAGTGATTAATAAAAAGAATTCCAGTCTTCTGCAACTTGAGGTGATGAGGGTAGCATTTTCTTCAGCACTAGGAAGGAGGCATTCAGATAAAGAAGTTTCTGGGCTTCCTGATTATCTTTTCCACCTTTTCTCTTGTTTATTATCTCAGAAGACCCCAAAGGGACATGGAAGACTCTTGACTCCTCCAGGAAGAAGAGACAAGCCAGCACCTGTTCTGAGGGCTGCTTGGGTGACTTCTGGTTATGTCAAAGGTGTTTGCTCAAGAACAAGCTGTTTGCTCTTCATCCTGACATCTGCTAAGTCCAGGTGCTTGAGCTATTTTTGGTAGCTAACTTCAGGAATTACTTCCCACCCTCCCTAAGCCTATAATTGCTCTGAACCTCTCTCTGTGTGTGTGCATGTGTGCTTCATAAGTCGTGTGCTGCAAAAGCTTGCTCAGTGATAATAAGCTTGATTTGAAGTCTTAAAGCACTCCCTGCCTGATTGTCTGCCCTTTCTTATGTCTGCCTGCTCTTCTTTAACCACCAGAGGATAAAGTCTTTGAGGAAGTCAATTGCTTTGAGGAAAGCCTGGTCTGAACGTGCCCTTCTGGTTGTTCTTGACTCTCTGGGTGCCCCAGGGTGACAGGCGGACTCCCACAGGATCTGAAGAAGCATCAGGAAAAAGCAGCCTGTGTTTTTGCACTTCTTGTAATGCCAATGTTCTTCTCCTTTTGAAATGAACTGTAAGAAAGGTCAGAAGCCAGACCAAGAAGAGAAAAATAACTGGAAAATAAGGAAAACTGAGCAAGAGATCAAAGATTTAAGTAGTTATAGCAACACATTTTCTTTTCTCAGTTAGATACAAGAAAGAATTGCCTCCCCCCAGGATAAGAAACCATAAATGGGACTGAATTCTAAGGAAGAAAGATGTCATTCAGGGCAGCAGCAGCAGCAGCAGCAACCACACAATGTCTTAGAAGGTCTGACCTCACAGCAAATACATCCTCACTTAGGTGTTATCACATCTGTAGGACATATGCAGCCTCAGCCTTTAAGCTGCTGACCGGAAATCACCAAGGTGTCCTGCAGCGCCAGGCTTCAAGTCCAGAGTTCCGTCACTTCCCTGGGAACTCTGGAACCCTGGGTTGTTCTGTTCTCCTGTTGTGATTAATAGGCTCTGGAGCGATGTCAGAATGACATGATTTGGGGCTGCTTATTTTCCAGAGTTGTCTAGATACATAGGGTTTCCTGTGTGGAAGCTCTGCACTTCGAGCAACATGCAAGACAGTACAAGTCTAAGTCGCGTCAGTCTTCTTACCATCCTCGTCATTCTCACAGGATCACTGAATTTTTCCAGCTCTGGAGATGGATCCTTGGGGTATCTCACATATCCTGTCACTAGAGGGAGGCAGTGGACAATGCATGTAAGCAAACTTGGTCTTGGAAGGAAAGTATATTTTTCTTGTAAATCATGCTTAGTGATTTAAGATAGATAAGCAAAGGTTTGTATTGGGGACTGATTACTGTAGCCATCAGGGCTTTTGAACAGTAGCTATGGCCCCCCAAATGAGCACAACAAACTAACGGCCACACATGAATTCTCTCCCTTGACTCTGCCTTCTATCCCTGCACGGTTCTACCTGTAGCTATTTCTGTTTTTGCTGAGGTGCAGTTTCCCCTTCGTTCTCCCCTTTCCATTTCATGAGTCATCTGAGCTAGTGCCAGGAGGGATTTCCTGCACCCCCATGCCATGAGTGCTGCTGCCTGGGGCACCTTCACATCCCTTGCTCAGTTGCAGCCACCTGTTTGATTTCTGTGTATGCAGACCACTCTGGCTATTTCTAAGGCTTTTTTTATCCTAATTTTGAGAAAAGAGATTTGTTCTCTTTGCATTCTTCTAAAATTCCACATCTACCTTAGAATATCTTCTTCCATGGAGAAAGAATGCAGGCCAGGATTTCCCACCCAGTGAATACCAACCCATTAGTGAATAGTTAGTAGCTAGTTGGCCCCTCTGAACCTTTGAGGGCTAATAAAAACCACCATGTTTACCTCCCAGGTAAAGACTCTAGCTGGTTGTCCTGGAGAAGCCACATAGTCCATTTTTCCCCAACTCAAGCATTCCTGGAGTTAGTCCAAAGGCAGTCAGGTGCATCAGCTCTCTGTGTGCTGACTGCTCTTTCCCACCAGGTGCAAGGGATTCTCCAGCTCAAGGGGATTCTTCTGTGGCTTCCCTGGGAAGCAACATGGGCTCTGCCTTAGTCTGTTTTGGCTGCCTTAACAAAGTGCCACAGACTGGGCAGTTTACAAACAACCTAAACTTATTTCTAGTAGTTCTGGATGCCAGACATCCTAGACCAGGGTACCCGCATGGTCAGATTGGGGTGAGGGCCAACCTGGGTTACAGATGGCCCACTGTTTATATCCACGAATACGGATATCTTAGCTCCCTTCTCTACATGGTGGAGGAGTGAGACAGCTCTTTGAGTCCCTTTTACAAGGACACTAATCCCATTCAGGAGGACTCAACTATCATGACCTAATGACCTCCCCAAATCAACACTACCATGTCACATGGGGATAGAATCTTAACACATGAATCCCTGGAGACACAGATACTTAGTCTATAAAAGGCTCCACTGCACAGGAAGGATGGTTCTCTTTGTCTTTATGTTCCCTCTGGTAAAAGTGGCCCAGTGTTGCTTGAGCCTTCCTGAGCTGTGGGGCTCACCTTCCTCTCAGTTGCCTCCCTCACCTTCAGGGCTGATTGGAGGTGGATTCACACCACATGGTGGCCCAAACACTTTCATCTTGAGAATCTCTGCTCTGCTACAACAACCAAAGACCAAACAGCTGTGCTTGATTCCCTTTGCCTTAGGTTGAGTCCTACTATCCTTTAGCCCTCTGAAAATGGACTGTGTGCTAGGCATATCTAAATATTTTAAAGTCCATCAGGAGATACACAGTGAGTCCTTCCCAGGACACACTCTGTGCATGTAGATCACCGTCAGCCCTGTCCCATGACTCCTGAACATGTCTGAGCCCCAGGGGTGGACAGTGGAGAATTCTGGCTGAGATGAGATCTGCTTTAGTTGAAAAGAATTGTCATTGTCCCTATATCTTTCTCTCGCTCTGTCCTTCATGGTTCTTCTTTCTTCTTCTGTACTTCCCTCCCTCAATCTCTTTCTTTCATTCTAAATACTACCATGTGCTCAGAACTGACGGAGCACCAAAAGGTCCCAGGGTTTTCTTAAAGGGTCTCTTCCAGCCAAATGTGGGGCAACCTGATCATCAAAATTAACAGGAACCATATTATAGTTAGGATGTAAGTTGTCCCCCAAAAGCTCATGTGTGAGACAATGCAAGAAAGTTCAGAGAAGAAACAATTGGGTATGAGAGCCTTAACCCAATTAGTGAATTAATCACCTGTTGGGATTAATTGAATGGTAACTGAAAGCAGGTAAGGTGTGGCTAGAGGAGGTGGGTCTCTGGGGGCGTGGCTTTGGGGTGTAACTTTTGTATCTGGCAAGTGGAGCCTCTCTCTCTCTGCTTTCTGATCATCATGTGGGCTGCTTCCCTCTGTCACATTCTTCTGTCATGATGCCCTCCCTGCCTCACCTTGAGCCCCTAGGAATGAAGCCTGCCGTCTATGGATTGAGACCTCTGAAACCATGAACCCTCAAATGAACGTTTCCTCTCCTAAAATTGTTCAGTTTGGGTCTTTTAGTCACAGCAGTGAAAAACATGACTAAAATAAATAGTTATGGCTAATAACTCATTGCATTAAATAAGAACATATCAGGCTACATTTATACTAAATACAAGGGGAATGGGAAAAGAGAAGGCCCTTCTTTGTAGAAGAAAGCCAACTAAAAAACATGGAGGAATGATAGAATTACAAAGCAGAATTTCAACCACCATAGTAATAATTCTGGCAAGAATTTTTTTAAAGAATTTTTAATAGGTACTGCGCAACCACTGGGTGAAAAGTTGGGGAAGAGAATATTTGCAGATTCAAAGTATCTTCCCATAGATTATTTTCTTATTGCAAAGGAAAAAGTAACTTTTTGTGGTAGAAAAAATCTGGCAGATGTCATCTTAACTAAGTGATCAAACTTAACATAAGTAATAGACTAATCGACACCAATCATCTGGTGTGATTTATGAGGACACAACACCTCCTGTGTAAACTTTCTGCCCAAACTGCTGAATACAAATCTAATCAAGAAGAAACAAATAAATTGAAACTTGAGGGACATAATGAAAAACAATTGACCTGGATTCTTTTATTTTTTTTTCCTTCAGTACTGGGGATTGAACCAGCTACACCTCCAGATCTTTTTAATTTTTATTTGGAGACAGGTTCTAATTGTTCACTAACTTCAAATTTGTGATCCTCCTGACTCAGCCTCCTGAGTAGCTGGGATTACAAGTGTGCACAACCTCACCTGGTTGACCTGGGTTCTTTAAAAAGTTAATATCAATCGAGGCATGGTGGCACACACCTGAAATCTCAGCAGCTCGGAAGGCTGAGGCAGGAGAATTGTGAGTTCAAAGCCAGCCTCAGCAAAAGCAAGGTGTTAAGCAACTCAGGGAGACCCTATCTCTAAATAAAATACAAAATAGGACTGGGGATGTGGCTCAGTGGTTAAGTGCCCTTGAGTTCAATCCCTGGAACTCTCCCCTGCCAAAAAAAAAAAAAGTCAATATCATAAACTACAAAAAATCTGAACTATCCCAGATTAAAAGAGATTAGAAAGACATTCAACCAAAGGCAGTGTGATCCTTGATCAGCTGGTAAATAGAGGGGGGAAAGATTAGGACAGTTGAGGACATTTGAATGTGGACTACATTAGTAGTATATAAATGTTAAAATCATAATTTAGATAATAAGAAAAATATTAAAGTGAAATAAAATATTATTCATATGTCACAGAATAACATCTGTGTTGTTCTAAACTTCTCCATGTGTTATGGCGTGGTAAATAGTCCTGGATCCTTACTCCTTGTCTGATGTTCTTTCAGTTTATTTCCTTGACTTCTCTGTTAAAGTAACTCAGAAAGAAATGAAGAAAAATAGTCCAGAAATGGCAGTTGGAAGGCACCATAATGTTTCCCTTTGGGACAATTGTGGAAGACCTACAGGCCTGGATGGCAAGGGCCATTTTTGTTTTAACTGGCAGGAGCCTATATGGCACTGGTTTGGGTTAAGTCACTTATATTTCCTTTGGGTTATGAAAGTTTTCTTATTTGAAAAGTGTGGAATTTCCTTTCTTTGCTCATTCTACCTCTGTGCCCAGAGCAGGAGCCTAGATCCAGGGGGCTCCATAACGGTTTATGAAGATTGTGTTGCACCTTGGGTTACACCACAGGCAGAGAGGCCTGTGGTCCTTTGCCAAGAGGAGAAAAATTGTTACTAACTTTAAATTATTCTTAGTATTCAAGTTCCAACAGTCAATAGACCTGAAGGAGTATAGCTGATTTAATAAATAACAGAATTGGAAAGAATAATTATGTAAGAACTTTTTTTTCTTCTGCCAAATGCAAACCTTTTCTTGGCTTTGGAGTGGTTTTTTAGGTTTGGTTTTGAGTAGGAGAGTAGATAAATTGAATTTGATGTCAGGAGTATTTCAGAGAAAGTATCACTCTATCAGAGCCAAGCCCAGGTTTGGGAGGATGTTAACAGAGCCTCTAGAAAAGTCTGGGTGACCCCTGAGCACAGGAACCTGGGCTTGCCTACCTGTGGTGTAGTTCAAGGACAACATGGCTTCTCAGAGCTCTGCATGGGCAGCCTGGCCCAAGAAATGAAGTCACAGCTGACAGTGGGACATCCAGAGGGCTCTGGGACAGCCTCATGCAGCCCTGGCATCCCTCTCAGCACAAAGGTCCCTGCACCTCATGGAGGGGGCAGGGTGAGGCTGAGAGAGGCTGGCAGTGGGCATGGGGAAGGCAAATGTGCATGTACTTTTATTTAAATTTAACAAGATTAAATTCCCTAGCAGTGCAGAATGGGGGCTCAGATTCAGAAGTTAATTTCATCTATGTAGAATTAATGTTACACTTTGACAGTCTGAACCTGAAAGTTGAATGGCTATGGCATGAACAAATGAGCAGGAATTGTTCTGGTGTTACCCACAGCAGATAGTATGT
Organism: Callospermophilus lateralis; assembly: GCF_048772815.1. Classification (NCBI taxonomy): domain Eukaryota; kingdom Metazoa; phylum Chordata; class Mammalia; order Rodentia; family Sciuridae; genus Callospermophilus; species Callospermophilus lateralis. Next base: position 74,508,139 of record NC_135307.1, on the reverse strand, counting down.
GGCGACCCTGGGATTGTTTTGGATTACACAATATCTCAGGACATTGGTCTCTGTGAGACTGGCCCTTTATTTCAGCCTGGTTCTCCTGGTTCCCCTGGGATTCCTGACACAGACAAAGGCTGTGGTGGATCCTCCTACCCTTTCCAGTTCAGTCTGCACCTGCTACCCTGAGCTGCAAAACAATAGTGGTGATGGTGAGACCCCGGGGTCACAGGGACCTGAGAATGCCCACAGGGAAAGCCAAACACAGTACTTAAGAAACTGGAGGTGCTCTTCCATCCCGGATGTCAGAGCACCTGTGGTACATTTTCTTTCAGTCTCAAAAAGCCTGAATAGCCTTCCTGGCTAGTAGGGAGGAGGAGTCGCAGTGAGCCTGGAGCATCCAGGGGTAAGAGGCACTGGCTGCAGCTGCACGCTCCCCCCTCCCCTGCACTTTGCAGGATTTCTTTAGAGTACAAAAGGCTGTGCTGGAAGGCTCCCCGCTTGGAAAAGTCACCAGCTGAGCTGTGGGGGCCCTTTGGAAGTTATAAAGAAATCACACAGGTAAGTGTGACCTTTGAAGACACAAGGAGGTTACCTGGGAGTCTGTAGCTTTAGGAGTCTTAGGAAGACTGCAATTCAGTCTGTATCCTGTGGCTTTGAGTTTTAAATCCTAAATAATAATCCATCCATTACCTGAGAGAGTATCTGTTCCAGGAAATAGAATGTACCATTTGAGGGAGGAATAGGGGTTGGGAGGGTGCCCCCTTCATTTCCAGAAGTTTTATCTAAATGGCTTAAGGATGGTAAGGATGGGGAACTGGCTTTTAGGGGTTTCAGTGGTCAGATGACTGCTTTATTTCTAGGGACTTTTACTCCCTCTACTCCTTGGCACTTTGCTGTCCTCAGTGCATGCCCCACATGGTGACAGGTCGGTCCAGCCTGACTGACCTCATCTCTTAAAGGAGGGGGCAGCCCTCTCCAGTGACACAAAAGAGAGTGTCCGGCTCCTATCCTAGAGAGGGTGTTGGGTATGGGACACAGGCCAGCAGCCAGTAGAAAAATGGGAATGGACATGGGGCTGGTGGAAAGCACGAGGGGAAATGGGGTAAAAGATTTAGCTCATTATAAAGGACATACCCATGACATGCAAGTACAATAGAGCAGGACAAATGGAACAATATGTAGGGATAAGAAGAGCAAGTGCAGATGCAGTTTACCTCCCAAATCTGGGGCAGTTAGGACAAAAAAATCATGTATAATAATGGTCAAAGTTATTTCTATGTGTTAATAAGAAAAGCTAATTTCTCATGTCATGTAGGCAAAAGGCACTGTTTAGGCACTTCACAGGGATGGTTTTATTTTATCCTTACAAGAGCTCTGTGAGGAGGTACTGACTTACACCCATTTTCCATATGAGAGGACAGGGAGAGATTCAGTGGTAAGTGGGGACTTGGTTATAACAACTGACTTCACATCCCAAAACTTTAAACCCTCAACCTAATGCCATACTGCCTCAGTATAGGGAAAAGTGAATGCACCGCTCATTTTGCCCTCAGCATCAAGTCAAAATCTAGACAGGAGTCCTCCAGTGGACCAGCAAACCAACCCTGATTCCCTTCAGTCCACCTATACATGGAGAGTGGATAGCCCGTCTCAGGGAGCATGAGGAATCTCTATTTCAGCAGGTTACTTAGAGAGGCAGAGGGGCAGGGAATACTTGCTATCTAACCTTCATATTTTGCTAATCCTAGTAATGGGTCCAGAATTAAAGACAGTTATGTTGAAAAACTAGGTGCAAGGGGGAAATGGTTTCCTTTAACCAGATATTGTGTCATTTTATCTGATGCATCTCAGGTGCCCTCCTTCTCTTGGCCTCTCCTGCCTCCAAGAGTCAAGGCTTATGCCATTGTCGCTGCTGCAGGAATGCATGATTTTGGCAAGGCTATGATGTGGGGCTGATGCCCAGTCTCTCTCTCCTTCTAGCACTTCTGGGCATAAATGAACATCAAGCTATAGGGTGTAGGAATCTGACTTCCTCATGGGCAATCAGCAATTTGATGCAACTCAGAAATTGGTCAATGAGACTCAAGATGGGTAGATAAATCCCCTCTCCATTCTTGTCTTTGATGGACAGTCTGGTGGTACATTATGTTCCTTTGTGTGGCTTGGCTAGGGGTGACCTGTGTGGCTAAGCAGGTACATTTGTCAAGAAATAGCTGCATCTCATTGAAACTTGTTGGGAAGCAGCAGATAGCATTATAAGATATCAAATTGCAATGACTCCCCATCCTTCCCTGAGTTTCTTTCCTTTTTCCTTCCTTTCAGTGCACTTAGCTCTTAGTCCTTTCAAGGAATTCAGACTGGGAGTCATTGAACATGGGTGTTAGAGTTCAAAATGAATTTGCTTCTGAACTTTTCCTCTAGGTTACTGTCCTATACCATTCAGTTTTAAGGTAAAATTTCTTTGTCTATGGACCTGACTGTCCAAGAAGCAGAGCCCAGTGGTTCTAACATGGAAGGTGTATACTCTGCTCATGGGGCCTGCTTACCACTCTCTATGACAAGTTTGATTGGGCTGGGTAATCCAGAACCAAAGGATCATGATTTTGGCTACCATCTTTCTTTTCTTACTCTATCCTGCCTTGATGGCCCCATCTTTTCTCTTTTGTCTGTGCACTAGTAGGCATGCCTTCAGCCTTCACATATTATTGTACTGAGATGATCCAAATTCCTCTGGCCGAGCCTTATGTCTCTATTTCCTTATAAGCTAAACGGTGACTCAGTCCCCCAGGACTGCAAATCTCTGTTGTGAATTGGTGGTATTAGAAAGTTATGGCCATAACTTTCCATTCTAATCACTCTGAATGAGTTCCCTTGCTCTGATGTAGCTGCCAAATTCCTGTGGGACTTTTCACAGATGAATTCCAGACAGCTGAGCATCTTGTCAACAAACAGAGAAATAAGATCTGGAACCTCACTAGATTAAGACAATGGTAAGATAATGCCCCCTCCTTAGCTAGTCACTTGGTCATCAGTTGATCCCTGGTGATGGAAAACTCTCACTGTGAAAAGCCATGGCATCTCTAGAGGCATATATTTCAGTCCCTTTCCATTGGCTCAGATACAACAATGACATAACCCAAGATTTCATGAGCTCATGAATCTCTAAAAACTCAATGTAAATCTTTAGGGTTTCAAAAATGTCCCTGAGTTCTTCTTCTGTGGCTACCACAGTAAAAATACCAGAGCCAAGCCATCCCATAGAGAAGTGTTGAATCTCTCTATTCTAAGCCTAACCATGACAGGTGGCCTTGGTAATATCAGTATGAAAGAAGTGGCTTTATTTGGGCTTCAGAGTCCCTTAGACTGGGTTACAATGGTGGAAAGATGTAAAAACATCTCTGAGGGTCATAACATGCAACCTATCAGTACAGAATCTACTTTAATATCTTCAGGTAGACAGCTCTGAGGCAGAGAAATACATTGAGGGGCCATGGCCTTCTGAGCTGACATTGGAGCTTCTGCTGGAGCCATGCTTAGGGGAAAAGGCACTTAAGCTGACCCTCCCTGGGGATCTTCCAAGAAGCCCCATTTTAGCATATGATGTCTTGGGGCCATAGCTTCAGAACAATGATCACCCTGCCCACTCCAAAAGGAGTTCATCAGTAGAATAGCAGGAGTGATCAAAGGCAGGCATCCTGGTAGGTGGAAGGTAGGGGGATGTCAGGAATGCCCAAAGTAGAAGTGTAGTTTCTGCATGGAAGGGCTGCTCTGGCTCAGGAGCCAGAAGCAGACAGAGAGTTCTGAGACCCCATTTTCTAAAAATTGAGTCTATTTCTCCATCCACTGTCAAATCCAGCTCCCATTACCTTCCCTGGCTTATGTCACTCCTTATCCTTGTCTGGTCTCTGGAAGACAGGATAGATTTGGGGACCTTATAGACAAAAGAACCCCAACCCAAGGGCATCTAGAATCAACAGCATCACTTTAGATTCTTCATCCTTTTGGGAAGAGCTTCCTGCTTTTCCATGATGGATACCAATTTCTTGCTTCAAAGGATGAACATTAGAAAAGAGCAGGTCCATTTCCTTCCAGATGGGCAAGGGCTGTGTTGTTTCAGGGACAACCAGCATGAAAACAGATTGATGCATTTGGAGTCAAAGGTTTCTTGCTAAAGGATTCTTTGGGGATCACAGGCTTGTAAACAGAGATGTGTTCTCAGTGTTCTCTTGGTCATATATTGGTGCCAGAGTGTCTGCTCTTTCGTCAGGATCTCTGTACAGAATTGACTCCTGACTACTCAGCCTGGGCTCTAGTTTTTGTCCCTTTCTCTGTAGGGCAATGAGTCAACAGGGTATATGGCCACAGGCATTCTGAATGAAGACATTGCCTGTACTCAGCTTCAGTCTCCCTAACTTTCAGTCTGCATGGACCTTTTAATAGCTGGGCTGGATTCTTATTATAGAGAAGGCTGAGTAAATGCCCATGAAGCATGGTCATAAGACAGCATTTCCACGGTGTGGTATTTCTGAAGTTTTTCTTTCTTGTTTTGTTGTTTGTTGCTGTTTTGTTTTGTTTTGGGTGGGTTACATGTGTAAGGACATTGTCAAGCTGTTGAGGCACCAAAGATTGCTGGAATGCTGAGGGGTAACTAATATTCAGTGTCAAGAAAGGAAAATACCTTACTCTGGAAGGGCATTTCCAAGGCCCACTAAATATAAATCTTATTTTTCTAATAATCTGGATACCTCCTAGAACAGTGGTTGTCTGCTCAAGTGAAAAACCATAGCCTTGTTGTATTTAAGTCATGGTGAGGAAGTCCTGGTTGTAGAGGTGGGTTAGATGCTCCACCCTTTTTTCTTTGCTCCTTTCCCTTGTGGTCCACAAGCTCCTCCATGAATTCTGACATTTTGCAGAAAAGTGGAAAACTATGCTAGCTGGAAATGTGGTAGTTACTGGCCAGATCATGATATTGTTTAAACTACATACATGTCACTTGTTTGACAAAAACATGTTTAGAGATCAGAGGAACATGTGCTATAGCCTCTGTACAAAGCATCTGATGGTCAGTGTTAGTTCCTGCCTGGAGGAAAGTAACAACTTATTCCACTATAATGGCCATAATCTGCATGGTGGTGGTGCCATTTCCACCATGACCTCTGTGACCTAGCTCAGACAAAACACAAAAGTGTGAGGAAGACTTCTTGGGAGCTATAAGTGTGCTCAGAGCTCCAGCAGAAGAGGTTCTTCCATTATTTTCTGAATCAAGACTCCTTGACAGTCCAAGAAGTCTCCCTTTTGGTTACCTTGACCCTTTGTTGGTCTATTCCAGTTGACTTGAAGGACATTGATAGCAAATTGATAACTTTGTTGACTATCAAATAATTGTGTATATGAGCTTGGATTTACATCCACCTCCCCCATAAATTCTGGGTACCTGTATGTTTCTGATCTTCATTGCTAATGAATCCTGTGGACCACTCTCCAACAGTGCTGGTGCTGTGTCTGTCTCTACAAGCACTACTAAGGAGCTGTGGATAGTGGGTGGAATACGTGTGTGATCTGAAGGTTGTTGACTGACAAAAATCCTATGTATGGTTTATTATGGTTTGAGAATATCCTCCAAAGGTTAATGGACTGGTGGCATAGACCCTAATGTGGCAATGGGAAAAGCATTTAAAATCTGAGGCTCATATGAGTGCATGAATGATTTGACTCTGCCATGTGTGCAGCCAGAGAAAGGAGACGTTGTGCTCCATTTGTGTACAGGGAGTTGAAATGCATTCTGCTGTCACTTATAACTAATTAGAACAAGTTCCAAAAAATCCTAAAAAACAAAACAAAACAAAACAAAAAACAAAAAAAGAAAAAGGTGAGTCTTGGTAGAAGATGATTTGTTTATTGCAGAAGCTACCCTCAGAAGGGATTAGTAGTGGTCTCATGGGATGCATTAGTTTTAGTGAGAGGATTTGTTGTGAAAGAGCAAGAGTAGACCCTCCCAGGGATCCTGGCTTCCTGTTTCAACATGTGGTCTCTTCCTCTTGTGCAGGCTTTCAACGTAATTCCATCTGCCATGATATGATGCAGTCAAGGGAGCCCTCACAAAGGGCCAAACAGAGGCAGATGCCTGATTTTGGACTTTCATCCTCCAAAACTGAGCTAAATAGATTTATTTTTTTCATAAAGTATACAGTCTCAGGTATTTTGTCATAGCAACAGAAAATGGATGATACACTAACCTACCCTGATCAACTGCTATTACCTTTACAGCCTCTATTCAGCAATGTGGTCACGGAAATTGTTAGCTGCAATCCACTTTGCCATGTGAAAGTCAAAAGAACAAGGGTTTGGAAATGGCTTATGGGCTTAGTATCAAAATCATATCCTGTCAATTCCAAATATTTCTGAGAAATCAGGAAGGGGAATCCAGTAAGTTCTATTAATTTATGGCTGAGTGATTGCTAATTGGTTGTGCATTTAGAACACACAGTATTACATGAAATGCTGTTTTCATCTGGAGAGAGATTTGTCTTGTCTGACAGAACTTTAGTTGTGATATCTTGGGGTTAATATAAGCCACTTGGCCCTACCTGAAAGTTCATATGGAATTTGCTTTTTTTTTAAATTTATTTTTTGGTGGGGTGTACTAGGGATTGAACTCAGAGGCACTCGACCACTGAGCCATATCCCTAGCCCTATTTTGCATTTTCTTTAGAGACAGGGTCTCACTGACTTACTTAGTACATTGTTGTTGCTGAGGTAGATTTTGAACTCGCCACACTCCTGCCTCAGCCTTCCAAGGCACTGGGATTACAGGCATGTGCTGCCAAGCCTGGCTCACCTGGAATTTAAAAATTTCCCTTAAGTATGTATTAGAATAATAATTACTAAATCCTCTCTCTAATTTATTGTTCCCATACACTTAGAGTACCTGTCAGGCCCAAGGGAGTCCACTGCTTCATCGGTGGGGTCTCCTTCCATAAAACTCTATTCCAAACTGTCTTCCCTGGTGTATAATAAGGCAGCGGTGCAGTGAGGCTCAACATGCAGAATCTGAATATCTTGGGTTAAGGGTCCACCAAGTTGAACTAATGAATTTCACTTATGAAGGAGGTGTCATTGACTACCATTTTCAATTAGTGTAGTGAATTTGTCAGTCACTCATTCAGTAAATATCCAATCAAATTCCTTATGTTAGAATCTGCCCTGTTCTTCTGATCTTTCTTTACATGCTGAAGGACTTAATTGTTTGGTGCTAGGGAAATGCTGAGTGGACAAGAATAAAACAGTATGTTTGAATGAGCCTATACGTTTTAGCATAGTCTTTTTAACCATAGAGAAATTGTGTCAGCCCCCATCCTCTTTTTCTGGTAAGTAGGATTTCAAAACAATGACTGTACATCAGATCCATAATGCTAAGAAAAGGGGATCCAAAATAAAAGCCTGGGTCAGGTCCTGATTCTGCCACTCACCGTATAGGAGAACTAAGCAAGATTCTATACCTCATGGTGCTCTGGTTCTCTGACCTGAAAATGGAATAATAATGTTACCTACTTTCAGGATTAGTGTGAGGATTAAATGACATGATCCTTGGAAAATATAGGGAGCCTCCTACATATGTGGCACAGGCTAGGTTTTTCAGTAAGTGTTGGCCATTATTACAGTTATCGTAATTGTAAGCATTACCTCATCTTTTCGATTTTCCTTTGTTAACACAGAGAATGTAGAGACACATTGTATAGAGTAATCACTGCATATAGAAAATGACAAAAAACTCTTAAATTGCCTGATCCTTGTCTGAAAGCTTGCTGCCCAAGATGCTATCCTGAGATGCAACATATGGTCCTTTCTTCTCCCCGACATGGGCAAAAGGAAGGGCCTAGCAGTGACATGGAGCATTGTCATAGGTGTTGTGGGATGCAAAGTTGGGTGTGTTCTACCTTCTTGACTGTGGAACAATTTTGTGTTAATTCTTCAATCACTTTCAGATGGCATTCCCCAGGCACAAAACGGAAATGTTGGAAACCACAGTTTATGGCACACCGAGAGCCTCGAGGCATGTACTGTAAGGGTCCGGCGAAGCGTCGGAGGGAGAGACCACAAGAGACCAGCTTCATGCAATTGGCAGAAGGGGTTTTATTGATTCAGCATGCTGAGGCTCCAGGCTCACTCAGGAAGATAGAGCAGCCCAGAGCCCAGAGCAGAGGTCAAGCAGTGCTTAAGTACACTTTTTGGAGGGGGTGGGGGCTTTGCATACATCAGAACAAATCATCATGAGGCATGGGAAAATTGAACAACAACTCTGGGACATGATTAGTACATTCATTGGCGGGAACAGATTGGGCAGGGGTGATTGGTCACCCCTAAGCGGGGTACACATTCAAACTGATTGGTTTTAGGGCCTGCAATACCTACATGACATATTACACAGCATCCCAAGTTATTAGACAACCAGAGGAGTCAGTGAGAATATTTACTGGGCAGTTCAGGTATTGTTCTAACAGCTACAGGGATTACAGGTTTTGGGGGTAGCAGGGGAACTTAACAATACTTGGTCTTTTACTTTTTAACCCAAGCCCTGCAGTTTAGAAACTTTACAATGCCCAGTCTTTTACACTTTAACTCAGGCTCTGCAGCTTAGAATCAGCTTAGAAATTTTACCCTTACAGTACTTGTACTGTGCCTGAATACACACGTTCAAGAATTTTTGTGTATGATGTGGTACCAGTGAGGAAAAAAAAATGTATGCCCCACTGGGCTTCATGGAAGGTCTTGTCTTTTAACATGGCAATAAGTCAAAATCCTATTGTTTACAGCATGTTTTAGGGTCTCTGTATTTATCAACTCATTTATTCTTCAGAGCAACGTGATGAGGAAGTGGTATTATTCCCATTTTATAAGTAAGAATCTGAGCCTTCAGGAGTTTTAGTGAGCTCTTCAAGTTCACATGGTTGGTGAGAAGCAGAGAAGGCATTGAAAGCAAGACCTGTGGTCAACATAGGCTGTGTGGCAGTTTCCGGTGCTATTTCCAGGTCAGAACATTTCCTTGAGGATATAAAATTCTTCAGAGCACTCTGCCCCTCTGAAGTGGCTTCCGTATCGGCCTTCATCCTTGACTGGTAATGATGAGTAGGATGCCCAGCCAGCCTGAGGTGGATCTGTGGTGTGGAGCCTGAAAGAAACCTTTGTGGTTTTCAGTTATTAGGATTTTGGAGTCTTTGTTATTGTGGTCTAACCTGGATCCTGAACCTCAACTCTTAATGCTCTTTAGACAGATTAAATGCCTAGTACACAGTAGCACTCAAATATTTTTTGAAATAGGAAGAAAAATCCAAAATCCAGGAAAGCAAAGGGTTGGGTTCTAAATTCTCTTCTCTTTGTTAACAATTTGGTAAAATACGCCCCCCACTCCAGAAATGATGTTTAAGGAGGGGTTGTCCTTTAACCAAATAAATAGCATGAAACTCAATGTCTTAGTTTTCACATCTCTTTAAAGGGCTTTTCTCCCCGATTTCTTTAGGTTCTATATCTTTGTGGCCAAGGATGAATCTTGGCTGGGATGTGGTTTGGGACTGAGCAAGCAGATTGAATTTATTTCTGGCGGAGCCCATTCCTATCTGTCACCCAATTATCATCAATAAATATTTAAATATGAGCCAGCAGCCCCAAAATGGAGCCCTGGGTATTAGGCCTTTGCGAGTCCCAGCTGATCGTTATTAATTCAATGAATGTAATTGTAAATTGGCTAAGCACACACAGTGGAAGTGATTACAAGCGTTCTTGTCAGCGTGGGCTCACTCCATTGAAAGATGTTTTAGATTTGCTTTTGCTCCATTCCAAGAAAGTATGAGATGCAATTGGCTTTAAACTAAATACTCCTTTAGTTTTTGGCCCAAATATTAAACAAGAATAAGACAGGTTGGAAGAGTATCTCTGGAACACATTGTTCTGAACGACTTGGAGGTTTGTAGGGTCACTCTTTGAACTAATGTGAATTGGCAGGCAAAATGCTTTCCACTGAGATGAATTATGTGCTCAGGGTTACCTGGTATTTTTTTTTTTATCTGAGTTAGAGAAGTCGGAGTAGATAAAAATGAAATGACCCATTATCAAATAATCAATGAAAAAGCTACACTTCTACAAGGTTTCTGGATCAATATACAAGTTACTTTTGAGGTAGATGAATTATTCTTGTGTAGTTCCGAGCAGAACAAAGCCAGAATCCTCAAATGCACTGTGTGCAAAAGCAGAGAAAGAGGTCATTAGCTCACCAGCGACAACAAAAAGAGGGTAGTTTGTGTAGCAGCCTTGCCAAAACAGTGCCAAAGGGAACCAGTTTGGTAAACACTGATCCAAGGCACAAGCCACTTAAGGCTATGGGGCTGGTGTAGATGGAGTTATGAGGAAAGGGGATGTTCATACCCCAAGGGCAGGAGCATGAATCAGCAAAGACTTTCTGAAAGGCAAATTTCATAGTACCCATCAGAATTTAAATTGCTGTGCTCTTTGACCTAGCAATCCAATTCTAACAATTTATCCTACAAATGCAGTTATACTTTATAATATACAATGATATTTGCACAAGGATGTTTCTTGTTTGTGATGGTCAAACCATAAATGCAACTTGAAAATGTCCATCAGAAAGGGAATGGTTCAGAAAATTATAATATATCAATACTGTTGAATATTATCAATCACTAAAAAGAAGGAGGTAGGCACATATGTGTTAAAATATGACCTTGGGCTGTTATTCAATCTCTCACTGCTTATTCCATTTGTAAATCAGGGATAGAAATAACATTCAATATGTTTTGTTGAATGACAGACTAAATGAATGGGTATGTTATTGTATGTGTGCGTAACTATAATTTTTTATTTTGGAAAAACTAAATTTTAGACAAGTAACCAAGAAACACACTAGATAGAGCTAAACTTAGAATCCTAACTCTCATGGGAGCTGGGGAGATGGAGGAAGAGGAATGGTAGCCTTTTTTGGGGGGTACAGCACTATGTCAGGCTCTCTGCTCTCTCTTTTACATAATCATCTCATTAAATTCCCCCAAATGATCTGAAGTAGGTATATTATGGTTTGGGTATGAAGCATCTCCCAATCTGTGTTAAAGGCTTGGTTGCCAGTGCAGCACTGTTCAGAGGTGGGGAGCTAGGGAAGGGATTGCATCACAAAGAGCTTCTGACTTCATCAGTGGACTAATCCATTGATGGACTCATATTTGATGGCCTTATTAGAAGGGGGTGGAAACTATAGGTGTTTTGCCTGGTTGGAAGAAGTAGGCCATTGGGGACATGCCTTGGAAAGATACATATTGTCCCTAATCTCTTCCTCACTGTCTCTCTCTGCTTCCTGGCTGTCATGAGGTGAGCAGCTTTCCTCTGCCATACCCTCCCGCCATGATGTTCTGCTTCTCAGGTTCAAAGGAATGGAGCTACCAACCATGAACTGAAATCTCTAAAATCTTGAGCCAAAATAAACCTTTCCTTCTCTAAGTTGTTTATCTCAGGTATTTTGTCCTGGCAATAAAAATCTGACTTAATAGAAAGAGATTTCTAGCCCCATTTTATAGATGAGAATAATAAAGTTTTGAGAAACATACTCAAGATCATACAATTGTAAGCAGCAGAAGTAGACTTCTAATCTAGGTCTAATGTCAAAGCCCAGGCTTCCCACCACTTACTTCCATGCTGAAACCATGTCTTCTTCATTCTTGAATATTTGATGCATTGAGAGCTCACAGTCTGAATCCACAGTACTTGTACATTTAATTAAACATTTGCTAAAAAAATATTGAGGACACTGACATAGATTACCACTTTATTTGGTTTTTTAATACTTGGGAATAATTATTACTATATTTTCTTAAGTGTTTAAGGTTTTTTTTTCTCTTTTTTTTTCTCGTATTTATTTTATCCTACTTGTGTCTACAAACATAGGCTAAGTTATACTGCAGTGAAAAATAGCTTCAAAATCTCAGTGAAATACTACTACTTCTCTCCTGTTTCATGGGAGAGAAGAAAAATGCAGGAAATCTGCAGTGGCTCTTAAAGCTTCTGCAAAGAAGTAACACATATTACTTCCACTTCCATTTCATTGACCACACTGGGCCAGATGGTCAAACACAATGGGGTGGGAAGAGCTTAACCTTCCATAGGGAGTGTCTTTGTAGACAGAGCCCAGTAAAAAAAAAAAACTGGTAAGAGAGGCAGTGACTATTTTGAGCTGTAATGCAATATGTCTTGATCCGTTACTACGAAAGAGTAAACTCCTTAGAATACACACTATTTTCTATTACTGTTTAGCTTACTATATAGAATGGAACTCTTATTTTTCTAATTCACCAGTGCTTTCTTCTCTAGATAATAAACTTAATTTTCCTTTTACAGCAGTTCATCTTATTAAAAAATCAGCAGATCTCAGAGTGTATTGGGGGAATCCCAGTGTTCCCTGGGATATTCTCTGTGGAAATGTAAGGTCAAAACTCTCTTAATAATAACACTAAGATGCTATTTACCTGTTTCACTCCAGTTCTCCCCTGAGTATGCAATGGGATTATCTAGAGTCTGCATTTCGTGGGATATCAGAACAGGTAGTACAGAAGCCGATAGGAGAGCCCAGCAATCTTCTAGGAAGCCAGGCTCAAAGGAGATATACAAAAATGTAAAAATTCTACTTTTCTCACTAGTGTTTTTGTTTTGGAAAAATGTGTTGTTGTTGTTGTTTTATAACAAAAATGTTAACACGTAAGAGTTTTTTAAAATTTAAAATTTAAATGCTTTATTTTTTGCAGTGTTGGCGATTGAACCCAGGACCTTTTACATGCTAGGGGAGTACTCTGCCACTGAGCTACATCACCAGTCTGTTTTTAAAAAAGATAAGATTAACAAATACATATCTTTTAAAACAGAATTTTAAAAAACTTTATTTATTTATTCATTTATATTTATGTGGTGCTGAGGATTGAACCCAGGGCCTCACTTGTGCTAGGCAAACACTCTATGACTGAGCCACAACCCCACATATACATATTTATTTTTTTCATTTCTAATATGGCAAGTATTAATTCTTATACTGTTCCACAAAGACTGTTTCAGGTCACTTATAATCTTTCAAAAGTATGAAGGGTTTCTGAGAACACAATGTTTGAGAAGTTACATTGTAAAGTGGTTGTGGCAGGCCCTGCCTGTGTCAGTGAGAATGTTGGTTGGAAAGATCATTAAATACAGTTGAAGTTTCCTTAGCTATACCAAAGAGAGCATGGAGCCCAATGGGTTCTTATAAATGCTGTTATTTTTCATGATCATCATCAGTGTTCCGTACCTTGTACTTCCTAAAGGGGAGAGATGATTAGTTTGTTAAAGAAGATTGGTTGCATGAATTATTTCCAGCCTTGCAGAAGTTCACAGTTTGATGTTGCATCAGTATTGAATAAGAAAGATGGTGGTGTGTAGCCCCCAAAAGAAAAATCCTGCTTTCTAATAAGAGGTACTAGTAATTTAATGTTGTCTTGGAACTTTGCTATCATATCTCACTAGCTCCAACACAGAAGAGATGAGAACAAGCCACTTATTTACACAGAGGAACAATAATGAGGAGCACTTTGTACAGAGCCTGTGTTCAGGATCTATAGTGCTTTTCACTTAGAAACGAAGGAAGCCTCCTTTCACATTGTCCAAGTGCAGCTAGTTTTTATCTTCTCACTGCTCTTGTCTTCATGCTATGCCAGTTCCCACCTCCCCAAATAGGTATCACCCAATAAAAGCATTGGAAGGATTTGGATGTATGGGCAGAGTCATTTACTCCATCGCAGACTTCTTTTCTCTGTTTTGCATCACTGGGGATCAAACCCAGGGCTGGTGCATGCTGGGCAAGTGGTCTGCCACTGAGCTATATCCCTAGTCCCTGTTGCAGCCTTCTTTTCAAGTAACTTTGCATGGGACAATTCTGAAGGAGCACTTGGAGGTTGGTTGTGATGTGTGTATACATGTGTATGTGTACATTGGAATTTAAGGCTAGGGAAGTCTTTGCTTCTTGTGAGAAGCCATCAGTGCTGTTCACCAAGCAGAGAGCTATCTGGTGTGCTGCATTTTGTATTCTGCCTTCCCTACCAGGAAGCTCAGTGCTCCCATGATATTTAATTTTAGGGATTTTTATTGCTAGTTACTTCCATTTTGGATGCAGGCACAGGATGTCATTAATAAATGAACAGCAATATCCCAGTCAGATAGAAGACAGACTTTAAACATAGGTAGTGGTGGTAGCTATCGCATTTGAAGGGCCCAGGGAGTGCACAAATTGCTTCCCTAGCGTAGTGTTTTAGTCAGCTTTTTTGCTGCTATGACCAAAAGGCCTGACAATAATAATTTTAAGGAGGAAAAGTTTATTTGGGGCTCAAGGTTTCAAAGGTCTCAGTCGATAGACAGCTGGCTCTATTTCTTATGGCTCCAGGTGAGGCTGAACACCATGGTGGAGGGGTGTGGTGGAAGAAAGCAGTGGGGAACATTGCATTAGGAAGCAGAGAAAGACTGCACTTGCCAGAGCAAAATATATACCCCAAAGGCATGCCCCCAATCACCCACCTCCTCCAGCCAGACCCTACCTGCCTTCAGTTACCACTCAGTTAATCCTTATTAGGGAATTAATTCACTGATTGGGTTAAGGCTGTCATAACCCAATCATTCCACCTCAAAACCTTCTTGCATTGTCTCACATGTGAGCTTTTGGGAGACACCTCATAGCTAAACCATAACACATACTCTGCCAGTGTCATATCTATCTGGTAAGATTACTTTCTTCAGAAAGGTGGTATGTTACAAAGCAAACATGCTGCTGAGGTGGGACTTGCATCAACCCATTGGTCCTTACCAAGGCCCTGGTAGGGGTGTGTTTATCTTCCTGCCTGGACAGACTGAGATTTTAGTCCTGAGGGCTAAACTCTTATGTGGGGACATCTGACATCCCAGGGAAACATGGATAAACTGGTATTGGGGCATATGGGCTAAAGGAAGGTTGGGCAAACAGCGTGGAGAGATAATGAATATCAACATTCTTCATTTCATTATTGTACCAATTTTGAGGCTATGATAGGTGTAGGCAGAAAAGGAGAATCTGGAGGAGAAAGATTTGGTAATTTAAGACTTGTAAGTTTCATGTTGGTTCTGTAGAGGTATCTACTAGAACAATAGCCGACACTTGTAGAGAACTTTATGTTTGCTAAAACTTGTATTTGTCATCTTGTCTAACTGCATAAACACCACAATATTGCTAGATAATAGCAGGGACAGCGGACAACTTTCCTTCTCTCTAATTTTAGAAGAAATATTTATATAGTAATTCACCCTTAAGGTGTTAAACTGGCTCTTCTGAGATCTTCATGTTTATCTATTTTTCTTTCCTCTCTATTATTTTATAGATATAACCATGCCGCAGTCTGGCTGGGCACAATTCAGAAGCCACTTGTCAAAAGAAACAAACTTTATTTTTAGAACACACACACCGCACCACACAGCTCTTCAGGAAAACCCTCAGAGCCTAACTGCCACCACGGGCTTCCCACAAGCCTCTCCACCTCCCCCACCCCTCCTGCTCTTGAGGCAGATTGGCTGGATCACGTGGGCTGAGCCAAAAAAGTCCCCCAAAGAGCAGCTCCGTGGTCTGAAAGGGCGGGGAAACAGCCCAATGAGCATCACCGCAGAGGAGCCAGTCAGTTGGCAGCTGGAAGTTTGCTGGCAGCTGGAAGTTTGCTGGGGCCCCTTCGGCTGTGGCTCTCAACATAACCACATATTCCTATACCCATATCCTACTATTTCATTAAGAGTCTTTATGAGGGATGAGTATTAAATTTTATTGACTTCCTTTTTAAGCCTTTATTTATGTGATCACATGGTTTTTGGCCTATTAATGTGGGGATTTATATGAACAGATTTCTCGATATTGAATTATTTTATATTTTTGGAATAATACATGCCTAATATATTTGTGTTGATAGATTCTCTTTCTTAAAAGTCAATGGTATGGGCTTGGGATGTGACTCAAGCGGTAATGCACTCGTCTGGCATGCGCGGGGTGCTAGGTTAGATCCTCAGCACCACATAAAAAATAAAAAGTAAAGATGTGTTCACCGAAAACTAAAAAATAAATATTAAAAAAATTCTTTCTCTCTCTCTCTCTTTAAAAAAAAGTCAGTGGTATTCAGATATTCTAAAATTAATTGGAAAGCTTTACTTCTTTCTCTATGCTCTGGAACAGAAAACTAACAATATTGGAATTGTTAGTACCTTGAAAATTTAAAAGAATTCATCCATAGATCTATCTAGACCAGGAGCTTTTTTCCTGAGGGCACTAATTTGCAACTTTTATAATTTATGTCAAAGGTACTGGTCATTTTTTTCTTTACTACTTGTTTGAATTTTGATAAAATATTTTCCTAGAAAAAATTTCACTTTATGCAGACCTTTAAATTTATTATCACTGAACTATATATTATATTATTTTATTATTGTTTTTATACAGCTAATTTTAATTCTGCATAATATGCTTCATATAACCAATTTTACATTTGACTAGGAGTCTTAAGTAGCTGTTGACTGATAAGTGAAGTCAGATTTTTCTCCTTAAGCTCTACTTCCAGCTCTGCAGTATATAATCTTGTTGAGAAGAGTATGGCCTTTGGCTTCAAATCTTGGCTCTGCTACTTCATATCTTGGGTCCTTGTAGACATAAATTAGTCTCTCTATACCTTGGATTTCTTTTCTGGAGAGTGGGGGTGATGATAGCAATTCCTGTCTCAACCAGGGTTCAGTATAAGAAACAGAAACTCTGAAAAAGCAATCATGAAATTCATTTGGAAAAATAAGAGACACAGAATAGTTCAAAGCAATACTTTGCAAGAAGAGTGAATCAGGAGGCATCACAATACCAGACCTTAAACTATATTACAAAGCTATAGTAATAAAAACGGCATGCTTTTGGCACCAAAATAGATATGTAGACCAATGGTTTAGAATAGATGACACAGAGACAAACCCACATAAATACAGTTATCTCATACTAGCCAAAGGCACCAAAATACATTGAAGAAAAGATAGCCTTTTCAACAAATGGTGCTGGGAGAACTGGAAATCCATATGCAGCAAATGAAACTAAACCCCTATCTCTCACCATGCACAAAACTCAACTCAAAGTGGATCAAGGACCTGGAAATTAGACCAGAGACCCTGTACCTAGTAGAGGAAAAAGTAGGCCCAAATCTTCATCTTGTCAGATTAGACTCCAACTTCTTTAACAAGACTCCTAAAGCACAAGAAATAAAATCAAGAATTAATAAACGGAGTGGATTCAAATTTAAAAGCTTCTTCTTAGAAAAAGAAACAATCAATGAAGTGAAAAGAGAGCTCCATTTTAGGTGCAAATTTTTGCCACATGCACATCAGATGGAGCACTAATCTCCAGAATATATAAAGAACTCAAAAAACTTAATGCCAAACAAAACAAACAACCCAATCAATAAATGGGCTAAGGAGCTAAACAGACACTTCTCAGAAGAAGATAAATAATCAATCAACAAATATATTTTTAAAATGTTCAACATCTCTAGTAATTAGATAAATGCAAATCAAAACTATTCTAAGATTTCATCTCACCCCAGTCAGAATGGCAGTTATCAGGAATACAAATAACAATAAATGTTGGCAACAATGTGGGGGAAAAGGCACACTTATACATTGCTGGTAGGACTGCAAATTGGTGCAACCACTCTGGAAAACAGTATTGAGATTCCTTAGAAAACCTGGAATGGAACCACAATTTGACCCAGCTATCCCACTCCTCAGTCTGCACCCAAAGGACTTAAAATCAGAATACTATAGTAATGCAGCCACATCAATGTTTATAGCAGCTCTTCTCACAATAGCTAAACTGTGGAAGCAACCTAGAAGCCTTCAATAGATGAATGAATAAAAAAACTGGTATATATACGGAATGGAATATTACTCAGCATTAAAAGAGAATATTATGGCATTTGCAGGTAAATGGATGGAGTTAGAGAATATCATGCTAAGCAAAGTAAGCCAATCCTTCAAAATCAAAGGCAAAATGTTCTCTCTGATTAGTGGATGCTGATTAATAATGGGTAGGGGCCATGGGAAAAATGGAGGAACTTTGATTGGGCAAAGAAGGGGGAAGGGTGGAGCTGGGGTAAGGGAGGAGGAAAGATGGTGGAATGAGATGGACATCATTACCCTAGGTACATGTATGACTGCCCATATAGTGTGACGCTACATCATGTACAATCAGAGAAAAGAAAAGCCATGCTGCAGTTGTGTACAATGACTCTAAATTCATCCTGCTGTAATATATACCTAATTAAAAGACATAAATAAATTACAAAAATCTCTTAGGAAGAACTGCTCCTGATATAAATAGTAAGATTTGTAGAATAAGGAATATTCAGGAGAGAAACTCAGAAGAGTGGGGGAGGGTGGAGGAGAATTGTTTGTCAATTGTTAAGTGTTTATTATTAAAGTTAAGTGATATCTATACATCTATATCTATATCTACATCTCTATCTATCTATCTATATCTCAAAACCCTTCTAGGTGTGTTATCAGAAAGGGATTTAATATAGGGATTAATGTTCTTGTGCAATTGCTGGAAGGGCTGGAGGAGTAATCACTGGTGCAAACCTCCTGGAATGACTCCCCCGCACAGAACTGACCAACCAGGGGAGCTATTGCCTCTGCAGCCAACACCAGGGAAATTGTTGGGATTAAGAAGCACAACTGAAATGTCATGTTGCCACAACTTCTGCTTCTCCAGGAAGCTGGAGAAGATTGCAGTTCTGCTGCAGAAAAACCTGAGCTACCCCATGCTCACTTGCTAGAACAGAACTTCCAATAAGAGAAGCCTCAATTCCACCTTCTTGAACTCATTTAAAAATTTTTTGTTTTAATTAGTTATACATGACAGTAGAATGCATTTATGCACTATAAGCAGGACATAACAATTATAAATATTTATGTCCCAAACAACGGAGCATCTATGTACATCAAACAAACCCTTTTCAATTTCAAGAGTCAAATAGATCACAGTACAATAAATATTGGATGACACACCTCTGTCACTACTGGACAGATCTTCCAAACAAAAACTAAATAAGGAAACTATAGAACTAAATAATACAATCAATAATTTAGACTTAACAGACATATTGAGAATATTTCATCCATCAATGAGCAAATACACTTTCTTCTCAGCAGCACATGGCTCCTTCTCTAATGTAGACCATATCTTTGCCACAAAGCAATTCTTAGTAAATACAAACAAACAGAGATAATACCCTGTATTCTATCAGACCACATGGAATGAAATTAGAAATCAATAATAAAATAAAAAATAACAAATGGAGACTAAATAATACACAATTGAATGATGAATGCATAGATAGTAGAAGAAATCAAGGATGAAATAAAAAATTCCTAGAGGTAAATGAGAACACTGATTTGACATATCAAAATCTCTGGGACACTATAAAGACAGTACTAAGAGGCAAGTCTACTGCATTGAGTGCATTCATTAAAAGAATGAATGTTGGAGCTGGGGTTGTGGCTCTGTGGTAGAGTGCTCACCTTGCATGCATGAGGCACTGAGTTCAATCCTCAGCAACACATAAAAATAAAATAAAGATTGTATCCACCTAAAACTAAAAAATAAATATTAAAAAAGAATAAAATTCAACAAATAAATGACCTAACACTACATCTCAAAGCCCTAGAAAAAGAAGAATAAATCAACACCAGAAGCAATAGAAGACAAGATATAGTTAAAATCAGAACTGAAATTAATAAAATAAAAATAAAAAGAAATAATTGAAAAAATTGACAAAACAAAAAGTTCTTTCTTTGAAAAAATAAATAATGTAGATAACCCTCTGGTCATGCTAACAAAGAGAAAAAGAAAACTCAATTTACTAAAATACAAGATGAAGAAGGAAATATCACAACAGACATGTATGAAATACAGAAGATAATTAGAAACTATTTTGAAAATTTGTACTCTAATAAAACAGAAAATATTGGATACATTGACAAATTTTTAGAGACATATGACCCACCTAAACTGAATGAGGAGGTCACACATGCTTTCAACAGATCAATTTCAAGAAATGAAATAGAAAACACCATCAAAAACCTATCAACCAAGAAAAGCCCAGGACCAGATGGATTCCCAGCCCGAGTTCTACAAAACCTTCAAAGAAGAATTAACATCAATACTCCTCAAAGTATTCCTTGAAATAGAAAAGGAGGGAACCCTTCCAAACTCATTATATGAGGCTAATATCACAATGATACCGAAACCAGACAAAGACACATCAAGGAAAGAAAACTTCAGACCACTATCCCTGATGAACATAGATGCAAAAATTCTCAATAAAATTCTGGCAAATCACATACTAAAGGCATATTAAAAAGAGAGTGCACCATGATCAACTGGGATTCATCCCAGTGATGCAGGGTTGGTCCAAATATGGAAATCAATAAATGTAATTCATCACATCAATAGACTTAAAGACAAGGATCATATGATTATCTCAATAAATGCTGAAAAAGCATTTGATAAAATACAGCACATCTTCATGTTCAAAACATTAGAAAAATTAGGAATAGTAGGATCATACCTCAATATGGTAAAAGCTAAACCCAGGGCCACCATCATTTAAATGGAGAAAAATTGAAATCATTCCCACTAAAAACTGGAACAAGACAAGGATGTTCTCTTTCACCACTTCTATTCAACATATCCTTGAAACTCTAGCCAGAGCAACTAAACAAAAGAAAGAAATTAAAGGAATACAAATAAGTAAAGAAGAACTCAAACTATTACTATTAGCTGATGACATGATTCTATATCTAGAAGATCCAAAAAATTCCAACAGAAAACCTTTAGAACTAATAAATGAATTCAGCAGGGTAGCAGGATATAAAATCAGTGGCCATAAATTAAACACATTCCTATACATCAGCGATGAATCCACTGAAAGAGAAATTAGGAAAACTACTCCACTCACAATAGCCTCAAAAAGCAAAACAAAATAAAACAAAAACCCTGGGAATCAACCCAACACAAGAGATGAAAGGCCTCTACAGTGAAAACTACAGAACACTAAAGAAAGAAATTGAAGAAAACCTCAGAAGATGGAAAGATCTCCCATGCTTCTGGATAGGCAGAATTAATATTGTCAAAATGGCCATACTACCCAAAGTGCTATACAGATTTAATGCAATTCCTATTAAAATCCCAATGACATTCTTCATAGAAATAGAAAAAGCAGTCATGAAATTTATTTGAACTCATTCTTATATAATTATGACCTTGACAGCTGTGACTGGTGAAACCCAACTTCTCTGCAAAATCTGGGTTCCAAAGGCATCTGCAAAACACAGCTTTCAGGTCTCCAGTGGGAAGGTTGTGCAAGTCAGTCCACAGTATCTACTGCAATACGCTTCAGGAGATTGTTGCAGAGATCAAATGCAGTCATTCATGTGATTTATTGTTTATAAAGAGAAAATCATGTGCCAGAGACTGTTTTTATTTATTAGGTATGGAAATATTAATAATTTCGTTGCTGTCTTCAAAATATTCCCAATATAAATTGGTAGTAACTATGGAAGAAATTATGCCTTGACAATAAAAGTGTGCTGGTGAGTCAGGGGACAGGGTAAGTGCGTTGGCAGTCCGTATTCATTCTCTTATTTATTTATAAAGTAGATTTACTGACATGTCTGAGATGGGCCAGGCCCAGTGCTCAGTGCTGGGATGTAGAAGTGTTGACCCTGCTCTGAGTTGCATGTGGTTAGAGACTGGAAGGGATGTGAGGAGAAGTTGGAAGGGAAGGCCTCACAGAAGAGGGAACATTTGGGCTGGATCTTTTAGGATGAAAGGAAAACTTCTCTGATGTAATATCTATTAGCATAGACCACACTATGCAAAACACAGTCCCAAGAGGATCAACACTGCATTCTAGGAAGTGAAAATGAAGCAAGAGGTTAAGGATCTCACAGCCACAAGATAAGCTCTGAGAAGTCTGGGAACATGTTTTTCTCCCCCAGCAATGAACCTGATACTGGGTCTATAGTAAATGTGCAAAGAAAATTGGGAAGAAAACTTGATGAAGCAATAAGCAAGTGGTCTAGAAGAGAACTGAATTATCTCAATTCTCAGATTTATGGTTTTATTAGTATGTGTGTGTGTGTGTGTGTGTGTATATATATATAATTTCTATGAAGATAAATTCTCCTCATGAGAATTACGGAAAGCGTTTTTGTTCAGAGGTAGGGTTGCAGGGTGCATGCAGTATTTGGGACATACTTATACCAAAAAATTATTACTTGTATATCTGAAATTCAAATCTAACTGGGTACCCTATATTTTGATTTGCTAAATCTGGCAACCCTTTTGCCAGGTGAATAAAACAAAAACTTTTCTACTTCTTAATGTTATTTGTTAATAACCTATAGACTTGTATTTTACTTTCCAATATATCACAGGGCCAATCCTTTTAAGTGGATCTGAGAAAATAAACCGATTATGGACAACTTAGTTTCTTTCAGGTTCCTGCTGAGAGGGAAAGCTTTTGTGTAAACAGGCAGGTGACAAGGCATTTATTTCACCAGCCCAGGCCCTACCACATGTAAGGGAATGCCTGGTGAATTCTCCTCTCCAGGGTGGCCTGTTATAACTCACCCAGTGGAGATGCTCAGACACAGACCAAGATGCATTTGAAGGAACAGGGAATATAAAGTAAGAAATGAGGCAGTATGCACTCCACAAAGGAGGACACTTGCTGTTACACACCCCAAGCCAGGCCCATTCATCCAAAAGGTAATATTTACAACCACGAAATTTCTGGAGCTTAGACCAGTGAATTCTTCATTTTGTGCAGTGTAGACCTGGATATAGATGACAAATTGTACTGCTCTTGAAAGCTTTCTTGTTCTGCATCCATCCTTGTCCCACCCCACAAAGACGCACTGAGAACTCACACAAACCATCCATTATTACTTTGCTAAGAGGATCCTGACCTTAAGACAATTAAACAATTAAAAAAGGTCAGTAAGAGAAAAAAAAAAATCCTCCTCCTCCTTCTCTTTGTTATTTAGGCTGTGCACTTAGCTCTCATCCTCAGCTTGGTGGGAATTAGACATGTTTTTGTAAACCCAAAAGACAAACCTCGTGTGCCTTTGGGTAGCTTTTTGCATTGCATTCTTTTGCATAGGTGATTTCTGATGATATGCTAAGGTGATTCTGCTTCTGCAGAGAAGGGCAATGACTTGCTTGAAGTATTGATTAACTGTACTTTCATTCATTGGTTTGCTCATTTTACAAACATTAAAAATTACATATGATTCTCCAGGAACCATGTGCCAAGCACAGGGGAAGCAGAGATAAATAAGGTACAGTCCATGTGTTTAAAGAGTCATCAGGTTAAGCAAATATTTGCAATTAATTGTGATAAGTCAATAGCAATAACAGTACAGAGATGCTTCGAAGGAGAGGGGGTGCAGGGATCAACTCCTCCTGTGGGAGGTAGGTGGGAGAAAAGCTGCACAGAGAAAATTATGAGCTGAATCCTGAGAATAAATAGCCTTTTTTTTCTGAGTGTAGAGAGGGAGGGTGGGAACAGCATGAAAGGGCAGATAAAATTTGTTGTTCAGTTAGAGGCCTCCCTAGACTAAAGATGATCCATTGGGATCTAGAAAGAAAATAGGATAATTTCTTTTTTTTTTTTAGGTAAAAATAAACTTTACTAATATTTAGCATATAACTTATAGTTGGTCACATATAATTTATCAATAAAACAGTCCTTGACTTTTGATGGTTTGACTTATAATATTTGGTCTTTACAATGGTGCAAAAGTGGTATGTGTTCAACAGAAATGGTACTTCAGATTTTGAATTAGCTCTTTCCCCAGGATAGTGATGTGCAGGACCATGTTCTCTGGTGATGCTGGGCAGTGGCAATGAGCTGCAGCTCCTATTTGGCCCCATGATCTCCAGGGGACACAACGGACACACTCCAGAGCACTCTGTTGATAAGCTCTGGTGTTTGGTAGATTAGGAATATGAAAGTGCTTCATAAGTCATATAAGGGGCATTTGCATACTGTACCTGTTTGGCAGATTGCATGCTCAAAAATGCTTTACCAAAAGGGGGCACTCATGATCAACCTAATTGACTGGTGGAGTGGCAGAACTAGGGGTTCACTTCATGGCTCCCAGCTCAGGCTGCAACAGAGCCAATAGGAGATGAGATAATTATGTTGCTTTAGGGTATCTCAAAGTATGGTCCATGGATATAGAAGCTAGAATGCTTATTTTAAAATAAGCAAACTCCTGGCCTATCCCAGATTGAGGTAGGGTAGAAGAAATAATAATAATAAAAATAGGTAGAAAGAAGACAAAAGAAAGGAAAAGGAACTATCATTTTAATTTAGAGTTCCATAGACTTTTCCAGGCCTGTCATTCCCTGAGTTAGTTCTTCTCCCAGGACTATTACTCCCAAATTTCTGAGAATTTATAAATCTAAAAGTTATGGTAAATTCACCCAATTATGAAAATTACCTTGTGTGCTGTTAATTAGTACATATAATAAATATATTAATATATATTGTATTTTATATATAAGAATATATGTACATATTCTTATATCCTATCTTATAGGATATAAGAATCCTATAATTTAGGAAACTTTTCAATATTATCTACCAGATCAGATAATGGAGACCATGTTGAGGATCCTGACCAGACTGCCATAGACTGTCTTATGATCCCAGACTGATGTCATTTCCATATATCTTCCCAAGTTCACCCCTCACCAAATTTCCTTTAAAGATGAGCTGGGAACTCAATCTTGAGATGAACTGCATTATTCCTTGAATGTGTATTCCTTGGTTTCCTAAATAATCTCTGTGCCTCTACTGGCACATGCTGCAATCTTTTCTGTCACATCTAGGACCCTATTTATCCTGAGTTCTTCCCTTCTCTGAGAATTCCTTGGGACCTTTTCTTCTCCGGCAATGAGACCCATAGAATCAGCATCTTTCAGGAAATGGATCCAGGCATGTGTGTGTCCCAAGTGATGTTTACTCTCAGTCTTTTTGGGCTGCTGTACCCAAATATTATAGACTGGGTGGCTTAAACAACAGACATTTGTTTTCTCTAGTTCTGGAGGCTGGAAGTCTAATGTCAAGGTTCCTGTAGGGTCTGGTTCCTGGCGAGGGCTGCCCTCCTGGCTGGCAGATGCCCATCCTCTACTATGTCCTTGAATGTCCAGGAGCGAGAGCTCTGCTGTATCTCTCACTTCTCACAGGGCCACTCTTCTTTCAGATCAGGATTCCATCCTTAAAGCCTATTTAACTGAAGTCACCTCCTTAAAGGCCCTATCTCTTAGTCAAAAAAATTTTTTTACAGTGATGGAGATGGAATTCAGGGCCTCTTACATGCTAAGCAAGTTGTTCTACCATTGAACTCTATCAGAAAAGATTATTAATTGGATCTTTTATAATTTCTTGTGTGAAATCTTTGAAATTCTGTGTGCTTTATTTGACACTTATAGCATGTATCAGCTTGAACTAGCCAGATTTCTAGCACTTGTGACCATGGGAGGCCACCGGCTGCTGTGTGGGACAGGCAATGCTAGACTATTTCAACCCTCAGCTCACAGCCTGAACAGGCAAAGCAGACAAGGTGTGTTGTATAACGTGCTGTACAAATAGCATCATTTCTAAGAAAAGCTTTATGCTTATGATTAGTCCTGAAATGTTTTGTTACTATGACTCTCCTCCTACCAGCAGCTTCTGAAGTCAAGTTCAAGCAGAGAGAAGTTGACGGCTCATTCTCACAGTTGAAGAAATTGTCCCCATTCACTGTTCTGTTTACCATTTACATAAGAAATCACAGGCTGCCAGAGCTGGCTGACGACTGAGCCATGCTGACTTGATGATAGCTTCCTCTTAAATTAAAACTGAGCTGCATTTGATCTATCACCCTCAGCTGTCACTTCTCACCTCCACAGAACCTTTCCTGAGACCACAATAAATGTCACTTCAAAGGTTCAGAACTGGATTTCAACTGCCAGGAACATATTAATCCTAAAACAGGCTCCCTCAAAACTGCATTTGCTATCAGTTTTGGGGATGGAGAGAAGATATGGAGAACGTTCCTTGAATTTTATACAATGAAGAAAGCATTAGTCTGAACAGGAGTTTAACTTTATCCAGACTTCATACAACCAAACTTGGGATCCTCTGGAGCCTTAAGTCTGCTGTTGGTTCTGGGCATCTCAGAACATACTAGAGCCCAGAGCTTAGTTACTTTGGAGATGAAACATTCTTGTCTTGTTAGAGGAACTTGGACTATTTGGTGGGGAAAAAAGTCTTGTGGGGAGGGCACTGGAGATCACTCTCATATATTTGAGGACTTTCTGGAAAAGGAATTAGACACATTCTATTACAAGGGCCCCAAAAGAGCAGAACCAGCAAACATCTTTAGCTCAATATAAAGAAGACTTTAAAAATGAGATTGTGATATCATTGATAAGACACAGAAATAAGATAGTATTTCCCTAAGGAAATATTTATTTATTTATTAATTTTGGTATTGGGAATTGAACTCAGGTGTGGTCTACCACTGAGTACTTCCCTAGTTCTTTTTTACTTTTTAAAATTTGAGACAGGGTCTTTCTAAGTTGCTGAGGGTCTCGCTAAGTTGCTGAGACTGGCTTTGAATTTGCAATCCTCCTGCCTCAGCCTCCCGAGTTGCTAGGATTACAGGTGTGCACCACTGAGCCTGCTCCTAAGGAAATATGACATACCTACTTTAAGCCTAGCACAGTCACTTGTTCTATTTAATCAAATAAATGTTCCTATAAGATAAGGGGCTGGAGTTGTGGCCCAGCGGTAGAGCGCTCGCCTCGCGTGTGAGACCTTGGGTTCGATCCTCAGCACCACATAAAAATAAATAAACAAAATAAAGATATTGTGTCCATGTATAAGTAAAAAAAATATTTAAAAAAAAGTTCCTATAAGATAAGCGTTATTATCTTACTTTTGTAGATGATGAAATTAAAGCACAAAGAGATTCAGCACTTTCAGAATAGGTCCCAGCCCCCAGGAGTGTTGCAGTAGAGGGCCCAGGGCTATCTTTATGAACAGAGAATGCATCATTCACCAGCTAATAATTATGCTCTTTAATTGTGCTTGTTTTATGATAAAGTGGTGGGGTTTGGGGGAATCTTTGGATCACGAGTGTTCTAACTTGATCAATGGATTAATTCATTGAGGGATTTGTAGCTGAATGGACCATTGGGAGGTAGTGGAAACTCTAGGAGGTGGGACCAAGGTGAGGAGAGTGGGTCTGTGAAGGTGTACCCTTGGGGACTGGATCTTGTCCCTGACCTCTATCTATCTACTATCTCTCTCTTTCCCTCTTTGCTGGCTGCTATGAGATAAGGAGCTTTGTTCCACCACACAATGCCACAGTGTTCTGCCTCACCACAGGCCCAGAATCAATGGATGTAAGTGACCATGGACTAAAACCTTTGAAGCTGTGAAGCAAAATAAGTCTTTCCTCCTTTAAGATGTTTTTCTCAAAAGCTGGCTAAAACAAAGATAAATTCTTTTTCCTCCCTTCAGATGGGAAGCTTCTGCTGCAAAAGCCTGCCCCACCTCGTCCCCAGTTGGTCTGTGGTGGGGTCCATGAGACTTAGCTGTCTGCCATCCACATCCCTTGAAGGTGGCACCTGAAGTCTTCTCAGTAGCCCAAGGGCTCTGGAAAGCTCAGTTTTAAAACAGTGAGCTAGAGTTCATGCTTTAGTTATATTGCAAGTACATGACTATATACCTGGTTAGTTGCTTATCATTATTTTTTAAAAATTGATAATAAGAACAATAATAATGATCGTTGGGTACTGCGCCAAGTTCTTTGCATATTTTATCTTCATTTAATCCCCACAATAGCCCTACGATGTAGGAATTATTATTTCCACATTATAAAATGAAGACACTAAGGTTTTGAGAGCTCAGTAACATGCTCAAAGTTGTACAGAAAGAAGGTGAAATTTGATCCTGATCTTTCTTGTTGCAAATTCTACTGTCTCCAAGTAGAAGTGAATCTTTCATCTGGGCAGTTGCTACCTGTAGCTATTGCTTCTATTTTCCTGAGTATTTTCACATTCAATTGCTATGCATCTAGGAAAGGACAGAAAACATTCAGGACAGTTTGAATGGTGCTAAGATTGGTGGGGAAAGGAAGCAGCAAGAATTATCTATTCCTAACCTAGTTTATTAACAATTAGCCTAGTTCATTGTATTTCCTGTTCACATTTGGGGTGGGGGGAGGATAATAAAAAAACCTACTTAAACAATAAAGGGAACATTTCATAATAATAGTCCTCTGCTGCCTTTGAAGAAGCGAATTTGCTAGAAAGCACTTACAAAGTTCCCCATTCCATCCTCATTTCATTGGATATTTGGAATGCAGAGATCTGATTTCATTTCTAGGAAAGCACAGGCTCAGGTTAAATCCTTTGCATCTATCCTCCATGATGCAGATTCAAAAATAAGAGTCTTCTGGGTTGGTATTTGTGGTGATTGATTATCTGAAGCCTTTCTATGGTTTGGATCTGGAATGTCCCCCAAAGGCTCATGTGTTGAAAGTTTTTTTCCCAATGTTGCTGTGTTCAGAGGTGAGGATTTGGGGAAGTGATTGGATCCTAAGGGCTCTGATCTCATCAATAGGTTAATCCATTGATGAACTCTTAATTTTATGGCGCTATTAGGAGGTGGTGGAAACTGCAGTCAGAGGAAGTGGGTCACGTGAGCATGCCCTGGAAGGGTTTGTCTTGTCACCAGCCCCTTACTGGTGTGTGCTCTCTCTCTCCCTCTCTCTCTCTCTGCTTCTTGGTTACTATGAGGTGAATGCTCAGCTCCACCACAGCCTCTCCACCAAGATGTTCTGCCTCGCAGGCCCACAGCAATGGAGCTGGCTGAAAAACAACCATGTAACCCAGAACCAGATGATTTGGGATTAGAATTTTCCTCCTTTAAGTTGTTTTTCTTTCCTCTTTTAAGTTGTTTTTCTCCAGTATTTTGTCTCAGGGATGAAAAGCTGACTAATAACAATTTTCACCATAGCTGCATCTTCTATGTAGAAGTAGATGGAGTGTGGGGGTTGTAGGGCCAAGCTTTTTGGTTTAAAGACAGTACTGAATTCAAGTCACATAAGGCAGAAGACTATGAAATTTATCTGCTATAGGAGATGGGCTAATAGGAGTGGAAATTCTCCCTAGAAAGGAAATTATTATCCCAAAGCATTATTCCCCTCCTGTTATATATTTGATTCTTGGGAGGATCAACCCCAAACATGATCCTCCTTAATACTTTTAGAAAGCCACCTACAAGATGATGATCTGAGGAATGCTTATCACAAGACACATGGAAATTTGAGTGCAAAAAGAGATATGAAAGAAAGGTTGATGCAATACCTCAAGACCACTTAGTTTCTCACTGACTCCCCATACATATTCAAGTGTTTCAGTTGGACACCTGAATGATGAGGGTCCAAATTCTAATCTCCAGACAAAGGAATGTTCCATGTTTCCATCAGCTTCAGCCTCCTGTGGAGGCTTATCTCAGAAAATTCTAGCTTTGTTTAGTGTGTGTTTTTAGGATATGTGTGAACTCAGCACTTGCCCTTAATCTTCCTCTACCAGGCTGGATGGTGACTTCTTGCAAGATAACAAGATAACATGAGCTGCTCAAGGAAATCTCCTTGTCCTACCTCAAATCTTAATATATCAGATAAAGTATATTGAAAAAATTGATTATTTAGATGAGTTTTCAAGTAACAAATCTCTAAGTGACAAAAGTAAAGAGAAGGAATACCTAGCAGGGAGAGAGAAGAAAGAGGAGGAGGAGGAGGAGGAGGAGGAGGAGGAGGAGGAAGGGGGAGGGGGAGGAGGAGAAGAAGAAGGAGGAGGAGAAGAAGAAAAATGTAACCCAGAACCAGATGATTTGGGATTAGAATTTTTATGCTCATATGAGATCAGGAATTGAGGTCACAAGCTTAATAGGTAGAGGTAAACTGGAAATGAGCTTGCAAAAACAAACAAAAACTTAGGAGTTGGAAAAGAATTGTCTCCACTATAAATGGTCCATTAACATTTCATTTCAACATGGCATGAAAAGGAAAACAGTTGTCCAGGGAAATGGGACAGGAATCAAAATCCTGAGTCCTTATATTATCTAATTGGTGTGGAAAACCCAAGTAAGATCATCCCTAAAGCTTCCCAAAACAATATCTTTACACACAGTACACATGTAGACACTCTTGAGAATCTTCCTACTAAAGATGAACTCACAGACAAAAATTACAATGCACTGGAGTTAGCAGAAGCCATAAAAAAAAAAATGGTAGATCATACTCTGAAGGAATCCTAGATGAGGGAGTGATGTAAAAAGAATGTAAAAGTAAGTATGTTTAAAAAAATCAAATAAATAAAGGGAAAAATTAGAATCCATATGGAAAAGAATAGGCAGATTTGAAAAAGAAAAAGAAATAACAGAAACAATTATTAAAATAAAATCAATGGGCTGGGTTAAATAATGAGTTAGACCAGAGATCAACAACTTATGATCTCTGGAGCTGCTGCCCATTTTTGTAAATAAAGTTTTATTGGAACACAGCCATATTCCTTCATTAATGTTTTGTTTTAGGATGCTGTTGAGTTACAACATGGAGTTGGATGATTGCTGCAGAGACTGTGTGGTCCACAAACTAAAATATTTATTATCTGGTTCTTACAAAAACCTTTGACAACCCATGGTCTAGACTGAACTTAAGAGAGAATTAGTGTTTTGGAAGATAGAGCTAGATCACCCAGGATACAGCACCAAAAGACAGACAAATGGAATATGAGATGGAGAGATTAAGACATGAAGTACAAAATGAGAAGCATCATTGTGCCCATGTTGCCAGTATCTGCATTCCCCCCTTCTGCCAGGGCACACTTCTAGACCACATAAATAGGCTGGTTGTGGTTAGGTGGCCTGTTGATTGAGTTCTGGCCAGTGGGATGTGGGCAGGAAAGAGTTCCAGTTTGTCTTAAAGATCTTTCTTACAATCTCCCACATATTCTTTTGGATTTCAGCGAGACCAAAACTCCCTTCTCTCTGTTGACCTGCATCCAACTGTGATATGAACTATAAAGAAACCACTTTTAAACCACTGACATCTTGAGGTTGTTTCTCATGGCAGTCAGCCACCCTGTCTGGTACATTTTTGATAGAATTACAGAAACAACCAGTACTTTTCAAACTTTAATGTGCATATGGTCCACTTGGGCATCTTACTGAAATGCTGCCTCTGATGCTGAAGGTCTGGGAAGGTGCCAGGCACAGTGCATTTCTAACAAGTTCCTGGACAGTGAAGATGCTCGGATCCCTAGGCCATATTTTGAGTAGCGGAGATATGGAGAGCAAGGGAAAGCTAACATTCAGAGAGGATGGCAGACGAAGTTCCCAGAGTCTTAATATGCCAGAGACTACTCTGTTTTCTTCTGTGTTCATATTTCCCAAGTGAATGGACACTTACCTTGGAATATTAGGGAAACTGGTGAGTACATTTCAGCAGATGGAGGACTTTGGCTCATTTTCATCTCTCTGCAAGCCACTGTGGCCATCTTGGTCACTCATGTTTGCACATAAACAGGAGTGCTTCAGGGAGCCCAATCCCCATGTTTATTTTTTGGATCTTTTCCATATTTTATAATTGTTTCTCAAAGAGGCCTGTCTGAGCATGACACATCATCTCGCCCTTCGTGTCCATTCCATTTCAGGCCCACATTTAGGGACTCAGGCTCGCTGACTCTGTGGCCCCTGAACAAGAGAATGTCTAGAAAGCTTAGGTCTGCCTTGGCGTGTGCTGCCCCTGAGGCTCTGCCTGGACTGACATGGATTTTGAATGGGACGGAGCTTCACTAGCTTGTAGCGGATGCCCTGAAACTGAGCAGCCCATTGCTGCCCCAGTCAACAATGCTGCACCTACTGGTGCTCTTCCCCTATGATGCTGAGAGCCCAGCTTCCATGAGTAGGCTTGATGCCCCAGGCAGGAGATCCAATGTAAGTGTCGGTTGCTGTATACGTTGGCTTGGAAAAGAGACAACTTGTGTATCTCGTACTGTGGAACTTGAATTTCACAAATGAGAGATGCATGAAAACAATCTGTACAGAGTTGTCACTGGTTTTATTTAAAGTACTACTTCCCATTCTCATGAATGATAATATGTTCCATTGGCAAAAGTCTCCATTCTCATCTCTATATACATCTGAAAGTTCTTGGTAGCCTGTTCAATTTGTATGTTCAAAATAAATCATCTTTGCTGAAATGTAACTTGCAATGTCCATGAATGAATATGTTAATTCAGTTCTAAAACAGATATTGGTTTTTCTTTTGTTCTATCAGAAAAATGTATGGCTGCCCAGGCTGGCTTTGATCAGTGAAATGCATTGGAATTAGAGCTACCTCCGATCTCTTGGGGCAGGAGGTAGAACATAAAATATCTGTATGATATAAATATATAAAAATATGAATGGGTGGTATCATTGAAAAGTTATACCATAGGCATTATTTTAGGAACCTTATGGGTTTTAACTCATTTGCTTCTCATACAATCTCACATAATGTATATATTGTTATCATTTCTACCTTGCAGAAAAGGAACCTAAGGAATGAATTTTCATACTTTGCTCAAGTTGCATAAGTGGTAAATGTTAGTGTTAGGCAGTCTAGCTCAGCAGACCATCAGATTAGCACAGTGGCTAATCTGTCTCTTGGTATGGAACTGCATAAATTTTCTCCTTCCTTACCAGAAACCAAGCGCACCAGGAAGGCCCTACTGGACTTGCATTGTCCACTCTGGCAGCCACATGTGGCCCTTGAGCACTTGAAATGTGATCAAACCAAATTGAGATATGCTATCAGAGTAAAATACATACTGTGTTTTGAAGACTTAGTTTGAGAAAATGAATGTCAAAAGTCTTTTTTTTTTGTAATTACAGTATTTCATATTAAGTGTTGAAATGATATTTTTAGATATAAGCTGTCCCGGACTTACAGTGATTCAACTTTACAACTTTGCAAAAGGAATATGCATTCAGTAGAAACTGTACTTGGAATTTTGAATTTGGACCTTTTCCTGGACTGGTGATACGTGGTGTGATCCTCTCTTTTAATGCTGGGCCACAGCTGTGAGACACAGCACACGGTCAGCCCTGTGCTGACCAGGGGAAATGACCAATACTCTGCTGTGTGCTGTTGTTTGGTATTTTGAAGAGAGTCAATGCATTTTTTTTTGAAGGGGGGTACCAGGGATTGAACTCAGAGGCCCTCGACCACTGAGCCACATGCCCAGTCCTGTTTTGTGTTTTATTTAGAGACAGGGTCTCACGGAGTTGCTTAGCACCTCACTTTTTCTGAGGCTGGCTTGGAACTCGGATCCTCCTGCCTCAGCCTCCTGAGCTGCTGGGATTACAGGCATGTGCCACCACACCTGGTAAAAGGTTTTGTTTGTTTGTTTTGTTTTTAATCTTATTATTAGTAGGGTTTTGTTTTTGTTTTTGTCTTTTTTAGAACTGGGGGTCAAACCAAAGGTTTTGCAAATGCGAGGCAAACGCTTTGCCGCTGAGCTACCTCTCAGTCCAAGTCAACATATTTTTTTTTGTTTGAACTCAGGGCCACTCAACCACTGAGTCACATCCCCAGCCCTTGTTTTTGTATTTTATTTAGAGACAGGATTTCACTGAGTTGCTTAGGGCCTTGCTAAATTGCTGAGGCTAGATTTGAACTCGTGATCCTCCTGCCTCAGCCTTCTGAGCTGCTAGGATTACAGACATGTGCCACTGTGCCTGGGCTCAATGCACTTTTTTTTTTTTGAGTTGTTGATGGACCTGTATTGTATTTGATTATTTATATGTGGTGCTGGGAATCAAACACAGTGCCTCACACGTACAAGGTAAGTGCTCTACAGCTGAGCTACAACTCTAGCCCTCAATGCATTTTTGACTTAACAAAATTTTCAGTTTACAATGAGTTTGTTGGGATGTAACCATATCATAAGCTGGGAGCATCTCTACAAAGGAACAAATAAAATGCATCTTTACAATTAATTCCACTCCTTTCTTTACACTTTTTTAAAAAACTGACTTCTGAAAAATTTAAAGTTCCATATATGGCTTGTCTTCCTGGCTGGCATTTCTGTTGGATGTGCTGACCAAGTTTGTTCATTCACTTCTTCACTCACTCATTGCACATCCCAGACCCCAGTGGTGCCAATAGTGGAAAGATGGGAGGGTACCGTAGCTAAGGAGGCAGATGTGGCTCCTGTTCTCAGGTAGCTCAGCATTCTAGAAAGGCTTGTAGGAATAGGCCAGATGGAATAATTATGTAAGTTCTTAATTAATTGCCATCATTATTCAGTGTTAAAAGGGAGAAGGAATAGATAGCTAGGAGAGATTACACTGAAGACACCTAACCCTTGGGGGGCCATTCGGTAAATATTCATTCAATAAATACTTATTGAGTGAATGAATGAATCTGGGGATTTGGAGGGGGCTTTCCTCAGGAAATTGCTTCTGAACACTCAGGAGAGAGTCAGATGAGACACTGGGAACTTGTGCTGGGATCACAGGCCCCGCCCGCTGTGGGTGGCTGCTGTCCCCTTTAGATCTCAGGCACACAGTCATGCCCAAGAGTTTTGTGGGGTGAGCAAAGGCACGAAGGGGCTTCCTTGGAATGCAGAGGAATGGTCCTCAGGCACTGGGCACATCTGAGGGGAGGGACTGGAGGGGCCACCTTCCCAGCCCTCTCCAGCATCATGCAGCACCCAAAACCCCAGCCTTGAGCCCGAGTTTCTCCCATGTGGAGGCTGCCCGTTGCTTCCTCTCTCTTTCCTCCTCAGCCCTGCCAGGTTTGCCTCTGTAGCATTTCCCTGTACTGGCACCTTCCATTGACAGAGTTTTATTTTGTGGTTGTTTCTGACCAGTGTAAATGAGATCTCCAGTAGGGAGAGTGACTTTTAAATCTTTTGTGACCTTAAAGTACAAAATGTTTCCAAATTCTTCCCTTGAGCAGTTTCCATTTCAGGGGCGAGTTACAATGGAGTGCTTATTCTTGTCCATAATAATGTAGCAACTTGGAGAGGCGGTGAGGGAGGCTCCCTCACTGGGTGGCAGGAGTTTGCTGCCTGCTACCAGCCCCAAGTGGGAGGGAGCTAAGAGCAGGAACCAGTCTGGGGACAGAGGGCAGCTTTGGGTTGCATGGGAAGAGTGTTGGGCATCTGTCCTTGGATCCCCATGAAGACCCTAGGGTATTGATGTTTGTGTCTCCTTTGGTTCTTAAAGATCTGATTCTAAGTTGCCAAGTCACCCAATGAGCCAGAAAATAATAAAACCACCCTAACCCAGCAGAGATGATCTTGCTGGGTTCTGGGTTTGTGCATCTCATCTGGATCTTATATTGTACTTAAATACAAAGTGGTCCATCCTGTTAGAGTCTGTAAACAAGTCTGGATGGTGCCTGGCAAAATGGCAGAGGGAGTGGTTTGTAAAGTAACAAAAGCGAGCCATTAAGTGTGGAGATTCCTGATTGGTTGACTGCTGTATCTAGTTTATGCTAATTAAGATAAGCTGTGCAAAATGTATAAATACCTCTGTTATCCTACAATAAACGGCTTCCATTCCTGCTGCATCAACGTACACAAGTTATTTGTCACCCACCGCCCGGTTATTTTGCCCAGCCAGCTGGGCTGCAGCAGATGGTGGCCCGTACGGGGAGCCCCGGGACACTCGGGGGTAAGTGATGAAAAAAAGCTGCCCGTCCATAGATAGGATGGGAGCAATCTGCTCGTCCCTAGGCAGATAGGGCGAGAGGAAAAATGGCCATTTCGAGAAAATGGAGAAGATTGATGCAGTATGTTTGTGTCTTGTTTTGTCTTGAAATGTTGTATTGTCTTTCTGATGAAAATATGGAAGGGGTGAGAAGTAAATTGATAAGGGAAAAAGGCACCCCAGTGGAACCAAGAATATTTAGGGCATGTGTTGATAAAAGCCCAGAAACTCTAGTCAGAAAGAAAAAGAAAGTTCAGAAGAAGAAGGATTATCAAGAAAAAAGTTACAGCAAAAGGCTATTACTGAATACTTTTTTTCGATACCGGAGGGTGTGTGAATCGACAAGGCGGCTGCCACCTGCCCAAGCCAATCATGGCGCAGCAAGAATTTTCCAAGCGGCAGTTGCCGGCTCTTCCCTGCCCCCCTGCCCAGGGGAGCGGATCGCCACTGTGAGCCCAAATCTAGACCTGACCTGGAGGCACAGTCTCGAAGGCTTTTGCTCCCTGTGCCTGGAAGCAGTTTGAGTCTGGGACTCTCCCCAGGGCCATCTGGGGCTGCCGGGATGCTACAGCTGGCAGAAGACACTACTGGCGTCCCTGAAGTTTGATCATTTCCAAGGCCAATAACTACAATGGGTCTCCCACACCTGGAGGCTAATGAGTAATGAGTACTATTAAGGCTTATTTCAAATGTAAAAAACCTTGAGATAATGTACTAAAATTGTTCAGAAGGTTGTTTTCTTAGTAGAATGCTACAGGATTTTCTTCAGCCATCCAGAGTTCCTGCCTTCATCCCAGTGCCGGTGAAAACAAAGGTGGAAGAATTTCCAGTGTTGCTGAGAACCGGAGGAAACTTCGACAGAGAACCCAACGAGACTTCGGAGCTGTTGCTGTTTCTGCTGCTACAACTTAAGCTAGCTGCCTGCAGAACTTACCTGGACTGTGATTTACCTGGACTGTGAGTTAATCTATTGAGACACTGCTTTATCTGGACTGAGACAACAAACTGTAATCTATAACAAATTGTAACTCGGTATTTTTGCTAATGGTTTCATTGCTGGTATAATTTTTCCAAGGGCTTCTTGCATGGAGCCATCAATTGGCTTGGTATTGTAACATTTTGTATCCTCCCTTTCTGTTTCTAACAGGTTATTTATGGTGTTTGTGTAAAAACCACTATGGTCGTTATTTAAATTAAACAAAAGGGGGATATGTTAGAGTCTGTAAACAAGTCTGGATGACGCCTGGCAAAATGGCAGAGGGAGTGGTTTGTAAAGTAACAAAAGCGAGCCATTAAGTGTGGAGATTCCTGATTGGTTGACTGCTGTATCTAGTTTATGTTAATTAAGATAAGCTGTGTAAAATGTATAAATACCTCTGTTATCCTACAATAAACGGCTTCCATTCCTGCTGCATCAACGTACACAAGTTATTAGTCACCCCCCCCACCCCCCCCCCCACCCCCCGGTTATTTTGCCCAGCCAGCCGGGCTGTGGCAGCATCCCAGGGTGTTTTAGTCAGCTTTTTCACTGCTGTGACTGAAGGATTTGACATGAACAACCATAGTAGAAGATTTTATTTGGGGGCTCATGGTTTCAGAGGTCATAGTCCAGAGAAGGCTGACTCCATTCCTCAGGGCTTGAAGTGAAGCAGAACATCATGGCGGAAGAGTGTGGCCCAGGGAAGCAGCTCACATCATGGTGATCAAGAAGCAGAGACAGAGAGACTCCAGATAGAAAATATATACTCTATAGCCACCTCCCCAATTAACCACTTCTTCCAGCCACACCCCCAGCCGCCACTCAGATAATCCCATCAAGAATGAATTCACTGATTGGATTAAAACTCTCGCGATCCAATCATTTCTCCTCTGAGCCTTCTTGCATTGTCTCACACGTGAGCTTTTGGGGGACACCTCACATCCAAACCATAATACTAAGGTGAGCAACTATGTCAGAAGGGAAATTAGGCACCATGCCCTGAACATCTTGGGCATCCAACCAAATATTTGTTAGATCAACAAATAAAAATTTTCAGTAAGGAATGCCTTTTTTTTTTTTTTTTTTTTTTTATGAATTTGCTGCTGTGTACTGCTTAGGTATTCACAGTAGCCAGCAAAGCATTGTAATGAGATTTTGATAAACATCGTGTGACTTTGGTTTAAGGTTGTCTAAAATCCCTACTTGGGCTAGTTGTCCCCGCAGTCTCTTCCTGCTCTAGGATTCTGTGACTCTTTGAAGTACAGCTGAGCAGCGATATGGTCTGATTTGGAGGAGCTTATATTCAAGAGTTTGTGTCTACCAGGTGGTGCCATTGTTTCTTTGCAGCAGGATGACTCACTGTCACTGTTGACATTTAGGGCTGAATAATTCACTGTGGCAGGCACCATCCTGGGCCTATGCAGCATCCCTAGCCTCTCCGCATTAGATGCCAGTGGTACCTCTCTCTCCCTATACGGGGTGGAAAAGAAAGATGCTTTTAGATATTGCCCAACATCTCTAAGGGTGAGGGGGGATAATTTCTGTGTGAGAACTGTTGATCTACAGGAATAAAGGGAGACGGCAATGCCGATGACGTGAAAAAGTCCATTACGTCAAGGCAGTCTCTACTGGCGTATATCACATGACATGCAGTTTTTGAGGGTTTATTTTCCTAAAGCACTTTATTTAGCACACATTAAAGTTGCAGATTTCTCTTAGTGCTCACTGATGGAGTAGGGACACAGCGGGAGGAGGCTTCTGCGGCACAGTGTGGCTCTGGAGGTGGCTAACTGAACAAGGGTGACATCTGGCCTACTGCATTGTCCTCTGTCACGCTTCTTTCTTCTGTTCCTTAGGGCAGAGGATCTAGATCCAAGCTACGGTGACAAGTAAAGGAGGCATTTCCAGAGAGGGCCTGTCGTGATCCACAAATACCCTGGTCTTCTGGGCTTCCTTGTCTTGTCCACATCCTTCTGCCTCTCTCTTTCTGGCTCTCTTTCCCTTTTGGCTCCCAGCCAGTTCCCAGGGTACTCTATGGTGTCCCTGTGAGATTGGCTCCTTTGACTCCCAAGGCACCTGGAAAGAAAACAGTCCTGCAAGTTTTTGAGGCACTGGGGCTGAGACAGAGGCTCAGAGGGGTCTCCTGGCATGTTCCTAGAGACCATCAGAGGGGGCCAGCAGTGAGCTGCCAGTGAGCATGCCTGGCCAGGGCCTGCTTTTTTTTTTTTTTTTTTTTTTTGAGTGGGGGTGAGGATGGGGATGAGG
The DNA here is from genome assembly GCF_048772815.1 of Callospermophilus lateralis. Classification (NCBI taxonomy): domain Eukaryota; kingdom Metazoa; phylum Chordata; class Mammalia; order Rodentia; family Sciuridae; genus Callospermophilus; species Callospermophilus lateralis. The sequence continues at coordinate 74,468,962 of NC_135307.1, read as the reverse complement.
TTGGCCATTGGGACAGATCTTGTATACTTAGTAAGCCTGGGTTACTTGGGTCAGCTGAAGGTGACATGAAAGGGAGAGGTCCTATTCATTCTCTCACATGTATCCTTTGAAGTTCTTTTCTTCTTAAAGGGCCCCCTGCGGAGGTAAGCCCCTCAGAATTGGAACAATGACTTGGTGATGTTTAACTAGGGAGTGATAAATAGCTTTGAAAAGAGGGCTGCTGTGTGGGGGCTACTGACCAGAGATAAGGTTTAACCAGGGGTGAGTGTTTCCTGTGAACATTTGGCCTGTGCCTGAGTTATAACACTTCCCCACCCCCTGCATCACCCCCGCCCCCCACCACCACCACTTTATCAAGCAGAGATTAGTAGTCAGGGATGTATTAGCATGCAGTGGAGTGGTCTTATAAATAAGTTCAAATGTTATGTCCCCAGTTCATTCTCTTCCTTTGGAATGTAGTGTTTGTAAATTATATACAATGATTGTGTTTCCTTAGTTTACCAAAAATAGGGCGGGTGATTTTAGCCAGAAATTACTGGTAAATTCATTCATCCTGCCTAAGAAACACATTATGATCATTTCATTAGACCAATGATTTGCAACTGGTGGTGATTTTGCCTTCCAGGAGGACATTTGGCAATGCCTAGAGACATTAATTTTTTTTTTAAGTTGTAGATAGACACAATATCTTTATTTCATTTATTTATTTGTATGCAGTGCTGAGGATTGAACCCACTGCCCCACACTTACTAGGCAAGTCCTCTACCACTGAGCTACAATCCCAGCCCTTAGAGACATTTTTCGATTGTGACAGATAGGGAGACTGATGTAGAGACCCAGGGTGCTGCTAAACATCCTGAAATGCACAGGACAGTCCTCCCCCATAAAAAACAAAATATCACCCAGTCTAAAATGTCAACAGTGTTGAGGTTAGATAAAGGCATGTCCAATACTGGCTCTGGGACGTGAAGTTCAAGTGGCTCAGTCTGATAGAATCTCAGTTCTCATCTCTGAAACAGCTAGCTTAGCTTGGTGATGTTCACAGTTATATCTAAGCACACGGTGCCCAAATGATAATGATAACTGCATTCAGACCTGTATTTCATTAGCACCTACTTTGCCGAGTCCAGGCTCCTTAGGGACATTGCCTTATTGGATTCTCACAGAAGTTCCTGGACACGGGTGATAAAAATGAAGGAGTGGTGATTTGGACAAGTGAAATTGCCTGGCTAATGCCACACAGCCAGTGAGCATAGGAATTGGGATTTGTACCCCAATCTCCACCTCCACAGTCTGGATCACCTATTCTTAAGATCACCAAGGGCAAGGCAGTGGCTGAGCATCTGGATTCTTGCATTCAGGTTTGAGACGGAATTTGTTCAAGACTTGGTTTTTCCAAGTTTTCTTCAGGTAATCCGCTGTTGAATTAAGTCCTCACTTCGGTAATTTTTTAGTCCCACTTTGATTCATTTCTTATGCATAGTGATTTTGGCCAGTACCCTTTCAGAAGTCACATTGACTTTATTTCACACAAGGGCAGGAGAACTTGCCTGGGTTTCTCAAGTTGTAGGCTGTCTAAGGAAAGTGCATGGTAGTTCCTGGGCTTTCTCTGGATACTTTCAAGTGTTCCTTATCAGCTGGGGTGACACTATTCTTTCCCCATTGGCGGTGAGGAGATCAAAGCTCAGGGACCCTCCAGGCCACCCATGTGTGGAGTCTGGGAATATGTCTATCACTCACATGACTGGCTTGACTCTGAGGTCCTTCTGGGCAGCTCTGGAGAGATCTCCTGGGGACACTGGGCAGCCAGGCTGGATATAATTGTGTGTTGTTTAATGGTGGAGACACATCTGAGGAATGTGCTGTTAGGGGTTTTTGTTGTGTGAACATCATAGAGTGTACGGACACCAACCTAGATGGTGTAGTCTACTTCACACCTAGGCCATGTGGGATTTTATATATACATGAGAGTCTATTGCTCTTAGGGTCATGCTGAACAAAACAACATTGAGATGAAATCAAGCACCAGGGAAAGATGTCCATTGAGGGTCAAATTTCATTTGTGATAGCACCTGGCAAGTTTGGATTGGTCCTTTTCTGCCCTGATCCTGGGTTGTATGGGCTGCTTTGGGGCAGACTAAACATCTTAGCAAGGCCTCTTGTCCTTAGCAATGGACAGAGGTATGGCGGGCAGTGTCCAGACAAGGATTTGTTTTCTGATGTGGTATTTACTTAAAAGTCTCTTGGCACAAGTGGGAATTTGGATTACATGAGGAACAGTCAGTAGTATAAAATCCATTCTTTAAAGCCTGGCTGGGAGCAGGCCCCAGGCAAAACTGTGTGTCTGTGAAGTTTGCTTCTAGTTCTACTAGGTCCTTGCGTCTGCCCTTCTTTACTTATTCTTCCATCAATTTCCCCAGTTCACAGCCTCCTTTCCCCTTTACAGAATTTCCTTCTATAGTGAAGTAAAAATGACTGTTGAGACTGTTACTTATACTTCCAGTAATTTCTCCTTTTGAGGACAAGTAGCCTTAAACCAAAGAAGGAGTTGCAATTGTACAGTAGAAATGACAGTGCATCACATAAAAATAGCATTTATGCAGTAACTTTCTGTGTACCTGGAGGCCATGGTTGATATTGCTGCTTCCTTACTCGGCAACCATCCCAGACCAACTCCTTCTCCCTGGCAGAACCTTGACGTCCCAGTTGACTCCAGGTCTTGCTGTCTTCTAGAATGGGTGACATATTCCAGTGCTCTGGGGTGCTTGCTGCCTTGGTCTAATCCTATCATGCGCCTGGATTCCTGTTGCCAAAGATTGGTGCAGGCCTGGAAATGCAATGCCAACTGCCAATGAGACAGGAGAGGGCTCTGGGAAAGGCTCTCTCCTTGACAAAGATGGTCTCTCAGGGGAGCATCTGCCTCCTGCTCTCCTGCTAGCTGTGGCCTGAGACGGTGCTGCTTGGTGCATCTTGCATCCCTTGAGGGAGACCCATTGAAGGAGGCAAGACAGAATGATGGAGAGTATCTGGGTCTTGGACAACATTGAAAACCCCTGCTTGATAGCCTTGGAACTTGGTGTTCTGTAAAATAATAAATTATGTATGTATGTCATTTATGTGTATAATTTTACACATACATGATTTTTAATGATACCTTTAGTTGGGTCTTCTGTTACTTAGAGTCAATCATCTCACTTCATCATACAACTTTATACTGAGGCAATGGAGCTCCGAGGACTTAAGTTAACTTTCCCCCAGTCACACAGGCAATGGGTGGGGCCCAGGCTCAGTACCTGCCTTCAAAGTGCCTGATTCTTAACCATCATGGTCAAAAATCTTGCCTCTGTGATCTTAAGTATTCCCTTAGCCTTGCTGGAACTCAATGTTTCTCATCTGAGGATAAAAAGACTGGATGGCCTCAAATGCCTTTTCCAACTTGAAGCTTTTAGGAATAAAATTCTGACTCTAAAATTGTTGGTTCCCTATGGGGACCAAGCGCAGGCACCAGGGTGCAAAAATGGAAAGAATGGAGGTTTGTATTTGTGATTCCTTAGATGCAGATAAGCTAATCCACCTCTGTATAACAGAAGTTGAAACAAATTTGTTGTAACATATCAGATGGACCTGGAGTGGCCTCTAAGGCAGTCACTGCCATCCCCAGGGCTGCCTGCTGGATTTTGCAGCTGGCACCTGTGCTACCACCTTGCCAGGCACTGGAGGCCTTACTGGTAGCCTTAGATTATTTTCTAGAATGTTCTCAATTCTTCACTTGTGCCTGGTAAAAATCTCAGTTGAAAGTGTTTAGGTCGTATGGACTTAAGTTGTAGGCCCTGGTTGTCACATCAGGGAAATCAAGTGTCTGAGGCTGGCTTCTCCCAGAACCAGCACTGGAACAAGAGTTCAATTATGGGTAGTGTGTCTGAGAGGTCATTCAAGAAAACACTGGTCAGGGAGTGGGCAGGTCAGACTGGGAAGGGAATGACATAGCAAGGAGTTTGTTACTGAACAAATTACCCTGTGAGCAACCAGGGCTTAGTCCCGCTGGAGGATTCTGGAAGACAATGTAGGCCATGTCCGTCAGAAGGGAAAAGGAGCAGACTATTTATCCATCAAGCCTCCACAGTCACTGATTGACGGCTGCTGGCTGTGGAGGTGAGGTGACATCCCCGGCTTGTCCTGCATTTTGCATGAGCACAGTGGGCTGTGTGGGCCAGCGAAAGTTCTCTGGTGATGGGTCACAGGAGCTGGCAGTTGGAAGTCTGCACAAGCACCTGGCACTTGCCCTTCTCACCAGAATTCACACAATGTAGGGAGTATGCTCAGAAGCCAGGCAGCCCGTGGCCAACAGCTATCACAGGACCTGGGAAGTCGTGTCACGTAGGAGATCACACTGTGTAGGGGTCCCACACACACCTGGGTCCCTCAGGTGTCTCCAGCGACTGAGGCCTGTCCTACTTACATCTGCATATGTATCTGGGACCATAAGGGAGCATCTTTGACCTTTTTCACTCCCTTCCCTTTTACCAATTCTTTACAATGCTAGACACATAGCAGTCGTTAATAAATACCATGATTAATAGTATAGTATTAGGTTGGTGGGAAACTAGAATCACCAATATTTGGAAGAACCCTTGTAAGTCGTGTAGAGCACAAACTTTTCCACCTTGGAACCCTTTCTACGGCATCCTCTTTGTGACTCATAGTCATAGTTGTTGCCCAAAGACTTCCAGGGGACAGTGCAGCCTCATGGTGAGAAGGGGGAGTCCACAGTAGACTCCTGCCCTGGAATTGTCTCTGAGAGATGTATTCTATGTATGACCTTGGGTAAGGGTTCCCAGCCTGAGTTTTCTTATCTATAAAATGAAGATGATGACACTTTCTTCTTATATAGGGTTGTAAGGATTAAACAGGGAAATAAATATAAAAATATGGAAAACATAAAAGTAAGTCTATACACAAATAACATATATGTATATATCTATACAGATACTTATATCCTTGCAGATTCAGATATATTTACACACACACACACACACACACACACACATATTTTTAGTTGTCAATGGATCTTTATTTTTTTATTTTATTTATATGGTGCTAAGAATTGAACCCAGTACCTCACACAAGTTAGGCAAGTGTTCCACCATTGAGCTACGACCCTAGCCCTACAGATATGGATATTTAACACAGAGTGAGCAAATAACAAATACTGTCAGGGTGGCTAGTAGTAGTTAGAAAGTGAGTCCATCTCCCTGAGTGTGGATTTCTTCGTTGGGGAATAGCTGCTATTGGTAGTGAGTGCTTGAATACATCAAGCCCTGGTCTTTTGTCCTCTAACTTCCACACAAAGAATCAATATTGAAACAAAAATTGAAATTCCACTCTCTCAACCGAAGAATTTTAAAACATGTGTTGATCTTGTTTTGCCTTCTGAAACTGTAAAGGATATATATACATATATTCTCCTTTATATCATTTGCCTTCAAATAAGAGATGTGAGTTATTGCCTGTAGGTCACTGTTCCCCACTGTTCGGAAAATGCTGCTCTCCACAAGATAGAAAATCACGATACCCATTTGTGCATGAAGGGCTCTGAAAAGTTCTGCCATAAACGATTCCCAACCTAATTTGAACATGGAACTATTTTCTCATGTGACATCTATTATTCACATCCCTGCCATTCCCTGGTATCTATTCTGACTTGTTTGCCTTCTTTCCAACAAGCTTCTTGGTATTGACCACAAAGACGACAGACACAGGAAATAAGTATTTTAATCAACTTTTGTTTCTTAGCTGGAAAACATTTTTCTCTCACCTTTTTCTTTGTTCTTTCCAGGAGGACATTTTTCACTGTCTGCACATCTGCACAGCTGAAAAGCCCAGAAAAAGCCACAGGAGAGCCCCTGCGGTCTCCGACCCCTCCTGCTCCAGGCTGCTAGCCCTCGGCAGCCAGAGATCTGAGAGCCCCACACAGTGGAAGCCCTGCTGCCCCCTCCCCACTGCCCTCAAAGAGGGGTTTTCTTGCTGCTGTGGGCATGAAAAATGATAACCCCACAAAGAGGGCACATTTTCACCAGAACCTTCTCATCTTCAGCCTCTTCCTCATGCTCCTAAAAGCCAGTGACGGAGGAGAATATCTGCTCCGTTCATTCAATGAGTCACCAAGCTCCTCACAAAAGGTGACTTCCATGATTTGAACGGCAGTGGCTCCTCCTCGTTGTTTCTGCCTTGTACATGCACAGGTGCTCTCTGGAAGCACAGGATCTCAGTGCTGGAAGGGAACCTGGGCATCATCAAGCCCACACTTCGCTTTTTACAAGTGAATCAGCTGTATCCCAGAGAGGTTCAGTGTTTTGGCAAAAGTCACACAGCAGGGATAGCTTCTTCCCACTGCTCTTCTCTCTCTCTCTCTCTCTCTCTCTCTGTGTGTGTGTGTGTGTGTGTGTGTGTGTGTGTGTGTGTTTGGGGGTTATGAGGATGTGGGGAGCCTATGGCTTCACAAATCTGATTTTTTTTAACCTTTCCCTACTTGCAGCCAAGAAATGTACTGCTGTGCTTAAGATCTCTTTCATCATTCAGTAAATATTTATTAAGTGCTTACTGGGTGTCAGGCGTTGTGCCAGGGTATGCTTCCACTGTGTTAAAAAACATGACTTATTTTCCTCTGAAGCTGGTAGAATGAGTTCCTTGGCTTAGCTGGAAATGTATAAAAAACACCATTTTATATTTTTGGGCATACGTTAGCTCCACCACCAAAGAACCCCTTTTGCTCTTTCCAGTCCCTTGGTATTTCTTGAACCAAGTCAGTCCCTGACTGAGACCTTTGACTTGAAACTTCATGGCAGTATCCTGCAGCGTCTTTGTGTATCTATTTCCTTGCAGGGAACAAGGGGCAGTCCCCTTCCTTGAGGGTTAGGATGCCAACCCCCATCTCCAGATTGCAAGGGGTAGAATGAGGAGTGGGGAAGGGAATGGAAGGAGCATGCTCTCGCCTGTAATCCCTACTCCTCTAGCTGATCCATTTGTAAGGTCTTACTTTGAAGTATTAAAGCTCAAGTTCCAGGAACAATTACCAAGTCCCTGTCCTATGCCAGTCACAGCTGTAGGCACTTGGATATATTAGTGAACAAAACAGGTGAAGATCTCTGTCCTTGTGGAACTCACATGTGATCTGGCCGGCTCACCTGTAACTCTGTCACTGTAAGAGGGTTCAAGGACGCCTCTCCAGCAGCAGAGGAGACCTCTATTCAGACCTTCCAGACTCTTGACAGGTCACAGAAGAAACTTAAGGACATGTCAGAGTTTAGCAAAGAGAAAGAACTTTATTAGAAAGTAAAAGGTTAAGATGAGCATTTTCAGGGAAGAATGTGGACTGGATAGAGAGTGAGAAGCGCTCTCTGAGGTCTTGGGCTCTTTTTTCAAAAAAAACTTGGTGGGTGTTGGGCATGGAAAGGTACATGAAGGTGGTATCAGTCTGGGGGTCACAAGATGGCCTTTGATGGACTGGCTCTTCTCAGGTTCGGCAAACCCACATCTTCTCTAGCTGATCGATTTTTAACATTTGGAATGAACTTATAGGATTTTTCAAATACTGTATTTTCCTTTGCTTAAACTATTTAAAATACACGTGTTGGTACATTGCATAAGGTAATTTTTATAAATGAGTGAATTTCTAGGAACTTTAAGATTATGAATGAAGATTTATTTTTTTTCTCAGAATTTTGGGAGTGACAGTCCTGGGGGAGAAATGACTGGGTAGTGACAGGCCTGGAAAGAACACTGGCTTGGGGGGTAAAGGCATGAGGAACTTTAGGACAAGACTCTCAGGCTCAAGTTATAGTCTCTTTTTCCTCCCTTGTCCTTTTTACCTAATTATTTTTTGTTATTTTTCTATCCTGCCTCAATCTAGAGAAAGAATGAGACACAGGACTGGCCCTGAGGCTGTTCACCAGGAGCAAGGAAGAGACAGGAGCACTTCTACAGGAATAAACTTTACCCACGCCCAGGTTTTGGGCCCTAACTTCCCTTGTATCCACTTGTTCTTTGTAACTGAGAACTCTGGTCTTCATCAGGAGGCTGGGGGAGGCCCAGACTCAACCCCATTATTCCACCTGCAGAGAAGGTGGGGCTCCTTGGCAACTGAGGTCCAACTTATTTCTGCCGTAGGTTGGAGAGGAATCTAGAAGGATGCCCCTGTAACATTCTAGAACTCAGAGACAGCAGAGACCAGCATTCCCCTGCCGAATGCAGTGAGGAGATTGTAGAAGCTGTTTCATTAGAAGCGAGGTTTATATCTGGGTGCGGTGGTACTCGCCTGTAATCCCAGTGGCTCAGGAGCAGGGGGCTGAGGCGGAAGGACTGCAACTTCAAAGCTAGCCTCAGCAATTTAGTGAATTCCTAAGCAACTCAGCAAGACCCTGTCTCTAAATAAAATGCATATGGCTCAGTGGTTGAGTGCCCCTGGGTTCAATCCCTAGTACTAAATACAAATTTTTAAAAAAGGAAGCAGCAAGGTTTTCAAAGTGTGTCTTTCTGGACCAGCATCCTTAGAATCAAGCAATGTGTTCGTCATATGTTGTTGGCCCCCGCAACTGAAAACAACAAACGGGTTCTATCTCACTGTGTCTGTGGGCCAGAACTCTGGTCTGGCTTAGCTGGAAGCTTTGCGTTCAAGATCTGTCATCATGAGGTTGGAGTCCAGCCACCAGCAGGGGCTAGGCCCTCTTCTGAAGGCTTGCCTTAGTTGAGCGAATCCATTTCCAATTGACTCCTGTGCTTGCTGTTGGCCTCAGCCTCTTACCACATCAGCCTCTTCGTATGGCTGTTTCATAACATGGCAGCTGGCCTGGTCTGGATCAAGTGATCCAACACCTAATGTGCCTACATCTGGAATTGACGTCCATCACTTCTGCCGTATTCTACATGTTAGAAACAGATCAGTAAGTCCAGTCTATACTCAGGGGAGGGTATTCCATCAATGTGTGAATACCAAGAGGTGGGGGTGATTGTGTGCCATCTTAGGGGTGCCTACTGTACCTGGGGACTTGTTTGACATGCAGATTTTGGGGCTCCATTTCAGACCTACTGAATCCAAAACTCTAGGAAGCGTGAATACATGCTTGGACAATTCTGATGATTCTTAAGTTTGACAACATCATTTTAGAGTAGGGGATCAGTGAACTTCATTTTAGGCATTATGGGCCTTTCTATCTCAACTAATCGATTCTGCCATGTAGTGGGAAAGTCTTATAGTCAAGATGTAAGTGAGTGGATATGGCTGTGTTCCAACCGAACTTTATTTATAGCGATGGTGGATAAGGCCCCACAGACTGTAGTTTTATGTGATCAGATTTGGGAAGCATTACCTCCATGTTTCTTTCTTTATCAGGCAAAGTTCTTTTCTTTTTTTTTCTTCCAGGTGAGTCTGAGATCATACTACTCCCTGGCTTCTGAGTGGTTATCAAGATTCAGCATAAAGGGTTGTATATACGGTTGAGCTTTCTGATGCTATTTTTTTGGTGGCTCCCAATAAAACATGAGTTCTTTGAGATAGGCTAGGAACGTGGACTTTGGAGTCAGATGTGAGCTTGAAAGCTGGTTCTACCAGTGTTGTGAGCATGCTAAGTTATTTAGCCTCTCTGTGCCTCAGCTCAGAGAGGATGAGATAAGTAAAGCACACACTCCACACTGTTATGATAAGGTGTTATTCTCATTACCAATTATTGTATAACATATCACGCCAAATTTAGTGGCTTAAAGTAGCAACAGCTGGGCCGGTCTTCTGCTCCATCGGTACCATCTGGGGCTGCAATTATTTGCAGGCTGGACGGGGCTGCATCCAAAATGGTTTCCTCTGTCCCCCATGTGACTGCTAGTGGTACTGGCTGTAGGATGGAAGCTCATCTGGCTCTGGCTCTGGAGCATCTCGGTTCTCTTCTGCATGGCCTCACCATACGCCTGGGTGTTTCACAGCATAGCGTGGTGGCTGCTTTCTAAGAGGGAACACTCCAAGTGCATATAAGCCTTGGGGACTTCACAGCATCACTTTGGAGGCAAATCACAGGATCAGCTCAGATTCCAGAGAGGAGTGGCAAAAATAAGTAAGCAGGTAAGTAAGTAAGTAAATAAATAAAATCGCAGCCATCTTTAAGTCTCTGTAGGAGTAAATGACATTAATCATAAAAAGAAGGGCTTGCCATGGGGCCTGCACTGTGACAGACAATGAGTCTTGAGGACTTGGGTAGGAAGCAGAAGCTCTCCTGCCCACTCTGTGCCCTACACATGAGTCTTATTGCTTGTCCATGAACTGTTTCTTCAGGGCCTGCTGGATGTGCTGGAAGGTCTCAAGAAGGGTTCCTCTTCTCTCTGTGCTCTTCAACCACTTATTCAGTTTCTTACATTGGTTCTCACAGCTCTTTAGTTTCCCAAGAGCTTTGCAGGCCTAGTGTCCCTCAGTGAGTTTTATAAGAAAAGACAGGAGGGTCTAGTAGGATATTCTGAGGCCATCTGATTGGCTCAAGGTCTTGCCCTCCTCTGGGCTGATGGGAAATGGATCTTAGCTACAGACAAAGGCCCAGCCTGTGGGCAGACAGGGGGTCAAAGGGACCGTCAAAGAGAGAAAATGCCTTCTCATTGTCATTCTCCTTAAGGGAGACCTCTGTGAAATCTGCCCTTTGTTAGGGGCCAGGGGAGCGGAGCCACAGAGCAGTGCTGATTATTTACATCCTATTCAACGCAACTTTTTGAGGAAAAGCAGCCCCCAAACTTCACAGCCTAAGAAGGTTAGGACTATATTTGGTAAGTTGATTTCAATTGGATGTGAAGGCTGATCCCAAGCTGGAATAGAGCAATAGAATGCAAAGAAAGAAGCCAGATAGGAAATGTGAGTTAAGTGGCCGGGTGTGAAGCAGCAGAGACTGGTGAGGCCAGGGAAAATGGAGAGTGAGGACTCCATTCAAGGGGCTAGTAAGTGAAATGTGTCTTCACTTTGGACCAAGACGCCATTGTTTAGGCTTTCACATTTTACAGAAAAGCCTGAAATATAGGCTTTCATTGAAATGTCCTGTTTACCCAAAGTTGGGAGCTAATTTAAAATGTTAATATTGCTATTCTGTCCCTTTTTAGGCATCCACCCAGACACACCTACACACACCCTAGTGGGCACAGTGGCCCTGACTGGTGACCCCACACAACCTGCCAGCAATGCAGGAGGGCACTGCAATTCTTCCTGAGTGGCAAGGACTCTGTCACCTAGGAGGTAGGACGAGAGCAGGGAGCCGGAGGGTTCTGACGGAAGGCTTTGGGGCATAACTGAGCATTGATCCTTACTTAATCACGGAAAAGATGGTGTGGCCCTGTGTGAGTGCTGATACCTGAGGTGCCCCGAAGTGAGGAACTGAGAGCCTTGAGCTTCCTAGGAAAGGGCAGACCAGAGTCCGCGTCTTCTCTGCGGGCTGTTTGGGGGCTGGAGGTGCTCTTCTTGCCTAGAAGAGGAGGAGTCCCTGAGGTTCCTCTGGGGACTCACCAGAAGTCCTGAAGAACGCCCCCAGTGGACCTGAGTCAGCCCTGAGCACCTGTGCTCCACCCAGAGTCCCCGGAGTGTGACTGATAGGAATGGCAACGCTGGGAGGGCAACAGTGACTCAGGCATAAGGAAGCATTTAGAGATTCCAGGATAGACAAACACTGAGACAATGGAACAACACTCAGAGGTTTTTTTGTTTTTGTTTTTGTTTTAATTTTTAAATCTGGAGTTTCCAAAAGGAAAAATTAAGTGCTGTCTTCTGATCTCCTCTACAATCAACCCTGATCAGAGGGGGTGGGCCGAGGAGCCAACCCTCTGGATCCTTTTCCATCCTGTGATTTCTTCTCAGGCCCAGCAAACAAAGGCCTCCCAATTTACTAACTTGCAAGATGATTTACCAGCTGTCTCTTCCCTCCAGGAGGTAAACAGGCAATAAAATAAATGAAATTCCTATTCTTTATGACTCGACCTCCATAAATCATCACTCACCCGGGGTGAGCATTTATCTCTAAAGCATCCCCAAATATTTAAAATGCTATTTCCTTTATTTTGAGTGAAATGTAAGAAATAAGCAGAGAAGCCAATGATAATGTGTTTTAGTGCAAGGACAATTCTGCCAGCAATAACTGTTGAATTTCAGAAAATGGGAGAGTTAGAGTTAGAGAGAGAGAGAGGTGGGGGCGGGGGAGGGGAGTCGGGGAGGGGAGAGCGTTGGGGAGAGTGAGGATTCTTAAAGGGGGTCTTGGACTCTTCCATTCTGTTCCAAACTCTTCCTAGGATTAGACTCACATTTGGGACGTTAGGTCCTCACAGGGCTTTGACAGATAAGATCACATGGAATATTATTTGGCATGTTTGATTACTTGTGAACCCTATCTTGAACTAAAAGCTCATTGTGCCCAAATAGGGGGTGTTTCTGTGGTGCCAGGAAGGGGGTGCTTTTCTGTCACCATGACAACAAGCATTTGCATTAAGAGCAGGCTCCTCAGGCCACATTACAGTCACGTGGCCTGGAGGGACCCCTTTGAAGCCCTTGTAATCTTTTCCTAAGCACAATTGTTAACATCTGAACATAATCATTAACCATGTTCTGTAACAGATAATTATCCTCTGTAGTTAGCATTTTCTACCCCCGAGTGCTCTGCGAAATTCAAGGAGTACAAGACCTACTTGAGCTTTCCTTTGCCTAACCAAGTACAATAAAGCCATTTGGCTTCTCATGGAAATCTGGGAAAGTTCACATTTTGTGCAAAAATATTGTGTTGATCCTGACATCGTGTGTACCTGTCATCATGCGATCTGGGCTGTTTTTTGACCCCATCTTTGCATATCTATAGCAGGCAACTTCTCCAATTTTCTAATCTCCCTTCTGTCTCAATCTCCTCTTTCCCCCAGTAATATCTGCATACTTATTACCCTTCTAGTGCTAATTGGTGCTTTGGATTTATGGCACTTACTGGAACATACAGGCTGACTTTTGTTGGGAAGAGTTTTCCTGTGAATTTCTCTTTACTACCTGATAGAATTCCTTAAGACTCCTAAGGTTTGTGCCTTGACCCAGGGAATTCATGTTTCTCTTTTGGCCTTAGTTTGCCCAGGAAAATCTTTCTTGCCCAGGACAGAGTCTCCTCTTCCAAATTTTCAAACCCTATTAAATATCTGAGGGTGCAGTCAATATTTCAGGGGAGCTAGGTGAAATGAATGTTAGAGTATTGTTCAAAAAAGAGAAATAGAAACAAGAAAGCTCCAAATCCCAAGCTGTAAGAGAAATTGATCTTACTAACATCTTTCCAAGGATACTGCACTCTGTTTTTATTTTACAAGTAGGATGCAGAATTATTTTGATTATTAAAGGGTGCTTATGTGTTTTCAACGTTACCTGGCTGGAGGAGCTGGAGTCTATAGGTGAAGCACCTGAGTGGTTAACTGGGGCTGTCTTTTTTTGGATAGGGGTGGGTATGTGAGGAAGGGGAATGTAGATCACACTTCTACCCCTTGTCCTGGTCATTTTTTTTTTTTTTTTTGCCAATAAAATTTGACCAAAATGAGCTCCTAGAGCTATAGGGGAACCATGTTTTCTGAACTCTAAATCGGGATCCACAGCAAAGCCGCCCATCACCCTTGTGTTGGTGATGGAATCGAGTTTCCTAACCCATGCAACTGGAGGAAGTAGTCAAGGCTCTATTGAGAAGAGAAAAAGGCTCAGGAGAGGAGGCAAAGGTGAGCTTGCTGACTGAGGGGTCTGGAGGTGTGGGGTATTCCACCCTGAATACATACATAGAAATACATTATATACCTTTATTATTACATTATGTATTATAAAAAAGATGTATAATGTATATGTCCAATATGTGTATTGTGTGTGTACATAAACAAAAGTAAATAAATAAATAAATAAATAAACGAGTATATATATTTATTTATGAGCTGCTCAGGCCTTCAAACAGCAGCTGGCTGGGCCACTTCTATCTTCTCAATTTGCCTTCGGCTCCAGCTTCCTGGTTCCTACAGCATCAGAGTTTTGTCCACCCTTCCCCCCAAAGCACAGAAAATGGGGCCAATCCCCTATTTGTGCTGCACTGCAGGCAAAGCTTCTATCATAATGAGGTCCCTTGTGACGTAGAAACCAATAAACTTCTACCACAAATACCCAATAGTGAAGCAAATTATACAGGTCTCTCAGTTGAGCATTGTTTTATTTAATATATTCATACCTTATCCACAGTAGGTATAAAATAGTCACTTGTATGGGAAAAACTTACCAGGTTCTGACAGTTTTTGTGTGTGCATATGTGTGTGGTCAACTTTAACATTACATTGAGCAAAGGCCTTTGAGGATAAGGTGCTGAAAGTGGGTGCAGAGACCTCATCTGGTCATATTTACGAAGACCTAACGCAGAGGAAATTCTTGATGCATAAAATATAATTTCCCCAAATGGAAAGTGGCCAAGGTGCTGGAGTTTAGACTGCCTATTCTTACACACAGTGGGGTATTTCAAGACCCTCCCTTGTCGAAACCAATTGGACACGATTTTCAGGGATGCATGACAATGTGCCAGGGCAGGAAGACAGCAGCTGGCTGTTTGGCTGATCTATTGTTCTTCATTAATTTGACTTTTTTTTTTTTTGGTCAGAGCCCTGGTGGGGATGAGCTCATTTGGAGTCTCTCTGCCTGCCACATGTCAGTTCAGGAATATTCCAAAGCAATGTAGTATTTGTTATGTGATGTGGGTTCCAGGCCAAATGATGGGATCCAATCAATGTGGATAATCTTTTACTCTTTGGCAAAATTAATAAACAATTACTGTGACTCCAGCAAGTCAGGAGGCAGATTATTCACAATAGTGCAGTGCCTCCGGGACAAACTGAACTGGTCTGGTCCTTGATTCGCCTCAGCCAAACAATAGTTCTGTTAGATCCACCAATCAGTATGTGGGGGTCCATAGGGGCGCTGCCACAGCTCTGCACTGATACCCATCAGATAAGCTGATTAAATCTGCATTAATCACAGGGCCCCGTGAAAGTGCTGTCAGTGCCCTTGAATATTGTCAGGAGGATCAATTGCCTCAGCTTGGAAAAATAAATGCCTTTTCTATCACTGGTGGAAGCTATCACCTGGTTATAATATCCTTGTACATTGGTATAATCTTTCAATTAATTAGCACTGAGAATACATTCTACCCCATGACCTCATGTATATTCTATTCAGGGAACACGTAGCAAGAGAGATTGAGTTTTTCTATTCCTTATAGAAAGTAACGTGCCAACTCCTTTGATGGCCTACAGGACCGACATTATTGACTTCTGTCTCCTGCCTGATCATGCTCTGCTCCTCTTTCTTCATGTGCTCTGCTTCCCAGATGATGGCCTTCTTTTCTGTCCTAGGACTTTTTGTTTAATTGCCTCTGCCTGGAACGCTTTGCCCTGCAGATGTGTGCATGACTGCCTCTTTCTTGTCACATCTCAGCTTAAATGCCACCTCCCCATGGAGTCTTCTCTGATTAGCATCCATATTGCATCATCCTGGCTTATTTTCCCCATTGTGCTTTTGCCATCGCAATCTCTTGTTGGACAAGCTCTTTGTCTCTAATGTAGCTCCACCAAATTCACTGCTGGACCCCCAGCCAACTGGTGTTGAGTCTGGTAAAAACGTGGTGCTTAACAGACCCTATTGAATGAATGAATTTCTTTGGCTCTGGATATTTATTTGGCCAAGTCAGTAGTCGTAGGGTTCAGAGGAAGAACACGTCACTAGAGGGCTTAGACACTCCTAGTCTAGACCCTGCCTCTAATTTACAGGTTGGCCTTGGGCAAGTCACTCAATGTGACTGGGCTAAGTGATCACATTAGGTCTCCTCAGCTCTAAGAAAATATTTCCAAATACTTTTAGTTGAGAGTAAAGCAAGTTGGGTAATGAGTATTTTGTCTTGATCATTAGTTTTAATCTTGAAGAGGATAGGAGTAAGCTATAAAAGTTTGTGCCAGGGTGAGATGGGAAGGAGCCTCCTATGAAGATATTGGCATGAAAATCATTGCATAACTTCCATAGTCTGTTCAGCAGATATCCAGCCAGTGTTCCCATCTGGGAGACCAGTTCTCTCTTTGGTGACCTGTGTTCTAATGAATTCAATAAAATGAAGTTAGGTCACTGAAAAAATGAAAAAAAAAAATTGAACAGTCATTATAGAATACTTTTTGCCTAGATTCCCTAAGGTCCAGTTCCTCTCACAAGAGCTTGAGAGGTGAGCTCAGGAAAAGCCATAGGATAAGCTGAGGAGAAGTTGGGAGAAGGTCTCCATGCTCCTGCCCCACTGGGGCCCAGGGCTGCTCTTTTCCTGTGTGGAGAAACCTCACCCTCATTCTCACCCAAACTCTTCATGTTCAGGAAGCCTAGGAAGCAGGCTCAGGAGGTGAGGTGGCTTTACGGTTCCTAGCTTTAAAAAGCACTGCACCTTCACATGTTTTGCAGGACCAGCAGTTTGAAAGGCAGCAAGGGGCCGAGTGCTTGTGTGGAAGTGGAGATACGACTCCCAAGGGTGAGGGCTCAATGCTGTCTTTTGAGAAACACACAAAAATGAGGCTGTTAACTAAAACCAGAACAGGAAAATCAACTGCACATAAATTCTTCAGTGAAAATAAGATGTGATTTTCAATAGGAATTTTGGAGCAGTAGTTTTGTTTCAAAAGATAAAAGTTGTACTGATGCAATTTTCTGATATTGTTGCTTGTTTCTTACACGTCAGCCCTCCAACCTACCCTGCCACATTACACACACTGAATGGAATGGTTTTTATTTCCCTTCTGAGGCAGAAAACATGAAAATGCAGCTTTTCAGAGGAGCTTTCTGTTGAAGACTCACTACTGCCAGTGAAGAGTTTTCCTGTGTTCTACATGAAAAATAATCATCTTATGTCTAATCATAAGATGTGTTCTCTGAAAAATGATTTTACTGGAGGGAAAACACAGTTTTATTGAAAACCATTTGGGTGTTTAAAAATAGATTATTTTATATGGATGTACTAGGTTTTCGACTATGATAAGCTGAACACTTAAAGCAGGTCATTGTTCTTGTCATGACCACCTAGAAAACTTGAATAAAGTACAAAAGAAAAGTTTGTTTGAAAGCATCAGAGAGATCCAAACCTTTT
Source organism: Callospermophilus lateralis (assembly GCF_048772815.1). NCBI lineage: Eukaryota > Metazoa > Chordata > Mammalia > Rodentia > Sciuridae > Callospermophilus > Callospermophilus lateralis. The sequence continues at coordinate 74,451,791 of NC_135307.1, read as the reverse complement.
AGGACTTGAAGGGCCAAATTCTGGAAAGAAGGAAGTTCATTGAAATAAGTGCATTTTTTTTTTTTCAGATGCTACTTAACTCCTTAGAAATGGGACAAGATGCGGAGCATTTGGGCACAGGGTTGACTTCTAAGAGTCAGAAAAGATTGTCCAGCTTTAAACAATTCTATGAAGCCAGAGGGGCAGAAATTAGGATCCAGGTGTGTAGGGCAGTCAGGATTAAGTGTCCAAGATCCTAGAGAAAAGAGGATCAGATGCTGCACTGATTTTCTCTTCAAGGCGTTTACTCATTTAAAATCTGTAGGGTAATGGACAGAAAAAGCGATCATAAAGCTGATGAATGGAATCACAGGCAGTGCTGGGAGACAAAAATTTGAGTTCAGGGCCCATCAAGGAGGAGGAACTATAAGAAACATCATAGATTCTCAATAGGGGTGCTTGGGAGGGCTAAACTCCAGGTGTGAAACAGAAATATAGTGAGCTTGATAATTACTGGAAAAAAATACCGAGCATGATTAGATCTTGATTGGGTTGAGGTGACGTGCTGCTACGGTGCTCTGCAGAGAATAGGGTGACCTTCTTTAGAGAGAGATGATGAACAGTTCTATAAGTTTTCATGTACAGTATTCATCATTCAATGAAAATTATCAATTATATTAAGAGGAAAACAGACTTTAGAAAAACAGACCAAAAAATGACACAGATATTGGAATGATCAAACATTTACTTTAAAATAACTGTGATTAATTATTCAAGAAAATAGAAGAAATTCACTGAGAATAAGAATTTATATTTAAAAAATCAAATAGAAAATCTGGAAATTAAAGAAAAAAATCTCATTGCAACTGAAATTAAGAACCAAATAGATAGGTTAGGGTTGTGGCTCAGAGGTAGAGCACTTGCCTAGCACGTTTGAGGCCCTGGGTTTGAACCTCAGCACCACATAAAATAAATAAATAAAGGTATTGTGCCTGACTACAATTAAAAAATAAATATACTAAAAAAAAAAAAAAAGAACCAAGTTTTAATAGCTACTAAGACTCAAGTAAGGGGAGAATGATGAGCTGTATAATAGGTGAGTAGAAATAGCCATACTGAAATGTGGAGGGGAAAAAAGATATAAAATATGCAAAAGAGTATAAGAAATGTGGAACATGATGGATAGGTATAATATTTGAGTTTAAATTCCACAAGAGGAGAGAGAACAGGTTAGAAGAATATTTGAAGAGATAGATAACTAAAACCTATTAAAAACTTTAGGTTTTAAGATGCAACAACTTAGTATGAATCCAAAGCAAGATAAATACAATGAAAACCATAACTAGATGCATTATAATAAAACTAATAAAATCTACAGACAAAAAAAAAAAACACACAACAAAATCCTTAAAGGTAAAAGACAGACATATACTTTACCTTTCAAGGGGCAACAATAAGATAGACAGCTAACTTCTCAGCAGAAACAATGCGCTCCAGAAAACAATGGCATGATGTCTATAATGTGCTGAAAGAAAAAAAATTGCCAAGCTAGAATCTCACATTAAAAAAATCATTCCAAAGTTTAGGGCATAAAAAAGAAATTTCAGACAATAATAAAGTTCTAGACAAAATATCCAAACCAGAAATCCAGATAACAAAATTTTGAAAAAGGGCAAAAGGCATGAACAGGTATTTCACATAATATATATAGTGCAGTTTTAAAATAAAACTCTTCTAAGTTCCAAAGCATAGTCTCATAATTTATTAAAACTAATAAAGTTTGGTGGATATAATAATAATCAATACTATTCCAGGCTTAAATAGCAAAGCCAGGAAGGTAGAACCTTATTTTTTCAATTTGCAGAATACATTTTATCACATGTTCTTTACCAGGAGGAAATGGAAGCAAAGAGGTAAACGACTTGCCTAAATTCATTAAGGTGGAGGCATTAGGGAGGATTCACATTTTTAGATCATTTATCCCTTTGACATTTCAACTATTACTGGGAAGGGACAGACGTTGACATTGGTCTCTCTTTTCATACAACCTACATTTTAATGCTATGGGATAGACCATAAACAAACGATGAGCATTTTGAAGAAGAATGGAGCAGGTCAGAGGATAGAATGGTATAAATTACTTGTTCAGGTAAACTGATTTGGGCCTGATTTAGTCAATTTTTTTTTTCTGCTGTGACTAAAAAACATGACAAGAACAATTTTAGAGGAGGAAAATTTGAGGGCCTCATGGTTTCAAAGGTCTCAGTCTACCACCAAGTCAATCCATTCAAGTGGATTAATGCACTGATTAGGTCAAGGCTCTCATAACCCAATCATTTCACCTCTAAACTTTCTTGCATTGTCTCCCACAAGAGTTTTGGGGGAACATCTAATATCTAAACCATAACAGGGCCTCTTCAGGAGGTGGTATGTGAACAGAGCCCTAAATGAAGTGAGGGAGGCAGCCATGTAAATATTTGGGAGAACATTCCAGGCTCCAAGAGAAAAATGTGCCTGGTACAGAAGGAGTGAAGGAAGAGTGAGGGTGAGGACTTCAAGGTCCACTCTCAGTGTCATCATTCACTGGAGGGTTTCAAGCAAGAAGTAATGGAAATCAGCCTAAGTTCTAAAAATGATTATTCTGCCTGCTGTGCGGAGAATAAATGGGGCTCAGGGTGGATTCAGAGACACCACTACTTAAGAGTGTTAACATTATTCCAGGAGAAAATTGATAGTGGCTTAGACTAGAATGAAAGCAGTGAATTAGTGAGAAATGATTGTATTTGGGATGCATAGTTAAAATATAGTCAATAGGATGGAAATATAAGCTAGTATAGTCATTATAAAAACCTAAATGGAGATTCTTTAAAAAACTAAAAAAAAAAAAAATTTCCATTTGGTCTCAGTATGTGTTCCAAGGATTTAAAATCAGTGTGTTGAAGAGATGTCTGCACTCCTGGGTTCACTGCAACATCATTCACAATTGATAAGTTTTGAAATCAACCATAATTATGGATGTGTGTATAAAGAAAATGTGGTATGTATACAAAATGGAATACTATGCAGCCTTTAAAAAGAATAAAATCCTGTCAGTCATGGCAACATGAATGAACCTGGAGGACATTTTGTTAAGTGAAATAAGCCAAACACAGAAAGACAATACTGCGTGATCTCTTATATATGGACTCCAAGACAATACCAAACTCATAAGAGCCAAGAGGAGAATGGTGGTTACCAGAGGCTGGAGGATGAGGGGAATGGGAGATGTTGGTCAATGGACACAAAGTCTCAGGAGAAATAAATTTTTTGAGATCTATTGCATGGCATGATGACTATGGTTAATAAATACATATTCCAAAGCTGCTTAGAGGAAATTTCAGATGTTCTTACTGAAATAGCATTTGAGATGACAGATGGGCTAATGAGCTTGACTTAACCATTCCACATTGGATACCTACATCGTAACATCACTTTGTATTTCATAAATTTATGCACATAGAAGCTATCAATTTTCAATAAAAAACAACAAAAATAAAACAAATAAGATTTATGTGTGGGTTATTTGTGTGAGATGAGGGAAGAAAGGAGTCGAGGATAATTCCACAATCCTTAGGAGCTGGAGGATGGAGGAAACTTTGGCCTCAGCAGTGCCTCAGGAGACACACAGCTGGAGGGTAAGCGCAGCAGAGGTGTGCTGCAGGGTGGGCCAGAAAGCCTCCCGCCCCCCTCTATATGCCAGTTTCTTGTCCTTTTTCGGTTTTGTTAGAGTCTGTCTTTATGACTTTGTGTGTTTGTTTGTGCTTTTGTTCCCTTCTAGGAATCGTCACTGCTTGATCCTGGCCCACAGACCTTCAGACAAGATCCAGGTTTTGCCTCTGAGCTGACCCAAGATGGGGCTCCCTGGTCTCCAGGCCTGGGATCTGGGCCTTTGCCCTGAGCTGCAATGGGATCACCCGCAAAGGCACCACTGAGATCTAGCTGCCAGGGACAGAGCTGCGGTTCCTCATTGGCACTGTCGGATGATGTGACCAAGAGTGGCCCCAGCCATTCTGAAGGCACTCAAGTTGTCTGTGGTTTAAGCTGGTCAAGGTTCATCCTGGAGCTGAGAGTAGGGTGGAATTTTTTCCCAATGTATAGGGTGGAAGTAAAAATTTGAATGAAAATTCAACTTTTCTTTCCAAGAGATTAGGGAAATATACAGTGATTGGTCTAATCAGAAAATATCCATCTCATGAGGGGAGAGAGGCAGCATGCTTTGGGGGCAGATGGAGAGAAAATCAGGCACTCTGGGGCATCTGTGGTCCACGAACAACGGACCTATCCTAGGATAACTTTTGGGAGGTCATGACGTAGATGATCTATTCTGAGCTCATTTAGAGTCAGACATCTCTGAGGACTTGTACTTAAGTTGAACCACATCCTTCCTTTAGGCATTGTAAGGAAACCACAATGTATGTGACCAAGTCAGAGCTCGTCCTCCTCCCAAGGAACAGAAACTTCTCAAAAATAATGCTCATGTTGACCCTTTCCCAAGGATCTTAGAAACCAGTGACTCCTCTCTCAAACTGAAGGCAGTCAGTGCTAGCTTTTGCTTTAGATCATAGTTCAGAGATGGGAATCGGGGTGGTCTCACCCAATGCCACATCAGGGGTCATGCAATGTGGGAGCTGAAAGAGATCTTGGAGGCTATCTAATCATCCTTTGATTAGGGGGAGAGAAAAGAGTTCAAATACAAAATTGCAAGTACTTTTGAAGACTTATTTAACTTCTCTGTGTATACTCTATGGCTATTTGTACTCACAATTTGCTATTTCTTTTGGGTCCATGTATGAATGAAGGGAAATTAGACCCTATGGCATATAGTTGTCTTTGCATTATCAGTGGGGGATTGGGTCCAGGACCCTCAGAAGATACCAAAGTCCATGAATGCTCAACTCTCTAACATAAAATGGCCTAGTATTTGCATATAACCTGCACACATCCTCCCATACACTTTGAATCACCCCCAGATTACTTATACATAATACAATATACATAGTTGTTATATCGCATGGTTTAGGGAATAATGACAAAGGAGAAAGGCTGCACATGTTCAAGTAACAAGACCAACCACTACACCTAACTCCATAGTAAGTGATCAAGAGGCAAGATGAGCCAGGCTCAAACAGGAAGCGCTGGACAAGGACTGAGGTACTCTGAAGTGGCAGGAATCTACGGCAGGGGGTGCCTGCACATCTCTTCACCAGTGTGTGAATGCAGCATAGTGCTCGGCATGCAGCAGATTCAGGTTGTACTTCCTGGAACGACCTTCCTTCCTTCCTTCCTTCCTTCCTTCCTTCCTTCCTTCCTTCCTTCCTTCCTTCCTTCCTTCCTTCCTTCCTTCCTTCCTTCCTTTTCAAACTGCAGTTGGTTAAATCCACAGATGTGGAACTTGCAGATACAGAAAACCGACTGTTCGTTCTTTGTTCCTGCCAGTCATTCATCAATGAGAAGCGATGCTCATAGACTATCTAATCCAAAGCCAGAATTGTTCTCAACTGAGAAGACAGCAGAGGACAGGACAGACATGGAGCTTGCCATCAGGATCTAGAGGGAAGAGATGGAGAAATCTCCAGTAAATAGTCCACTTATTCAGAAATGAGAAGTATTATGAAGGGTAGTATAAACCAGTGAAAAATGGTAAGCTACTCTAGGAGAAGATGTTAAAAGCGTCAGGAGGTCTTTGTTTGGGACTGGCCTTCAGCCTCTGCCCCAGCAGACTAGACTAACCTGAACAGAACCACTTAGGCTAAGTGCCACATAATGAAATTGAACTTCAAAATGGCCTGTTTCTGGCCAACCTCAGTCAGGGTAATGACATGAGGAGGCATTTGGGATGTCCAGATGGCAGAGGCAGGGTACATGAAGGATTCTACTGGAGATGAGACAGGGAGAAGGGTCCTGTCCCTGTTTCTGATAAGTCCCATTCCCAGGACAACTCCTGCCCCTGAGGGCTTATCACCATGACAAGGCCTGCCACAAGTTCGGTATTTTAAAATGACCAACGGGGGTAAATTGGACAGTATTCTAATTAGGTTTCCTAAAGTAACCAATGAGGGGGGCAGAGAATTGGAGATATTCTAATCAGGTTTTATAAGGTAACCAATGGGAGCAAAGGAGGGAAGGTCTTCAATCAGGTCTGTGTAGGGAAGAGAACGCCTCACAGCTCAGCATGGAACTTGGACTCCAAAGGCCTTAAGGGGCCCTTAACTACTCTTTGTTCCAGGAAAGTTCACGCTATTGACACGCTATTTCCAGACATTGGAGCCTTGAGCCTCTCTCTCTTGCTCAGCCCACTCGCTCTTCCTTACAGGGTGTTACTTCAACCTTCACCTTCAGTAAATTTGTACTTTGCCTATTACTTCTGTGTGTTTTGCTCAATTCTTTGTTTGGGACAGCAAGGACTTGGACTCCCATTAGATACTGTGATGGTAACAATAAGGGAGTCACCTCTGTTTTAATCCTATGATAAAAGGAACTGAAGTGGCAAATCTTCTTTATTTGTTTGCTTCCTTCCGCCCTTTTCTGTCCATAAGACGAGGATCCTCTGCTTGGCTCATTAGAGCTAGAATGAGGTGTGCCCCCAGTGTAGAATCACAAATAAAACCCAATAGATCTTTAAATTTGTTGCAATTTAGCTTTTGACAAAGGTCAAGGAAGAGTTCTTAGAAGAGCAGAGTCATTCAAAGAATTAACCCAAGATAATCTGAGAAATTTTCAACAGGGCTTGTGGCCCCTGAACACCACTCCAGCCTGGACATTTGAGATGATCTCAGTACTGTGTCTGATGTCCCTCAAGGTTAAGGGTGTCCTGGGTTGCTGGGCATTTCGGCAACTTTGCATAACTAATGAAGGGAGACCATAACCAAGCATGGCGTGAGATCTAGGTGAGGGTTTTCCAGGATGCCAAGTTGTCCCCTGCACAGTGTTAGAAGTCACGATTTCCTGGAACTCCATGGAACACAACTGTGTGTGGTGACCTTGATTGTTCCTTCGATCAAGACAAAGTTTTGCTGTAATGTGATTTTCCCCCTTTAGCTGATCACACGAGAAGTCTGCATAGGAGGCTGGCTTGTCCCAGAGATGGGAGCAGAAAAGGAGCGTTGAAGAACAGAGTGGACTGTGCTCAGTCTTTCCACACACCAGTTAGGCTCCACACTGGTGGTCCGGAGGAAGGAAGCACTGGGACATCCAAGTTTTGTGAACTCTAGCCCTGTATGTTTCCAAACAGAATCATCATTGCAGAACTTGGACTCCAAAGGCCTTAAGGGGCCCTTAACTACTCTTTGTTCCAGGAAAGTTCACGCTATTGACAAAACTTTCAACATAATGAACAACTCGGGAACTGTGGGTGCCATCAGCACCACCCTCCGAACCTGGTGATAACACATATTTAATCCCATGCTCTAGGCCCTCCCAGCTTTTCTTCCCCCAACTCTATGCTCCCTGAGAACAGAATCTGTGATTCACTTAAGCTGTCCAGCACCCCTGGAGCAGCTGCCTCCCATGCAGTTGGTGCTCAGTGACTGTTTGTGGACCTGGCAGTTCTCAGAGGTGATGTGATCATGAGTCAGAGCTGCTTCAGCTGGGGCCCCCCAAAGAGGCTTGGCTCTGGGTCCTACAGCAGAATGATCCTGGCTCTGGGAGTTGGGAACCACCTGGAAGCTCCCAGCTGGGGCTCGGATGAGAATCAGAATGAGGCTGGACTGCAAACAGAATGCCCTCAGGGCTCGCATCCCAGCAAGACCTCCCAGGCCTTGGCCTGAGCCTCAGTGGGAGACAGAGATGGGCATCCTGGGACCCCTCTTCCCACTCAGTGGCAGCTCTCTGAGCACCTCACCATCTCTGCCTGTCCACCCTACAGGACTGTATTCCAGAACTTGTGTTCAAAGTGAAACGCTGCCTTTTTTTTTTTTTTTTGCCTTTAAATCTAAAGGAAAGTCATTCTAAATCATGAACGTACTTATTGACCCTTCCCAAATGGAAGGCAAAGTGCCCTTAGTCCACAATTTTAATCTAAATCAATTTCTTTCCTAGCATGAAAAACAAACAGAAATAACTTCTCAGGAAGGTGACTGCCAGAGGGGACTGTGAAGGGCTCTGGGGTCACTTTCGGTGTTCAGTAGTTGATCCTTGGCAAAGGTAAATGGTACACGCTTTGCTGGCCTCTGAGCAGACTGGGCATTGGACCAGGCTCTGACAGAACACTCTCACAAGGCTGAGGGTTAGGGTTCAGGCAAGTGCTTAGTGAGAAGGGCGGGTTTGTGCTGGCATGGGGTGTGTGACCACGTTTGGCCAGGCCCCGCTGTTTGGGAAGAATTACAGGGCAATTAAAAGACTTTTTGAAAGTTGGTAATATTGTCAATTCCTTTGCCATTTCATGTGAGCAGGAGGATTAATTAGTGTTGGCTTTATAGAGTTATATCTAAATGCACACGTCTCGTCTCGGGTTAGATATTTCTTTTTACTAGATTAGTCAGATTTGTTCCCCGCTATGAAGGCCACCTCTGGGGAATTCAATTGTGTCTGCCTCTAGTTTGCTGGAATGTGTTATCCGAAGCTGACACTGGACCATTTGCAGAGACACTGGTTCTGTACTGACCTCATTTAAAAAAAAAAAAATGGGTAAGAATTTAGAATACAGGGACAGATGCGGTCACAGAGTTTCTTTTGTTTTTATCAGTTTCTGCAAATGACTTTTTAAAACAAGCATATTTTCCCAATTGCAGTTTTTGTTTTTACACTTTGTGGAAGAGAAGGAGACAGAATTCTCTGTAGTAGGGGCATCTTTTAATGAAGCTCAGAATAGCCCTCCAGAGCTATTATCCAGACCTTTGCAATGTGCAAATCTGAGCCTAAGAGGTTTCCAATTCTCCCTCTCTCAATTAAGCCATAATTAGTAGAATAGTTTTTCTTTGGTGACCTTGGAAATGCAAGATATTACAGAAATAAATGTATTCATGATTCTCTCTTATTGCTTATGGTAATGAAGGTAGTTTGTCTTAATCAGTTCTTAGCACTGGGCCTGGGACAGTCAATGTTTGTTGAATGAATAAATATTTGGGTTGGTCCTTGGGCCATCATCTGGGGCAGGGAGATTCTCAACTGAGTGTGTACAAGGTTTACCAAGATGGATTGTTAACAGTTATTCCAGGTTCTGATCTCCAAAGTAATTATTCAGTAGTTCATAGAAAGGACTCAGGAATCTATGTTTCCAAGAGATGACCAGATGGATCTGGATGCACCTGTCCTTTGGACCGACACACTGGGGAAAAAAACTGCTCTGGGAAATGTAGCATTTCAGAAATTAGGAGAAAAACTTTCTAGAAACCATTTAGGCTCCTTCCCATTTCCATCCATGCCCAAGGCCCTCTTTGAGGATCCCCCATGACAACCCCTGCTCCTGCACAGTTGCTCTGGCAAGGTCTCCAGATGCCATTCCCTAGGCCTTTATGTCCTGGTCACTGTGGAGTCCGCTGTGCTCCAGACCAGGGGCTTGTTCGTCCTCTGAAACCACACAAGAGCAGCAAGACTGGAGCAGGTCCTGTGGGCTTGCTCTGGAATCATACACATTTACTAAGTGGCCTTGCTCACGTCAGTCTGGCTTAGGTGACTTTCCAGGCCCCTGGTACTGAGTGTTTGACACAAGACACTGAGTGAAGTCAGACACATGGGCTTAGGTGTAAAGGTCATATACTTGACCTTAGCACGGCACAGGGCACGTAACACAGGCTCCATGCATTGCAGATGCTTTACCCCAGTGGGTTATAAATTTGAGGGCTGGGACTTTAGTCATATATGTGAAGTGCCACATATCAACACTTCAGTTGATGATGGACTACATATATGACAGTGGTCCCATAAGATTTTTATGGACCTGAAAAATTTCTATCACCTAGTGACTTAGCTGTCACAACATGGCACAATGCATTACTTAGGTGCTTGTGGTGATGCTGCTGGTGTACACTAATCTATTGCACTGCCAGTCATATAAAAGTATAGCCCATACGATTATGTATCATTCTTAATTCTCAATAATATGCTACCATGTTACTGGCTTATGTATATTCTATATTGTTATTTTAGTAGGCTTCTCCTTATTAAAAAACAACTTACTGATAAACAGTATGCATGGGATGCCGACAGCAGCCTCATACCTCTTGTATAATGAAGTAACTGGGCACAAGGTCCTTTTAAGTAGACGCGGTCGGTAGCACATAGCAGGAAAACGTCATCAGAAGCTGAAGATGCTCAGGACACTGCCACTGCAGGAGCCTGGAAGGCATTTTGCTGCCAGCAGATTGTGTTGAGTCTGCATTAAAGAAGAATTGCACTTTCTCTAATGGCATAAACGTGTGCACCGTGAGCAGGAGCAGAAGCAAGAAAACGATAAAAATGTCACGACAGAAGAATACATCATAAGTCTAACTAGGTACTGCTGCAGACAGAGATGGAGAACTCTAGTTTTTCCAGCTCCGATTCACCTGCTGCATGGGGCAGAGGGTGGTGCAACCTGAAGAGCAGCCACAAGGATGTCATTTCAAGCCGGTAGGAAACATGACTTCAAGGCGTGATGGGGCAGCTGCCTTCTGCAAATCACCCCTCAGTGTGAGAGGGGCTTAGTTCTGCAGGACAGCACTCTGATTTGGTGATTATTGAATTCTTTCGGCCTTTTATCAAAATCATAAGTTGGTCATCACAGTTCCCAGGATCCATCCACCTGACATGGTTGTATGCGGAAGGAGGGGTTTGGTGTGCAGGGTCTCTCTTTTTTCCCTTTCCTCTCTCCCTTTCTTCCTCTTTTATCCAGGAGAAAATTCCTTCTCAGAAGTTTTCTGTTGCGAGCCATCCATGGGGCTGTGTATGTGAGCTATGCACATTTGAGCACATGAGGTGGCTGGTCTGGTATTGTGTGCTGATAGGACTATGTGACACAAGTGTGCCTTTCTTCTCACTCTGCTTGTGATCCTGAGATGGGTGTGACTTGCCAAATGTCAATCAATCTACTGACCATAAGACTCCACCTTTCAAAACCCTATCCCTTGACTTATTTGGCTGGAATATTCTATCGAATGTCTTTTCCCCAATAGATAGAGGGGTTCTGGGTGTGCTTTCTCTCTTGTTCCTTCCAGTGCTATCCAGCATGGAGCTGACCCTTGGGGTCACAGTCAGTCCCACCCACAACTCATTTTCATGTGTTGCGTGGTTTCTTCGCCATTTTCTTAGTTATTGCTGCAGCTGGCTCCTTTAAGCCCAGCTCATCTCATCAGCCCGGCCAGCTGGTGACACACCTTTCCAAAAGATTTCCCTGAGTTCTCTTTGGCCAGACAAATTACAAGCTTGCCTCCTGCCCGTGCCTGGCCAGTGCTGCTCTGGTTGCTTTTTTGGTTCACACCACCCATAGTTCACATAGCTTTTAAATGGACGTATCGGATGGCCCAGCACAGGTAATTGGCCAGGGGAGGTATGCTAGCAGGGAACCAATCAAGCTCTTCAAGCTCTGAGCTTAATAAACCAATCAGAAGTGCATAATTTCAATCTTTTATTTATGTAATTAAGAAGACAGGTCCAATCTTGTGGTTTGACACATGTTGGGGGAGAGGAAGCATCTCGGGCAGGGGTCTGCTTGTGGTTGGCCATTGCTAGGGGAAAGGGCAAAGGTAACTAAGGCAAGTCCTCTGTGGTTGCAGCTGTGAGAAACAGAAGCAGGTGTTGTCTTTAACTCAAGAGAAGGCTTCACGGTTGACGCCAGCAGGGAGCCGCATGTCACAGGATGTCTTTCAGACCCACTGTCTCCTTGCAGGTTGGCATGACATCCCTCTCCCCTCCTGTCCTTCTCCAAGGCCCTTATCCTGGCTGCCTATGGGAGACCTATCTTTCTGCCTCAGTAGTACCTGCCCCACGAGGTGCATGACTGTGTGGACCCTTCCATGACAATCTCAGCTATTGTACTTTCTTGCTTGCATTTACATTTAATCGGGTCTTGAGAGAACTAGTGTTCTTTAAATGTCAGAGAATGATAATAATAATAATAACAACAACAACAACAACAATAATGCTGAAAAAGGGAAGAACTAGAAACTTCAGAGAACATAAAAAATTAAAAATACCCTCACAATCGTTATCCTCACCATCAGCCCATCCATTTGTGTCTCCGCCTTCTTCCTTGCTCTAATAGCAGTAGAAAACCACAGCCTCTCAACTGGCAAATGGTGCTGAAGGCCTCAGCCAGAAACCCAAGGAGTAATAACACCGTGCAGCGGCTAAACTCCACCCTCATGAGAATCATTAAGTAACTCTAATCATTTATGAAATTTAGTCTAGTGGAGTCATAAAATTGATTTTTTCAAACATTTGTATTCATTATTTAAACACTTGTTCCCAGACTTGGCCATGGAAAGACCACATAGAAAAGTTGGTTTTTTCCCTTTCAGACATTTTGGGACTATGTATATGTCAAAATTTATAAATATTTAACATACCTTTTAGAGCTATAAATGCTGTGATGTAACATTCTTCTCTTAAAGTCACTGGATCTATGTACTCCGACTTTTAGTTTTATTGGAAAGCTCACTTCTAAGAAGATAAGAATCTATTTTCTAGGTAAACACTTGAAAATGTCATTAAGAGGCATTAAATAAAGATGACCAGGAACCCGGAGATAGGATCTTTGTTAATTTATTATGATCATTTCCTAATGTTGCTGCTGTTCTGTGCAGCTTTCTAATGGGGAGCTCATGACCTGCAGGGAGGTTGCCAACAGAAGGCGGCACTGACCCCTGGAATGCGTCTGACCCAGGTAAGGGAAAGTGAGTGGTGGGCCGGGAAGTGGGCTTTGTTGGGTGGTGAGCTCTTCATATGGGAAGAGGCCCAATCCAGGGGGTGCTGCCCCCTTCTATCATGAACTGAGAAGCGTCGCAAGCTGCTGGGCTCTGGTCCACCCTGTGTGTGGGCTTTCTCCAGTGACATTACCCAAATGAGACCTCTGTCTGGCAAAGCTGTCCTAAGTGACTGACATAGCCAGGGCCACGCTTGTCTTTGGCTGCGTCATGGGAAAAAGGGCTCATCCAGTGGCTCAGAAAGGGTCTGGGTTTCACAAAAAAAGAATATGTTTTTTTCAAGCCTTTTCTCTTTCTGGGGTTTTTTTTTTCCCAAGGGAAGACGAGCTCAACATTTGTTTTTCATGGGGGATTCCAGCCCCCTCTCTGAAGTGCAGAGCCTGGACAGTGTGGACTGAGCTCCCCACTCCCAGGGCCCAGCAGCCCTGCCCTTGGATCAAGAGAAGTGTCCCCAGTTGCTTTCTTTGTTCCTGCCTTACTCACACCTCCATCTTCTGCCCTATCAGACACACAAACAGGAGCATTCATTGGAGTGATTCTGTAACTGATTTTCGGGTGACATTCGTATAGAATATCATTAGCCATTTTAAGTTTACCATCCAGTGGCATTTATACAATCGCAGTGCTGCGCAGTCATCGTCCATCTAGTTTCAGAACATTTTCATCACCCCACATAGAATCCCCCTACCAATTAAACTCTCATTCTCTTCTCCCAGCCTTCCAAGTTCTGGGCAACCATTCATCTGATTTCTGTCTCTCTGAGTCTACCTATTCTGGATACTCCATGTAGATGGAATCATCTAACATAGGGTCTTTTATTTATGGCTTCTAACACCATATTTTTTTTTTCATGGTTTCTCCATATTGTAGCATGTGTCAGTATTTCATTCCTTTTCATGGCTGAATAATCATCCATTATGTGGATATACCACATTGATTTTATCCATTTATTCCTTGATGAACATTTAAGTTGTTTCATTATTTTGCTATTGCTATAGTTTTTTTTTGTTGTTGTTGTTGTTTGTTTTTTACAAAGACTGTCACCTCTGTTTACTTTCTTTGCTGTGCAGAGAACCCAAAGCTGAAATCACTGGCCATCGACTTGGAGAAGTTTTAAAAGGGCAAGATATGCAATGTATGGACTGTGGGGCTCTGGGCTTCAATTGCTTCAGGAAGTGTTCACCTGTCCCTACAGAAAAGGATTTTTATCAGTCGCAGCCTTTGCTCCAAGGGCCTCCTTCTTTTTCTCAGTAGCATTTGCACGTCCATGGGATGAGTCAGTCTCAACTTCAGTGTGACAATGAGCCTCTCTTGCGAGTTGTCCTTCCTGTCCCAAAGCTTGCCCTCTGCTTCTTCTTGTGGCTCTCTGTTTGTTCCATGGTCTCAGAGGTTCCCATGCTTTGAGCCCAGAGCTGGGATTCGGAGTTATGATATAAGCCGGGCAACGTGGCTGACTCTCTTTGGTGTTTAAGTTTTCCTCCCTTGAAAGTGGAACCCATGGAAATGTTAAGCTGCCTTGTGGTTTTATAAATGCCAAGTGCTAAAAAAAAAAATTAAGTGTAAAATGGAATGCCTAGGTGAGGGTGATTTCAAAGAGTCTTCGCTGTTGGGCTCCCCAGGTTCACCAACTGCTCCCCACCTGGACTCTGGGCCAGCATTCCTGCTTGGGGTCCTGTTGACTCCACAGCCATCCCAGGTCAGTCTTACATTCTGTAATGTCACCAGGGCCCCACTGGTGAGGTTATAGTCCCCCCAAGGCCTTTCCCCATGCCTCCAGTCCTGGGGCTACATGTTTAGCATCACCCAGAAGTGACCCCACATATTTGTCAAGCCACAGTCTGCTGACGTGATTAAGTGATAACTCTTTCAATGTGTGGAGTGTTGTTTTTTTTTTAACCACGAAGCCCAGAGGAACCCCATGACATATGGGAAAAGCACTTCTAGCTGCAGAGCCTCTTGGGGGGGCCTGCCATCCTCTCTGGCTGCTCCTCATTGGCGGCCCCTCTAGTTTGTGGCATTGTGAGAGTTGGAGGATCAGATCACAGAGGAAAAGGTCTTCGTTCCATTCTGGCTGAGAGAAAAAGTGGTCCTTTCCCGCCCCACCAAAATACGCCCTAATGAGTTAGAAACAAAAACCTATCAAGTTTTCCTGTCACCCCAGGCTCCAGTCACCTGTTTGTTCAGGCTTTTCCTGAAGCTGTGTGACTGACACATGGGACGAAACGAGACGGAAGGTCCTCTCCGATGGGAACAGGGAATGTCTGAACTGTTTTAGGACAACACCCATCAGCCCTGACCTGTGGAAAGGGAGGAGTGTTTTCATCCCAAGGCTTTGCACAACTTTATGAGAAAAGGAACCAGGGAAACTTTCCAACTCCCCAATCGCACTTCAGGCACAAGACCAAACATGGTATGATTTCTCCAACCCCCCCACCCCCCGCCCACCCCTTCTCTATTAGCACTGCCCCAAATTGCTCAGAAGCAAAACCAAGCAGAAGTTCTTCCCCTCCACATCATTATCAGGGAAGCTTCCAGAAAGAACATGAGGGCCAGCTTCAAGAATTCCAGGGCAACATGCTTCATGGGGCCTTCTGGCTTGTGACCTGCCGTGGAAGGAATTTGGGCTCTGTGCCCACAGGCTGATGTCAAAGAGGTCAACGAGTATTGAAAACAGGGTGGGGGACTCTGTCAATAAACAGGAGGAAATAAGATTTGGGGCTGCTTTTGCAGCCTGTTGAAACACGGAGTTCCATCTTAGGAAGTCCTGCACCCACACGGGCTCACCCTGGGTCCCAGGGGTTTCCCCCTCCTTTCCCGGCTCTCTCCCACCACATGCCTATTTTCCGTGGATAACTGGGCTCATACATTCATGGTCTATTCTGGACAAAAAGCAAACAATAAGAAATGTTTCTCTGAGAAATAAGATCTGAGGGCCTTAGACCTGGCATGAAAGATGGCAAGAGTGTGGGGGAGGGACCCATCTCCCAGCCAGATCCACCCTCCCCTGCTCCGGGCTGGGCACACCCTCCCAGTCCATGTGATTTGTCTTCCCTGGGATCTTGTGAACTGCGAGTGGTCACCGTCATTTTCTGGACAAGGAAACAGCCTCAGGAAAGTGAAGTTTATGTGTTTTGTTTCCTGCTGCTCTTGAAGGATCTGAGGTATTTAACAAAAGTGTTTATGACTCAAAAGGAAAATAATCAGAACTTGATGGAGAGAGGTAGAGCAAAGGCAGAACATGGTAGGAACAATCAGCCACCCAGTAATGCTCACCAGATGGTTGAGTTTAGAGGTGGTCTTTAATTTGGCTCAAGTTTCCCCAGAAGCCAAAACAGAAGGAACACAATCTGCAGCTAGAAAAATGAAGCACATTAAATAGGAAGTAGAGGATCTAGAACTTGAACCCAGGATTTCCTGATGCCAAAGCTCATTCATTCCTTCTTTCATTCATGAGGTGGGGTGTGTGCTGCGGTGGAATGGAGGCTATGGCCCAAGTCTGAAATGAGAATCTAAGCCCCACATCCTGCCACATGGTGAAGAGAGCCACAAACGTCTGCCATGATTTGGGCCAGATGCTCCATGTTGGGCTTATTAAGAAGCAGCCACCCGGGGTTCACCACTTACTGCGTCCCCAGGGTCCCTCCTGGCCTACGTGGGAAGAGGAGGGGAGGCAGGCGGAGGGAGTCTTCTTAGCACTCAGGCTGTCTGTGTGTGGTGGGGGCTGGATTCACACCATGAGGGAGGGGATGCTTTCCCCTCTTCGCTGACACATGCAAAGACCGGGGTTCTATCCAAAGGGAAACTAGCTGGCCGGAGGTCTCCTGAACTGCAGAACCCATACCCTCACCCAGCGCTGTCACCAAAATTCAACACGATGAGGAATGTCTTGGAGAGGCCTACGTGGGCCCCCTGAAGGTGGGGGAACATGGACATGAAGACTGGTGTCCACAGTGGGCCCACTGGAATTGCTGACACCAGGAAGACTTGAATGACATGGTAGGGCAGTGTCCCTGGGAAGAGGAGGGGATAGCTCCTGCCCTACCTTGTTTCCCACAGCCCTTAGAGGGTACAAAAGTGCCTCCAAAACACGTCTTCCTCTTTATTCATTCTTAGAAGAGTGACTTGGGTAGGATAAACCCCAAACCAAAACCTCCAAGAACCTTAGCTTAGAGACTTTGAAAGAGTTGTTAAACTGAAATTCACTTAAGTCTTCAGTTTTGTTATCTATAAAATGGGCACAGGACTGACTACCACCCCCTTGTAATGGTTTGGATCTTAAATGTTCTGCAAGTCTCCTGTGTTAAAGGCTTGATCCCCAGATGATGGGGCTTTAGGAGGCGGGGCCTAGTGGAAGCAAGTTAGGTCATTGGGGGACATGCCTTTAAGGGGATATTGGGACTCCAGCCCCTTCTTCTCTCTCCTTTTGCCTCCTGGCCATTATGATATGGGCAGCTTTGCTCTTCCACGTTCTTCCTTCATGACATGCTGCTTCACTATAGGCCCCAAAGCAGCAGGGCCAAGTGACTGTGGACTGAAACCTCTGAGATAATGAGCCAAAATAAACGTTTCCTCCTTTAAGTTGTTTATCTCAGGTATTTTGTCACAGCAATGGAAAGTTGACTAGCTCCCCTATTCCTACCCCAAATTTTTGTGAGGTTTTGGCAACATTTTTTCATCATTTTGTTGTTGTTGTTGTTGTTTATTTTCTCTGACTCTGTTTTGTCCTGAGGAATATCCAGGATATACTGTTCTTGGGAATCGTAGCCCTCTTTCTTCAGGTCTGTCGCATTGGAATTTTCCAGAGGATTAAAAATTACCTTCCTGAGCCCACTGAAGGTGCTTCTGATTCCGGATGCTGAGAGGAGAGTGCGATTGAAGTCAGAGGCATTGGGAGCTCCCCAGATGACTCTGCTTTGTAGCCCATGGTGAGTACTTCTGCCCCAGGTTGCACTTGAAAATCCTGATTTTTGAGGCCTCTTGTGTTTTCCTTGTTCAAATAGCTCTCCTCTGGTTCTGTAAAATGTGTGAGATTCCCAGGAGGGTCTCACCTTTGCCTGAAAGGCAGAGTTATTTCAAAAGGTGGGTGCAGAGAGCCATGATCAGCTGCTAGCACGTCATCTCAGATGGCTTCGCTGGATCACCACAACCTCACAGGTCCCTGAAGGAATGGGGCTCAGCACAGAGGACAAGCCTACAACCTAGGGAGACCTGAACACAGCCCTGAGGAGCCAGGGCCCTGCCAGAAACTTCAAGAAGGAAGAGGCAGGAATGCAAGAGGCGATCAGTCTCCTTCATCTGATAAGCATTTACATAGTAACATGTTTCCACTTTGAAATGATTTTAACATTACAAAAAAAAGTTGTGAAAATAGTACAAAGATCTCCATATACAATTCACTCAATTTCTTCAAATATTAACCTCTTCAAAACCAGCACAATGATCCAAACCAGGAAAAATGATCCAGACCAGGAAATAAACATTGATATGAAACAATTGATCTCTAGCTTAATTTTGTAGAATTAAGTTAGAACTTAATTTCAAATGAAATCATTCAGATTTATCCAATTATCCCATGAATGGCCCAGGATCCAATCCAGCATGCTATATTAGATTTAGTTGCCACATTTCCTTAATATACTACAACCCAGCTTTTTTAAAGAATGTCTACAAGTTTAGGTTTGTCTGATGTGTCCTCATCATTAAATGCAAGCTATTCAATTTTGATAAGAATACCACAAGAAATGATGGTGTTCCTATTATATTAGTTCATTTTCTGTTGCTATAAGAAAATACCTGAGACTGAGTCCTTCAGTGAAAGAGGCTGAAAGTCCAAGATTGGGTAACCCCATAGATTTGGCCTCTGGTGAGAGCCTCATGTCTGCATCAAATCATGGTAGATGTTCTCATGGCAGGAGAGTGTGCAAGAAGGGAGGGATCGCATGGTGAAGTAGGAAGCCAGAGAGGAAGAAAAAAAGTACTTCTCTCTCAATGACTAACCATGGTCCCAGGAGAACTATGCCTATTCCTTCCCAGGGTGTCATGCTCAGTGACCTGATAACTTCCCAAAGGCCCTACATCTTAAATGTTCCACCACCTCTCACATCACCACCCTGGGAACCAAGGTTCCAACACAGGAGCCCTCAGGGTCAAAGCATTTAAACCAGGGCTCCTTCTCAGGGCATCCTTATAGGAGGTACTGTTTGCATTTTTTGGACAAAGCACCTTAGAAAAACATACATTTTGACAATGAACAAACTTAGCAGTAACAGAGAGGTGAAGCTGCATCCTAAGCCTGGCTTTCTCTGCTCTCCTGCCCTCTCTTTAACCCAAGTGATCAGCCTTTCCTTCCAAATGCTGCCTCAGTAAGCTTGCCCCCCCCCCCCCCCCCCCCCCCCGCTGCCAGGATGTGAGGACTTCTCCTAGGTGGGCTGTACTTCTCTCTGGAAGGTCTCTCATGAAAATAAGTTCACAAAGTAATACAAATGAGGTTACCACCTGTAGTGAAGCACAATTTTCTCTGGGAAAAAAGCTGGATATCATAAAAAGAACTGAATGTGGTGGAAGAAACTAAGACATTTATATTTCTGTGAGATTTGTAGCAAGGAAAATATTAAATAAACTGCCGAAAAGGTAGTTGCTGATATAAAATCAGCTCATGTTTCAAGTGGGTAGGAGTGAGCTACTTCAAAGTAGTGCAAGGAGAGAGGAGGACAAGGGGGATTTTGAGTGAGAATGAGGGCCAGGATAGTTTTTGCCTACCCCACTGGTTGTCACATAACTTTAGTATAAACTGTGCTGCTTGACAAAATCCAAGATGTGCTTGTTTTACATGCACAGCTGTTTTGCCTTGCTTGGGTCATTTTGGAACAAATTAAGAGCTTTGACATAGGAAAAGTACTCAGAGGATCAAAGATGGACTTGGTTTGGTGCTGTCGGCTGAGAGGGAGAAGAAGGTAGTCAGAGGAGTCCTTTATTCTTAGACTAGAATACCCATGATGTTATCCTTGAAGAAAAATCACGTTTGCTCCATTTTAAAGACTAAAACCAAAGAAAATGACAAAATAAGCAGAAAAAGGAAGTGAACAATTTCTTGAATCAAACACTTGTAGCATTTTGACATCTCTTAGGATCTCTTTTAATACCCACATGGAGATTTGCCATCTTATGATACAGAATATGAAAGCCCCCAGGGATAACCATTCCAATAGCTGGGTGTGTGTCCTGGTTTTCCCTCACTGTCTTGGAACTCACCACTTCATGTATCTTACTGTCGGTGCTCATCGAACTAGAGTTGGTGGGGACACTGTTTTTCTTGCATTCAAAGCTACTTTTCCTTGGAATGTGGGTGTTCGACCTGCTCATTGATCACCAGCCTTTTAAGAGTTTCTCTTGATTCCTGACTTGCTCACTCATTTGGGGGCATTCATCTCCACTGACATGGCCCTCTGCTCACCTCCCGCGTCCCTGTCCATCCTTGCCTCTCCTTGAGCTGCTTCTTCCTGTTTTCAGGTCCCTGTCTGCCTTCCTGGCTAGTTTCCCTGTGGTCCCTTCTTCTGCATTCTAGCTTGGATTTTTCCTGTCCTCGGTGGGGTTTCTCTCAACTGGACGGCATACCTCCTACAGCTTCAGCTCTCACGTGGATCCCTAATTGGGATTCTTCTTGTACTAGTCTCCCAGGGCAGCTATAACAAAGTGCCAGTGACTAGGTGGCTTAAAACAACAGAAGTTTATTCTCCCATGGTTCTGGAAGATAGATGTCCGAGTTGAAGGTGAAGACAGCCCCTGTGCTCTCTGAAGTTCCTGGGGGAATGTCGTATTCTAGCTTCTGGTGGTTGACCCCAGTCCTCAGCACTCTGGGGTTGGGGGTGAGTCACTTCAGTCTCTGTCCACCTCCGCTGAGGTTCTATCTTTTTGATTCTTCACCTGACATTCTCCTCTTCTCTCTATTACCTGTGTCTGAATTTCCCTTTTCTGGTGGGAATATCAGTACCTCAAAAGAAGGTCATATTTGGGGTTCCTAGGTAAGCAAAAAAAAAAAAAAAAAAGAAAGAAAGAAAGAAAAAGAAATCATCCTTGATGGTGGTGGGCCCTATTCAACCCAGAACACTTCTTCAATTCTGTATAACCACTTTCCTTTTAGACATTTCTTTACCAGATTATGCACTGGTATCTTCATCTCAACCTGTCAAAACTCAACCTGTCAAAAAATGAGCTTATTGCTCTATCAGTCTTCTAAGCAGAAGCTGCTTCTTTTGAGGGGACTAATGGAATCACTTTCCTTCCGGTAACTCAGGCTAGAAATGTCAGCATCATTTCTCTTCTTCTCAACCACCAACTTCCTGGCCTGGTGATCGCTACATCAGCCATGTTCACACCTGGGCCTCCTATTCACTGCATAGCACTGTCTCAGGGCAGAGCTTTGACTCAGGCACCTGGAGGGGTCAGAGAGACTATGCAAATAATTACAATGGGGTCTCTGACATGATAGGAAGGGATGGGAACTCTGGCTGAGAAGCTAGCCTCATCCAACTACTCAATCAAGTTCAGTTCCACAGCTTCCTCCACCTTGCCACAGAGTCCCTCAGATTTCCCGTATAGAACCCATATTCAACCTCCCTTGGTTTCCAGCCTGGACTCAAGTGATAGCTCATTGCATCCATGACAGCGGAAAAAGTCCTAAAATACAGACTGGAGTCTGCCATTCCCTCCTAATCATGCAAGGGCTTTCATTATCACAGTAGTGACTGGCCTCCAGGATGGGGCCCTTATAGTAGGCCATGAGGAGAGGGAGATGGGGGGCAAAGTCTGGAACTGTGTGTATTTGGATATTAAAAGAAACAGAAGGTAAGCTTTCCTCACATTTGTTATGTGCATCGGCCTGTTTGTGAGGCAGTCCCTGTCTCCTGGGGTTCTAGATAGACTGAGGAGGAGCCACAGCTTCACTGTTCAAAGTGGAATTCTAATTAGTGTTAACTAAATAAACTCTAGAATAACGGATGTTTCAGGGTCTGAAGGAGATATGAGTGATGAGGCACAAGTAGAAAGAAACCAAGTGAAAGCTTCTGCTAGACCTGGTTCAAGCCCCAGGTCAGCTGCTTTATGGGGTCACAGCCATGCCAATCACAGGAGCCCTGGTGAGGAGTTGGCTAAACAACTTCAAAGTTATGAAGAAGACTCTCTGAAATTAAATTTTCAAGACAATTTTGTTGGGTAAATGTATGTTGTGCTTTGAGGACATGCTTCTGACAGTATGAAGCCATTACAATCAGCAAGACACTGACATATCACAATCTTGACCTTATCGATTTTTATAGCTTTATGTCTTCTATAAGGTATGTACCATAACACAAAATAGTAGAACAGGAGCAGGTATATAATTTTTAAGTAAATGCACATATCCATATTAGGGTATGTACTCAGGGATTTTTTTCTTTTTTTTTTGGTACGGGGGATTGAACTCAGGGGCACTTAACCACTGAGCCAGCCCTTCTTTGTATTTTATTTAGAGACAAGTTCTCACTGAGTTGCTAAGTGCCTTGCTAAGTTACTGAGGCTGGCTTTGAACTCTCGATCCTCCTGCCTCAGCCTCCCAAGTCACTGGGATTACAAGCGTCTGGTTCAGGGCTATTTTCATGAATGGAGTGCATGATCAAAAGTTTGGAGATGGTCTGATGGTCAGTTTCACCTCCCTTAGCTCTGCATGCAAGGTCTTCCATTACACCCCCATGCTTCTTTTCAATCTTGTTTTCACTGTATCCCTCTCTGCTGGCCAGACCTATGTCCCATGCACCCTGCTGGGATGCATGTGTCCCTCCAAAAGCAAATATTGGAAACAATCCCCAATGCAACAGTGTTGGGAGGTGGGGCCCAATGGAGAGGTGATTTGGTGGTGAAGATGGAGTGCATGAGAGAAGCTGTCATCACCAGAGTGAGCTTACTATTATAGAAGTGTTTTCACTGGAAAAGGGAGAATGTGGTCTTATGTGTTCTCTTTCAATCTCTTGTTGCCCTTCTGCCATGTGGTGATGTGGGCTCTTGCCAGATACTGTCCACCTGATCTTGCATTTCCTAGCCTCTGTATCTGTGAGGAATATATTTCTGTTCATTATCAGCTGCCCAGTCGGTGGCATTCTGTTATAGTGGCGCAAAACAGACTGGGACATACCCATTTAAATACTTTGTTCCTAAGCTCTGCATGTTTTCTCTGTCAGAGCTCGTTCTCATTGCCCACTGCTACACTTTGGATGCTGAATGTCCCCCAGTAGCCCATGAATTAAAGGCTTGGTCCTCAGGGTGGCACTACAGGGAGGAGGTAGACTCTTGTGGAGGTAGGGTCTCAGCAGAGGTCCTTATGTCATTGGGGGTGTGCTCTGGAAGGGAACTGTGGGACCTCTTCCTTTTGCTTCCTGGCATGAGGTAAGTAGTTTGCTTCCCCCACAGGTTCCCTGTCAGAGCTATCCAGCCTGCCCAGCAGAGGCCCAAGGCAGTGGGGTCCACTCAGTCTTGGACTGAAACTTCCAAAATTGAGAACCAAAATAAAGCTTTTCTCTTTATAAGTCAATTTTCTCAGAGATTTTGTTATAGTACAAGAAGATGCCTAATGGTTTCAGGCAGCTTTGCATTGTTGTGACCAAAATACCTGACAAGAACAACTTAGAGGAAGGAGAGTTTATTAGGGACTTATGGTTTCAGAGGTCTGCCCATAGACAGCCGAGTCCATTGCTCAAAGCCCAAGGAGAGGCAGAGCATCAGTGGCAGAAGAGCATGGCAGAGAAAAGCATCTCATCTTATGGTGGCCAGAAAGCAGGAAGCAGGTGGGAAGTGGCCACAGGGAAGATGCACCCTTCCAGGGCACACCTCCAATCATTCACCTCCTTCAGCCATGCCCTTCTGGCTACAGTTACAACCCAGTCAGTCCATTCAAACTAGGATGAAATGATCATGTCATAGTTCTTATAATAGGACCAGTTCACCACAGAGTATTGCTGCATTAACTCAGGAGTCTTTGAGAGATGCCTCCTATCCAAATCATAGCACCAACACGTCCACACACCTTCTGCAACTTTTCCCTTCTCCCCGACTCTTACGGTGAGGTTGCATGCCATCTCTCTGAGTCTGTCTTGCTTCTCAGCCATCCCAGTGGTCCCCTCTGTTCTTGCTCACACAGTGTCCTACAGCCCTGTGGAGCATCTTACTGGAGTTGGTGGCTGGCTTGCTCAACGTGCATGTTTTGACCTTGCTGTGGGTGACTGTTCCTCATTCTCTGTCACTCCACTTCCCTATTCCAACAAGGCATTTAATATCCCTTCTATGACTTTTTGCAGAATTTGTTACTTACAGGTTCTCAAATAAATGACCTTTTATATTTGAGCAAAGTCTACGTTTTCTGTGCAAAGAGTGGGGATCATTAGTAATCGAGGAAATGATAAAATCCAGCAATCTGACACCATGTCTTATCTAGGACCTCTTTCTTTTCCTCCCCAGAATTGCTTATTAGGGAAGTGCTTATAGTGATTGAACATGGCAATCTCATATGGAACGATGAGATAAAAATAGAAGATTTTCCATTCATTCTCTCTGTGTTTATTATTTATTTATTTTTTACAAAATCCAGGTTTTAAAAGCAATCTCTCCCTACTTGCCAACAGCATTAGCCACATCCCTTGGCTAGGAGAGCATTTTTATTCCTTTCTTCAGTTCTCTATAACATGTTTTATCCATCGTTAGCATTTCTTTTTTGGCAAAGGAAAGCCTTTTTTAAAAAAAAAAACTGGATATGAATAAATTGCAAATGTTAAATGTAAATTAAATGAGCTTTTGTAGTCACTATAGCTCACATTGTACTCACCTCAGAAATGGCTACGGAGGTGACTGACAGGTGACAAGAAACCGCCAGCTTGTGGCTTTCTTGTTTGTCGGCTTCATTAGCTCTCAGCATTGCCTTAAATGACCTTCATTGCTTATACCTGGGCTGCACATAAGAACCAGACAAAGAAGTGATATCAACCATATCTCTCTTGTAGTATACTCAAGCTCAGATAAGAATATGCATGCATGTCATGTGTAAAAATGATAAAAAGATAGCGAGTTTTGGCTAAGTGATAGGACAAAAGTAGGCTCTTGGCTCCAGTTGGCAGGAGTTTGAATTGGTATAACTTTTCTGAAAGACAATTTGGAAAATGTATTAAACACCCATAAAATGTGCATCTTCTTTGATCTAACAGTTCCATTCCTTGCAATACATTTTAAATATATAGTTTTGGAGAGAGATTTAGCTACAAAAAGTTAATTTCAACATTGTTTATAATAGTGAAGAAAACTTGAAAACCACTTACATGTGCAGTAATAGGAAGTTAGGAAAATAAATGATAGTTTGCCCATACCAGGGAGTACTTAGTGACCAGTACAGATTGCATCATAAAGAATTTTTAATGATGCAATATGTTGTTAAGTGAATCAAACAGGCTATAAACATGTTCAGCTTGGTTGCAATTTGTTATTAAAAAAAAAAACAAATATGTGCAACTTTGATTTTCAAGCTTCCTCTAGCTGCAAAGAGGCTACCCTTGTTTTTGATATTTGCATCTTATGACTCTGGCTCCCATCTAGTATGACTGAAAAATGTTCTTTTTTCTTTAAGACTGCCCTCCTGTCTCTCTTCACCTTAGCCTTGTTTCATTCTTTTGCATGCCACCTCTTGTCTTGGGAAGCCAGCTTCTCTAGGCTAATATTTCTCGCCTCATGAAGATTTGCAGAAATGTAAACAATTGGTTCCCTGAATTCCCCAAACATAGGTAAAATTGAGCTGTGATACTTAATTCAACTTTCCCGAGAGGCAGGGTATAATTTATGGTGTTTGAAAGCCCAAGAAAGGAAAACTTAAAAATTGGATACTAAATGTCTGCTGCCAGAAAACCTATACTTGGGTCAGTGTCACCTGCTGAATCCTCTGCTCGCTGGTTCTTGTCTTTTCCTTCACCTCCATGCCACTGTGCGAGAACAAACAAATTACCTCTTTGTAGGACTGTCCTTAAACCATCTCCCCTCACAAGATTCTTTCCACCCATCCCACTGAGACCTTGAAGAGGGGAAAACAACTTTCCTAAAAAGAATCATAATTTGTAGAAATTAATCCCATCTACACTGAGGATAATAGCATTTACATTATTATGTAGAGTGACTGAACTAATGTCTTAAATCTCCCGGGTTCAGAGCGGGATCTTAGGTTCACATGACCAAAGGCCCTTAAAGACATCCCCTCTTCTCTACTCCACCTGCTCCCCCAAACCAAGGGGCAATTTGACCCAAAAAGAAATACCAGCTCTCATTCTGAAATGCAAGAACTAATCCTAACAATGAAAGGAAATATTGTACCTTTGTCATAGGCTTTTGTTTTTTACTGAAATTGTCAACAACGACAAAAAGGGAATTCAGTGTCAACTAAAATCCTTTTTCTATGTATATGTGGGTATAGAAAACTCCTTCAAGAGATAGACCCTAAAACATAAACAGCAATGCTCTCCAGGTAAAGAGCATTGTTATGGTTTGGATGTGAGGTGTCCCCCAAAAGCTCATGTGTAAGACAATGCAAGAAGGTTCAGAGGAGAAATGATTGTGTTTTGAGATCCTTAACCTGATCAGTGAAGTAATCATCTGATGGGATTAATTGAGTGGTAACTGAAGGCAGGTGGGGTGTGGCTGGAGGAAGTGGGGCATAGGGGGCGTGGCTTTGGGGTATATATTTGTATCTGGCAAGTGGAGATCTCTCTCTGTTTCCTGGTTATTGTGTGAGCTGCTTCCCTCTGCCACACTCTTCCACCATGATGTTCACCCTCACCTGGAGCCCTGAGGAATGGAGCCAGCTGTCTATGGACTGAGACCTCTGAAATAGTGAGCTCCAGAATAAACTTTTCCTCCTCTACAATTGTGTTGGTCGGGTTCTTTAGTCACAGCAGAAAAAAATCTGACTAATATAGGCATGTAGTTATTTACTGTATAATAAATTATTCTAAAATTTAGCTGCTTAAGACAACAAACACCATTTCACAGTTCCCATGGGTCAGGAATCCTTGGGGATGGCTCTTTAGGCATCCTCTGCTCGGGATCTCTCCAGTTCCCAAGGCTGCAGTTGAGATGGAGGCTGGTGTTAGTGAGCCCAAGTCTCAGCTGGGGAGAGAAGTGCTTTCACACTTACTAAGGTGGTTGTTAAGTGGATTCAAGTGTTGGCTGTTGGCAACTGGCAAGAGACCCTAGTCATCGCTGTGTGGGTCTCTCAATAAGATTATTTCTGATATGGTAGCTTGGTGTGTGTGTGTGTAAAGAGAGAAGAGAGAAGAGAGAGGAGAGATATCAGAGTCTTCTTGTAGCCTGGTGTTTTATGATGTCCTTTAGATCCAGTCCCAGTTTGATGATTTGCTAGGAGGATTCATATATCCCAGTATATGATCATATTCATGTCTATGATTTATAACTGCAGAGGGATAAAGCAAAATTAGCAGAGGTAAAATGTGTATGAGGTGAAGCCCAGAGAAAACCAGGCACAAGACTGCAAAAGTTCCCTCCCAGAAAAGACTTAATCCCCCTAGCAGTGAGTGGTAACATGAGTGAAATGTGTGGTCTACTCGACTGACTCATTGAAGACTCAATTCCCGGGGTTTTTATTGCAGGCTGCCCACATCAGCACCTTCTGTAGAGCACATATCAAAATTCCAGACTTCCAGAAGGAAGGTGGGTGCCTCATTGTAACCACGGTGCTTGCACAAACAGTTTAGTCACAGGAGACCCTCCTTATCAGGGAATGATGGGAAGTTTTCTTTATAAAATTCAAGTTCCTAGATGCCAGCCAAGGAACAACAACCTAAGTAGGCCTTTCTAAGGACAGCAGTCTTAGACCTGTTATGTCAACTCTTCTGCAAACCTAATCTTGGAAGCCACACCCATGGCTTCCAAGTGAGCTGGCCCTCAGCCAGGGGAAGGCATGACACAAGGTCATGCAGAAAGGGAAGCAACCCAAGGCTGTCTTAGAGATTGTCTACCACACAGATTCTACTTTTTCTCATTAATATTCTTTATTTTTCTCTCTGGTGATATGTGGTACTTTTATCATAAGAATATGCTATTAACAAACCATGCTTAATTACATATACAGCATTAGTGGAAGAAAATTAGGATTTATACAGGTACCACCCACACTCAAAAAGTGTGGATTTTTCTGGCATGTTAACACTTGTTGGTGTTTTTGAGATGGTGAATTTAGCTGTGAGGAAAGGTTGGAATGTTTCTAGTTATAAGAATAAATATTGGGTTAAAAAAAAAAGTTTATTAGCAGTAGGGGAGCTGAAGTTGGCAATGATTTGTTTGTGAAATGGCTGGATGTGGAGGCCAGAGGGAACCTCACCAGACTCCAGGAAGCTTCAGACCAAGAATAGTATTATACCTTGAAACGCTTGGCAAGAACCCCACAGATCATTGTTAGCTGCAGGCCACCATGGCACGCTGAATGGGGGCAGGATGAGGGGCCGGTGGAGGCTGGAACAGAGCACTTCTCTCTTTGGAGGTAATGCAGGGGAGAGATGAGATTTGAGAGGGAAGGAGAAGGAAGTTTTCTTTCCTCTCAGCTCAGGATTTCAGAGAGGAAGGGAGCTGAGGTAGGAAAGGAAGACTGAGAGTCCCTGAATTCTGGGACTCTCATTAAGCTTTAGAGGTAGGCAAAAGCAGGGGACCCTGGGGACTCCTGCTGTTACGCATTATAAATACAGGGGCAGGGGTGCTAAATGAGTTCTATAGACCTGTTCTCTAGAATCTATGATTCCCAAATCTGCCCTCTCACCCACAGTCATTAAAAACTTCTGTAAGTTTTTATTTTATCTTTATTTCTGTCTGTTTCTCTCTGCCTTAATCTAAGCTCTACCAGGGTAGAGATTTTTGGCTGTTTTGAATAAAAGACCCTCAATAAATATAAAACTGAATTTAAAAATTCGTTATGCCAGCACCTCACATTCCTTTCCTGGCTTCTGTTGCTCACTGGTATCTAACTAAAACTGCATATATTTGCCTTTCGACTTAGTAGATTTCATCTGTAGGACTCCATGAACTTTAAAACAGATTTGTCAATATTATGCTAAGTGAAAGAAGCCAGATGCAAAAGGCCACATATTGTATGATTCTATTTATACGAAATGTCCAGAACAGGCAAATCCATAGAGACAGAAAAATTAGTGGCTGCCAGGAACAGCAGGGAGGAGGAAACAGGGACCGATGAGTTTCTTTTGGGGGGTAATAAAATCTTCCCACTTTTGTAGTTACGTCAATTTCCAAGTTGTCATTTTGGGGTGGCATGTCCTAAACTCTGATACCACAAAATTGTATACTTTAAAACAGCAAGTTTTATGATACAACCTCAATAAAGTTGTTATTGAAAAAATTGGGTATTGATTTCCTTTGAGGGAGGGGCAGCTGATTCTTTTTACTGAAGTTTCACAGATAAATAAAAATAGGGCTTGTTGGCTCTGTGGCAAATAGCATGGATACTGGAGTCAGACATGCCCAGGTTTGTCTCTAGACTTCTTACCAGCACGTGACCTTAGGCAAATTATTGTCTCCCTGGGCCTTTGGACCTGGCCTCCTTGGATCTAATACCTAAGGCAGAGGACCATGTGGAAGGTCAACTGCACTGAACCACTTACAATGCTTACCACCATGCTTGACAGGCTGCCAATGAGCATAGTCTTTTTCTTTCCTCCTCCTATCCAAGGAGACCTGAAATGTCCCCAGGTCAGTGGAAAATGAAGTACTAGAATCTTACTACAAAGATAGGATCCATTTTCTGGCTTCCAGACTAATGCACCATTTTTTTTTTCCTACAGTATTTCAGCCTTGTTGTGGCCATTATTTGCCACAGAAAGTCATTTGCTATTTAGTCTTCTTTCTCATCACATCCAGAACAAGGCCCAACAACTGTCAGTGATTATACCTAGGGTCTACCACTGCCTTGGAAATTGGTGTTGTGGCCCTGTCAAGACAGCCAGACAGAACTCAGTCGTGGCTTGTGATTTGACAGGCAGTTCTGCAGTCCTCCCTCCCTTTCACAGCAATGTGACGGTAAATGCTTACAAACAATTCTATGGTACAAACAAACAACCTGATTTGTACTTATGCCAATTTCCATGGTGTAAATACTTTCACCATGGCTGACTTCAAGCTGCCAGTGTAGTCCCACTGAATATCACCGAATGAGGAGTTGAGAAGAGATATACACAGTCCGTTATCTCAAAAAACCACAGTTCTCTTAAAACATGCAAATGGGTCCCAGCATTGACTGCCTTTGTGGAGTAATTAAGCCATGTCTGCCCAGCAGAACTTGTAGGCAGCTTCCAAACAATTCTGCTTAGAATGAAGGAATTTTCCCACATGAATTTTCACAGTGTGACACCTCTGATGGTTTTTCTGCCTCCTGAGAACTCAGCACATGATTATAAGCTTGGGGCTAGAGTTGGAAATCTGTACAAACTTTTATTAGAGACTGGGAAAAGATCCCCAACTAAGCCTGTCTTGGAGATGTGTGTTTCCACTGTATGTGAACAGCACGTTCAGGCCATTTGGAAAGCATCAGGTACTTTTAATTGTAACCTGGAAAACCTGAGTGCATGCATATTTGACAGAATCAGAATCACACAACCAACATCTAAGGATGCTAAGGTGGAAAGCAAAGGTGTTTGCTGAGTTGGCAGCCTTACAGACAGAAGCCATGCAAACCCAAACTAATGAAGCCCTCAATCTTGCAGAGGGCTGACCCACCTCCTTTTGGGTGGCAGATTATAGATGGAGCACATTCATGGAATCCAAAGCAAATATTGATCAAGGTGAGCATGGAAATAATCTCCAATGCTGGGGTTGTTCAGAGGGAATTGAAAGATGGGCTGTGGGAGTGAAGGGCTCTGTCGTTTAGCACAAGAACAGTATACTGGGCTCATACTCTTCTAGCAGGGGGCAGGGATCAGTTAGAGCAAACCAACCGCTCTACCAAATTCCAGTGACTCCATACAGTGTGTTTCTTCCTCTCATGGCTCGCAGTTGCAGGAGTTTCTTCTGGTTAGCTGAAGGAGCTCCTCTTCTGGGCTGCTCTATTTCAAGTAGTCATTCAGAGATCCGAGCTGACAGAGACTCTGCTAACCAATATTTCCCTACCTCTGACACACAGACAGAAAATGGAAAAGCAAAGAGAAGCCATGTCTGCTTTAGAACCACATCCATTTCACTCACAGTCCTTTATGCCCCCCCTTTTGTGAGAGGAGAATTCTCTTTAAATTGTTATGATACGGGAAATTCATTCTTTTCCCCCTTATTTTTATTGGTGGGTTATAATTATTCATAATGGTGAGATTCACTGTGACATATTTGTTACATGCACATGTCCAAGAAATATAGCAATACAATTTAATTAAAATCATTCCATAGTATCTCCCCTATCCCTCCCCCAGGTCCCTTTCCTGTACTTTACTGGTCTCTCTTTGATTTTTCATAAGATTCCCCTTTCCCACTTTTCCTTTTTAAGAGGAGCAACTTGCCAAGTGGGTGAGCATTAATTGAAGACCTTATGCATTTATTGCAAGTTCTGTGACTCTTAGATTGTTGAGTAGTCCCTGGCTGGTAGCCACTTCCTAAGAACAATTCTATATGATGGAGAGGAAAAGATAGGATAGGAACAATTTTGTGGTCAAAATGGTGCTAACCAAGGGTGTTATTTTATTAAGAGAATCTTTTTTTTTTTTTTTTTGGATGAGGTAACTTTTTTTTATAGCTTTATTTTATTCATTTATGTTTTTTTTTGTGTGGTGCTGAGAATTGAACCCAGGGCCTCACACATGCAGGGAAAGCACTTTATCACTGAACTCTATCCCAGCCCTGTTAAGAGAATCTTTACTTGAATAACTTGGGCAAGTTAGCATTTTATCTCATATTTTCTTTAGGGGAAATTTTATGTTAGTCAATAAAATGTGGTACTATGTTAAGGCACTAGGTCTCCACAAAATGCACTGGATCTCTGTTTCCCTGCTGGACAGTTCTTGAGGGCATAGCCTCTCAGCTCTGGGGGAGCTAGCTTTTCACTGAAGGTCCCTTGTCCTGCCTTTCAAAACAGCTTCTCTGATTCTCAGTCCCTAGCCTCTTGTTAAATCCAACAATTTACTAATTCACTGCCCTGGGGATTTTTAATTGAAGCCTGCATGAAAAGCAGTTAAGATCTTCAGCAATTATTGGGGCAAAGTATACTCTTACTAACACCAACTAAAGCCACTTGCTAAGAATGCTAATCTCATCCATCTTTTATTCATGCTCAGAAATTTCTAGATTTATTTCCTTAGATTCAAGCCTGGAAGACAATGCACAGTAGATGACTACATTATTGACAGCTGACTTTTTGGCCAGGGTGACATCTGCACCTCAGTGCTTTGTACATGTAGTGGGACAGTGACCCACTTCATTTGTTCTCATGCTACAATTTAAAGCAGTCAGTTTAGCAGGTGGCATCAGTGTAGACTTCAGATGTATCATCAGGTAAGGTCGTGGTGCTCATGGCAACAGATGATGAGAAGAAGAGTTGTGGCTGTGGTTCACTTGCATGACACCATGCAGAAGAGCATGAGTTTTTAGTTGTCCTCTGTGTTCTGACATGAAGACTGGAAACCTCACACACTCAGGTTCTTTTGATGATGTTCCAAAAGCCTTTTGGTGAGTTTTGATATTTGTGCCTCAAGACAAGTCTTTCAGACATAGCAAAAAGGAGCATAGATTAGTGCTGCCAACTATTTCCATGTGTTATGGGCCAGGCTTTATGTGCAATGAGCAAACAGACTCTATTTTACCCTGAGACTCCATATCAAGTAAGAAATGCTTCTCCCATGGGAAAACCTCACCTCTGTACCCATTAATAGTTACCTAGCATAACATACTTGGCAACACAAAATAGCAATTCTTATACAATGTAAAATAGTTCTCTTTGCTTTCCATTTTTCCTGGGCAATGTACCTTGTCAGAGATTGATTGTCTAGACTTTAGTAATCATTCTCTAACTTGTACTCAACTAAGGTCATTTTGACCCACTTCCCTTCTGCTTGCTTGCTGCTATGCCAACCTGAAAAGTCCTGTGGGAAATACCAATGTACCCATTGCATTGTCTCGCTAACTATCCAATTCAGCTTCTGTGCCTGTTTGCTTGCAGCTACATCACCCCAGATATGGTTTTTGCCTTTAAATATCTTAAAATGCTCAAGCTTGGGGCTGTTCCTTACAGGGATTGTTATGGGTCTTGTGGGGAGCAGTCAGTGGCCGGCTAAATAATCTTCAATTTGGACAAAACTGGGACTTGGTGTGTTTTCTGAGCAACCTGTCCCCCAACACAGGCAGCTCAGTGAGTGAGTGAGTGAGTGCTAGAAATATTGAAAATTTGTGCATCAAAAATCTCTTCTCTGCATCTCACTCTCTATTGTCTTTCTGTGACTTTTTTTCCTTTCATTGTTGACCTTGATATTTTACTGTGGTAATCTTGGTGGGGAAAAATGACCTTCAGATAAACTAGGTCCCAGACATTGAACTTTTCTAAACTTAGACCCACCAGAGGTGTCTAGTTGCTGGGATGGGGTTATATGTTTGGAGTTGGTCTTTTGCTACCTGGTAGGGGTAAGAAATGGATGTCTTCCACAAGGGTCTAGAAATGTAGATTTTCTTGCAAGAATCCAAAGTAGCCTGATTTTATGGGCTCTTCACTGATCAAATGCATTTCCTGCCCCAATCAGATGATAAAAATCCAGATTCTTATGCAAAGACATAAGATCAAAATATTCAGTCATGTTTATATTTATCTTCTCTGAGTGATAATTAGTCTATCTGTTAGTATTTCCTTTACTAGAAAAGTTGAATGTTGAAAAATTCCAGAGCTTCCCCAGGTATGGCAAATAAATATCATTTCATATGTGAGCTCTAATTGATTGGTTATGCCTGTCTAGAGAGTTAAGCAGAGAAGAAATCTGATATTGCATCTACTTTCAGTATGAAAAACTAGCACAGTTGGTTAGCAATGTCTGCCATGGGCACAGGAGTCAGGAACAGTGACCCGTTTACCAAAGCTATTTCATTCAACCACAAAATATCATGTGCCTACCATATGCAAAGCACTAATTGGGGGCAAGAGTACAGTTAATTGCTGAGGCCCTGTTCTAGGTACAGACCAGTGTTCTAAGAGATGACTCTATTTGCTAGCCTTATGGACTGAGCAATTTACAGGTTTGGCAAGAGCAAATGATTCATCCTAAGCCACAAAATTAGTAAGAGAGCCAACCAAGCACAGGACCCTTGTCTTCCTACTAGTCTACCTGTGACCCTCTCACCATCACCTAGAAGAGCTATTTATAAGTAAATTTTATTAAGAAGTTTTAGTTGCTGGGAAACCTTGACCTGCTCCCATCGGTTTGGTCAAGAGTTGACCCCCAATTTAGGCTGCAGCCCAGGAGGAAGGTGACCTTCCTTCTTTCTTGGAGCCTGCCAGGCAAAATCATCCTCCGTTTTAAAAACTGTAACTGAGGCAGCAATGCCTGTGGAAAATTCTTCTTTGTTGGAGGAAAAAAAAAATAAATGTGGCATTGAAGCAGGATATTATCTAAAGACCCTATAGGGGTTACAGAGTGCCTGAGATGGGTGGGAACTCCATGGATCAAAGTATCAAATGATAGGCGGGTGAATTTTTCCATGGATGAATTCCAGGAAAAATTTCCGTGATACTTTTGTTGTCAAAGTCAGCCTGTTCCCACCCAGGGCTTTAAAGTAGGCATGTCTAGACGGGAGGTGGAGAGGCACTTGGAGGAGAGATTATTTTTTCTTGCTAGGACCCAGTTTATTTCAGCAGCTCCTGAGCTCATTTCCCCAGTTGGGGAGAGGGTGTGGGTCCCCACAGTGCGGTGTATCTAAGCTGAACTTCAAAGCACTGCAAGGGGGCTGTTCTATCTCTTTTCCTGGCCTCCTCCCACTGCCCCGAGCCTTTACTCATGGCTTTGAGGGCCCTAGATTAGGATTCCAGGGAGGACAGAGCTCAGGCCACTAGTAGGGAAGCCTTTGTTTTATGTCCAGGAAACTTTCATTCAAAGAAATCACAGAGAAGCCAATTTACATAACCATGTCAATTTAAGAATTGTTGAAAGTATTTCTAGGAAGTTAAGAATAAATCTGAAATCGATGTTCCAAGCTACCTCTATCCATGGGACGTTGTTCTGAGAAGCTCATTACCTGTCATTAGAGGTAGCAGGAGTTGTTGGGAATGCTGAAAGCCCCTCAGACAACCTTGAATATCACTGACAGACAGCTCCCATGCAGGCGCAAGGGCTTCCTGGGCTCTCTGCCTGAGAACATTCTCTGGCAGCTCTTCCTGGGGACAGGCTCAAAGGCCTGGGGAGTTAACCCCAGGAGCAATGCTCAGTTCTAAGGGACAGGAATTAGTGGAAAATATTATAGCTTACCTCCTCAACGACACCCCCATACATCGATCAGTTCTAAGGTGTGTCCACATGATCTCCAAGAGAGCCCCCAGTGGGACTGAGCTCCAGCTCTGTGAAGGAGGATGCTTCTCTTTTATGCCCCATCCATTGGCTGGTTTCCCTTTCCTATTGTTAGTCAGTTTTCCTTCTCTATAGTAAAATACCTGAGATAATTAATGTATAAGAGACGAGGGTTAGATAATTAGAAATTATTTTGAAAATTTATACTCCAATAAAATAGAAAACCTTGATGACACCAATAAATTTCTAGAAACATATGGTCTACCCAAACTGAATCAGGAGGACATACACAATTTAAACGGATCAATTTCAAGCAAGGAAACAGAAGACATCATCAAAAGCCTACCAACCAAGAAAAGTCCAGGACCAAATGGACACACATCTGAGTTCTATAAGACCTTCAAGGAGAACTAATACCAATACTCCTCAAATTATTCCGTGAAATGGAAGAGGAGGGGATTCTTCCAAACTTATTCTATGAGGCTAGCATCCCCCTGAGACCAAAATCAGACAAAGACACATCAAGGAAAGAAAACTTCAGACTGATATCCCTGATGAACATAGATGCAAAAAGTCTCAATAAAATTCTGGCAAATTGCATAGAAAAACATATTGAAAAGAAGATAGTACAATACAATCAAGTGGGATTCATCCCAGGGATACAAGTTTGGTTCAACATATGGAAGTCAATAAATGTAATACATCACATCAGTAGACTTAAGAGAAGAATCATATGATTACCTAAATGGATGCTGAAAAAGCATTTGATAAAATATAGCTCCTCTATGTTCAAAACACTAGAAAAAAATAGAAATAGTAGGACCATACCTCAATAATGTAAAAGCTATCTATGCTAAGCCCAAGGCCAACATCATTCTAAATGAAAACATTCTAATTGGAAGCATCCCCTTTAAAAACTGGAACAAGACAAGGATACCCTCTTTCACCACTTTAACATAGTCCTTGAAATTCTAGCCAGAGTAATCAGAGAGACAAAAGAAATTAAAGAAATAATCATAGGAAAAGAAGAACTCAAACTATCACTATTTGCTGATGACATGATTCTAAATATAGATAATCCAAAAATTCCACCAGAAGACTTTTAGAACTAATAAATTAATTCAGCAAAGTATCAGGGTATAAAATCAATACCTATAAAGCAAATGCATTCTTATACATAAGTGATGAATCCACTGAAAAAGAAATTAAGAAAACTACCTCATTCAAAATAGCCTCAAAAAATATAAAATAATTGGAATTGAATCTAACAAAAGAGGTGAAAGTCTTCTAAAATGAAAACTATAGAACACTAAAAAAGGAAATTGATTGAAGACCTTAGAAGATGAAAATATCTCTCATGTTCTTGGATAGGAAGAATTAATATTGTCAAAATGGTCATACTACCAAAACTGTTATACAGATTTAATGAAATTCCTACTAAAATCCCAATGAATAAGGGTGGTAAATCAGAGCAGGGAGGAAGAGCATGAGAAGAAGATTACCATTAAATAGGAATGAGAGATGCATGGGAATGGGAGAGGGAAGGGGAATCGCATGGAAGATGGAAGGAGACCCCCATTGTTATGCAAAATTACATATAAGATGGTGTGAGGAAGAAAAAAAGAAAAAGAGAGAGAGAAAAGTGTCATAGAGTGGGTAGAGAGGTGATGGGAGGGGAAGGGAGGGGAGGGGGGAATAGGAAAGGTAGCAGAATACAATAGACACTAATATGGCTGTTTGTATAAACGTAAAACCAATGTGATCCTGCAATCTGTACATGTGGAAAAAAAAAAAGAATTCATACCCCACTTGAATCAAATGTATGATATGTCAAGATCATTGTAATGTTCTGAGCAACTAATAAAAAAATTTTAAAAAATCCCAATGACAGTCTTCATAGAACTAGAAAAAGCAATCATAAAATTCATTTGGAAAAATAAGAGACCCAGAATAGCCAAAGCAATCCTTAGCAAGAAGAGTGAAGCAGGAGGCATCACAATACCAGACCTTAAACTCTGCTACAGAACAATAGTAACAAAAACAGCATGGTATTAGCACCAAAACGGACATGTAGACCAATGGTACAGAATAGAAGACACAGAGTCCAATCAACATAAATACAGTTACCTCATACTAGACAAAGGCACCAAAAACATACATTGGAGAAAGGATAGCCTCTTCAACAAATGGTGCTGGGAAAACTGGAAATCCATATGTAGCAAAATGAAATTAAACCTCTATCTCTCACCATGCACACAAAACAACTCAAAATGGATCAAGGACCTAGAAATTAGACCAGAGACCCTGAACCTAATAGAAGAAAAAGTAGGCACAAATCTTCATCATGTCAAATTAGGCCCTGACTCCCTAAATAAGATTCCTAAAGTGCAAGAAATAAAATCAGGAATCAATAAATGGGGTGGATTCAAACTAAAAAGCAAAAGAAACAATCAATGAGGTGAATAGAGAGACTACATTTTTGGGGAACAAATGTTTACCACATGCACATCAGATAGAGCACTAATCTCTAAGATATATAAAGAACTCAAAAATCTTAACACCAAAAAAACAAATAACCCAATCAATAAATGGGCTAAGGAGCTAAACAGACACTTCTCAGAATAAGATATACAATTGATCAACAAATATATGAAAATATGTTCATCATCACTAGCAATTAGAGAAATGCAAATCAAAACTACTCTAAGATTTCATCTCACTCAAATCAGATTGGCAGGTATTAAGAATACAAACAACAATAAGTGTTGGCGAGGATGTGGGGGAAACGTCACACTCATACATTGCTGGTGGGACTGCAAATTGGTGCAGCCAATATGGAAAGCAGTATGGAGAATCTTTGGAAAACTGGGAATGGAACCACCATTTGACCCAGCTATCCTACTCTTTGATCTATACCCAAAAGACTTAAACATAGCATACTACAGGGACACAGCCCCATTAACGTTTATAACAGCTGAATTCACAATAGCTAAACTGTAGAACCAACCTAGATGCCCATAAGTAGACAAATGGGGAAGCTATGGTATAGATACACAATGGAATATTAGCTTTTAAAGAGAATAAAATTATGGCATTTGCAGGTAAAAGAATGGAGTTGGAGAATATTATGCTAAGCGAAGTGTGCCAATTCCAAAAAATTAAAGGTCTAATGTTTTCTTTGATTAGTGGATGATGATCCATGATGGGGAGGGGCCATGGGAAGAATGGAGGCACTTTGGATTGGGAAAAGGGGAGGGTGTAGAGGGATCATGGGAGTAGGAAAGATGGTAAAATCGGAGGGACAGCACCATTTGTGCGTGTCTAAACCATGCACAACCAGAAAATTGAAATTTTGTGCTCCATTTGTGTACAATGAATTGAAATGCATTTTGCTGTTATGTATAACTCAGTAGAACAAATTTTAAAATTTTTTCAAAAAGACAAGAGGGTTATTTTGACTCACAGAGGGTTCCAGTTTACAATTGGTGGACCCTGCAGTTTTGAGGCTGTGGCAGGACAGCATATCATGACGGGAATGCATGGATGAGCAAAATGACTCACCTGATGTCCAGAAAGCAAACAAGAGGAGAATGAGAGAAAGGGGCTGGTGTCTCCCCACACTTTTAAAGGAGTGCACGCTTCCAATGACCTCAAGCTCTCCTACTAGACCTTTTAAAGGTCTCACCGCTTTCCAATACCCAAAGTCTGGTCTCAGAACCAGTTTGGGGGGAAAGCTCTGTGTCTGCTCCTGCTGGATCTGCAGTGTGTGGAAGGAAGAGGAAGTTGTAGGACAGCACTGGAGACCAAAGGGTGCCGAGGTAGAGCTGATGGCATGGCCTCCTCTCTCCTCCTAGCTGGAGGGCGTGACCTCTCCAGGTGGGAAGCACAAGATCGTGAACAAAGTAGGCATCGCAGCCTGACAGAGATATCAGGTTCACCCAAAGAAATGCAATCATCACTAAGCACAGCCCCTGCCTTGGCAGGAGTGAAGGGCAAGAGCTCCGTCTCTGGGGCCACTCTTAGGATCCTCACCTGTTCCCTGAAACACCAGGTGGCCTCTGGACCCAAAG
This sequence comes from Callospermophilus lateralis, assembly GCF_048772815.1. Taxonomy (NCBI): domain Eukaryota; kingdom Metazoa; phylum Chordata; class Mammalia; order Rodentia; family Sciuridae; genus Callospermophilus; species Callospermophilus lateralis. The sequence goes on along the minus strand of NC_135307.1, from coordinate 74,412,320 downwards.
CAGCTCTGGTCCTGATGGCAGGTTAAATGCTGCTGGCTGGTTTGGGAAGGCAGGCAGCTTGCCGTGGCTTCTCTTATGGAGAGGGGTGTGGGCAGAGGGAGGGTATAATGAAGAGATAATCTTGGTCTCAAGGGGTAGCTGTGAAAGCAGTGTTCCTCTTCCCTTTTAGTAGCCATGTAAGCCATCTCCTGGGAAATGAATGGCCCATCCCAAGACGTATGGTTTATTTGCCTGGGGTGGGCAGTGGACAGTGCTGCTGGCTGGCACCCCCCCGGATTGTGGTTGCAGACCAAAGCAGGCTGACTGTCTCCCCTTCTTCCTGTATCTGAGGTTGAATGTGACTTCTCAGATGTCTTTGTCTGTCATGATTTGGGTGCCACAGTAGGAGGGCACTGTCACTTGCCCCCAGTCTGGGTTGGAGACTGTTGACCCCTGCTGCTTGATGACAAGTATGGGGGTCAGGCTCAGTGGGGTGGTGTTGGCAGGGACAGGAGGAGGAAGGAAACAGGGAAGGAAAGAATCCTTTTGAAAATAATAGTTGTTATTTGAGAAAGAAATGATCATTTTTCTGGTCTTTTCCATCAGCTTTTCTGTGCTTTCATCCCTTTTCCATTCCCCCCCCACCCCCACCAGTCCTTCCCCATGCTCTGGGCTCCTCTCCCTTCTCTCAGGGCCCTTCTAGGCTGGGAAACTAGTTAGTGTTGGAAATGCCCAAGAGCAAATGGGCTAACAGGTTGACAGGGACAATAGCTAATGCTTTTGGGTGCCCACTCCATGCCAGGTGCTTGCTAAAGTTTGTATGGGATTGTTTTTGTCGAATCCTCTCAACAATCCCAGGAATTAAGCATTATAATTATTTCTATCTTTGAGATAAGAAACCTAAGCACAGAGAAGTTAAGTAACTTTCCCATGATCACATAACAGGTAAGGAGTGGGGTCAATATGGTCTCATAAATATTTGTTCAGCATCTACTAAGTGCCAGTCACTTGAGCTAGGTGAACAAGACAGGCTCCCCCTCTAGCATATGATTACATACCTCCCCCCCCCAAAAAAACCCCATAAACAAACAAACCCTCTACTAGTGATTAGTGCCATGCAGAGGCCTCAAATGGACCGATGTGGTGAAGCCACTGGGTGGTTACTTGAATCTGAGAGAGCAGAGCAGGAAGGCTTCTCAGAGGAGGTGACATTTAAGCTGCAAGGTTCAGACAAGGAGCCAGCCTCTAAAGATGATGGGGAGGGGAATTTCCCAAACAGCTGGTGCGGACAAAGCCATCTTTTGAGAAGAGGGGAGTAACTCTGTGAGAGGAGGCTGGGGCAGGAGGGGGCCTTCCAGGGTCTTCAGTTAATATTCTTCATTTAATTAGGGTCTTTCAAACTGAAAGGGGCCTCGAAGCTCTCCAGTAGAAATCAGGAAGAAAGGGACCTTTTCACATTTTAATGTCAGCTTTATGGATAGGGTTTGTGGTTAATAATGTGATGGGGGCGCCCAGCAGGGGTGCTGGTGCACACCCAACCTGCTCCCTGATCTCTCTGACCTCATGCAGGAAGCCAGGCAGTTTTCAGGATGGGATCCATGGAGAGGTGGTGGGAGGGCATTGTATCAGACTTGTGCCACCTCCACGCCTGGCAGGACGGGGCCCATGCAGCTCTGGGCTTGGTGCCAGTTCCTCTCATTGAAAAACAGTAGGACTGATTGCAGTGATGTTTTGCAAAGGAAACAAGGGAAAGAACGTGACGTGGGCAGAGATTACAGCTCACGATATTTCAGGCCCAGGCTAGTTCCAGTAGCGAAGGTTCAAATTCCTCCCTGAGACTGCTTCCAGGAAACCCCAGGGTGTGAAACTATAGTGCCAGATGTTCTAGTAAAAGGAAAACCTCCCAGAACAAATAATAACAATAACAGAAGGGCAAATTAATCCTGTAGGTGGGAGAGAGAGAGAGAGAGAGAGAGAGAGAGAGAGAGAGCACGCTCCAAGACTGCACCTTGCAAGCATCGGGTGGCCCTGCACAGACTCCATATGCTACATGTCATGTTTCTTTTCATCCTGAACACTTTTCCTCCCTGTGGTTCATGGGACAAGCCCCTTTGAACTGCCAGGTGCTGGTCATGAAGAGGCAAGCAGCTGAGGAAGGGGATTCACAGCCTCCCACAAGCAACACATTCCACACACTATTCCTGATGGGTTGTGGACTTATTGCCCAGGCACAGCTTACTATGGGTTGAGAACTGACTCTGAAGGTGGAGATATGTGGCACATAGGCTAACAACACCCCAGGGTGCTTGTGTGGAACACTTGTCCCAAAAGAGACAGAGGTGTGACAAGTGCTTTGAAGAACAAATACCTGAGAAGAAGGAGAGAGGTGTGTGTGTTGGGTCGGGGGGCGGGGCTCTGAGGAGCTGTTAACTAACATTATCTACCTTGGCTACTTTAAAAGCATTTCTAGAAAACTGTCAAGTTCACATCAATCCCCTTGGGAGTCTGCATTTTCCTTTTTGCTTAAGTCTTAATGGTTTCTAATAAAACTATTACAATTTGGGCAGGGTTACAATTTCGATGGCATGGGCTCTTCTAGAACTCCACAAATTTGATGATGGAAAGACATCTAAGTGGGGGGGGGGGTCACAGATTTGTATGGGGACAAATAGGGCCTCCATGCACAGGTTTCTTTTTTTTTTTTTTTTTAAAGAGAGACAGAGAGAGAGAGAAAGAGAGAGAGAGAGAGAGAGAGAGAATGAATTTTAATATTTATTTTTTAGTTTTAGGCGGACACACATCTCTGTTTTGCATGTGGTGCTGAGGATTGAACCTGGGCCGCATGCATGCCAGGCGAGCGCGTTACCGCTTGAGCCACATCCCCAGCCCGCACAGGTTTCTTTTAATTGGAATTATTCTCAGAGCATTTGGTGTGACCTGCATTGTGCATCTCCTAAAGGTAGAATAGAATTCCCTAATATACATGACTACTATGGTTTGAATGATGGTGTCCCCTATAAAATCCATGCAGAGACTTAATTCCCAATGCAACATTTTTAAGAAACATGGCTTGGGAAAGTCATCAGGTCTCGAGGGCTCTCTCCTCGTGAGTTGGATTAGCGTTCTGTTTTTTAAAAAAATTATCTGTTCTTTTGAGGTATATACATGACAGTAGAGTGCATTTTGACATATTCTACATACATGAAGTATGACTTATTCTAATTAGAATGCCATTATGACTTTTGTGGGTAATTGGATTAGAATTCTTTTAAAAGAGTTTGAGGTTGAGCTGCCTTTCTACTTTGAGGATATAAAAGATACAGCACAAGGTGCCATCTCGGAAGCAGAGAGACTGGGCCCTCACCAGGCACTGACCCTGCACTTGCCTTAAGACCTAGATTCTTCAGCTTTCAGAACTATGAAAAACACATTTCTGTCATTTACAAATTACTCAGTAGTATTTTGATATTGCAGCAGAAACAGTCTAATACAATGATTATAAAGACATTTTGGAGGTCTAGTGTTCTGGGAACACTTTAACACTGTTTTATTTATTTTTTAACATTTATTTATTTGTTTGTTTGTTTGTTTGTTTGTTTGTTTATTTATTTATTTATGTGGTGCTGAGGATTGAACCCAGTGCCTCACACATGCTAGGCCAGCACTCTACCACTGAGCCACAACCCCAGCCCCTAGAACACTGTTTTATATTATTGATACTTCCTTCACAAATTTCAACCAACCATCTTGATTTCCTAGCAGTGCCTTCTTGATGGTGGAAGATTCAGTATGATTTCATGAAAGTAATCTGGAATACTTGAGGGTACACAAATCTTTTGGTACATAAGAAGGAATCTCTCTGAGCTGGGCGTGGTGGCCCATGTCTGTAATCTCAGCAGCTGGGGAGGCTGAGACAAGAGGATCGCGAGTTCAAAGTCAGCCTCAGCAAACAGTGTGGCACCCAGCAACTCAGCAAGACCCTGTCTCTAAATAAAAAATACGAAATAGGGCTGGGGATGTGGCTCAGTGGTCAAGTTCCTCTGAGTTCAATCCTTGGTACCAAAAAAAAAAAAGAAGAAGAAGAAGAAGGAATCTCCCTGGATAGAGCTTGTGGTTTAACCCACTAGACAGAATCTCCGTCATAGGATCTTTCAACAATAGAAATGGTCCTTTGCAAACTGTGAAGGTTTGGATCAGAAATGTCTCCAAGTCTCATGTGTCCAGAGGTGGGGTTTTGGGACGCAATTGGATTATGAGGGCTACATCAGTGGATTAATCTTTTGATGACTGAGTGGATTACTGGAGGGGATTGGAGGGGGTGGGTCACTGGGAGAGAGCCCTGGAAGTTTCTCTCCTCTCCACCTATTCATCTCCATGTCCCCATTTCCCAGATGCCATGATCTGAGCAGCTTTCCTCTGCCCTACTCTTCTGCCATGATGTTCTGCCCTCACCTCAGGCCCAGAGCAATGGAGTTGGATGACCATGGACAGAAGCCTCTGAAATTGTCAGTCAAGACGAATCTTTCCTCCTCTAAGTTGCTTTAGGTATTTTTGTCACAGTAATGAAAAGCTGGAGAGATTTGAGTGATATCATTCAAAAAAGAGAAATAGGAAGAGATAGCAAAATAAATGATTTGTTCTGAAAACACACACACACACACACACGCACACACACACACACACATTTCTAAACTTGTTGGCAATAGGGAATCAACCAGACAATATCTGATGATTTCTTTCACATGAATCTTCTGGATATGGAGAAATGTCTGTGACCACTTCACCTCCATCAAACTAACAAAGAAACAAAAAAGGATGTTCTACGCTCTTCTCCTTCTTTCTCAAATATTTCACTAGAATTACTCTAGGATTGAGAGAGGTTCATGAAAGGCTGGACAATTTCTAACCAAACTCATGGACCACCACTCTCCTTGAGCCCTGAACACATATAACTTTGAGAGTAGAAAAATCCTGGATGCCAGCTAGATGCTGGCTTCATTCATATAAGCTCTCGGCTCCCTGGGTCATAGGTAGTTAGGAGGCCAGCCTGGACTCGAGGAAAGAGTGAAATTTGAAAAGACAATCTGCGGAAAGCTACTGCACCTGGAAGACACTGCAGAAGAATCCTTCTTAAGGCCTCTGCGGGCTGAGCAGCTGAGACAAGCCTCCAACTCAACCGTGCCTTGACAACCTTTGTATGGTTCTTCTCAATTCAGAGGGAATCGCTTGTTATTTTGTTTAGCTCATTCAACTCTGTGATTCATGCAAACTGGAAGCATTCTAACCCAAAAAAATCATGAAAAATATAGCAGCTATCTCTATTTTTTGCTTAAACATTCATTTTGGCTTGTTCTTTTAGGACTCTGGAACTAGCCCCCAAATTTAAAGGACATCACAGAATCATAATGATCGCGACTCACATTGAGAGGTATTTCCGCTTTTGTGTTTGGAGAAGGGAAGATTTCTTACACTGATTGGAAAAGAAGATGAATTCAAATGCAAATCCTTTTGCCTACATGTGGGATTAGAGGAGGTGTACATTATAACAATTTGAATACCCATTTAAATTCAACCGTATTTGTCTTCCAAGATTTTTACTCACATCTACTTTCTGTGTGTTTGCCATCCAGATAAGAAGAATTTGGGGAGCTTTAAAAGTAATTTCTCTTTTTATACCCTGAGTTAGGCCCATGGAAAAAGTTCTACAGATTGAGAATGGCCATATATTTTGGTTTCCCCAGGTAGTCCTGGTTAATGCTTGTTGATTGATTAGTGATTGTTCATTTTTTTTTAGCTCTCCTTTTCACTCTGCTAAGTGTCCTGTTTGGATGATACATCATGTGAACTCCCTACTCATGAGTGGGAGAAGTGAGAGGTGGGAGAAATGCCACAGTTGGCAAATCTCTGACTATAAATGGATGCTTCTCAAAGGAATTATAGGCTCTTAGCTGTATGTATATCAGGCGTATGCAAGAGTGTAATTAAGGACATAATAAAAACAAGCCTCTGACTCAACCTTTTGGGTTGCAGACGACCCAAAGGGAATGGTGTGAGTCTTGGGACATCTGAATGGAAACAACTTCCAAGTGATGTGAGCAGGATGCAGAGAGAATTGGAGGTGGTAGCATTGATGAATGAGAAGCTATGGCTGCATCAGAGGCTGCATCATAGCAAATCTCATGATCTGCTTTCTTTCGATTCCTAATGTTTTATACCCAACAAATCTTACATGTAGGAATAACAAAGGGCAAAAGCCCAAGAGACAGGAAGCAGTTGGCTCTGTAGGGCCACACTGTCATTATTGGACATCTGTTTTCTACTCTTCCTGATTTGAACTTGAAAGTCTTCCCCTGTTCCCTCATTGCTCTTTGCAGGAAGCTCCATCTCTTCCAGTCTGACTTGTCTTTGTTATAAAAGTTGTTATGCTAGTTAAAAATTTATGGTTTCATGGTCCCAAATTCACCCTTTGCCCTTCCATATCTGCTATGCCACACTGGGGGGAATTACTTTATCATTTCATTTCTCCTTTACAACAAGCACTGTTAAACTCTATCTTAGAGTGTGCCTAAAGGACACTGCAGGACAAAGTCTTCAGGACGGTTTCTGCTGCTGCTTGTTGATGGTGGGGTGGGTGTAAGGACATCTAGTGGTGCTTTGCCCTTAGCCATGAGCTCAGAACCCTGACAACCTTGTGACCAGACTCTCCCTGGTGATCTCCTTCCTATAGCCTTCACCTTCTGGACACCATGCACTCCAGGCCTCCTGGGCCCAGTGATGCCCCAACTCCCCTGTCCTACTGAGTATCTTGCCTGCTCTCTCAGGGTTACTTCTGCTTGCCTGATGACTGTGACCAGCTCTGGTGGAGGTAACCCAGCAAATCACTCTGCCACCCAATGAACTGACACTCTACACTTTAATGGTCTGAATCTCAGCCTCTTCCATGCTCACCCTTTTTTAGTATTCTCCCTCAGCCATAGGATACCCTTCAGAGTTCTCATGATATTTTATAGTCATTCTCCTGTCATGGCTTAATAACTCTTCATGGTAAACATTTCACCTTTGAGGATTTATTAAGAATTTATTGTTAGAACCAAAAAAATTTGTTAAAATTTAAATGTGTAATATATACTCATGTTGAAAACTTCAAACAGTATAGGAAGTAAATTGAAAATTGAAAGTTTTCTCTCCTCTCTCTTCTCCTCAGTTTTGTTTTAAAATCATTTCTACTTTTCCACCATAAAAAATGTTAATAGGGTCTAATGCACTCTTCCTACAAACTTTCTGTACATACATAAGCATACACAAAACCTTTAGCTTAAAAAAAAACATGGTTATTCTCTAAACACACTTTTGAATCCTTTTTTTTAAAAGTTAATATAAATTGGCTATCTTTCCCTATTACATGTCACATTTTTAAAGACTTTATTCATTCACTGTTATTTTTATTTCTTAAGAAATACAAGTATATAGTTATTTTTAACTATCAAACATCATAGAGGCATTAAAAGAAAGGGAGAAGCTTCCTGAAGTACCACTAACTCCTTTTAATCATTTGGATACCACCTTAGAGTCAAGCACAGCATAACAACATTTCAGTCAATGATGGACTGAATATACCCTGGTAGTCCTATCCAATTATGTCACCCGGTGACATCATAGCTGTCATAGTACACTCTATGATGGCCACATGATGACAAAATAGCCTAACAATGCATTTCTCAGAACAAATCCCTCCCCCCACTGAGTAATGCATAACTGTAATTTTAAAAATACATACATTTACACACACACATACACATTTATTTCTTTAAGACAGTACTTATTAATTCCCTATTGAGTAAAGTGAGGGAATTTAGAAGATCCAGCATTATTCAGTTTCCACTACTTTTGCCCTTTCTGGGTTTTGGGGGTCATTATATGACTTTCACATTGTCAAGATGTACGTGGTGAGCTCTGTTGCATTGTTACAATCAAGCTTTCTGCTTTGTCTGTAGGAAGATTCTAAAGTAGAAAAGCAGCAAATAACTTGTAATATAATTATGTCATTAAAATTCCACATAGAACCAACTTGTAAAAATACAGCTTTAATGAAGGAAATGTTATACTGTGCCACAGAAAGAAGAGAATGTCTCAAGCCAAGTGTATTATTTTTTTCTTACATTGGAATAATTACTTACTTTTTTCACAGTTTAGTTTGTACTGTATCTGCAGTGATTTTTTTTGAACAGGCTTAATCTTTTCCCCTGGAGTTTTAAATCATTTTTCTTTTTTCTTCTTGACTGAAGAAACTTGTCGTTAGAGCTTCCAGGTTCTCAATCATAAGTGGAACCCTCTCGTTCTTGAAGACCTGCACAGAGCCTTCTGACCTTTTGTTTTAATTTGGATCTGTTGTTTTCTAAGTTGAAAGCATCCTACGTTTTCTTTTCACTGGGTTCTCATAGATCATTTCCCCGCCAAGGAAACATTTATTATTCTTTTGTTGTTGTTGTTTAACTCAAGGCTATTGTTGAATTGTTACTGGACATAGTATGCGGTGACATTCTCTGCATTGCTAGATTTCTGAAAATAGCTTTATTGTGCCTACCTGACAAATATTTGCCTGAATCCAAAAGTCTAGTGTGTCAGCCTCGACCCAATCAGGAAACAGAAACCACACAGTCATTTGAACAGAAGCAGTAATATAGAGAATTATTATTGCTAGCCGAGAATGAGGAATTGTCCAGCAATAAGAGAACTCCAAAGAGTATAGGAAAGCACATATAAGGAGCAGTTCTACCTCTGCTATGAGACGGAGCAGCATCCTGGAAGAGCCCCTCTCTCCTTCCTTCTAGCCAGAGGTTCAGGGCTTGCTGGAGAGAGCAGAGCCATGGCTCACTGAATGCAGAAAAGTTGCTGTAGCGCCTGCCAGTTGGAAATCCACCTTCTAAGGTGCTTCAGAAAGCTGCCACGGGGAAGTGTCTCATCAGAGGCACTGTGCTACAAAACTGCTCAGAGGATGATTCCAGGGGAACCTGGGGCCACTGAGTGCTCTGCCAGCTTTGCACAACAAAACATGGGTGCTGGAAAGCTACTCATTCTGCAGAAGCTTGGTGCAGAGGAGACTGGCCTGTGCAGCTGGAGTACTGGGAAGAAGCAAAACCAGGAAGCACCCTGACCTACCCCCACGATGTCTTTCTAGTGCCCTCTGCTGGCAATGCTCCAGGCAGGAAATACGTTGAAAGGGCCCAGATCCATTTTCACAGAGCAAGCAAAAAGGGAGAATTTGAAGCCAAGCGGTAACAATAACTCAGTAACTAGTACATCTGGGTTTAGAAGCATGTTCTTAGACTGTTGAAGGATTTGCTCTGTTATCTTCTGATAGTGGTAAAGATGAGAAGTCTGATGTTATCCTATATTCCTTCATGGGTAGATTAAAATAAACTAAAGTTTAAAAAATTTTGGTATATCTTTAGAGTTTTAAAATTTCATTAAAGCTCTGTGTCAATTCCTTATTTCAATTTCAAGATGTCAATTCCTTATTTCAATTTCATCTGCTAGAGATTGTGTGGGTGCTTCCCACTTAAAATTCTTCCATTTGCTTATCTTATTATTTTCTCAGGTCAATTTCTGTATTCTCTTGTGAATTCCCACTAAGCAGAAGTTTGACCTCCTGCTTTGGTCTTCTCTCTCTTTTCAACTTTGTTTTCAAACTTTCTCTTTGTGCTCTGGTTGGAAGCTCTGTGAAATTCCCTTGGCTTTATATTTACAGATCATCAGTTTGGCCTCAGTCACGTCTATGTTAACTTCACTCCTCTGTTGAGTAATTTTGTTTTGACAATCTCATTTTAAATATCCATTTACTCTTTTTCCCCCCATAATTCATTTTCATAATAGCATTCTTATTTTATAAAAGCAACATTTTCTTGAATCTTTCTGAGGATACCAACTTAAAATTTTTCCATTTTATTCCTTGAATTTCCTGTTTTCTGAAGGGTTCAGTTGTTTTTTCTGTCTATTTGATCCTTCCATTTCACATTTCTGATTTTCCTTTAAAAAAAACCAACTATCTTCTTCAAGATTCCTTTTACTTATTGACGAAGGACTTGTAGTGATTGATGTTGGGAGTAGATGTGTGCTTACTCTGTAGTTGTTAGGAAAGTTTTTCCAACAGCTCCTTAAATGGGATGGTGGGCTGTAGACTTTGTGCTACCAACTTACCCACTGTGTCCCCTGGCTGCAAGAGTACAAATTGAATCCCCCAAGAGGACTGGCAAGTGGTGGCTACTCCAACCCTTTGTAGGAGATGAACTTAGCATCTTGAAATCCTTCAATCGAACTGTAAAGTTTCATATTCTCAATGTGCAGGAGGGATTTCTGAGTTGATTAACTGTTTATCACACACCTACTTTTAAAAATGTTATATCTCCAGACTGGGGATACAGTTCAATTGATAAGAGTGCTTGCCTCATATGCACAAGGCCCTGGGTTCAATCCCCAGCACCACAAAGCAAAAACAACAACTAAATAGTTATATAGTGTTTAGTATCCTATTTTGGAAAGCAATGTCTTATCAAATCTTGTTTTCTCAGTTGAAATCTTTCATTTTATTTTTATGTGGGAGATATCTTTGAACATTTACGAATATATCATTTATATATGATAATGTTATGGTTTGTATTAAGTCATCCCCCAAAAGGCCATGTGCTAGTGGCTTGGTCTCTAGCCTGTGACCCTATTGGGAGATTATGGAAGCTTCAGGAGGTAGGACCTAATTGAAAGAGGTTGATCATGAGGGTGGGCCTTTGAATGGTGTATTTTGTATTTTGTCCCTGGGCACACACACTCTCTCTCTGCTTTTCAGCCACCATGAAGTAAGCAGTTTTGGACCATAGAAACAGGGTCAAATGATTATGAAATGAAACCTCTTCAACTGTTAGCTAAAATATATCTTTACTTCCTTAAGTTGATTTTCTCAGGTATTTTGTCACAGTAATGAAAAACTGACAGATAAATTTCTAAAACCGTGTCAAAGGGCGTTCAATCTTAACCCTGAGGCTCTCTGGCTTGGCCTGTGGAAGTGGTTGTGTTAACTCAATTATTAGCCATCTCAGGGCTTTTAAACAAATGTAGTCATTGTCTTATCCCCTACATACACTTCCTTAAGTGACTGCCCAGAATCAACTATTGGCAGGGGGACATAGGTTTCATGCTCTCATTAGCTTCATCCTTGATTTGCTGTGTGACACTAAGAAATAATTGTAACTGCTCCTGTTGGCCAAGGGTCTTATTGGCCAGGTGCTATAATAATACATGTTTCTAATTACTTTTCACAACTGTGGAGCAGAAAGAGACTAAAATTATGAACAAGGTTAAATGTCTTTTCTTGTGTTTGGCAGTATTTCCTTTTTTATCTTCAATTCTTTTATTCACTCAAAATTGGTTTGTTGGCTTTATGCATACTAATTCATAAGAGCTCAGGTTTGGTCTATCATATGAATTGCAAATAATTTTTCATGGTTGCTATTTGATTTTTTTTCTTTTTCTTTTCTTTCTTTCTTTCTTTTTTTTTTTTTTTTTACTTTATTCATGTTCTTTTTTACCCAGCAGAAAATGAATTTACCTCAATTTTTATTGAGGTAAATCCATCAACTATTCCTTTATAGGCTTGGAGTTTTATGTCATGGCTATAAAGTCCTTCTTAACTCCATTATCAGCCTCAGGATGATTAGGGGAAAAGTACCCATGATTTCTTCTAGTACATTCACGGCTCCTTTTTAAAATGTTTAATGCTTTGCCCATATGGAATCGGAGTAATGTATACAAATCTAACCTATTTTTCTTCCAGATGGTTGGCCAGCTGCTCCAGCATCATTGAATGATTAATATGTCTTATCTTCATCCATTAGAAAAGTCACTTCTATCATATTAAACTCAAATGTGAATTTGGTGTTATGTTTACACCACTTATTCTATTTCGTTGATGTTTCTGTCAATTAATTCATCATACCAAACTTTTTTTTTATTGCTGTAGCTTTATTATCAATTTAAAACATGGTCCAGCTCTATTCCTTTTGCTTCTGTTTCAGAGTTTCATGGTTTGTCTCTTATGTTTATTTTTTAAATAGATGCTTTTATTTTAAATGAACAAATTCCAATAAAATTTTTGTTAGAATTTTTATTTGATAGCTTGGAATTTACACATTTAATTAGAGGCTATTCCTTCCTTGGCTAAAGATGCTTTCTTCTTATCTCTTGGTATCCCTTCATTCTTTGATAACCCCCAATTGTCACATCTATGACTTTTGGGATTAAACAGATTGCTGGTGATAATTCTGTTGGGACAATAGGTGCAGATCAGGCCTACCCTGGGCAAACCCAGATGGTTCCCTAGTTAACAGACCCTTTTCTTTTAAAAAAAATATTTTATTTTAGTTGTAGTTGGACACAATACCTTTATTTTATTTTTATGTGGTGCTGAGGATTGAACCCAGGGCCTCGCACAGGCTAGATGAGCGCTCTACCACTGAGCCACAACTCCGTTCCCAGCCCCTTTTCAATTTACAACTTTTCACCTTTGTGATCCATGGTATCAACTATGACCTCTGTGTTAATGATTTCAGAATGTGCATACTAATTCTCTCTTGATCTTCTGATTTATATTTCTAAACTCTATGCCAAATATCTCACCACATGGCCCACTGTCCCCTCAAAATCAAGCTGGATTCAGCTTTCCTGCAAAATGGATGCTTCTTTTCTCATCTCCTGGTCAAGTTAGCCATTCAGTTTTGTTTTGTTTTGTTTTCCTAAATGATGTGACCATTTATTCATAACATTTGATACATAAATTTGTGATGGAAATAAAATTTGCTATAGTACCTACTATGTTCTAAGATTCATATAATACATGTAAAATGTTCTGTTCACTGTGACCACATAATGAATGTTAAACTGATAAGAACAGATACTACACTTGATCTTAGCCAAAAGGCTGAGAATCGATGTGATCACATAATGAATGTAGGATAGTGTTATCTCCATTAGGTCACCTATGTGTTGCTTATCCATGGGCTAAGCACAGAATAATGCTAAAGTAAACCTTAGAGTAGAAGAATCTGATCTTACCTGACAAATTTAATCAAAGAAATACCAGAAAACCTTCAGTGTATAATATATAGAGATTCCATGAAGGGGTGTGGGCAGATAAACCATATGAATATATATTGATTGGAGAGATAGATAGATAGATAATAGAGACAGGTGATTTTGGTGAAATGGAATTATACCGAAGTAGGAGATGATTCTGTATTTCGACATTTACATTTTATCAGTTTAGCCTGTTAAGAGTATATTGAACAGAGAGAGGCACATCCCCGAGTTTGAGTTTCAGTTCTGCTTATTCATCATATGTCCATGTGCAAGTTATTTAATCTCTGAGCCTCAGTCTATTTCATCAGCTAAAAATATTAACCTACCAGAGGTGATTAATTCTTTATATACACTTTACTAGGCTATGATGCCCAGTTATTTGGTCAAACACCAGTTTAGATGTTAGCCATCCGGTTTGGAGAGCTGGAAATCTTGCTATGATCTGGAATCCATCCCTCTGTCTCCTTAGGCACTGGTGTTTTCAAACCCTTCCATTTCTATCCTGAGATAGCTTCTGACTTCAATTCCATGACTTACCATTAGTTATTGTCTTTAATAGAAGCTGGCTTATCTCTTTTCTGGATTATTACAACAGCATCTCTCTGGTCATCCAGCCTCCAATCTTCTATCAGGGTGATGATGTAAACCTGAAATGCTTCATTCGTCTGTTTAAGTATTCCTGCTGGTTCCATCACACCAAATTCTTGTTATAGCGTGCAAGCTCATGACAATCTGATTCCAGCCTCTGATTTAGTTCTCACTTCAAAACTCACTCCAACTGCACCGAAAGTCACATCGTTGCCCAAATACTTCCACTACTCCATCTCTGCATAAGCTGAGCTCTCTAAAATGCCCTTCCTGGTCTTCTGTACCAAAACATCACTCCCCCCCCCCTACGCTAAGGAAAAGCCTTGCCTGGCTCATAAATCCTTCCCAGTTTCTCCCAGGCATTGAACCCTTCTTTGGTGGTCCTGCAGCTCCTATTCCTACCTACCTCCCACCCACTCCTCCACCATGACCTCCCTCTCCTTGAATCTCCTTTATGTGCCCACTGGTGGCTCTTTTAAGGGCATGGACTTACTTCCCCAGAGCCTGGGAATTATCAGGTGCTTGATAAAATTTTATTGAACAATCCTATGAATGATAATATGGTTGGTTTGTAGTTCTATAGGAGGACCTACATTATCCAGGTATCGTCAGAGGCCCTTTAGAGATGTTGTTACTGGAGCTGGGTCCTTGGGTCCAGAAATGATGGAAACTAGATGTGGATGAATTCAAACACAGGCGAGGTTTTATTGAGGCTTCTGCTCAGTGGGAAGGGAGAGGCGGTGTGGACCATGAGTGTGTCAGGCTGGCTCTCCAAACAGGAAAGGGGCCAGTTTTGCTCCTGTGTAGGGGCTTCAGGGGTAGGTCAGAGCTCTGGAATTTTCATTGATTTGGGGCCTGTTTTCAAAGCTGTTTTCTTTTGTGTGCCTCCGCTCTGGCCTTGGGGAATGAGCAGGCAGCACAGAGCCCAGGAGTGGCTGTGCTGCTCCCCTTGGTGCCACAGCCCGTGCACACATTCTTGCCTCTTGAGGACCAGTTGCTGCAGTGGACTGTTAATAATGGACAGGCTACAAGTTAAGGTCCTTGGGGTGTGTTAGTCCTTTTTCACGGGGGCCTGACTGTCTCACCCCACTCTGGACTGAGATTGCCGACTGCCTTGAACTTAAGAGGTGCTGTTTTTACCGGGGCCCCTGTCTCAGTGTATTGCCTTTAAACTTCAAAACAGCTCTAGCAGGATAAGTTTTTCTCTTCCCATTTCACTATAGAGGAAGTTCAGGTTGAATAGCTCTTTTTATGAGCAATAGGTAGGAAGTGGGATTGGGACCTGTTCTAGGGACTCACCCCGCCTCCCAAATCAGTCACCGAATCCATAGTCTTTTCTCCCTTTCTAAATCTCTCAGACTTACCTTCCCTACTTTCTCCCATTCCTCACCTCCCTTCTCTCTCCCCATTGTTATCTCTTTACCCAGTGGCTGGTTCTGGGCTGCCCTTCACTAAGAGCTGCAACCATTGAAGAGTCACCTGTTACTGCTCTCCAACGTGAGAATGAATTAATGTACGAAGTAAATTGGCTTCTTGGCACCACTAAGATGGGACCCCCTGCCTTCCTCCCAAAGAACGCGAGCATTTCACAGTGGCTCCTGGAGAACCAGTCATGTTTTGTTCAGCACAGAGCAGGTGAGGTGAATTTGTGGGAACTGGGGTGAAAGAAAGGCCACATAGGAGTTGTGGCTCCCATGTCTAGGGGTGGAGGGGGCTCAGACCACAGCATCAGGGGCTGCCTGCCTGGCTTTTGGGCAGAGAGTTTCAGTTCCCCATCTTATTTAAAGTTTGTTCCATAAAAAATACATGCTTATTGTAGCAAACTTGGAAAATTCAGCAATCACAAGGAAAAACACCCATAATTCTGCCATGATATATGAACTTAAAAATAATTTTTATGCATTCTCTTTCCTCTTTCAACTTTATAAACAAGAAGCTGCTCTGAATAAATTTTGATAGGTATACGTCACGTTTAACGAGCACTCCCCCCTCCGCATGATGCTCTGTGTGTTCACAGAAGTCATATGAATGCCCCAGATGTTTTGATGTGGCTTCCTGTGGTTTGGAAATGACTCACCGGGAAAGAGTGTGGAGGCAAATGGGCACCAAAATTAAGTGACTGTCCTGAGACCACCTCACGAATCTCTGACATTTGACTTAGACATTATAGGTTAAGACAAGAAGGAACCTTACTGGCCAGGGTCACTTCTGTAAAATGAAAGCTGAGTTCTCTTACTCAGGGTGGCTGAGGCTGAAACTGGCAAGTCAGGCCTGGAACCCAGGATTCTTGATTCTTTGGAGCTTTTTCTGCTCTTCTTAGAGGAGCATGAAGAACTTGGGAAAAATTTCACTTACTGCAATAGTACAGAGGTTGGGGAGTAAGAGCTTTGAGGAAAGATAAAAGCAAAAATTATTTAGACTGGAAAAGGACAACGTGTGACGGACCATGATCATCCAAGAAGGTGTGTTTGAGTTCAGTTTAAAGTTACTATACTTAAAGTGAACCCTTGGGAATTCCAACCTAGGATAAACAGGAATTGGGTAGAAGGATTATTTTCTTATTATTGGCAAGTGGCTTATAATGAGTTACAGCTGATAGTCACAATAGATGACTATCATGTGTCAGGTAGGTGGCTTAAAGAAGACCTTCAAGGTAAATAATATAATCCCCATGATTTTAGAAGGAGTCACAGAAGCTTAGAGACCACCTATAGCTTGTCCAAGGACACAGAGCCATGACTGGCCACTGCTAAGGTGACTGCTGAGTGCTCTGTCCCATGGGGCCAACTGAAATATCTCTCAACACCATTCATTTGGAGAAATAAAGGAGACCCACTGGCTTATTTCCAGAGTGATCAATGCTGTTTCATGGGCATCGCATCCTCTGCACCTCAGAGTGGCTTCTGTGTGGGCCCACGCTCCAGAGTGGGGAGTGAGAAGCTTGTGACGCTATCAGGTCAGGCCTGCCTGAACTTGTCCAAACCTACCTGCAACTGGTTGCTGCAGCTGTGGATGAATAAAAGGGGAGGCAGAGAAGATTGGGAGTTGTGTTTAAAAAGTATCCTATGTGTTTGGACTAGAAGGCTCCCCTGGCTGGTTCCAGTAAAATGCCCTGTGTGGCGGAGACTTCTGTTTCTAGAGACCTTTCTGAAATATCTTGCCCCGAAGCTTATACTCTTTCCATTCTGGCTCAGACCATGGGCGGCCATGGTTGTTTCCATCGAGGCTGTTGGGGTTCTGGAAATGACCCCCTAAAGTGTGGTGCTTTGCTCTGCTGTACTCAAGAAGCAGCACCAAGGTCCCTCTGACCGCCCAAGGTCCCTGCCCCTCATCACCCTGACTTCTTTCCTTCCAGAAACCCACGGAGGGGCTTTCCCTGAAGTTCCCTTATCTACCTAATGACAGGATCTGCCAGAGAGGAGTGCTAGGTCTTCAATCTTCCTCCTCAAATGTCATCAACCAAGAAGATTAAACTTGGATCTGAGAGGAAGAGACTGAAAATCAACGTCACACCTAGAAACGTTATCCCAAGACACTGTCTGTTCTCCAGGCGCATTCATTTCACTAAAAACCACTTACCACCCCTTAAAATGGCCCACAGCTTCCTTTCTTTTCTCTCTCCTATAAAGAGGGCATTTAAGCTTCAATCGGTTTTCCCTCCTTTGAATTTTATATTTTGTATGAGATGAATGTGTATGCACATGAATAAATATGTGTGCTTTTTCTTTTATTAGTCTCTTGCAAGTTTATTTCAGCAGACTCAAATATTGAACCTTCAGAGAGAGAGAGAGAGAGAGAGAGAGAGAGAGAGAGAGAGAGAGTTTGAACTGCCCCACAGGGTCCTGTACCATCTCTAAGCCCATCACTGTGTCTACGGAGGCATGTTTTATCAAATAACAGATATTCTCACTTAAATCAGTAGGTGTCTATTATGATAACAAATAATAGTACAATGATAATGCACTTTTGGAATCTCTTTGATCCAAAGGCTAAAAATAATTTTCAATTTTATTTCATGCTCAGTCTTCATAGGAGTTCATTGAGGTAACTAAGTAGAAGATATTAAGAGAGAAAAAGAAAACTGGCACCCTTTTGGAAACAAGACTCTGAAATATTTGTGGGTCTCCCTTATCTCTTCACTAAGTGCACAGAGGAAAATTGTACCTTGAGTGTTGCTTCCAGAAGTCTGGGCAAAATTGGTCTTGTTTGAGCCTAATTGGAAAGGAATGTCACAAAGACTTAAGAATAGTTTTAATGACTATATTTTACAATCCTCTTCCAAGATAGATTCAATTCAGTGTTGCTGAGTGGATACAAAGTTGAATGATACTCAAAAGAATCTTTCCACTAAATGGATTGAGACAATACAGCAGATTGATGTGGGCTTATTCCAGAGCACCCCTGCCCAGGGGTCAACTGGCAAGGCCTGCCTGTCTGCATGTCTGAGCTTCCCCTCCCGGCCACCCTTGTGCATTATGCTCTGAGTTGTTTGGGAGTGGATGGGGTGGAATGGGTTATTCAAAATCCTCTGGCTTGTTTTAACTGGACCTTTTTTCTCACTCTTTATTCTGGTTGATTTTGCTGAATAAACCAAGGGAAGCAGATGGATTATAATGAAAGGCTGTGATTAAGATAGATCCACAAATCTAGTTATACTGGGGATTGAACCCAGGGGAACTTGACCACTGAGCCACATCCCCAGTACTTTTGATTTTGAGACAGGGTTTCACTAAGTTGCTTATGGTTCCAATAAACGGCTGAGGCTGGCTTTGAACTTGTGATCCTCCCATTTCAGCCTCCTGAGTTGCTGGGATTATAGGTGTTTACCACTGGAGCCAACTACAAACCTAGGTGTTTTGTTGTTGTTGTTGTTGTTTGACAACAACTCTGGGGCACTTGACCACTGAGCTACATCCAGAGTCCTATTTTTTTGTATTTTATTTAGAGACAGGGTCTCACTAAGCTGCTTAGTGCCTCGCTTTTGCTGAGGCTGGCTTTGAACTTGCGATCCTTCTACCTCAGCGTCCTGAGCTGCTGGAATTACAGAAACCTAGTTTTTAAATTCAGATTTACATTTCCATGCCAAATCTTTTGTAGATTTTTTTTCCCTCTTTCTTTGTAAAATCAGCTCAGAAGGGACAGCTGCACGGTGTTTGGGGACGATTCACACCATTTCCTCAAATAAAAAATACTTTTGCTTCCAGTTGTATTTTCTGTTTTTTCTCCTTCCTCTTTTTCCTTTCCTCTGGAGGCCATTAACTTCTGACTTGGGTAAATGTTGGAGAACTCACTCAGTTGAGATGTGCTGGGGGCTGTTCCCTCCCCTTATCTCAGCATTTGCTTCTTGATTCCTTGTTTTGCAATTATGCAATCTGTCCTCCAGGATTTTCCTACTTAGTCAGGCTGTCCCCAGAAATTGTCCTGTAAAACAGAAACTACAGGGTACATTCTTGATTCACTTTTGGTACTGGGGTGTGAAGGTGGAAGACAGACGCTTCATATTAGAATAAAAAAAAAAAAATTAAGAGAAGGTTAGGTGAGAGAAATCCTGGGACACTGGAGGTGCTTTGTGGCATTTTTCCCAAAAAGAGAGTGAGAATCAACACGTTGGAGCCAGCTACAGCTGGAGTTCAGTGGTGTCATTGTGGTTGCTTGACTTGGCCATGGTGAAAGTATTTACACCATGGAAACTGACACACATTACAGGCCTTTCTGGTGAGCTGGTTGCTAAACACCTGCCTGTGAATCACAGCTGTTTGTGCGGGGTGTTTGCTTTCTTACAGTTTGGAGGCTTGGGTTGCAAGGTCTTTGCAATAGATTTTACACAAAAGACCCGTTTGTTCCATTTCCCCTCCCCATATCACATTCCACTGGATGAGGCCTAGAAGGTGTAGGTGTCTGCAGGACAGGGCGTGGATCCAAGTTGTTCTGGAACTCTCTTGCCCACATTGCAGCATGGTTCATGCTCCCGCCTCCTCTTCTTTGTTCAAAAGCCACCATCTCACTGAGACCACTCCTGCTGCCCATTTCTCTCTGTAACATGCTTGTCATCCCTGCCATGGTGCTTCCTGTCCCTCCCACCGTCTGCTCCACTTTCACTTTCCACGTCCCCTATCATTTTCTAACACCGGACACACTTGTCTATGGTATTTATTGTGTACCTCTCCTAGAGGATAAGTTTCTCTCTTTTTTTTTCTTTTCTTTTTTTTTTTTAAAGAGAGAGTGAGAGAGAGAGAGAGAGAGAGAGAGAGAGAGAGAGAGAGAGAGAATATTTATTTTTTTTTTAGTATTCGGTGGACACAACATCTTTGTATGTGGTGCTGAGGATCGAACCCGGGCTGCACGCATGCCAGGCGAGCGCACTACCACTTGAGCCACATCCCCAGCCCCGAAGATAAGTTTCTTAACCTCAGAAGTCTTTGCTTGTTTGCTCACTGACATATCCTAAGTGCCTAGCACAGAGTAGGTCCTGAATAAATGCATGTTGAAAGAATTGAATGACTAGTCCTGTCTCTACATAAGTCAGAATTGTAATTTAAGCAAAAGGTATAGAATGATAATTCTAGTGTTTTAATCTGCAAAATAATTATAGACTTTATTTTTTTTGTGTGTGTGTGTGTGTGTGTATTTTTAACTAGGCTCAAATGGAATAATACACAGGAGTATTTTCAAAGTACAAAACACTTAATCAAAAAAGAATTTGTATTTAATGAAATCATAATTTTTCATTAAAAAAATGACCACTCCAACTCATTTTTCCTTCCAGGAATTACCTTCAGAGAAGAGGAAAGGAAAAAGGATGTGAGGGAGGGAGGGAAGAAGGGAGGGAGGGAGGGAGGGAAGAAGGGAGAGAAGGAAGGAAGAAAGGAGGTCGGTTAGCTATGATGTAGAAAGAAAGGGAAAATAAAAAAAAATAACAAAAAACAGAACAAGCTATCTCAGCCTAAGTCTACTTTTGTTAATGTACCATTAATTTATTACCATTTATTAAAATAAGGGTTGAAATTGTCCCTCAGGCTTGGCTAATGGCATGGTATTGCTGTTGTTCCCTGGGAATAAAATGTAACTCTTTTAAAGTCAAGGGATTCTTGTAGCATGAGGAAAAAAAAAAATCAGTTGTTAACCAGTATTTGGAAAATGAGATTCACCCTACACAAGAGGAAACCTTTGGCTTCCAAGGAGATAATTCTGTGCTCAGAGGCCTACTGACTGTGGATTTTGTGTATTCATGAAATACCTGTGGCATGAAACAGTCAGTTATAGTGCGGTTTCATAGAGAAAACTATAAAAGAAATTGCCAAGGAGAACCAGCCTCCATCCATCCATCCATCTGTATTAGTTAAGAGCACAGACTGGGACTGGGATTTCTGGGTGTGAATTTTACCTACATTATTTAATAGTTGTATAATCTTGGGCATGTCCCTAACTTCTTCATGTACGTTAGTCCTCTATAAAATTGGAATAATGCCAGTTTCTACCTCATATGGTTGGTCTGTGGATTACATGAAATCCTGACATATAATAAAGACTATGTAAATGTTAGCTATTTTTCATCTAACAAATATTTATAGAAACCCCACTATGGAGTTGTAAGATAAGAGAAAAAAAACAGTGTTTTTCTTACTCTCACACAACACTCAACATAACACTGATAACAGATGTATGATGTTTTCCTCAAACACTTTCTCAAACAGATACTAGTTAGATGTCCTCTAATTCAATTCAAATATGACACTATGTACCTGGAGGAGGCTCAGATCCCACATACAACGAACTTAGTCCCACAGTTGCTCCTTTTAGATGCCAAATACACATAGTAGGTGATCAACTACATTCTGACCCTCTGACTATAAATCTGGGTTCCCATAACCTTCTCCTCTGGCTCAATTTACTAGGATGATTCAGAAAACTCAGAGGAACACTTTACTTATATCTACCCATTATTACAAAGGTTGATTTAAAGTATTCAGATGAACAGCCAGATGGATAGATGCATGGGGAAAATCATGTGGGAAGAGGTGTGGAACTTTCATGCTGTCTCTGGTATGCCACCCTTCAGGTACTTCTACATGTTCAGCTATCCATAATGCCCCCTGAACTCAGTCCATTTTTTTTTTTTTTTGTGTGTGTGTGTGTGGGGGCTCCATTATGTAGGATGATAGATTACATCATTGGCCATTGGTGATCAACTCAACTTTTAGCCTCTCTCCCTTACCTGGAGGTTGGTGGTGGGCTGAAATTTTCAATCCTACCTTGGTCTTTCTTGTGATCAGCTGCCCTTTTAAAAGTATCCAGGAACCTTCACCCAACACCCATGTCATGTGAAAGATACTATTAATCTAGGAACTTCAAGAGTTTTAGAAACTGGGAACAAAGACAATTATTTAATAATTTAATGCATAAAAATATGTATAGTTTAAAATTACAATCTTAACAGATCTAGGCACACTTTTCCTTGTCATCAAATATTTATCTACAAGAATAATCTTAATGTTGCATACTATTTTATACACACACACACACACACACACACACACACACACACACACACATTCTCAATTTCAGTTTGCATCAGAATCACCTGGAGGGTTTATTAAAGCAGATTGCTGGGGGCTTCTGATTGAGTAGGCCTGAGACATTTTTACTGTTACATTTCATTCTGAGAATTTACATTGTTAGTTCTCTGATTCCTGATAGTCATGTCCTGAGATGCTTTCCTGTGCCATGCCCTTCTGCCATGATGTTCTGTCTACATTGGGCCCAGAGTAATGGAGTCATCTGTCTATGAACTGAGACCTCTGAAACTATGAGCCCCAAATAAACTTTCCCTCTACTTAGTTGTTGTTCTTGTGAGGTATTTTGGTCACAGTGATGAAAAAGCTGACTAAACAAATTGATCTGGAGAAGTTAGGTTGTTGCCGTGACTAACCTGATCATGTGGTCAGAAGCCTTTGGAACTGGTTTGTGGGAGTAGATTTTGAAAAGCTTAGAGATACAAGCTGAAAAAGTTTTAGAATATTGTAAGTGGGACTTAATGAGCAATTCTGGTGGGAGCTTGGAAGACCAAAATGCTGATAGGACTACAGACAGTAAAGATTGAGGCTTCAGAGTAGAAAGAGGACTCTATTGGAAGTTGGACTAGAGGCCATTCATGTTACATTCTGGTAAAGACGTTTACATTTTTCCAATGTCCTAAGATTTTTTTTCTTTTTCTTCTTCTTCTTCTTTTTTTTTTTTTTTTTTTTTTGAGGCTTGAGAAGGAAATGGCAAGATAGTAGAGTATCCAACAGGTAACATGGATTTGCTGGCAGGTTTTAGCCAATTTTACTGTGGTAATCAGGAAGAGAAAGAGCAAAAATATTTGAGAAACTTGGAGTTTGGCCAGAAAAAGTGCAAGTGAAATTGAGGCTAAGGATTGTGGTTGATAAAGATATTATAGTCATTAAAGAGATGTTGAGTACTTTCAATAGAGATAGTAGGAAAGATGGTTTGAGAAATTTTTACTTTTAAAAGTAAAGATTTCTTTAAAAAGAACCCTATGAGGGCCCCTGTATGCACAGGGTGGATTAAGAAGTTTTATCATCATGCTCAGCTGCCCAGGCACTGAGAGGCTGCAGCAGCCATGGTCCCTGGAGATGGTGGCAGACATTGAAGTCAACCACATGATGCTGGTTCTACAGGAATGCAGGATGCTGGAGTTAAGGGGTCATGCATGCCTCCACCAATATTTCAAAGGAAAACCTTGGAGACCAGGCAAAGTGTAGCAGGTCAGATTCCCTGTTGGCTTCCTCTGTGAGAGAGATGTATGAAGATGTGAAAAGGAAGCCAAAGCTTCTATGGAGATCCCTGAGATTAAAAGAAGCCAGTAATGTGGGACATCTGTGGAGGAAATCTGCAGGAATTGGGCAGAAACAAAGAGAGAGCCCATGTGGGCTGCAACCAGCAAGATCACAGGGTGGAGCTGCACAAAACCATTGGAAACAACATTATGATGTCATGTGTCTCAGGTGCTAGATGTGGAGATACAGAGCTTGTTTGCTCAGTTGGATTTAAGTCTTTCTTTGATCCCATCCTTTCTTTCTATGCCTCTATTTCTTTCTCCCTTTTGGAATAGAAATATTTACTTGGTGTCATTGTATATTTGATGTACGTAACTTGCTTTTGATCTTTATAGGGGAAATCATCTATGGGTTTGCCTTGAATCTCAGATAAATTTTGGATTTGACCTTTTGGGCAATGCTGGAATTATTAAGACTAAAGGGAGTCTTGGACATGGATGAAATGTATTTTTCACTGTGAGATGGGCATAAACTTTTGGGCACCAGAATGTTATGGTGATGTCCCCCAAAAGTTCACGTGTGAGACAATGCAAGAATTGTTCTGTTGATATGGATTAACTGGGTGATAACTATAGGCATGTAGGAAGTGGCTGGAGGAGGTAGGTCTCTGAAAACATGCTTTTGGCATTTATATTTTGTCCTTGGTGAGTGGAACTCTCTCTCTGCTGCTTGATGGCCATGTCCTGAACTGCTTTTCTTCTGTCATACCCTTCTGCCATAATGTTCTACCTCGCCTAGGGCCCAGGACAATGGGATTGCTATTCATGGACTGAGACCGCTGAAACCAAGAGCCCCAAATAAACTTTCTCTTTTCTATTGTTCTAATCAGGCCTGGTTATAGCAATGAAAAAGCTGACTAAAACACAAGTGATCTCAAGGATATGCAGCAAAAGGAATTCTCATATATTGCAAGTGAGAATATAAACTACTTTCAAAATGTTTTTTAATATCTGTTAATGTTAAGTACATATATAGTCTATGACCTGAAATTCTTGGGTATATATACACAGAAAACAATATTTATAGCCTTCAAAACCTATATGTGCTTTATTCATAACAGCTTCAAACAGGAAAAAAACTAAACATTCATTAATGTTAGAATAAATGTTGTGGTATAGATATAAGACATAATGTTGTGGTTCAGATATGACATGGCTCCCCCAAAGCTTCTGAGTTAATACAGGAGGTAAAAGGATTAGATGATGAGAGTCATAACCTAATCAGTGAATTAATCCAGTTGATGGATTGATAATTTGAAAGGACTATTATACTGGTTGGTAACTGTAGGCAGCTATGGTGTGGCTGGAGGAGGTGGGTCACTGGGGGTGTGCCCTGGGGAGATTATATCTTGTCCCCTAGCTCCTCCCTCTCTGCTTTCTGGCTGCCATGAGCAACTTTCCTCCATTGCTGTCCTTCCACCATTTTGCTCTGCCTCACCTCAAGCCTAAAGCAATGGAGCCAGTCAACCGAGGACTAAAACCTCTGAAACCACGAGCCAAAATAAATCTTTTCTTTTCTAAGCTGGTCTTGCTAGGTATTTTGGTCATAGCAACATAAAGCTGACTAACACACATATTATACAGCAATATGAAAAGACAACTTACTAATATATGAAACATGGAAAAATCTCACATAATGATGAACAAAAAATGCTAAAGATTATATATATTTATATATGTAATGTATATATAAATATATGTATATGTATTCATATATGTATATTTATAAAACTTAATAACAGAAAAAACTTGTTTAAGGTAATAAAAGTCAGAAGAGGGGTAATTTTGGGGTGATTATTGATGGCAAAAGAGACACTTCTTGGATATTGGACATATCTTTATTTTGAGTGGTGTTTACCTGGAAGTAAAAATATGTACATTGGAAATGTACAATTTTCTCCCTGTAGTGTATATCTATTATACCTCAATAAAATAAACAACAACAACAACAACAACAAATAATAATAATAATAATAATACTTTGTGTTATTAACAAGTTCTCAGGTGCCATTGATATTGTTGGGGACTATTATGGTTTGGATCTGGATGTCCCCCAAAGTCCATGTATTCAGAGGTGGGGCTTTTAGGCAATGATTGGAACATTAGGGTTCTGACTTCATCAGTGGGTTAGTGCTGGCTTAGTTGATGGCTTAATTCATTGGTGGCTTAATGAGCTACTAGAACTTGTTGGAGAAAGTAGGTCACTGGGGGTGTGCTCTGGAAGGATTACATTTTTTTCTGATTCCTTCCTTTTGTTAGAATAGTTAGTCAACCATGAATGAGTGAGAAGGTACAGGCAGTGAAGGGTGACTGAAATACACAGGGAGACTTATTGGACAGATAAGCACCTGGAAGATGGAGGCTTGGTATGTTAAAAATTTCCCCAGTCATAGTAACATTCCCTTTAGAAAGACTACTGTTTCAAGACCATGTCACAACCCAACAGGTGGCCTGGTCCTGCCCTTATCACTGAAACTATCAACCCCCAATCAGCTCTGCAACTAAAACATGAAGACTCATAAAGAAAGCTTGCTGAATGGATGAAGGGGGAAGGAAATTGAGGCAAAAACAGGAGGACTCAACTTCCTTAAAATCTCCAACTTCATGGGCACTAACCATCCTCTCTTGGAGGTGGTCCAGGCAGTTCCTATGCAGTCAGTCAAAAGTCAAAGGGTGGAACTGAGTAGTACTCTCTGGAAATTTTCCTGGACTCCCAGTAAAGCCAGAGGCTTACCATCCTTCTTCTCTTTGAGAGGACCTACTTTCTCCCTTGAGAGTGTCCCCTTTTCCTTTTTCTATCCTGTCTAATAAGTTCTTGCTTGCTGGTGCATACCTGTAATCTCAGTGACTTGGGGGACTAAAGCAGGAGGATTGCAAGTCCAAGGCTAGCCTCAGAGTGTTAGCAAGGCCCTAAGCAACTGAGTGAGACCCTGTCTCGAAAAAATATAAAGGGCTGGGGATGTGGCTCAGTGGTAAAGTGCCTGTGGGTTCAATCCCTGGTACCAAACAAAAACAAAACAACAACAACAAAAAACCCCAAACATCAGATAACATGTCTGAAAGCTTTCTGGCATAACTCAAGAATTGGAGTAAAGGTGGGCCTTTGTAGCTGCCTGAGCTCCACAGCAGGCCTCTGCCCTGTGCCCCTCTCTCTGCCTCTCTGCTTCTGTGAGCTGAGCAGCCCTCCTCTGCGTGCCCTCCCACTATGATGTGCTGCCTCACTTCAGGCCCAGAGCAATGGAGCAAGTTTCCGTCAATTAAGGACGGAAACTTCTGAAACCGTGAGCCAAAATAAATCTTTCCCCTCTAAGTTTTTCTTGCCGGGTATTTGATCACAGTGACAAAAAGCTGGCTAACACAGGGTCCACACCTTGAAAGCTACCCTCTTAGTATATTTAACTATGTTAGTGGTTTTGGATATTGAGATGGTTTCTAAGGGATAACTCTGCTTCAACCCTTTGGCTTCAGGAAACTTCTGGGCAATCAGAGTTCTCATCAGTCTCTGATAGATAAGTGTGAGTTATTTTCTCAGACGAATGAGGAAAATGAATCACATTGTCTTGAGATCCCTGTATCCCATGCTTCTGTAGTATCGCTTTAGACTCTCTCAGCCTCATCCGTATCTTCTGGCCACTGCTGTGAGGGTTAATTTCAGGGAGAGCTCAGAACGGCTTCACACACATGCAATTCCTCACCTCAGGCCCTTGCTCCTACACCTCCCTACTTCCACCCTAGAGCCTCAGCTTGGACCTCCTCAGGTATGTGCTAGGCTCTGACACTGCGCCATTCAGAGGAACTCATCTCCTGGCGGTCACACTTTCCAATATTCAGTTCTCTAAAAGAGAGCCTTGGTCTCAGCCTCTGCTTTGTGGGTACCTGGGTTGGACAGTCCTGCTCAGTGCAAAATTTAAATGCCACGACCACATGCCTCTATAATTTGATTGCTTGGTGGGAGAAATGCATAAAGCAGGTGTTCTTCAATTGGGACAGGTGAATCAGACTTCAGGAGGTCTGGGAACTCTCTAAAATGGTACACAAAACTGTGTTAAGTGTGTGTATTTTTCCCCCCAGGAGCACTCTATCATCAAGCTGTATCCCCATATCTTCTTATTTTCCATTTTGAGGCAGGGTCCTGCATCACATCTGAACATCAAAGTAAACAACCAACAGTATATAGAGAAAACAGAAGAAAGGAGAGGAAAATTTTTAAGATCTAGAGCCACGTTTGAGAGGGTAGTAGAAGAAACTAAATCATATCTTCCTAAAATATAAGGGATTATTGAATGGAAGAAAATCAAAACTTGAAGGAGCTTTGTCTTCTCTAGGATTACCTAAGAACAGGACAGAAATTTACAAAACAAAAGCCCTTTCTTTCTACCTTTGTGTCCCTGTTTACCTCCCAGAGGCTGGATGTGAATTCTGCTTTAGTATTTATCTGCTCAAAGGAGGCACTTGCATGTTAGGGTCTGTAAACAAGTCAAGATGGCGCCTGGCATTTTGCCAGAGGGAATGGTTTGTGAGGTGGGGCCAGCAAGCCATTAAGTGTGGAGATTCCTTATTGGTTGACTGCTGTATCTAGTTTATGTTAATTAGATAAGCTGTGTGTAAGGAAAAGCAGGCATGTGTAGGGGCAGAAAGGTGTGATACCTTTCCTCACTTATCATAAGCATCATTCGTGATACTCCTGTGTCAAAAGATAGTCTAACAAGAGAAAAGCATGACAAATTTGTTTAATAAACTTTTATGTGACACTAGAAACTTCAGAAATGCTGAACCAAAGACCCAAAGAAAACTGTCTTTTTCCCCCCTGCAATGCTGAAGATTGAACCCAGGAGCACTCTATCATTGGGCTCTATCCCCAGATCTTCTTATTTTTCATTTTGAGGCATGGTCTTGCTAAGTTGCTGAGGCTGGCCTCAAACTTGCAATTCTCATGCCTCTGCCTCCTAAGTCACTATGATTACAGGTGTGCACCACCCTAGCTGAGAAAAACTGTCTATTTTTAAGCTTAGGTTGGATGAAGTTAAAAGTATGGACAGTGGTGTGGAAATGTGATTGTACAGAATGTGTCATTGAATAGTAATAGGGTGAAGGGGAAACCCAGCAAGGCCCACCTGTTCAGCTCCCCTTGGGCCTGTCTGTGTAGCATTCCTTCCTCCTGAGTTGGTGCTTGGACCCCTACGGAATGAAGGTCTTCGAGGGAGAAGGGTGAGAAGTAACCTTTCTAGGTTTTGTGGATTTGGCAGGAAAGTAGTCTAGTTTCTATGACCTGCCTTGGAAGAATTCTGCTTTCTATGACTTGCTTCAGGAAGAAAGAGAGGTGGGAATAGGAGGTCAGAAAGACTTTGCTTCTGAGGTCCTTATAATATCCTTCAGTTCAAAGTTCTCAACATTGCTGTACTCTGGGCTGTCCCATTCTGAGCCTAACGTACAGATGGAAACTGTTTCTCCAATGTTCACCTGGACCTGTGTCAGCAGCTGATATTTTCACCCCAGGTCTCTCCTAGTGTTCAGACAGCCTACACTGCACATCTGCATGAGAATTTTTCATCTGCAATTGAGGTCTCAATTTCCTATTTGCCAAAGAAGATGATCAGCATTGGTGATTTCCTAAAGAATTTCCAACATGAAAATATGGGTATCATCTGGTGCATGTCCCTGTGGACTGACTTCTAGGGGCTGTTCCTTTAGGATGATCTAGTGTTTCATTGTCCTGCCAGTAGTAGAACGGAAAGGGCTTTCCTGAGAGCCCAACCCAGAACTCAGCTTGGGGCCCAGTCAAGCCCTCACTAGAATAAAGTCACGCTGAAATAAAATCGCACTGGAATAAAAACTACATTAATTGAATTGTGGGGGAGGAGTGTGCCTTAGAGCAGAGGATTAGAGTCAAAATCTAATTTACATACTGATAAGAGTTGAAAAATGATGCCTTCTACTGAACAAAATGCCGGCAACTGGTCTGGCTTGATATTAGCATAAACGTGTTAATCATATTGGCACACGGTTAGAAGCATGGGTAAACTTGCTTCTGAAACCCTTTGAAACACAGGGCTCTCTCTATAGACGGCAGTTTCTGAGTAACAGGATAGGTCTGAAAGCAGAAACCAAAGTCTGAGCAGAGGCCAGCGTTCGAGCCTGTCCTATTGGCTTATTTTCATTTGGTTGGTGAGAGCCCTGAGGAATGAGGAGGGGAACCCCCAACATCCAGGAAGTGGCAGCTGGTAATGTCCTTGGCAGGAAGGTATCAGTGTGTAAGGACCGAGTTTCTTCTTCTTGCCCCTGAGAAGCAAAGGCTCAGCAGCTCCAAGCTGGCCAGACCTCTATAGCATCATAGGACTGTTCAGAAACTAGAGCTGTTTTCATAATGCTACCTTGGAGCTTTGATTGACTTCTGCCTGTCACCAGAATTGTCAAGTTGGCTCCGTCTCTTTGGTCTTCCTGCTTTTTTACCCCTATTCTCCCTTAAGGGAATGAGGTCATGATTAGGGGAGTGTGTGTGTGTGTGTGTGTGTGTGTGTGTGTGTGTTTTGTCTCTGACTTTGTACATGACCATTAACAGTAGCATAATTTGTAGTATCCCAAAGCACATAAACTCAAATGCCTATCATCAAATTAATAGATAAACAAATTGTACTGTATCCATACAATGGAATATTCTTCAGTCATAAAAAGAAATGAGGTACTGATTTGCACTACAATGTGGATAGACCATTACACTAAGTGAAAGAAGCTAGACACAAAGACCACATATTTGATGATTCCATCTGTATAAAATATCTAAAGTAAGTAAATCCATGAGACAGAAATCAGATTGGTAGTTGCCAGGGGCTTTGGGGAAGGGGAGGAAAATGTGAGTAATTGTTTAATACGTACAGTTTTCCTTTTTGAGTTAGGAAAAGGTTTTGGACATTAATATATGTGGTACATACACAGCATTGTGAATATATAAAATGGCAATGTACAGTGAAATTTAAAATGGCTAATTTTATGTTAAGTGACTTTTACCTCAGTGGAAAGGAAAATCTGATTATTCTGTGGGGGATGGATTAGAAGGGACAGGGTTCAAGGCTTGACAATTGTTCATTATGATATCGTGGATGATGGTGATGGCTATGAAGATAGAAAAGAATGGATGGATCTGAGAGATATTTGGAACTAATTATAAGGAACTACACCTGCTAGAGTAATGACTGACCCTCATCACAGTAGCCCCAATGTGGTATCAGAATAAAGGGAAATGGAAGGAATTCTTCCCTGGAATGTTCCATTGAAATTCCTTCCTTAAGTGTCTAGAACCCCCTTGATTTTAGATGTGTATTACATGTTAATACACATGTAATACATGTATAATATGTTTTACACCAGCTATTGAGCTGCTTTGCCATTGAAGAATTTTAGGCTTCCTATGGGAGAAAACATCTGGAGTTTGTGTATTGGTCACATTTTATCATCACATCAGGGATCCTCCTTGGAGAAGAGTACTGGCTTTACCAGCAATACAGCGATACAGGCCCAGCCCTGGGCAGGTATACCACACACACCACGTCAATTCACACACACCTGGGGGGTTAACAGCATAGGCTTTGATGTGCAGTTGGTACAGAGAAGTCAATACGCTGTTGAAACCAGAGGGAAAAATCTATGAGGCATTTTCCCTCAACGCTCTGAAGAAAGTGCAAATAAAGGGAAAATCATTCAAACTGACCACAGGCAATTAGACCAGGTGAATTCCCTGCCTTCCTCATCCACATATTGAGCTTCTTTTGATTATATATATATATATATTCTCTCTCTCTCTCTCTCTCTCTATATATATATATATATAGAGAGAGAGAGAGAGAGAGAGAATATATAATATTCTACTATATATGTGTATACACACACACACACACACTCCAATATATATATTGGAATATATTCCATAGTAGAAGTTTGTCTTGAGTATCTTTTCCTTTTATTGTGAAAATAGTCAGATTAATGGGGCATCAACTGATAGTGGAACAGTCTAGCAGCGCCCATTGGTCTGAATGAATCACATCTGAAATTGTTGCTCAAAAGTCTTCTTCCCCCTCCCTGTCTTATCATCTTTCTCCATATAATAGTCTTTTTTTTTTTTTTTCCAAACAAACAAGGAAGGTCCCAGTGAGTATTTATCACGAATTAATCTCCTTCCTGGGAGATATAAGGCCCTCCAATTGGGCCTTGCTGCCGACACCATCCTGAGTGTACTGTATCTTCTAATGGGCATATTTGCCACCATGATCGCTTAGTAGTTTTTTTTTTTTTTTTTTTGCATTATGTAGACAAAGGCTGTCCTAGGCCTAGATGAAGACAGTGCAATGGTTCTCTGGGAAGAACTGGCATCCTGGAACAGGAGGACACTCCTGAACTGCAGTGTCTAATGGAGAAGGCATCTCAGACCTTGGGCCTGCTCCGCCTGTAAAGCACTTGGCACATGGCTCAGAGACTGGTGGTCCCCAGTGCTCTGGCCATGTCTGGGGTGCACGGAAATGTGAGTAAGTAATAGGGTGCTCCTAACACCCTTACACGTATTTCCTAAAACAATGAGAGGTCTGGTAACGGGTTACACCATGAAACAGACCAGAAACCAGCGCTGAGACCCAAATGTATTGAAGGGGGGGAAAGATAGAAGAGGGATTTTTTTTTAAGTACAACTTTGGAAAATTTTGGAGAAAATCTATATTTTTTCTTTCTTTTAATTGTTTTCAGTATCCAAGTTATGCACAAATAAATCATAGTTATAAAAATTTCAGTTGTACAGATGGAGCTAATTATCTGCATCTACTACCCACATAGAGATCATCCTCTGCCTCCTTCCCTCTCCTCCCTCATCTAACCCCAAAATCTCCACTAAGAATAGAATTCTGAAGGAAAAATTAAATTGTTTGTACATTACCCATGCACTGAAGCAATTCAAGCTTGGTTTGAACTTATCACAAGCTGAATATTTCTTCAGAAATCTTCATGCTATTCCACTTTAAAAGAACCCCTGGCTTTATGCTGGCATAGAATTTTTATAAGACCCTGAAGCTTTTTAACAGGACAACAATGTTATGAAAAGAATCCAAAGACCTGGAGAGACTGTAGAAGTGATTACAGTTTAAATGGAGGAAGCAGTCCAACTCTTGGAACAAAAAGACAGCAATAATAAAATCGTAGCTGTGAGAACTGGAGCAAGTTTTTGGGGTCATCCGGTCTGACTCCCTCATTGTACAGATGAGGAAACTGAGGTCTTTCCAGGAAGAGTTTTTCTCAGCACTGATACTCCTGCCATATATTTACTGTCCCTGATATTTAAAGTGGTGAATTCTGTGAATCAAATCAAATATTCTCTTACCTTTGAATGGATCCAGCTTGGTCATCCCATCATCTTCAACAGATTCTGCTAATGTATCCAACAAATATTCCTGAGAACCTGTGTCTATCAGCCTTGGGGTGTGGGGACCAAGATCTCTACACTCAAGCAGCCCTCCAGGCACATAAGTGATTATATGATATTTTGGTTCATAACAAAAGCAAAAACAAATACAGTCTTGTTTTATGTAAATATTCTTCATTTTTTCCCTCTAATTTTCTTATCCCTCCTTTCTATTGTTTGTATTACCCTTTAGTACCTGTTTCCAGACCACTCTATGATTTCTCACCTCTTAACATCTTTTTATGCTTATAGTGAAGGTGACAAAATTTGAGAAATTGACTATTGTTTGAGTCACAATAGGCTAGGGTCACACTGGAGTAACAAACAACTCCAAATCTCTGTGGTTTTATATAACAAGAGGTATTTCTCATTTACACTACACCTGCCATAGAGGTCAACAGGAGACCTCCATGGTTGTCAGTCAGTGGAGTCCAGGCTGACAGAGGCTCTATTCTGACATGCACTACCATGATCGATGCCACAGGAATTGAACTCACAGGAGGTGAGTTCTAACAATTAAATGTTTTCACCAGGAAATGGCACTTATCTCCTCTACTTACATGTCATTTTCCAAAATAAGTCCTATGGCCAAATTTTACTTCCAGGCTGGTAGGTGGTGATGGTGATGGTGGAGAAGTGACACCTTTTCTGTGGATGGAAAGAGGGGCACCTGAATATTATTGAACGTGTAAATGATTGCCTTAGTCATACAATTTTTATTAGTGCCTGCTAGTATTTCAAGTATGTTCATCTCTCTTTTTCAAATTATAAGATTCTTGAAGGTAGGGGACTGTCTTTCTTGTTTTGTAAAACCATAGTGTCCACAACAAGAGGGCACAGAGCCAGCACTTAATGCATTTTTATCTGATGTTTTGATTTGAGGTTTTGTGAAATCTGCCTTCATTAAACTTAGTTTTTGCTTTCTTCAGATTCTGGACTTAACAACCAGGAGCGTTAGGGGCATCTGACATTTAGATTGGTCTGTTCTTTGCTAGCAGAGCTGAGTGAGGAGGTTCCAGTCAGGAAAGTTGGGCTCACTCAGGGCTTTTCCAATTCTCAGACCTGTCTGATGTCCCCAGGGATCATCAGTCATTTAACACCATTCCCAAATACAGTCAGCTTATCACAAAATGGGCAAGGTGACACCTCACATTTATCAAGTACCAGGAGTGTGCACACAGATGACCTTTTGCATTCCTTCTGAGAGCCTTTAAAGTTTCCTTTAGGGAAGACGGTGGTGAAACAGTGCCTCTTCCTTCAATCTTGTGGAAATTCTCCTGGACTCAGGCCAGCAAGTACTGGGTGCATAGCTTTAGGAAGCTTATGTACCTTGGGCTCTTGAGTCCCATCCACTTAGGCCTGTTCCCACTACCCCATTCCTGAACAATCCCTTCACCTCTTTCTGTGAGGTCTCCAAAACTACGGGCACTTCAGACAAATGAATGGTTCTGTCTCTTTTCAAATTGATTCTTTAAGATTTTGTTCAACATTTATTTTAAGGGAAGAATGCTGAAGTGGAATTCCTGATAGAAGCACTCAACTCTCCTCTGTGGCCCTGTGAAAATCAGCTCTGGCCCTGTAACAGTTGCCAACATAATACCATGTAACAAACCATTCCGTTAGTGGCTTAAAGCAATAGTCACTTATTGTCTCCTAGTCTGTAAGCTAGGAAATAAAGGGAAAATCGTAAGCTGGGCTGCTCTTCTGATCTGGCCAGGCCAGCTCACTCAAGCATCTGTTCAGTGGGCGGAGTCAGAGGGAGGCTGTCTGATCTGGGGTGATCCCAGCTGGAGCTGTTCCACACATGGGTCTGTGTGTGGCCATCCACACATCCTTCTGTGGGTACATTTTGAAGCTAGACTGTATATGGTCTTGTGACAATCAGAGAAATAAGAAAAAAGCAGAAAGGCTTAAATATTATTTCTATGACTATTTTAAAATTTGTTTATCATTTTTAATTGACATAATAATTGTACATGCCAAAGGGATACAATGTGATATTTTGATACACATTGCAATGTGTAATGACCAAAGCAGGGAAACTCATCCAACAGATCCACCATCTCAAACATTTGTCATTTCTTTGTGTTGGGAACATTCAAAATTCTTCTTGTTCTTTTGACATTTATGATAAATTAGTCATCTTGCTAGAACTTTCTCCTCTCATCTCACTGTATTTTTTTGGACCTGATCACTGGCCTCTCTCCATTCCTTCCTACTCCCCGCCCTTCCCAGTCTCTGGTAACCACCATTTTATTTTTTACACCTATGACATCACCTTATTTAGCTTCTGCATATGAGGGGAAACATGCAGCATTTGTCTTTCTGTGCCTGGCCTATTTCATTTAATGTAACTTTGTATCTTTTCATGTGTCTGATTTGCTACTGTTCCATTGATCAAAGGAAGTCACGTGGCCTGGCCCAGAGTCTGAGTGGACAGGGCCTGTAAAGTTATATCACAAACAGCAGACAGATGGAAAGGCTGTTAATTGGGGCTGTCAATGCGTTTGATCTACCACAGGCTCCAAACATGAGTATCTCACATCAAAAAACCAAAGTGTTATGATGATCAGAACCCACTATCTCAGAAATCAGTTTATTGTGGAAAGAAATGTAGGTTCTATTACTGCATGTTTGGGAAATTGCCAGGATTTTTGTTGGGAGATTGGGTACCAGCTGGGAAACATAGAACTCAGTGCAGGGAATGGGACCATTGGACATTTCTTTCATTTAGGTTCGAGGCTCTAGCTGCTCTGAATTAATAGAGCACGCTTGTTGAATGATGATGACTCTCTGACTGACTTAGACATTATCATTATCTAGTATTGGTGATGCATTTGCAGATAGATGGCAAATCATGCCTTTCCTCTTGCTAGGACTTGAATTTAGAAGGGAAGGGCAGGCCGTGCAAGTTTTCCATATTATAGTTTTATCCCCTGAGGAAATGCCATCCGTTTTAGAGAGCTGATAATGTCCTGTTGGAATTCAAGAGCCACTAAAATGATGTCATGCAAACAGTTTTTTTTTTTTTTATCAAAGGCCACAGAAACCAATTTTTACACTGTGCTTTTCTGACCCTACCTTTCTAACTGCAAGAGATAAATGATAAATATTATTAAAATATCACACAGCTCCAGAGGGAGCCCAGAACCTCTTCAGAGTTGCACTTATATCATGCTATAAACCTTCTTTTTAATTTGGCAGGAAGAGTTTTTTTGTTTTTTTTTAATAGGTTTTGAAGCCTATGAAGAAATGTCTTGTTTAAAGTAAGTTCCTTATCTCATCTGAACTGGGTCCTGTCTGACAGTTAGGTGTGCCACATTAACTGCATCTTACATGTAGTACCAGGGGCAAACCAGGCTGTTGCTTAACAAGGTTGCATAATAGCTAATTGCATTTTGGGCCATTGGTTTGTCACTGTGATGGTGCCAAGTAACGGTTTCAAAAATGAAGCAATGAGGCCAATTCTGAGTCACTTATGAGCCTGAAAATCATAA
The DNA here is from genome assembly GCF_048772815.1 of Callospermophilus lateralis. Classification (NCBI taxonomy): domain Eukaryota; kingdom Metazoa; phylum Chordata; class Mammalia; order Rodentia; family Sciuridae; genus Callospermophilus; species Callospermophilus lateralis. Next base: position 74,375,854 of record NC_135307.1, on the reverse strand, counting down.
AATAGCCTGCTCCCCAGGAATATGATGTTCCCAAGGATTTGAGCTTGTACTATAGTGTATGCTGTCCACTGCTAGACTTGATTGAAATCTGTGCCTAGAATGTATTATGGATCCTTGGTGTCAGTCATCAATTGTCATAATCCTCAAATGCACTTGCTCAGTCTTCTTCCATATTCTGTGTCAATAACCTGTGGAGACAAGCTTAGATACGAGGAAGGCAATGTTTAACCTTCCTAATTAATAGCTTTGGATGAAAGACCATCTCCAAGGTGCTCAGAGGAAGAGATTTACGCATCGCTTTTTTCAGATGCTTTGCGTGCTGGTGTATAATTTGCCAGTACATAAAGGAAGTGAATGCTCAGAATATAATATTCAGAGCTTGTCTATTTATGTTTGTATTTATTAACTTCTTTGTAAATCTCAATTTAGCAGATGTCTTCTGACTCAAAATAAAGCTCTTCATGAGGGAGTCAGTGTGGCTGTACAACAAAAGTCACATTATCATTTGAGTACAAATATTTGCAAAATAGAACAAACTAGAAAATTGAGGGGAAAAAGTATCGCCTGGAATTTGTGACTCAGTAAATTCTCATGTGCATGACATATTGTGAAATCTTTGTTCAATTCTTGGTTCAAAGGCTCTTTCTCCTCCTCCTTTCTTGGATCTTGCACTGATACAACTTGTGTAATATTGTGTACGTGTGTGCCCCCTCATGCCTCACTCCATGCTTTCTGTACTAGAATATGTTCCTAGAGGCTTTTACATAATGAGTGTGTTGCATCTCGTTTTCCAAGATCCAAAATGTACACGGAAAAGTCATTGGTCCATAGGTGAGCTTTATCTCTTCATGCCCATAACAGCCTGTTCCTCTCTGTTGTGGGGCAGATAGCTCAGAAAACATATCAAGTCCCAGTTTTGTCCAAATTGAAGAGTTTTTATGTAGCCAACCGCCCAGTGACTGTTCCCCATAGGACCCATAACTGTCTCTGCAAGAAACAGCCCTGAGCTTGAGCATTTTAGGACATTTAGAGGCAAAAAACAAAAAAACCACATCCGGGTTGGCGTAGCTGCAAGCAAGCAGGTACAGAGCTGAACTGGGCAGTTAGCTAGACAATGCGATGGGTACACTGGATTTCCCCCAGGACTTTCCAGGTTGGCATAGCAGCAAGTAAGCAGAAGAAAAGTGGGTCCAAAATGACCCAGTTGCAGGATCATATTGGTCAGAAAAATGAGAAATTATATCCCATCTATATATTATATATCAAAGTGCATAAATACATTCTACTGTCATGTATAACTAATTAAAACAACAACAACAAAAAACTTACCAAAGGATGTAATTGCTGGGAGCCATCAGCCAAGTAGGTATGACAATTTCCTTGCCAGCGTACCCCCATGTTTCTTTAGTGGAAGGACTCATGGAAATAGGACATTTTGCAGGACATTGCATGTAAAGTGACCTTGCTCAAGGACCAGGGCGGATCTGTGTTTAGGGTGTTCCCCCTTTAGAATAGGGCGGTTTAGCATAATAGGAGATTAGGGTGTTCCCCCTTTAGAATAGGGTGTATCCTGCTGCTGAGTTCCTCTTGAGTTCTTAGGGTCAGACAGTATATTTTGGGAGACAGAAGCCCAGGAGTAGTGGATTTGGGCAGAGTGTGGATTTGGGCAGAGAACATGGATTTCCCCAGAACGTGTTTGTAGACGGCCGATGTCAGTTCGGGAATAAAGAATTGCTGTTTGAATCTACAAGCTGTGTGGAGACTCGTGATTTGTGCCCAGCCAGAGACTGCGGCATGTAATAGAAAATTTTAATAAGGGGAAATACTGGGGAAGAATATTGGCCAAATTGTATTGTTATATTGTGTGCATGTCTATATATGTAACAAATCCCACCATTCTGCTCTACTATAACGCATCGATAAAAAATGTGGAAAAAAAAATGACCCTAGTTGAGCACAGTTAGAGAATGATTACTAACTTCTAGACAATCAATCTCTGACAAGATGCATTGCCCAAGAAAAATGGACACCAAAGAGAACAATTGCACATTGTATAAGAATGGCTATTTTGTGTTGCCAGGTATGTTATGCTAGGTAACAATTAATAGGTACAGAGGCGAGGCTTTCCCAAGGGAGAAGCATTTCTTGCATAATATGGAGTCTCAGGGTAAAATGGAATCTGTGTGGTCATGGCCCATAAAGCCTGGTCCATAACACTCACCTGGGCCAAAGTACTTGATCTTGAGACAAGCTCCTATGCTTGTGTTTGAAGACACATCTCTGGTTTCCATTTCCTTCATCTCTTCTAAACTTGCCACTAAGTGCCATTCTGTTGCTGTGTATGTGGTGTTTGGATTACCTTGGTTCTGCTTTAGTCTAATGTATTGACATGCAAATCTATGTCAGCTTCCCATTCTGTAAACTGTGACTTCTTATGTCACCTCTGCATTCATCCAAGGTTTGAGAGATCCTGGCTTCTTCAGAAGGTGAATTTGGGTAGAGAGTGACACCAAGTTGGCATTTGCTAATTTCTCCAGGGCTTCAGCCTTACAAAGCTAGTTAAGTCCCTCCAAAATAAAAGTCCCTTGCTAATCCTCTGTGGTGCCTTTGCCAAGGAAAGGATCCAAAGAATTCTCAACCTGATGCTTGTTTTTGGTCTTTGTTACCTCTTGAGCTAAGAATTTCCTAAGTTTACACCTGCTGTGTGAAGTAGTATTTTTACTCTCTGTAAGATATCAGCCTTCAAGTTTTGGCTCTAGAATTCTGGGGCTTTGGACCCTAATCACTTGTCTAGATTTGTAAGTGTATGTGAGTTTGCTTCATTGCTTTCTTCAATCTTTTGAGTTTCTAGATTTGAGAATTCTACTTGTTATCATTATTTGACAATGTTCTTCATGGGTACAGGTATACTGGGAAGACAGGTGCTGGCTAATAATCCTTTCTGCATGGTGTTCAGAAAATAGCTGACTTATTCTTAGTTACCATCAGCAGGAAATGCCCCCTGCTTGTGGTTTGTTATCATCATTCACTGACTTCTCCCAAATAAGCCCATCATGGCTCATGTCCACCTTTCCTACCCAGTTATGTTCCCCGCCCTTTGGCACATGGTCCACATATCATATTGTAGCATTATTTTTTTGTACTGCGGGTTAACAGAGGGATTCACATCTTATGAATCATCCCAGTAGAGATGGGAAGTAGATATTTGCTTATCAAGTTCTGGAACTCACAGGAGAGCTCACAGGTAAAAATATAAAGTTGAATTCATCAGCACTGGATGGTTTTAAAGCCATAGGAATGGATAAAATCCCTTAAGCAGATAATGTCAAGGAGCAAGAGGAGAATGTTGGTTTAACTCAACTCCACACAGAGCTTCAATTGTAGGCAGCTGATGTTCTGCTCATCACCTAATCATTATTCAAGTCTTCTCTTGTACTTATTGATAAAAAAAATGTCTTAGTCTCCTATAAAGTCTTGATTCTTTAGTGCAATTGGGGGTTTCTTTCTTAGTAATTATAATTTAATTGAAAACGTTGTCCAGAAAGTCTTTTTCTCTCCCCAGGTATAAGGGAGACCATCTTTCCAAAGCTTCTGCCCATCTCACTCTCACCTACCTTCCTTTACTCCCACCACTGTCTCTTTCCTCACCTGGTCCACAGGTCACCAGCATATCAGAATTAAGAGAAGCAATAAGGCGCTAGTTGGCAAATATTTCTCAGGACCATGGTCAGCAGCACACGCCTCCTGGTTTTCACTTCTCTCCTAAGTTTTAGTCATTGGTATACAGATGGTTCTCAACTTAATGATGGCTCAACTATAATTTTCTGGCTTTACAATGGTGTGAAAATGAAACCCATTCAATAGAAACCATACCTAGGATTTTAAGTTTTGATCTTTTCCTGGGCTAGTGATATGTGGTACTATACTCTTCCGCCACAGTTCCAGGTCAGCCACAACGTCACCATTAAACAACCCATATGCTACAATGTACAGTTGCCACCCCCTGATGCTGTAGCAGCCCCATCACCCAGCAATTAATTTTAATTTCAATGCTTCATGCAATCTTCAGATCCAGCTGCATATTTTAATTGTGAGTACCCACACAATGATTCTGTTTTCCACCTTAATTGCACTATACAGTAATTACATAAGCTATGCAGAACTTTATTACAAAATCAGCTTGTTGGATGATGTTGCCGAACTGTAGACTAATAATAATGTAAGTGTTCTGAGCATATTCAAGATAGGTAGGCTAAGCTGTAGGATGTTGGATAAGTTAGGTTTATCAAATGCATTTTTGACTTAAGATATTTTCAACTTATATTGTGTTTAATCAGGATGAAATTCCACTGAGTCAAGGAGCATCAGTACTTTGAAGTTCCATCTTTAGCTTCTGGTCTCATTCATTGTTTTTTGCCTTTCTAGGGCAAACAAATAGTGTCTCTGTGAAGGAACTGCTTCTCAAAGTTTTCTTTCTTGTTCTTATCCCATTACCCCTCTTCTTTCACCTGCATCAAAAATCCAAGGAAGTTTGGACACGAGTTACCCTCATACACTAAAATGTCAAGTGAAATTGGGAAAAATATATTTAAGAGCACAAATTTAAGGGCATAATAAGTCATAATTTATCTAAGAGAAAGTGGCTCCTTTGTACTTCCCAGTAAGTCTTCTGTTTGTGTGAGAGAAATTGACAAAGACTCCTGGAGAGGGATACCCATTGAGAGGTTGCCAGGGAGGGGAAACACTTTGGGGCATCATTTTCAAGAAAGGACCACAACCCAACCACAAATGGACCATGACAAACAACCCAAGGAGAGTTGAGAAAACCACTCCAGAAGTTCCGTGGCGGGTTCTGCAGACTGGAAGTTTTTCATGGCCCTACCCAGTTAGTGATGGAGCCTGAGGGCCATAGAAACTCACAGGATGTCTGGAGTGTGAGTAGCAAGGTACCTCAGAGGACAATGATAGCTTCACCTCTGAATCCAGTGGGTTATGACCAGCTGCTTTCAGGATTGCCCTAAAGCAGGATGCAATCTTAGGTTTCATGTTTGTATTGTCAGAGATACTGACCCTTTTTAGTGATTGATTCATAATTGTCTCCATGGCATCATGGATGTTCCTCTGGAGGCATTCTCATGAGATTAGAGAAATTTCTTGATGACTCTAAGAGATGAGATGAGGTTTATGGATTAAAAGATTTGATTGCATGAGAGCTTTTCTGCTCTCTTCCTACACCCTAAATTAGAATATGTTTTGGCTATTTCCAAAACACTGTCACTGTGTGTGTTTTTTAATGAGGTATGTCTATTTTTTCTCCCCCCAAAAGTAACTATGAATTTACCTAGTAAAAACATATTCTTATTAGAACTTAACTGAAGCTGAGGTGAAGGATAAAGGACATCTCTGGAGTCAGCAGAATTGCTCAGGAGGCTTAAACTTCTTGTGAATATTTACTGTCGGCTTCCAGTAGCCCTGGATCCTTGCACTCTGCTCTCAGTTTATGCCAGTTCCTGCCTGCTGCACCCTGCTCAGCTGTGGATACTGAGGTTTCATTTGCAAGTTTAGTCCCACTCAGTAATTGCGCACTGCTGGGTTTGAGTTAGCTTGATTTTGCTTTCTATCAGCACAAATGTCTACTGGTAGGTGACACTTGGATTTAGTCTGCTACTTGAAAGGATAATCCTTTAGGTATCTAAAGGACACTGGGTATTTGAAACTTCCATCCTAGTTTTGAGTTTGTGCACCATAGAGGCCTCAGCATTCCTCCCAGCCAAGCCAATCAATATGCCATCAACCTACTTGGAATAGTACATTCTTACTCTCTTAAATCTTCCTGAATTGCTATTGGGTTCATTGGTTGGATATGCAATGAGCTAGCTAGTCCATGGTCTCCTCTCAACTTTCATGAACAATGTTAGGTCAGGAGAATAGAACTCTGGCAGCACTATAGTACTAATAACACAAATTAGTTTGCACAAAACAATATATGGTGGGGCAGAAGCAATTACAGATTTTCTTCATTGTGGCTCCCCTGCTTTCCAAATTCTCTTTGTTAGTACGCTGGGCTTACAAGACCAGCTGTCCTTGGGATAGCATCATAGCAGAGGAGCCATAGGACTGAAAGAGATAGGCCTCTCTAGGCTGGGTTTCATATAGTCTTTAATCTGGGGAGTCATACTGTAGGCACCACATTCTAATTGTTACTTTACAAGGATTAACTATGTGCACGGGGCTATCTGCTTTGTCTTTCCCCACTATCAAAGATTACCTGCCACCTTCTCTAGAACTCTGATACTACCTTCGCATTTACTCTCTCCTGCGCATCACTTTTCCCCTCTTGGATAGGAATTTCCATCAACATATAAATATGCTCTACAGTCTCTCCTGTTGAAAATCTTTCCTTTGACCACACTTATCTGCTCCCCTAAATAGCAGAACTTTTGAATTGTGTTAACTATACTCATTGCCTCGCAATGCACTTCAACTCCAGTTACCTCCACTAAAATAGTTTTCTGCCCTAAAACCATTCCCCTTAAGGAGATCACTGTTATCTTGCAAGTTGTTGTTCTCTGGTGCATCCAATTTGACCTCAGGATAGCATCAACCACTCCAGTTGATGGCTGGATGATCATTCCCTCTATTTACCAATGCTTCCATCTCTTGGCTTCTGCAAACACTGAAATCTCTTGACTTTCCTCCAAGATTATCATGGTTCTTTCTCAGCCTCTTTTCTGGCTATTCTTTCTCTACCAAATCTGTTGGCAGATCTTGGAGTTTGATCCTGAGCTCCTTTCCTTTCCCACCTGTGCTCTTTCCCTAAGCTTTTAATATAAAATTCACTGATTTAAGTCTCAAACCTTTCCCTTGGGTTTCTTACCCACACATATGGTTACCTATCATTCCTTCCCATGCGAATGTCAAAGGACTTTCAAACCTAACGTGTTCAAAACGGAGGGGTTTCTTTCTTTTACAAACCCAGTCCTCCTTCAGTATTAAATTGATCAATAAACAGCACAACCGAACTCTGTTTGGCTCAAGCTGACGTGCAGGTGGCATGCTTGATGTCCCCCTCTCCTGCAGTGCTCTCCACTTTGAATCCACCAGCAACTCTTGTCGATTCTACCTACAAAATACACTTGAAATCTGTCTTCTCCCTGTCTCCACTGGTATCCCCTAGGTCTGAGCCATCCGTCCATATCTCTTCCTTGGATTTTTACAGTTGTCCCCTCACTGATGTCCTTGTGTCCACTTCTGGCCCTTTCAACTCATTCTCTCAATGTCAATCAGAGTGACTTTTATCATATACCATAAATATGTCATGTCTCTGCTTTGAATCTTCAATAACTTCCTATTCTTGCTGGAACAAAATTTGAACTCGACCTTGACCTATAAGGTCATGCCTGATTTGGCTGCTGCATGGAAGCGGGTGTCATTCCGTACCATGCTTTGCTCTCATTCACTGCTCCCTAACCACACTGACCTTTCTGTTCTCAAGCACACCAAACCCTCTCCTGCCTTCAGGCATTTTTCACTCCCCATTTCTGAATCCATTCTTTCTTCTTCACGTGACCATCTCCTTCTCATCCTTCAGGTCTCAGCTCAATTACTACCTTGCTGGAGGACCTTTTCCAATCACTCCCTCGAAGGTGGCCTCTGCACAGTTACCCTCTAATACCCCACCTGGTTCTTCCTTCTGAATGCTCTTTTAATCTGTAGATGCTTTATTTATTTAGCTATTTACGTGACTATTTATTGTCCCTTCCCCTGTGTTGGATTATAAGCTCTATGAGCTTATAATGTACATGGTACATAGTTGTCACCCTGCAAGTATTTGTTGCCTAAGTGGATGAATGAATGAGTGAATGAGTGAATGTCTTCATCAACACAAGAATGAAATGATACATCAATTTGCTTTTATTTTGCACAAAGGTTTTTCTTCCACACCTGTTATTGATTTCCCCAGTAAGAAAAAGCAAAGGATTAAGTGTCCAAGTATTACATTCTGCATAAAGCTAGAAAGCACTATATTCAGAAAAAGTTGGCAAACATAGGTTCTCAAGTTCAATTAAATTCTGGTTTGGTAAATGTACTAATGGAGACAGTGGGCTCTAGTTGATATCTGAACAGGGAGTGTCTGACCATTTGTATTATAGATGTCTGTAAATAAAGAGGGAGTTCTTAGAGAATAGACATCGCAAATAAAATTTAGTAGATTGAGGAAGACTGACTCTTTTAGCCAATCTGGCTCAGACTCTTTTTATGAAGAATATTGATCTTAAAATCCAATTTGATTTGGCCAGTCATACTGTCAAGGAGTAGGCTTTTAAACATCTCTAGACAGTCAATCTTACTTATGATGAATTTGACATATGCTAAAAAATTATCTAAGTAAATAAATACCAAGTAAATATTGTGATCTATTTCCTAACGCTAGGCCTATAAATATAACTTATTCAAATTCATGTCTACATTATCTTTTTGTATCCAATTCTGCATTTTGATTCTGGACACTTATAGCATTCTCATTGTAATAAAATTGTTTAAAAGAGATTTGGTCAAACTGGAAATACCAATTTAGTGTTCTTGCTTCTGTTTCTTTTTAAATTAATATATGTGAAAATTGACTCTATAGTTTGTATAGTTCTATGAATTTTAACACTTATGAAAATTCACGTTATCACCCTGCAATTGAGGATTAGAAGAATTGCATCACCAAAAACACTCAGTTTTCAGCCATACCCTTCCTCCACTCCAACCCCATCAACCACTGATCTGATTTCCATCACTGCAGCCTGTGTTTTGGAGAATGTTAGATGACTGCAATGAGGCAGAACATAACCTTTGGAAGACTGACTACTTTCATTTAGCATAATGCCTTGAAATTCATTCAGTGGTTCACATGTGACAATACTTTGTTCCTTCTTATTGCAAAGCAGTATTCAGTTTCTCTATTTGTTTCATTCATTGTGGGGAAGTTGAGTTGTTTCTAATTTTAGGTGATTATGAATAGGGTCAACATTAACATTTGTGTAGGGATTTTTGAGTGAATGCCCCTAGGACTGGGATTGCTGGATCATTTGGTACATGTGTAAGAAACTGCCACAGTATTTCTCAGAAAAGCTATGCCATTTTGAATTCTCACAGCAAAGGATGAGAGCTTCAGCTAATCCACATCTTTGCCAGCACTTTGAATTGGCAGTATTTTTAATTTTAATCATTCAAACATGTGTGTAGTCATAGCTATTTATAGTCTTAATTTGCATTTCTGTGATAGTTAAGGAGGTTGAACATCTTTTCATTTGATAGCCATATATTCTCATTATTGAAATATCTGCTTAAGTTTTTTGCCCATTTAAAAATTGGATTCTTTGTTTTCTTACTGTTGAGTTTTGAGAGTTATTTATATAGTCTTGAAAATGTTTTTTCCAAGTCTGCAGCTTATTTTTTTTCTCCCAACAGTATCTTTCACAGAGCAAAAGGTAATGATTTTTATGAAGTTCAATTTATTAATTTTTTTCTTTTATGTATTGTGCATTTGGATCATGTCTAAGAATATTTTTGCCTAACCCCATATAGCAAATATTTTCTCCTAAAAGCTTTAGAGGTTTATTTTTACATTTGAACCTATATATGTTATGAATTAATTATTGCATAAATTAAGAAGTCAAGGTTGAGGTTCATATTTTTGCATAAGGATGTTCAAATGCTTCAACACAAATTTCTAAAAAGACTATGCTTTCTCCATTGAATTTCTAGAAAAAAAAATCATTTGACTATATTTGTTCAGACTTATTTTGAACTTTCTATTGTGTTCCATTGATCTATGTGTCTATTCTTTCATCAGTACTACATTCTGTAGATTACTGTAGGTTTTAGTAAGTCTTAAATTTGATAATGTGGTTCTTCTAACTTTATTCTTATTTAAAAAAAATTATTTCAGCTATACCAGTTGCTTTGCTTTTCTATGTAAATTGGGAAATTAGCTTTTCAATTAAAAAATCCTATTGGGACTTTGATAAAAATGATATAAAATCTCTAGATCAATTTGGGTAGAATCAACACTTTCAATCTATGAAATGTTGTATTATTCCGTTCAGACTTTACACATAAATACATAGACTGAATGGTTTAAGTAACAGCTATTTATTTTTTCACAGTTCTGGAAACTGTGTCCAAGATCAAGGTGCCATGCCAGCAGGGTGATTATCTGGTGAGAACTCTCCCCTTGGGTTGCAGGGGGCTGCTTTCTCATTGAGTGCTTATACAACCTCACAAGACAGAAATCCACAGGGTATCGACTGCTGTCTCTTCTTACAAGGACACTAATTCTTTTGGATCAGGGCTCCATATTCATGACATTATTTAATTTTAATTACTTCCTTTGGGGACTCCACTTATACATGCAGCCAGTCTGGTGGTTGGGCCTTCATCATATGAATCTGGGGACCTACAAATGTTCAGTTCTGGACACGTGGCATATTTCTTTTTCTATTTAGGTTTTATTCCTTAATTTCTTCCATTAGTGCTTTGTCTTCAGCATATAGATCCTGTACATACTTTGCTAGATTCATACCAAAAATTTGACTTCTGGAGATTTATAAATGATGCTATATTTTTAAATTTTGGCTTTCAATGTTCACTGTGGTGTATAGAAGTACAAGTGATTTTTGTGAAGTAAACTTGCATCCTGAGGCCTTGCTAAAGTCACTAATCAGACGAATGCTAGTGACTTTAGCAACTAATCTGATATTTTCTTTTCTGTTGAGAGTTCATCAGTAAAGTTATTTTCAGAAGGTGTTTAATTATTAATCCAATTTATATGGTAGTTATAGAACTATTCAGATTGTCTATTTCATCATGGGTTACTTTTGTCAGTTTGTATTTTTTGAGGAATTTGTTTATTTCTTTTCAGTTTTCAAATGCATGTGTATAGAGTTATTTGAGGTCTTATTAGCCTCTTGATGTCTATGTGGTCTGTAGCAATAGCCCACCTTTATTCTTTTTTGGGGGGAGGGTACTGGGGATTGAACTCAGGGGCACTCACCACTGAGCCACATCCCCAGCCCTATTTTGTATTTTATTTAGAGACAGGGTCTCACTGAGTTGCTTAGCACCTTGCTATTGCTGGGGCTGGCTTTGAATTCACGATCCTCTTGCCTCAGCCTCCAGAGCCACTGGGATTATAGGTATGCCATCATGCCTGGCTCCACCTTTATTCCTGATATTGCTCATTTGTTCAATTCTTTTTTTTGTCAGTTTGCTATAGGTGTACCAATTTATCGATCTTTTCAAAGAAGGAGCTATTTGTGTTAATAATTTTTGTTATTATTTTTGTTTTCAGTTTACTGGATAACTGATCATTATTATTTCCTTTCTGCTTGCTTTGGATTTCTTTTTGTATTTTTATTCTAGTTATTTAAGGTCCAACCTTAGATTGTCTATTTGAAAACTTTCTTTTCTTCTACTATAAAAGTTAATGTTCTAAATTCTCCCTAACCATGCTTTAAAGGCATTCCCCCAATTTTTAGGTGTTTATTTTAATTTTCTTTTAGTTAAAAATTAAAAAAATCTCTTGAGAATTTTGCTTTGAACATGAATTAGTTAGAAGTATATTGTTTAGTTGCCAGGTGTTTGGAGTTTTTTTCTATTATCTTTCTTTACCAATTTCTGTTTTAATTCTGTCATGGCCAAAGACCATACAGTGCATAATTTCCATTCTTTTAATGCTGTTAAGGTTGATTTTATGTACAGGAAATGATGAATGTCCCATGCTCACTGGGAAAGAACTTGTGTTCTGCCATTGTTGGAGGAAAGTGTTTTCCATCTGTCAATTAGAACCAGTTGATTAGTGGTGGTATTCAGTACTTCTGTCTTTGATGATTTTCCACCTACTAATTTTATCTACTACCTAGAGAGGAGTGTTGAGGTCTCCAAACATAATTGTGGCTTTTTCTATTTCTTCTTTCCATTCTGCCAACTCTTTTTTCAAGGGTTTTGTTAACTGTGTCCATGAAGGAATGAATGCCTTCCTGGTGAATTGATCCTCTCTTATCAATATATAACATTCCTCCTTATCTCTGGTAATTACTTGCTTCATATGATGTTATACAGTCACTTCATTAGGTTTATTGTTTTTCATCATTTTGCTTTCAACCTACCTATATCATGTTTGAAGTGAGTTTCTTATAGACAGCATGTAGTTTTGGGTAGTTTTGCTTTTTTATTCTAATAATCTCTGTTTTTTAATTGGCACGTTTAGATCATTTACAACTTATGTAACCTTTGGCCTATTTGGGTTTAGGACCACCATATCATAATTGGGTTTTTTGGGTGTTTGTTCTCAATATTTTTTGTTCCTTATTGTTCTTTTCCTGCTTCTTGTGGATTATATGAATCTTTAGTATTATGCTTGTTTTTGACAATGGTAGTATTGGTGGCATGTTTTGAAATCTTGTCTTAGTAAATATTGTTCATCAATGTTTAAAGAGTTTCTACTCCTTTCATTTAATAATGGCGATGACGATGATGATGATGATGATAGCATTATCAGCTATGATATAGCAAGTACTTGAAATACACTCTTTATATAGAATTTGTAATCATTAAAACAATGCTATCAGGTTAAGATTTTTTTCATTTTATAGTTAAATAAAATTGAGTCTTAACAGACTTAAATAGCTTATTCAAGGTCACCTTAAGGGTAATGAGGGGAATCAGGAGGCCGATCTCCATCTGGCTTCAAGGCCTATGTTCTTCCCATGACAACTTTAATGAACTTTGCATATGTGATTCAAGATACTAAACTTTACTAATTGTCATAGCTCAGTTTCTGAAATTACCTGACTGTTAAAATGATCATATTTTGTAGCATAGCCATCCAATTTTCCTCAGATTTATATCTCACGTGGGAAAGGATTTTTCCTCCTGTGATCAGGAAAGTCATATCTCACAACACTTTACTTATGATTCCCTAGCTTTAGGTAATATCACACTGCTAGTTTTGAACTGCTATAGACAGTTAAGTTATACTTATTTGGTGATTTGCCCTTTGTTTTGATTCAAATGGTTTACTCCAGTGTCTCTTGAGCCTCGTTGTTAAATTGGGATTGTATATTGAAGCAATGGTCTGTTGTCTCAGGTTTTATTGGATCATAAACCTCTATAAAGAGCATATGGTATATATTTGCTTTTGATGCTCTTCAGTCCTAGGACTCTGTCAGTGGTGTTTTATAGTGTCTGCTGTATTTATCAGGTAAACAGTGTTACCGAGAGTCACCCACTTGCTGTTTATGCTGTGTATTTAACCTCCAGGAGGGACCACTGAGATGCTGCAGCTATACACCTTGTAAATTCTTCATTTCCAAGGAACCTTGAGTTATGTAGTTTAGACAGTCTATTAAGTCACTTAGATATCATGCATCACTTTTGCTAGTGGTAATCAGAAGACAATCTGTTTATCATATGGCATGTATTTGGATATGATGATCTGAATGTGTTCTGCCCTATTTAAAAAGAATGCTTTAAATATTAACAGGGAGAAAAAAAACTAGCAATTGTTGAGTGTATACTCTATAAAGTTACTTTACATGTTTCACCTTCAATATTCATCTCAATGAGTTAAAAAGTATTTTTAACATATTATTCCACAGATACTAAAATTCATGCCCAGGCACATTAAGTAAGTCAGGCAAAGCCACACAGGTACTGACATCCAGTTCAAAATCCATCAGCACTTGTAGCAGAGTGTCTGCTCTGCCATCCTTTCCCTGTGGTGATTGTCATCAACACCTGTCTCTAGAGAAATTCCACCTTTTCCATTTATTTCAGCACTTAGCTCATGGTTTTGCTTCTATTCCAGAAGAGTAATAACCAGTAAGGCAAAATAGTGTAATGATCAATAGCATGGATTTCGGAGCTGGGTTCAAACTCCTGCTGTGCCCTTTATCAACTGTACTACTTTGGGCAGACTATGAAATTTCTCTGTGCCTCAATTTCCTCATTAGGTATGGGGGAATGATCATTGTACTTACCTCCAAGGGCTGTTGTGAAAACTTAACGGGTTACTTTGTGAAGCTCTTAGAATAGTGTCTGACACATCACAGGAACCATACACACATGCTTGTCAAATAGATAACCTTTATTTGCCATTTATTATGTACCTAGTGGTCTGGTAAGCACTATAGATGTGATAGAAGATATAAGGAAGGTACTATTATTATCTCCATTTTATGAATGAATGAAGACAGCAGGTTCAGAAAGGAAAACCAATCTAGGCTCATCCCAGTGGCAAGTTCATTGTAGAAAGCCAAAAAGATTATAAAATAGTAGAATAAAAGTCACTCACAAATATACCACCTGGACATTATTATTACTAACATTTGGATTATTCCCTCATTCTATACATATCATGATATACTATTGACATTATACTAAATGCATGGTTTTCTATTTTCATTTTATCCCTTAATGGCATGCTAAGGTTTCACATCTTATCATGCTGCTGATTTTTTGTTAGCATTATTTTTAATGGTTGCAGAATATTCCATCACTCGGATATGATTTGTATCTAAAGCGCCTTTGATATTGATTTAAGTTTGTTTTCAGCCTTCTGCTCTAGTAAATAGTATTGCAGTGAACATCTTTGGCTACATTTTGGATTTTTCCCTCAGGATGTGTTTTTAGGATTTGAATTACTGTGCCAAATAATCAAACATTTTTAGGTCTTAAAGAGATAAATTGGCTAACATTTTCAAAGGAATTTACAAAAAGAAATTGTAAAATATGGAAGAAAAACTAAAAAGAAAACAACCAGCTCCTAAGATATAGGTTGTTTCTTAGAATTTTCATCTTAGGATAATTGTAGATTCACATATATTATTTAAAAAATAATACCGAGAGGCCCTGTTGCCCTTCTCTCCATTTCTGCAGTAGTAATGCCTTGAAATCATAAGACAGGGCCACAGCCAGTACATCTTGATGCTACAGTCAAGAGGCAGAACATTCCTGTCTCATCACTGTCATGGCTATAGATCTGCCCCAGCCCCTATCTCTGATCCTAGTCAACCACTAATCCATTCTCGATTTCTATAATTTTGTCCTTTCAAGAATGTTATAGAAAATAAATCATAAAGTACACAACTCTTTAGGAATTTCTTACTCAGTAAAATTTATTGGAGATTCATCCAAGTTGCTGGGTGTATCAGTTGCTTGGTCTTTTTATTGCTGAGTAATATTCCATGGTATATATGTTCACCCATTGATAGACATCTGGGTTGGGCCCAATTTTTGGCTACAGTGAGTAAATCTATAGTGTGCACAGGTTTTGATTTGTGCAACCTTGGCTTTCCCATTTTTACACAAACATATCAGCCTTCGAAGAAGCATCTCAGCTCAGCTCCACCGTGCCTACTTCCCTGGAGCATTATCGAATGTACTTTTGGTCCCTCCAAGTTCTGCACTGGATCATGGGAGACGATGGTTGCTCTTTTTTCGGGGCTGGTCCTACATGCCACTCACATACCATCTTGGGGGCAAATAGCAAACCAGCTGACACATCTTCAAGGTATGACCTCAGTGATCACTCTACATGGCTGCTTGCCACCTCCTCGGCTCCAGCTCCTCATTGAAGGTAGGTTATAATCACAAGCTGTACTCAGCTCTCAACTTGTACATCACTGGCCTTGGCTGGTTCCTCAAGGTGGGGAGGGGAGCTGTTTCTTGCCACCAGCACTCACCACCTGCTTCTCTTTCAACATCCTCTGCAGGACATCTCTCCCCAGCTGGTACAGTCGCATTTCCCTTGGGCATCTCCTTTATGCTGGGCTTGCTCTACACACAACAGGGAGCATTCTGCATGTATAAGGGGTGGCAATGCTTCACCAGATCTTGTGTAGGCCTCTCCTTACCAAAGACAGCAACCCCTTAAGGCCAAAGAGCATTACTCTTTATATCCTACACAGACCAAACAGAGGAATCTTTATATAGCATGTCAGTATTTATCAAATGAATGATTGAGGAAATGACGGATTTCTTGAAAGCATCAGGGGACAGTTGCACTAACACAGATTCCTCTGCATCCCAGGGATCAGCCTTCTGCTGGAGAGTTGGCCCACAATCCTACAATCCTCCTTGGCTGCTGATTTTCCAACCATGGCTTTACACCTGTTTTGTTTTACAATATTTATTGGGAAAGCATTTTAACTGCTTATTATAGTCAGATATCATCCTTGACAAGCCATTTTCCTTGAATTATCCCAGTGAGAAATATTTCTAAAGGCGTCCAATGAAATCATCCAGATGCTTCCCGTGGCCAGCTGGACGGGACAGCCATGTTCAGTTCCCCGGGCTTGAAAACAGAGCGGTTTGTGTTTTTAGTTCTACTGCAAGAAGCAAAGCTGCTGCTAATTCTCACACTAATAAATGGAGCTTTAACAAATTGTACCAAGTAAAAGTAACAGGAGAATTTACAACTGTGTTTTCAGTAAATTAAATGACATAATAGTGCCTAGCACATAGTAAGCCACCAGTAAATGGAAACTATTATGATGCTCAACACTATGTCCAACAATTGTTGAAGAAGAATAACAACAAACAAAGACAAGGGCTGGTAGGGAAAAATATTTTCAAGAGTGAGTAGAAAATAAGGTCACATAAATAATTACTTCAATTAGGAATAAGGAAAATAATGCTGAAAAAAAAGAAAACCACTCTAAAAAATTAGAAGGATGAACATAGAGGACTTAGGAGAATTGACAGGAAGCTAAACAGGCAGTGGGCATTTCATAGCATGTGTTTAAAAACACAAATTCCACGCTTATGCATTCACTGTGGAAAATTTCATGCACTTAATCAAATCACATTGTCTCAAACTGCACTTCCAAAATCTTTGACATACACCAAAGCAGAGCCTCCAACAATGTTGTAAGCGGAAAATTGTGATTACATCCTTCCATAATTATTTCAGTGACTTTTGGGTAAATGCAGAAATCCCCATTGAAATCTGAAGTTATGACACATGTACTACACAGCTCTGAGATTCTATGCTCTCTGTGAAAGACCACCTGTGATGTTGTCAAGATGTCTAAACTCATAGGACAGTTGCAGGGAGATTGTCATTAATTCTACCATCAGGACCCTTTTATTAAAATACCTTTTCTTGGCTTCATAATTCTATTACTTTGCTGTTATTAAGTATGACAGCATTTATCTTGACCAACCTTAAACTAAATTATCAGGTTTGGTTTTAGTAATGCCTTTCCAAAGTACTGCTTTATTAATATCAATTTCAGATGTGCCTGTTTTCCATAACTTGAGTTTATAAGCCTGGAAATAGAATTTTAGAGCACGATGACTCTTGATGATTATCTTTTATTCCTGGGTGAATAGAACACTGATTTTTATACAGCTAGTGAGCAAGAACAGGGTGATCTCCGAAGAGGCAAATGCAACATGATCTTTACCGACCAGCCATTGTGGGTCCTCAGCTGGGAGAGGTATTGATGGAGTTTTATTAGCACAAGATTGAAGGATGCTCAAAATGAACAAGGTTAACCACAGCACAGAATTTCCAACTGGGACTGTTTTAAAGGTGGTGGCTATGAGATAGGGCCAGCTGACACTGTGGGGGAATAGATAGCACATAGGCTGCAGCTCAGATGAATGAAAATCATGAAAGACAATGAACTTTGATTTTTGCCCCAAGTCAGAGAGCAGCTTGGCCATGGAGCCATCCAGAAAAATGGGGCAGTACTTCAGTCTAGCAAAAAAAAAAAAAAAAAAGCTAGAAAGAAATAATGTTTTACTTTAGAAGGAGACCTCTGACCTCTGAGATAGTATAAGGGATTTTTTAATAAATAGATTCTGAGCAGAGCCACGTGTAATAAAGCAAGCAAATTAGCAAAATTTCCTAGGTAATATATTCATAGTACAAGGAAAATCCTAATTTCCCCTCTAAATTTATTGGCTAATGAACACCAATGTTTACATTTTTAACTCACAGAAAAGTGTCAGTAATTATTACTTTTTTTAAAACAGAAAAATAAACAATGACAGCAAAAATCCAGAAAAAAAAATGTTTTTTTTTCCAGAAGTGGGCATAAAAACAATATATTTTTATGAAAGTAAAAGACATTTGTATTTTATCTCAGTGGACTGAAATTAACAGAAACTTACCTTTTGGAACCTGACCTATCATAGCAACCTATTATTTAGCACACACACCTTCCTTCCTGCAGATTCTGAAGCAGAGCTTAAAGGGGGCTGCTAATTAACACTTAGGGAAAAAACAATTTGTGCTACATTTTATTTTTCACTGCTATGAAACTGGTTTAAAATAATGAGGCTCATGAAAGGATATGACCTGGGCTGTAAATTGTACTTATTATGAGAGTTGTTTGATAAATCATGAAGGGAAGATTCTCACCTCTTAATAAGTGTAAGACATTGCAATACCAGAGCGAGACATGAAAGGGGTGTGGCGGGCCTCCTGGAAATGTGGGATCTCCTTCTTTCTCTGCAAGTATCGGAAAATTATGTGTCTGAATGCCTGGCCTCCTTTACATCTCCTGCTCTTGGCTATTCAATCTGCCGTCCGAGAGAGTGAAGCTGTCTGTTAGGGTAGGAAGTGAACCTGTTTAAAGATCCTATCTGGATTCCAACAGATCCTGAAGACTGAAGCAGTGACCCTGGGATCACAACTGTTAAGTTTCAGGCTAGAAATGCTAGTCTCAGGGCCTTGCTGGTGCAGAACTCATCGATACACTACACATTCGTTTATTCTTTGGTGTAGTCATTCTGTAAACTGTGAACACAACCACCGTGGTCTCCACCCTCAAGAAACTTGCAGGAGAGAATGGTGAGAGCATCCTGAAGGAGTACGAAATTCAATAGGGACTCTGTACAGTGGGAACATGGTAGACAGGAAGACTCTAAGGATGGGGAATTCTGGAGCCCACACAGGATGAGAAGGCAGAGAATGGGGCATCTTAGTCCCCTAAGGGATTAGTAAGCCCAACTATGGAGTTCTCTACTGCACACAGGCACTGACATTGAGAGGTCATGGGCCGAGGAAGTAGCTGTCATCACAACCTCAAGGACCTGTGAGTGTGCTGATACCCAGTGAATGAGCAGGGGCTTGGGAACAGGTTACAAAGGATGCAGAAAGAGACTTTTGAGACCAGGGTCCACTGACTGAGACCAAGGAAGGCCTGTCCCTTGAATGGGGTAACCGGGAAGCCAACATGGGCTTATAAAATTTCTGTATTCAACAATGTTCCCAGGGTACAATAGAAGATGTCAATGGTATAGTCTCCTTTCCAGTGTATCACCTTGGGCAGCCCTGACATTGGTTGAGTGGATTGAAAAGCCCACACCTTTCTAGCAATGGCCCTCACCATAGTGGTATACACTGGTTCTTTCATGGGTGGAATTTGCTTACTGCCTGAACAAAAGCAAGACTTCCAGTTGCATATCACATGAGCATCCTTTGTTCAAAAAGCAGATAAGACTTACCACTACATTGGAAGGTCCAGCAAGGATCCAGGGGACCAGGCTGTGGAGATGCATCTGAGGACTCCTCTCCCCTGTTAACATATGTCTTAATGTCACCCCAGCCATAGCTTCCTAGGAGGAAGGAGAGATAGATGAATGTGACTAGTATAATCCTAAATAGGAATATTATCCTCAGGGGAACAGTTCACATTATGGAATTGTACTGAGATTATGGAATGGACTAAATTTTGTTTTCTCCACTAATTGGTGAGTAGATCCATTCATGACTCATAATAAAGCCCTATTTTTTGTCTGTATGAGAGTGCTTAAGTAATGCATGACTCTACAAGTTATATGATGAAAAATATTATGTAGCTACTTAAAATAATTATTTAAGTCTATATTTAATAATTTAGAAAGCTGCCATAACACAGGAGAATGCAAAAAGCAGGTCAAAAAACTTTAAGTATACTTTAATTCTATTTCTGTAAAATTATGTGTGTGCATTTAAGATGTAAGCATTAAAAGAAGTCTGAAAAGGAGTTCACCAAAATGTTAACATGGAACATCTCTGTGTAATATTGGGTGACCTTTATCTTCTTCTTTCTTTCTATTTTCTCCTTCAAACTATTCTGGATTGCCTTAATATGTTTCTACCATGAGGATGTTTTATTTTTGTAGATGTTGTTTTAATTTTTAAAAGCAAACAGAAACACGTTAGTAACTTTGGGAAGTGGGGCCATTATTTGCCAAATTTTCTCCAGATTATTCTTTCATGTGGATAGGAAGCTAAGATACTTTTGAGAGATGGATGACATAGCTGAAAAGTTTCTCTACAAGCATTTTTTATCTCTTGCTGAGTTGCCAACAGATAACTTCCCATAGCCAAGCATGACATGTGACCTATCACTTCCTCATACAAAGAAACTCTTTCTTGTATCTGCATTATTGTGGCAAATACTCTAGAGAGTCCTAAGACACTGGCTCTTTCCAGATAGTAGAAACTGAATTGTTAGGAGATAACTCATGAAAATTGAGAATACTTTTTTTAAATATAGGGTAAAGGCTAAGTCATCAAAGGAGGAGGTGAGAATTTGAAGAATATGGCTCTTTGGGTAAGGAATGACCCTGGGTTGGGTTTAATTTGCTTCCTTGCTCATTCGTGTTTATTATCAGGAATTTGGAGGTCAGCATCAGAGTATAACCTTCCAATGAATATTGCACACCAAGCTGTCAGCACCTGGTGTTTCAGAGTGCCTTCTTGGAGCTGGTGGTACAGCACGAAGACCTAATCAAAAGCAGAGTAGATTAAATCTGTGGAAGCATCCTCCTCTCTCTCTCAGCTTGGGTAGCTGAAATCACATTTATTTACTGACAAGGAAACATTGTGTACTTTGTCCAGCTTGCCATGGCTATCCTGGTTTAAAATTATAGGATATTGGGAGGAAATTGTTTTTTAATTTAAAATGTGTTTATGAGTTCCTAAATTTGGTTTAGCATTTTATGATTGGATTTTCTAGAACAGCCAGGTAGATTCTGAGTTCTGACACTGTGCTGGGCATATTGAGAAGTGAGAACAAATGTGTGCTTCTGGTAGTTCAGACCCAAGTTCTGGCTCGTTCTCCACCCCTAATCCGTCCACTCTCCTCTTTGCTGCCTTGTGTCAGATGTGCCAGGCTCCAGCCCCAGAGGCCTCCTTGCTATTCCTCAAACACACCAGGCCTGCTCAGCTGCAAGGCATTTGCCTTTTGCTTTCCTCTGCTGAGATCTTCTCAGCCAGAACATCACTCGGCAGAGTGGGCTTTCCTGTAAAGGCAAGCCCTACCCAGTTATTCCTACACCCCTTCACCAGGCTTCATTTTACATATAGTACCTGTCCCTCCCTGATATCTTGCACATTTGTTTATTGTTTGTCCACCCTCATGATAGCATTATCTTCATGAAAATACTCTTACCTGTTCACTACAGCGTCTCAATCACGTAGAACAGCAGCTGGCAGACAATAGATAACTAGTAGGTTTTTGTTAAAATAAATGAATGGTAAAGTCCCATTTACTGAATCTATATAATCCTGAGCAATTGTATATACATCATTTCTTATAAGTGCACTAGGAGAAAGCTGTTGTCTAAATGAATCCTACCTTTTGCCCTTGACCTTTGGTTTAGACCCAAGTTTGAGAATTAGATTTTCCTTCCAGTCAACCCACCTGTATGTGGTTTGGGGTGTGGAAGAACATTCCAAGGGTCATGTGGACTCATCTGGGTTTTGGCATCATGATCAGAATGGACACTATATCTGGGTTCATTTTTAGGTTCCTATGAAGATCAATAGAACTGAAGGACCAGGAGGAAAACTCTGGTTGAAAGAAGGAATGATATTAATATGCATAGCCAGTGTGTCCCCTGTCTCCTGCTTTTTCGGGGCTTAATCCTTTAGTTGGTGGATCTTGGAGAGGTCTTGGGGTTTCAGGGCAGCTGAGACAGCATGATAGAACAGTCAGTGCCTTTAGGTAGAAGGTCAACCCCATGGGAGGCGTTTACAGATGGCTCAGATCATGTGCAGGTGAATTGCACAGGTGTTGAGGCCAGGCATCCAAGCTTGGTCCTAAGGCCTCCTGGCACAAGCTGAGAGCACCTAGCACCTATCTGCAGTTGGTGAGGGCTCAGTGTGGATCAATGTGCTCACGATCTGAGGGAACTTGGTGAGAAAATCTAACTTGAAAGTGCTTTTTTGGTGTGTAGAGTTGCTTTAATCACAAGCACACCTGGGGATTTCTCACAATTGCAGCATGCGAGGTCCAGTTCTTCCTTTGAATCATCAGAAGAGAGTAAGAATAGGATCCTGTTTCTGTGGAGCTAGAATTGTTCATAATTTGGGTGGTCCCTTTGAGAGAAAAAAAAAAAAAAAAAACAGAAAATGAGGCACAAGGTCTAGAAAGAGGCCTGGGCACACAAGAAGCACAGAAGTTTATATCTCAGTGGTTTGATGGTGAATCCGCTTCAGGGTCTGAGTGTGCCATACACTCAGGAGTATGGGGGAGTATGGGATTCAGGAGTATGGGGGACTCCTGGAGTGGGCTCATGGAGAGCCTGTTGGCGTGGAAGATGGGCACTCCCTTGGAATGTTCCTGTCCTAACGAAGGGTTGGGTCTACTAATAAGGATACCCCAATTAACAGAGTAACTATTCTGAGAAGAGATTCAGGACTTGTTTTGCAAAGACATTTTCTTGCAAGCTCTGAAAGATATTGTAGCCCAGAGCAGCACTCCCAGGTACTCAGAAGCAAAGTCTAGGAGAGAAAGGAGTGGTGTCTTCCCACAAAGTGGTCTTCAATGCCCGGAGAATGCCAGTGTCACCCAAAGGTGCCACCCATCATTAAGGTGTCTTCTTGCCATCCCACAGGCAGCAATGATGGCTGACAGACTTCAGTAATAA
The DNA here is from genome assembly GCF_048772815.1 of Callospermophilus lateralis. Taxonomy (NCBI): domain Eukaryota; kingdom Metazoa; phylum Chordata; class Mammalia; order Rodentia; family Sciuridae; genus Callospermophilus; species Callospermophilus lateralis. Next base: position 74,352,931 of record NC_135307.1, on the reverse strand, counting down.
CAGTAGTTTGCTCTGTTACATGCTGGGTAACTTTATATACATCCTCTCTAATTCTTACAGGAACCCTGCAAAGTAAATATCATTAACCCCATTTTCGAGGTGTAATAGGAGGGCAGATTTGCTCACACACTCAGATGCACAAAGACAACGCAGACTCTTTATTTTCTCTAGCTGACTTTAACCTCATTTGAGTTTCTGCCCCGCTGAGTAGCACAAAACTGAATTTTGCCAATTAACAATGTCTCAATCTCTTATGGCTGATAGCCTCTTTGCTGTTTAAATAATCAGGGGCTTCTAAGTTAAATCTCCTATTAGGGCTGTTTTATTACTTTAATTTTTTAAATTAAATTTATTCTTAACTGGCCCATGAAGAAATAAAAATTGTACCTATCAGTGGGGTAATGTAATGTTTCCATACATGTATACAATATGTAATGCTTAAATAAGGTTGAACACATCTACCTCCCCAAACATTTATCATTTCTTTACGGCAAAAGCTTTCAAAATTCTTTTTTTTTTTTTTTTAATGCGTGGTATATAACTGTAATCTATACACCCTATTATGCAATAGCACACCCAGAACTTTTTGCTCTGATCGAGCTCTCATTTCCTTGCTGATTCTACTCCCTTGTATCACTTCCCCCTTCTTGCCCAAAGAGGGTTTGGGGGTGTACAGGACTTTCTGGGAGTCCACAGTTGGGGTTGGGGGATGGGACTTGGGGACACTCATTGATCTGCCAGTGGTGGCTGCTCTTGTCTACTCCATGGACTGGGAAGCCAGGGAAGGTTAATGAACCCATATGGTCTTCTGGGGCTGGCCTGTGCCTGCTGTTGCTGGGGTCTGGTCATCTGTCCTGTGCAAGATCATCATGCAGTACCTTCATGTCTACACAGTGGGACACATGGAAATGCCTAAGCCCCCACATATCATATGTAGGCCATGAGGAGCCCAGAGAGCAGCCCTGGCCCACCTGCCTGGTGTGGCATCCACTCACTGGCCACCTCTGTTTCTCTTTGCAATGATCCTTGGGTCTGGAAAGGGCTTCTACTCCCTCCCTGTATAGTCCTGTCCCCCTTGGCCTGGGGAGCTCTGGGATGGAGCCCAGTGGTCCTCCAGCTCTCTCTGTGTGATCCTCCACTGCTGCTGGCAGGCTCTGGCCCCCTTCTCAAGTTGGCATCAGATGCTTCTCATTTAAATTAAATACTTGCCACAGATATAATTACTGGCGTCTCATCAATATTGACATTTTGGAATAAAATTGTTATATCATTCTTTTAAATCTATCCAGTGGGATCTAAATACCATAGTGATTTGCTACCCACGGTTCAGAAAACGCACGAACAAGCTCCTTTTTGAGGTTTCACAATGTTTCCTTTTCTCCTTGAAATTGCATTTCCATTTCGCTTCTCCTCAGAACTTGATCCTAATGTGATATATTTTTATGCTTGAAAGTCTTTTATGAATCACCCTATCATTCTTCTCCTCAACAAAAATGTGTATATAAATTGGAAATTTAAATTTCTTTTGTCACTACAGCACTCTCTTAGCAAATTTATTATTATGGATTAAGTTCTCATTACCATTATTTTTGGTACACAGTTGGTTAAAGTTATATATGCATGTGTACCCATTATATATTTTTATGGTTAATTATTAAACAAATACTTATACTAGAAATATGAAATTTTCTTAAAAAATGAATGAGAGGGTTTATGACAATTTGAGTGAACTTTGTAGACATCAATATTTGAAAGTGCCCTGTCTGCTGTTTGGAGGCGTTGGCACAGTAGGAAAAAGCATCTTGGAAAGAGCTGATGGGGGGTACCTTCCTCCAAAGAGTCAGGCAGGGATTACAGAGGGTGGGATAGGAATTCCATGCAGAAGAACAGCACACTGATTCCCTTACAACTGTCTGGATGCAGGTACACCTTGGGAAAAAGGAAGTTTCTGGACATTTGAAGACATTTGCAAAAAAAAAAAAAAAAAAAAAGTCCTCAATCTCATCTTAGAACAGGTTATCTGGTGTATCCTTATTAGTAAAACCCTATCCCCCTGACTTGCCATATATTAAAAAGTAAAATAGCCTCACAGGTCCCACTTTCTCCTCTGGAACAATAAATCTCACCTAAATGCTCAGGCTTAGAGAACAGCAAGAAAATACAAATAAAATCACTGCTTTCAAACAGCAATGTATTCCCTGGGGCACAGGGAGGTGAAGAAACGAAGGTGTGGAGATGCTAAAATGGCTTGTCTAAGTATTCAGCCAGTGGTGGCAGAGCAGGAATCTGAATTCAGGTCTGGAATTCCTTCCCCTGTTCAGGACTGTGGATGGCTGCTTCAGAATCAACCCTCTTTTAAAAATGATGTGAAATTCCCTGGAGCCCCATTTGGTGGGTCTGGAGGTAGGGCCTGAGCATTTCCCTCTTTGCCAGCTCCCCAGGTGATTCTGCAGCTGGGTCGGGTGGGATCAGGAGCACACCTGGGGCCTGCATTTCTCCTGAGCGAGAGGAACTTGGCCGGGGATGGAGGAATTAGGGGGTTTCTCAACAGTGGGTGGTGGCGAAGCTAGAGAGGCACCTTCTTGGTTTGCTGTTGGTTTATTGTCACCTTTGGGATGGCCCTGTGGTGAAGCCCAAGAAACCCTTCAATACAGGGGTATGAAGAATGAGCAGCAAGCTGGCCAGGTCTTTCTGATCTCCTCTGACAGTCTTGGTGGCTTGTGAAAGTCAGCATATTTAAGGTTTTAGGGAGCCTGGTTGCCATCTCTCTCCATTGTGGGACCTGGCCTGTCACAAACCCATTTCCTTGATGAATTCAGCCCGAAGACCTCCTCGGTGAGGACGTCCTGGCCAGACAGCCTTTCCATCGGGCACTCTCTGAGCCCCTTCCCACACTGGGTGTCCTCTGTGACAGCTGTGATTTGACAGTCCTCGAGACTATTTCCCTACCTGGGAGGGCAGGTAGTGAGTGAGGGTGGGTTAAACTGTAGACTAACAATTTCAATTTTTTTTTCTTCTGGGGCAGAAAGACCTTGAGGAAAATCAGGTATCAAAATCCGGCTTCCTGCCCGCATTCTGCTCAGAGCTGGGCTTTGGAGAACAGATTGAACGCTCGCCTCTTTCTAGCAAGAAGTTACTGAAAACAGCTTTTATATCCAGCAGGGCCAGAGGCTGAGTATTACAGTGGAGGGAGAGACAGTAGACCTATTTATCACCATGTTGTCACTTGAAGGGAAAACGAGCTTTATTCCTGCTTCCATGAGACTCAGGTAGATGCCAATTGAGTTACTAAATTTCTATCTGAAAAATGGTGCCCAATGCTAGAGTCTTCGGGGAATGTCCACAATGGGAAACAGTGGCAGACTGATAAATACTGGGCTACAGTCCTTGCTGGGCCTGCTGCTGACTCCAGTGCTGATGCTGAATACTTGTTTACTTGTCTTTTTCTGGAGATGGCCCCTGGACCTGGGAGTACAAGGGATCTTCTGACAATAGTTCAAGCCTTCTGCTAGGTCGGTACTGCCACCCACTAATGAGGCCGAGTTCTGTAGCTCTGCTCCCTCCTGCCTCATCAGCTCAGCCTCTCTCTGCCAACTCTGGCGACTGACTCCTGAGATATCCTGTTAGGGGATTTTTCCCCCCCTCCTAAAACACACTCACTCCCCACCTCATAAAGGTTGCAGGAAGGTACCCTAATGGTCTGGCAGACATTGACCCAGTGAGACGAATTTTCCATTGTGAAAGCTACTCCTCAATTTAGTCCTAAATTGAGACACAGAATCCCTTACCTGACTTCCTGAAAGTTGCTAAGATATGACATAGAAATAGTAGATGAGGAGTCCAGGGGATTTGGTACTGGGATCTCATTAAGGGCACTGAAATTTATGGTATATCAAAATTTTTGTGGGACATGGAAGGAGAATAATAGGGAGATTCAAGGTTTGGACAGTCAAAGGTATGATTTCCTTAAGAGCATGAAGCACTGGGTTTAATGAACAGTTCTAGGCATACAGAAAATATTCTTTTTCCTCAATGGGAAAGAGAGAACACACACTGAAGGATTTATGCTTGCCTTCACTTTAAACTCTTCTGCCTAAAGATAGCTGGTCACAGAGAATCATCACTTTCCCTAACGTCATGGCGACCTGAAAGCGTCACTGCTAATGCCCTCCATCCCTCCAGGTGAATAGCTGTTACCGTTGTCTTCCAGATGACTAACTTAAGGAGAGTTTTCTTGATTTCTTTGTACCACTGGGCAGTGCTACAGTTATACATTCATTCAACAAACTATGAACAAAACAGACAGGGGCTGGATTATAGCTGGGCAAGAAGGGGATTGGGGTGAGTGGGGAGGCAACTGCACAGGCTGATGGCTTGGACCAGAATCATGGTACTGCCAGGGGTGTGGTGAGCAGTACGCATCTGTGGTACACATCTACCCCAGAACAATTAATTTGAAGAAACAATTAATAGAATTCAGTAAACTGCAGATGAAAGCCTGATGCCCCACTCTACAACAAAAGAGACTCCAGAAAAGGATGATGTCCTATGTTCGATGAGTCATCAAACATAGACAATCCCAGTGGAAGATAGCATTAATAACAGCGACACATGGTAAAATACCTAGGAGTGAATTCAATGAGAAATGTGGGAAAACTGTATGAGGAACATAGAAATACTTCTGAGGGCAGAAAAGAAAGGCTGAAATAAGCGAAAACACATGGACTCAATATTATTATTAATTAATAAGCTTTGACATTTAAAAAAATTTCAATTCTCCCTAGATTTTATATATATATAATTTACATATATTATAAATAAGTTATATATTACGATCTCTCTATATAATAAAATTGTGTATGTTACAATTATATATATTACAAAGAAGAGTAGAGCAGAAACAGATTTTGTTTTCCTTTTGTACTTCTGACCATTCTCTCTCCCTTTCTTCCTTCCTTTGTTCCTTCCTTCCCTCCTTCTCTCTCTCTCTCTTTCTTTCACTTTGTAAATCCTTCAACTACTGGTTTTCTCAAGTGATCCATCCTCCGTCTCTTTCTCTCCCAAATTATTTCTTTCACATCTATGGCTTCACTTATAAAGTAGGTAACTCCTAAAGCCCTGTAGACAGCTCAGGCCTTTCTTCTGGGCCTCCCCCTGCATGTTCCTTAGGCATTCGAATTTCAACATGTTAAAAAACACCCTCCCCCTTTCTCAGCCGATTCCCACTACCTCACTACCCACTTCCACTAACTTGTCCTGCTCCTCTATTTCTCTTCTTTGGCCATTGGGCCAGCGGCCTGCTTGGCACCCCCTTCTTCTCCCATTGGCATTTCTTTTCCAACTATGTTTTACGGACCCTCTAGTTTATACAGTTCTTGCCCCATCCTCTGCTCTTCATCTCCCCCTCCGCTCACACAGTTTAGGTCTTTGCTTTTTCCCACCTAGGTAAACCGATGTCTTCCAACAGAGGGGCTCAGTCCTGACCCCTTCCAATTTACCCTCCCTGTTGTTCCCAGAATGATCTGATTCTCCCCTCTAAAGGTGGTGAAAGTGAATACCCATCACTTTCTTAGAATAAAGTTCTTTGCATGGCATCTTAAACCTTCATAATCTAGCTCCTGCTAAGAACCACAGTGCCATCTCATGTCACCCTGGATGGAAGTCATTCCCATACTTCCCTTGATACCCGATCCATGACCTTTCCTGTGCTACCTGCCCTGGAGTCCAATGGCTTCCTCCTTCCTCCTCTTCACCTGATGCGTGTGCACTCTTTAGATTCATCCAGAGCCTCCCTTCTCTTGGAAACCTTCCCTGAGCCCACAGGCTGCTTTAGGTACCCCTTGTCTCTGTGTCTTTATTTGGTCAGCAGCTTGTGCCCTAAGCCGCCCCAGTTCATTGTCTGCCTCAACTAGGTGACAAGTGTCTTAAAAACAGGAACTCTTTCTTGTTTTCTTTTGCATACTCAGCACCAAACACCAGCTGCACTGTTAGCCATCCACAAATTTTGTTGAATGAGTGAACAAACTAGTTTTTATGCACCTTTCATGGAAGATCTATGAGAAAAAAATCTATAAACTATGGTTTCATCTTGTCTCGCTTTGACAAAGCATATTATTTATTAATACCCCCTCCAACCAATTACAGTGAAAATACAGAAAGCCTTGACTGACTCTGAGTCCCAGCTGTGAAGGATAACACTGAAATCCACACACACTCATTAACTAGTACCTCCTTAATTTTGGAATAGCACCCTATTAAACAAATGATTTACATTTACTGGAAGAGAGTAAACAGCACTCTAATTCATGAATATTAAACAGCATCTGTATGTCATTTGAATAAGGGAATTACTATCCTGGGAAAGTTAGGAAGGGAAAAACAAAGAGAAAAACAAGAAAACGATAAAAGGGAAGAATTAGGGAGTGCTCAAAGGTTAGTTTGTCTTACTTGCCACCAGAACATAACCATCATGGGGGCAGGAGCACTGTCTGTCCTCGCTCTGCATTCCCAATGCCAAGGGTATTGCTTAGCCCATAATGTATGATGAGGGAAGAAAGGAAAGTATAAAGAGAAGGAGGCGGGGTGATATGGAAGCGGCAACAGACACATTTCTAAACTTGCAGGTGCAGCTTGCTCTTCCACGAGATGAGCACTGATGGGTGTGCCAGCTATTGTCTCTGGCCACTGGGCTCCATCCCTGGCTTTGTTTGCTCATCTCTCTTGCTCAAGAGCACGAACCCCATAGACTACATTTCTCAGAAGTTTCAGCTGACTGGCTTGCTAGTATCAGTCAGTGGGAGGTATTGGTGGGAGACTGAATTGTGGGAGAGAGAAAGTGTTCTGTTGTTGTTTTCCAGCTTTGGGCAGGAGTTGCAGCCATGGAATCCCTCGGTGACAGCTGCCAGAGCACAGGGAACATGAGCCATGGATATCGTTTCCCCTTTGCTCTGCTAGGGCCTCTTTAAAGTTACTTAGCTTCAAGCAATTTTACATTTGGGTTTTTTTGTGCCCTCTAATCCCTACAGAATCCTTTGAACCAGTTACCTGTGTTAAATCCCCTCTGAAATATCTGGAATATTTTTTTAGGCATAGGTTACTATATAGACATTGACCATTATACCCCGAATAATGAATAAATAAATGAGTAAATCAGGATTTCCATGTTTGGTTAAAAGTACACAGATCTTTTTTCAACTATAAAATTGATATTTGAAATTAAATACTCCATTGAGAGGTATATTCAGTATAATCTTCCTTTGTAGTAGATGTGCTAAAATCAGAAGAATGCAGTGCTAAGAAAACACAGAGGGATAAAAGCAGACTCAGAAGACCCCTGGACCCACTAGCCAGCTCTCTGCCTTTGGTGACTTGTATCCACTCTCTTGCCTCAGTTTCGCTCTCCATAATCAAAAGGGTTAGATTAGATCAACTCTCAGCATCTAAAGCTAAAGTTTTAAAGGTTTATACCTTTGAGTAAAGTCTTTCTTGAACATCCAGGGAAGAAATTTCCTATATATAAAGTGAACCTGGGCTTGGCCGGAGCTTCCAACTAGCTTGAATCTGATATGCCCATATGGGGGCAGTGCCCAGTTAGCACGTCCTGAACACCATCCCTTCTACTTATTTGTCTTTGCTGTGTGCACAGGAACGATTTCAAAAGCTGTGGATGCCAAGTCATTGCCGTGGCAGTGACCCCTAAGGACCCTTCACGTCATACTCACAAATGCAATAAAGCAAGTTCACATAAGGTGCATCTGATGAAATTAATAGCCCTGTAACAAATAGAAGGATAGTGCCAGGAATCTGTCACATTGTTAAATACAGAAGACCATTTCTAGGCATTGCAAGCCTGATTTCCGCTGCTAAGTTTGCTCTACTATATTATCTTTGATTTACATCCCTTAATGTGGTCCCTGATCACCATATATATTTTGTTAATATTAATGTATTTATGCATCTTGAAATTGCCTAATTAATCCCTTGCTTTCCCAATGAGTTATGTAAGTTGGTGGATTTATATGATAAATATTATAATGAAGAAAACATAACAATGGAGCATAAAATAGTAACTTAATTTACCATAGTCATAGCAAAGGAGTTTAGGCCATGATTTCCCCTCTGAAATTAACTAATATTTCTTATTGCTTTTCCTAATTAAAACTTATCCCTTTCCTACATCCTCAGGGTACCATTTTTATTCCTGAAAATATTTAGGAGCTACTATGTATCAAGTCACTATGCTGACTGCTTTGGAGGATACTAAACTAAACAATGAACATAGCTTCCTTGACTGGTGTTTTTAAATCTAGGACAGGGTCTCTCAATTTCAGCATTATTGACATCGAGGGTCACATAATTCTTTGCTGTGAGGACTGATTCTGCACTGATTCTGAGGACTGATGCTTAGTAACACCCTTGACTTCTACTTACGAAAGGCCTGTGGCATCTCTTTCCAGTTGCAATAAACAAAAATGTCTCTAGACATTGTCAAATGTCCCTTGGGAAGACAAAATGGTCACACACACACCCCCACCCCCCGCTGATGAGAACCCCTGCACTAGTAGAAGCGATACACTTCCAGATGGTTAGTTCTGCAAGGACTGTTTTGGTAAACCTCTGTCTACTCACCCCTTAGCATGGTACCTGGCACACAGAGGACCCTAAGTAATACCTGTTGAATGTTGAATGGATACACATGAATAATGATAATGACAAATAGGCCATTTCTATTCTAGAGAATAGAAAACACACACACACACACACACACACACATCTGCACACACATAGCACATTATTTGATTTTTAGAACATGAAGATGCACTACTTCTGAAAAAGAATTCTAATTATTAAAAGTGGTCATCTACATTGGTTCCAATTCTACAATTCTATTCCTGACGTTTGGTTTGGATTTTTGGTGCTTGTAGATATAGTAACAACAGTAAGATAAATAACATCAACCAAACCTGCCACTCATAACCCCAACTGCCTTTTAAGGAAAATAGTTGCTGAGGGGAGTGGGTACTGCCTTCTACTGAGCAAGAATCATTCTGTACACGTAAGTTTGAGAAGAGGTACCCCAGAGAAGCAGGATTTCTCTGCATAAGAATGAGATTGTTAGCCCAATCCTGGAGAGAGTAAATGAGAGGAAGTTTAGGATGGGAGAGAGTGGAAGCAAACATGATGGGGTGAAAGGAGATGGTTGCAACAGGGGAAAGAGAGAGCCTATGAGAAACTGGACACCAGGGCACCCCTTTCTGATGTTTTATCTTTGAGGCAGAATGCAATGTTTCTTCTCTGTGATCCTCAGATCTTAGTTCTGCTCCAGGCAATGGTGCTGAATGCCTTTCAAAGGGTTGTTAGGAGGATCAAATAAGATCAAAACCTAGGTGCTTTGAGTATCGTGTGATATACAGTCCACACACAATATGTCTTTGTTGTTAATAATAATAATTGCTATTTGAACTTGTTGTAAAGGTGGGAATTTAGAAGAAAATATAACAATGGAGCATAAGAAAACATAACAATGGAGCATAAAATAATAACTTAATTTTAGGCCATGATTTCCCCTCTGAAATTAACTAATATTTCTTATTGCTTTTCTTAATGAGAGTGGATTCTCATTTGGGTCAATTCCAGAGTGTCAATCAAGGGACAAGATGCAAAGTAAAAAATTATTGCTGAAGAAGCCAGAAGCTGGAGGTCAAGGACACAGTACAAGTGTAAGCCTTTGGGGATCTGAGGAATTTCTTAGAGAAGGCTTCTGTTTTGATAAAAGGATGTAATTCATCTTATCGAAATCTTAAGTGACTTTGAAACCCCAGCTAACATCCAAGTCACAGAGCCAAATGGCACCCCACATTTATGTGCCCCTAGTGATTACAGATGGAGGGCAAAAATCTTCTCATGTGCCATGACTGAAACGACACCTGCAATGACCCTGGGATCTGTCAGAGCAGAGCCTGTCATTAAAGTGAAGGTCCTAGCTGCTCATTTAAATTTTATAGTTAGTTTTGTAATATGAAGCATCATAATGGAAACCAAGAGCAAATTTATGAACTGGAATTACACAAACTGTGTAGAAATTATTGCTATGGTTTTTATAGCTTTCAAAAATGAATGAAGCTCTGGGCTGGGGATGTGGCTCAAGCGGTAGCGCACTCTCCTGGCATGCGTGCGGCCCGGGTTCCATCCTCAGCACCACACACAATAAAAGATGTTGTGTCTGCCGAAAAACTAAAAAAAATAAATAAATAAAAATTCTCTCTCTCTCTCTTTAAAAAAAATAAATAAATGAAGCTCCAGGAGAAACCCACTCAGACATACTCAGTACTTCTGAAGGTCTGTTAGATGTAGAAGATGGAGGTCTGATTAGCCTCAAGGTCGTGGCTGATGGCCAAAGTTCACCAGGATTTTTTGTGTGGCTATTTAAATACTGCCCCAGGAGGAAGTGACTCTAGGGAATACATAACACCATCAGCAGCTGTTGTGCAGATTTAAACTGCAATTGGGTTTTAAGAAATTGGTTTTTGAAAGACAAACTCTTCAATGTTGCCTCCTGTCTCAACTGCCTGAATGTGGTCATCACAATACTTTGGTCCTACAGTAAGTTTGGTGTCTTAGAAGCAAGACTAACTGATTATCCATATTTATTTTCTTAAGGCATAAGGCATAAATGAAGTCATCCTGGAATCACGATTTGGAATCAGCCTGTGTTTGAGGGCTAGCTATGCCACTTAGTTGGCAAATTTGGACTGTCCCATAAATCTCCACACAGAGGCTCCTCCTTTCTAAAGTTTTGTAGTCTCTTCTCAAATGCTCATATTTATGGGAAAGTGTCATATCTATCCATCATCTGTTCATCTATCACCTGTATCTTGCTATGTAATATTGCTGTCTTTTTCTGCTTACTAAATACTTTTCCAAAAGCAATTTTTGGATGAGCAGGGTAAGTAAAAGAAGTGACGGAGACCAGGCGACCCTCTTCAGAGTATTTCTGCCCTCACCCTGGATGGCGTAGATCTCCTGTTTTTATGCACAGGCTCCGGTCTCCGTTTTGAAGGCATGTCTTGGCAGTGGGAGACCATGGTGCAGCCATCTCAACAGTATGGGCTTCTTACTCCAGGCAAGAGCCTGTACGTGTCAGCCTGGGCCAGCTCATCCTGGATGGATCCCTGATCTGTCCTGGAACACACCCACAGTGGCAGGTTCAAGTTCCAGGCATTCGTGGGAATGAATTCATAGGCTCCAAGATGGATGGGTGCCTGTGCTGGAGCAGTGAAATCTGATAGTTGGCAGCCTCTTTGCAGAATGGGTCTCAGAAATTCTGCTTAAGCTAGGCGACTAAGCTCTGGTTGTTCCCAGCTTCATGCTAGCTTGTGTGCCCTGGGTGGCCTGCATAGCAGTCATACATTTGTACATTCCACACGTATTAAGTCCCCTCAGTGTGCCAGGCACCCTGAACCATGGAGCACAGACAGCTGCCTGAGACCTCTCTAATCATCCCTGCTCCATTGTTGTAGCTCATCTGGGGTCCCCAACTCTCTAACCCTGCCAGGGCTTACCTGGTACTTATTCTGTAGGAGCAAACTGGCAGGGACCTGCTGAGGTTTACTGTGAGTTGGCCAAAGGGTTATAGTTCCTGCTCCTGACTGGAGCAACAGGGCCTGCAGAACCATGTTCTTCTCCTGCCTCCTGACTAAAGGACCATGTAAGGTCAGAGACGGAGTAAAAGAAAAAAAAAATCTCTTCATTGGGATTGGGGACAGTCTCCCCTGAGCTCAGGCAGAGATCTTTATGGATCTGGCTCAGTGGACTGAGTAGAGGTTTGGATATCAGAGGTCAGGACCTGAGAGTTTGCAAGGAGGAGGATGAAATAAATCCAAAGAGTGCGTTCACAGTGCTAGAGAACAGATCCCAGGCCAGGAAGTAACAGAGGCAGAGTCATGGGTGGGATAAGGTCCAGGGAGTGTGGAGGGAGGGCCTAAGACAAAGGGGAGTAGGTTTGACACTCTTCATGGAATGGCCTAGGTCTTTCCCTCTATATTTGTATTTCTTATACCAAGCACAGCACTTAATGCAAATATTAAGTAATTTGAATTAAATTCTTTAGAGATTCCTTAAAATGGACTGTATTTTGGTTATACTGTGTCTGGATTCAGCTGAGAATGACAAACCACCACCAGCCAATGCACAAAGGCTGGAGAAGGCAGTGGTTACCCACCGTGTCCCACTATGCAGGATTAAGTAATCCACACTGGTTCCCCACTGCAGCCCTTAAAGAATCCCTCCTGGTAGACAAGATCACCTCCAAGTAGATGAGAAAACTGAACCTTGGAGAAATTATTTCCCTAAGTTCACATGGCTATGAAGTATGGGAACCCTGAATGATTTAATTTTCAAAGCCCAAGTCTAAGCTTCAAACTATTCCCAAGAGCACCTTTGGAACAGAGTCCAGACCTCTGCCAGCTTAGTGCTCCTGTCATTGGACTGAACATGGAAAGTAATCAGTATGTTTTTGAAGAATCAGTGAATGAGTGAATGGCCACAAGAGGATTGGAGTTGCAACTCTGTTACAAATATGTTTTTGAGGAGTCCTTGTCCTTGACTTTCACATGCTTGGGATGGATGGAGTCTGTTTTCAAGATCTTATCATTAAAAGGCAAAGGTTACATTTTCAATTTCTTTGATGTCCTACATTTGCTATTGAATATAGTCACTGCATTAATACCCATTAATGCTCCTATTACTTGAAGTCTTCCCACCAGGTCTCCAAAAGACAACCCACATTGGGTCAAATCTAAAGGAAGTTTTGAGAATTGGTTCAGCTACTGGAGGAATACTTGAGATTTTTTCTTCCTTTTTCTGAGCCATCTTTATTGCCTCACAGAACAGAAAGATTATAAGGTCATTTCTAACTGTTTCTGGGACTTTATTGCTGCTCCCTTTCAAAAGCAATTTAAAACCTGTCTATTCAAACACACGTTTTCTACAAACAAAAGTGTATTTGCTATATATAGAAAAAAAATGCTACCAGAGGACAAATTTGGCAGCTTTGTTGGTTACCCATTGTAATGAGCCTTATTACATAATTAAAAGAATTTCTTTCTTAACTGCATTTCACTACCAATTAACATTTTACACATTCGCAGTGGACACTTTAGGTTGAACCAGAGAAATAATTATGTCATTTCTATGCAAAGAGTAGCTTATGAATTATTAATTAATATTAAATCTGTTGACTAAAGGCTAATTCATAAGTAAACATATTACAACTCACCATGGATTGCTCTCTAGAAGCCTTCCCTTGTAATTTCTATGGTTCCTTGTCCCTTGCTAAATATCCAAGTCTAAAGAAAGACAGAAGCTGGACTCACAGATTCCAAGGAATAAAAGAAAGAAATCTATTTCAAAATCTGTCTGAATTTTTAACTACAATTAAGTGTTTTTGTTTTTGTTTTTTCATTCTAGTTACTTTTAAAGTTGTAAAGCAGAAAGGATTTGAGAAGGCTAAGGAAAGCAAGCTGACCTCCCTTCCTCTGCATTTATTTGCTTTCTTTTTCCTTTTTGCCGGTGCTGGGCATGGAACCCGGGGCCTCATGCATGCTAGTCAAGTGCTCCTACCACTGGGGCCACTGAGCTGCATCACCAGACCCTTTATATTTTCTTAATCTCCAAAGTGGAGAATCATACTTTTATAGTGCACATGCAGCTGTGCTTCCTGCGGCTACCCCGAGTTGTAGTGAGCTGAGCAGTGGAGGCCCACGTGGTAATCGGGGCAGCCCTCCCAGGAGCGTCGCTGCCACCCCTGCCAGTCCTCTCTTGAGGAGGACTGAGCTTTGGAAGGGAAGCTGTCATCTTAGGCGCCTTGGGCCTTTTCTGCTGCTGGCTCCTTTTGGGTCTACCTTGTATACCGGGTGCTGGCTGTCCCCAGGAAGTCTGTGAATGCTGCTCATTTCACACCAGGCATGGCACAAATGTGGCCACCCTCCTCCCCACCTGTCAGCTGGTAAGCTCAGGAGGTTCCCTTCTTTAATTGCATTGTATTTTTGCGCACAAACTATTTCAGGTTTCTGGTTTTCATCACTTCTTCTCCAGGCTGTCTGCCTTGGAGTTGGCATTCGTATTTTAAGGCACTTGCTAATATTTGTAGATTATTCCTCATTTCTGCCAGTTATTCTATGGAAGGCTTTATAAATCCTTCAATATAAATTCTATAAATCCACGCCTGATTATTTTACTCATTTGCCATGTATTAACTTTGATCTGTACCTTGACCTGGTAGCTCTTTCTCTAACCTGAGTTTCCTGTTATATATCCATGTTCTGGGTCAGTGTGTGTGTGTGCGCGCGTGCTCGCACGCGTGCACGTGTGCATGCACACACACATGCTTTGCTTTCTTTAGTGGGAAGAATTACTTTTTGCTATTTGGAGGCTCCATGTTGAAAATAATTGGTGGTAGAGTTACATTCTACATCACTGTTTCACAAGTTCACACACACACACACACACACACGTATACACACACTACATGAATGCTCCCATTTTCAGCAATATTAACATAATATTATGTTTTGTATTTGTATGTTTTTGGTATCTATAAACTCATTTTATCATCTTCTTCTTTTTTTATTTGGTACTGGGGATTGAACCCAAGAGTTCTTTATCACTGAACCACACCCCCAGCCCTTTTTGGTATTTTATTTAGAGACAGGGTCTTGCCAAGTCTTAGGGCCTCACTAAATTGCAGAGGTTGGCTTTGAATTTGTGGTCCTCCTGACTCAGCCTCCTGAGCTTCTGGGATTACATGTGTGTGCCACCATGCCCAGCTCATTTTACCTTAATTCCCATGTAGAAGCAGGAATTATGTTTATTTTGATTTTATCCCAAGGTAACGATGTCATTAGAAGGATAAGCCACTTGCCCATTGTCCTATGGATGGTTAAAACTCTTGAAGGCAGGAGCAGACCCTGTCCTTAACTTCTACTTCATTGTTCTCCTCAATACACATAATCCCATAATCCGTCAACCTTCTGGTAAAAGGGAACGAACATGTGCAAAAGCCCAGTTACTACACTTAAGTTGTAGACCTACCAATACTTCTTCACTCTTATTATTTCATTCTTTCTTTAAGATAAAGACTTTTGTTTTTAATGACTTCTTATGACTCATTAAAGTGAAAACATCCCTACAACTAATAGGATATCATATTACAAAGTCACTTAACCTGGAGTGGTTGAGTTTAATGGCTTTCTTTCCCAGAGCAGGTATACATTAAAAACACAGGGGCCGGGATTGTGGCTCAGTGGTAGAGTGCTTGCCTTGCATGCGTGGGACACTGGTTCTGATCCTCAGCACCACATAAATAAAAAATAAAACAAAGGTATTGTGTCCATCTACAATTGAAAATAAAAAAAAGAAGTTTTTTTTTTTTTTTTTAAATTGTATTCCTATCTCCCGAAGCTGAGGGTCAAGGCCTTATTAAAACTGAAATCCCAGCTTTGGCATGAAGAAATCAGACCAACCTGGCCTTCTGCCCAGGAAGTGATGCTGTCCATTGTCCCTGTCTGGATCTAGTGTGCCTGATCAAGTTCCTGCAGTAACAGGACTCTTCGTTCAAGAGCAATTCCTAACTCTCTGGACATCCTGACTGGGCCTGCCATTTTCCCACAAATCCTGGCTTTCACCTGTGTGCTTCCTCCCCTTCCTTCCCTTCCTTCCCTACCTAGGAATTACCCTAGACCTTAAAATGGCTCCATCCAGACACTTGAATGAAATTTAACAGTTTCAACAAGGAAAGACTTTATCAAAAGGTCTTTCTTCCAACAGATATGGAGATCAGATATGGCAATATACTCTTAGTTTCCATTGGAAATAAGGAAAATAAAGGAAAGAAGGAAGGAAGGAAGGAAGGCAGGAAGGAAGGAAGGAAGGAAGGAAGGAAGGAAGGAAGGAGGGAAAAGGGTACACTACTTCCCTTAGATGCTTCCAAAATGATACCCAAATCTCAGTCCTTGTCCCCAGTGCTAATCCAAGTAACAAGGACAAAGTTTTGAGGAAAAGGAAAAAGAAGTTTTGTTGATTTGTTATGAAATAGACAGAGAAGTAGACTAATGTCTCAAAAGCCACTGTCCCCCTTTTGGGGGGGGGGGGGACAAAGGGCTTTCAAAGGAAAATTCTGGGATTAGGCTCTGAGTGTGTCTGTCAGAAGATATGATTCATGCCAGATGGTGACCTTGAGAGAGAGTCACTGCTCAGACCTGCTGGTTTCAATTCCAGGCCTGGATTCCTTCATTCTTGTGGTCAGTGAGCTGAAGGACACCATGACCTGGCCCAGGACAAGAAGAATGTTAATCTTTCTTCCCCCATAGTTAAGGAGGGGGAGAAGAAAGAAGGAAATAAACAAGAGGGGGAGACATGCAAGGTTTATACTCAAAGCAAGGAGTGCACCCCTGTTACAAAAGCATCAAAGTTCTACACACAAAGTACCTGGAAATAAATAGGTGTCCTATAATTATTTATCTAGTGATTGAATGAATGAACCCTAAGTCCACAAACTCCTGCTCCTCCTGTCCTCCACTGCCTTTTCTTCTGCCGTGGCACCCCCCCCCCCACTGACCTGCTTTCCTGGTGCACTTCTCTGCCAGCCTCTGGAATCCTCCCAATCACACCCAATCCCTAGAAAGGGCATCCGATCCGGAGGTCCTGGACAGAGTTTCTTCAGCTTTCTGTCACCTCTCCTTGCTTAGAATTGTCCCTTGACAATGGGGTTGGTGTTTAGGCTCTGACCAAAGCCCAGCAGTTTGGACTCAGAGAAAACTCTTCTTTTACCCAGACCTGTACTGTGCCTGAAAGATGTCACAGAGAAGGAAGTCAACAGGAATCTATGGGAATAAGCCTCCAAGATTTGCCATATAAGGTGGGAAGAAAAATCTAAGCTCTTCTGAAACAGAGCCCTGTGATCCTCCCAGACTCAGCAACAGAACCAAACCCAGTGAGAATTCTCCCTGGTGCTGTTTCAAACAGAGGCTCTCTCAGCTTCTGTTTCAGACATGTGATCTTCGGTTTCAGGTGAACACGTACATGTTCTCCTTCTTTGTGGCTGTGGCAGAGATTGCTAGCTGTTTGCCAAACCCAGTTCCTCTCCTTGTATGTGACAGGACATGTCATTTGACTGCATTTCCCAGTCTCCTTTGTAATTCGTTAGGGATGTGACTAATGGACAATGGATTGAGTGGAAGTGATGGGGCCACTTCCAGGCGGTGGAGGCATACAACCATCTTTCTTTTCTGAGTCTTCCCTAGTGGCAAAGAGATATAAACCTCTATATTCCTGGAGCCTCTAAATGTTCACTGGATCTTGTTAATGACTCAGCTCTCCCTAATTTGCTCCTCACCAGGGCCACAATTGCCCTGGTTAGCTGTAGCTGTATGAGTGGTCAGGTCCACACCTGGATGTGACTCAGAGCTGCAGAAGTACCTCAAGGGAGCACCAGGTAATGCAGTGGAAGGTGAGAAGAAGGTGAACCAGGCTAAGCTTTGGTTTGAATGCGCTTTGAATCACACACAGGGAGGAAGATGCTTTAGAATAATTCATATGAAGTCAGTGCTGGAAACCAATCCTGAAAAAATTCAGTGACTTCAGGAATATTTGATTTTGTCAACCACGGAAATGTTCCAATCATTAGGTGACTCTCATTACTTAGGGTTTCAGGCTGGGGTGACTCTGCCAAAATGATTTCCGTAGTCACTTTTCTCTTTGCGTTTCCCACTCAGACACAGGGAGAACACAGAGAAGAAAGCATGGTAGAGTCAGATTTTTTTAGCTCTGTTACCAAAAGACCTGACAAGAACAACTTTAGAGAAGCAAAAGTTTATTTGGCACTCCTGGTTTTAGAGGTCGTAATCCACAGATGGCTGATTCCCTTGCTCTGGCCCTGAACATCATGGTGGAAGGGTGTGCAGGAGAAAAAGTAGCTCAGGACACAGTAATCTGGAAGCAGACAGAGAGCTCTGCTCACCAAGGACAAAGTGTAAACCACAGAGGCATGCCCCAGTGACCTGCCTCCTCCAGTCATACCCTACCTGCCCACAATTATCATCTAGGTCAATCCCTATCAGCAAATGAATGCACTGACTCAAGCTCTCATAACCCATTCATTTTAACTCTGAACATTCTTGCATGAACAGTTGGTTCATATCTCATAGATAAACCAAAACAAAGAGGTACAGCATGGTTACAGCCTCCACTCCCTGGAAGTGGCCCCCATAACTTTCACTCAAATCCCACTGTCCATTAGTCACGTATCTCACTAATTGCCAAAGAGATTGGCAAATGTCATACAGTAACATGTCCTGTCACACGAGAAGAGGAACCGGGTTTGGCAAACAACTAGCAATCTCTGCCACAAGGAAGGAGAACACCCACATGGGCACGTGAAACTACAGATCATGTTTCAAACATAAACCCTGGAAATAAAATAATAATAAAACAAAAAATAAAATAATCCCTGTTACAAAAGCATTAAAATTCTTCACACAATATACACCAATTCTCAGTAGAAAGAAAAACACCAATTCTCAGTAGCAGCAGTCTGTGGAAGAGATTAATTTTCAAACACTCTACAAATGTATTTCTCTGTGATTATGGTGGTAAAGAATAGAGTTATCAGAGGCAATTTGAGGTGTGAGCACCAGTCTTCAATGTATCCATTCATCTATTGGTTCATTCAATTAGTTCTTTTACCAATAATGGGAACAAGAAAGCAGTATGTTGAAGCCAGAATGCAAATGAGTTTGGCTGGAGTGCAGAGCCCAGGGTAGGTATGTAACACAAGCAATAAGCTCATGAGTCTGATGGAGTAGGAAAAACAGATAAAAGATCACACCCTGCTATGGAAGTCTGAGATTCTGTGAAAGACAAGAGGAAAGTTCTGTCTGATTGAGCTACAAGCTGTGTACAGAATAATAGCATGAAGAGATCAGAGAAATCTGGACAAAATTGAAGGCAATTGCAAAACAAAAACAACAACAAAAAAAAAACATTAGAGGTAAAGCAATGAGTCCTGGATTAAGAATAGGACTGCAAAAATAAAAAGGAAGATATCAATAGCAGGGAAAATGAGCAGGACATGGTGACTGATCTGATGTGAAAGGTGAAGAAGAATGAATTTCTGAGTCTAGAGTCCTTAGTATGATTGATGGATAAAGAAATTGGGAGAGGAGTAATATGAAGAACAGTGCTTATATTTTCATATTCAAACAGGGATGCCCCATGCATAACTGGAGACACAAAACTCAACAGGAGATGAGAAATTAGAACTAGAAATTGGAGGATTGGGAGAGATGTGCATTTGAGCAATGTTGATTTTGGTCCTGAGTAGTACATCAAGACCCATTGGTCCAGAGACAGAAAAGAATGATTGTCTTAGGACAGAGCCAGGTATGGTACCTACATCAGTGCATCGGTGATATTTTCATTTTTGTTGAGATAGCACCAAGTTGCCATCACACAGGGAATCTTGACTCCTGGAAATTGCAAAAAGCATAAACAGCACAGATTCCCATTTTATTTTTCTTGTCTCTGTCACATGTGGACCCACTTTTTATTTTTTTAATTTAATTGAGCATCCTCATTCTTCTAAATTCTGTGAGAAAGCTTCAAGGGAGATAAGGCACAGGGAAGTGAAGTCATTTGCTTTCAGTCACACGGGTTAATGGCTATAGTAGTAATATAATTGGAGAGCATATCCATTAGGACAGTATTCCCTGAGTCTGA
Organism: Callospermophilus lateralis; assembly: GCF_048772815.1. NCBI lineage: Eukaryota > Metazoa > Chordata > Mammalia > Rodentia > Sciuridae > Callospermophilus > Callospermophilus lateralis. The sequence continues at coordinate 74,333,158 of NC_135307.1, read as the reverse complement.
GAATCAATAATCTTCAGTTTCAGTAAAGCTAAAGTATGGTGCTTCTAGACAAAAGCATGCCTCTGGATTTCCTGGCATCGGTAAAAGTTATTTTAATATTGAAATTTTATCCCTATTGTTGAGAGTCATGCTTTGTATGTACTATTGAGTGCTTGAATCCTGAAAGCGTGCCCCCAGGAGCCTTTGATGCTGTTGAATTTGGCTATTTTAGTCTCTGGTCAAGCTTGCAATCATTTCATCTCTGAAATCTAATGATCTAATCTAATAAAATTATAAAAGATTCTAAACTGCTCAGCACTTAATCAGCTTAGTCCAAGAGAATTAAATCAAAGCCCTAGGTGTGCACACTTCATCGCCCAGATGAAATCTCACCCTGGGAGACAATCTTATTATTTGGTTACTTATTATTTGGAAGACTGAAAGGTTGGAAGGGGATTGCATGACTTTTAAAAGATATGCCAAGAACCTCACAGGATATGTATAGCCCCTGTCCAGTGCGGTCTACTGAACTGGGGTCACACCGGTGAATTTGGGGTAACATGAAATGACCACACAGACACAAAATACCTTTTCTGGGTGTCAGGTCGGCTTCTCCGCCTCCAGCCACAAGCTCCCACAAAAGCGGGGCAAGAGAAAAACGTGGGAGGCTGGCAAGGGAGAGGGAGCACATTCTGAGGCTCGGCATTTATTTTGGGGGGAGCTAATCCATGAAACACTCTATCCAAAAAAGGGCAAAGAGTACGGTTACAACAAACAGGTGAGTGTAATTCAACCCCATGGGGTGACTGGTGACACCCACTCCCAGAGCTGCTATCTGAGCAAAGGTAAAGTCCATTTGCATTGCAATGGGTACAATACAGTCCAGTACCTCTTTACCCAGGACTTAAAGGTGTGTGCAAAGCTCCTGTTCAGGGCGGCTGGACAGATGGAGGCTGCTTGGTGGATTTTTCTGAGGAAGCATCAGGTAAGGTGTAGGAGTTTGGGCAATAGACAAATCTGAGATCTGATTCCATGCCACCGCTCATTAGTAATGTGACTTAGGGAATTACTGAGCCTCAGATTCACCATCAATTGAATTGAGTTGAGATAATAGAACTAACATTGTAAAATCATTGTAAGGATTAATGGAGAATATACACATATGCACATCCTGGCAACGTGGGCAAATTTATACCTGTGTGTATGTCCTGCCATGTGTGTGTTTACCAGAAATATCTGTCATAAAAGTGCAGCTGTCATTAGTGTGTCACTAATTATTGTATATATTAAAACACTGCATGCACTTATTATAATTAGCTATGTGATATTAGTACACTATTTACATTACTATAACATTATGTATAGGCCCAAAGGATGGGGAAGAGGCTCCTGAGCCCAGTGTACAGATCCATTTTCTCTACCTGTGTCATTGACAGCCTTGAGGAAGTGAGAGAGAAATGCAGGATTTATGTGTCCTTTTCTTGAAGAGGTTCAGTGTATAAGAACAGCCGTGGCGATGGCTGTGAAGGCCAAACCATGGAACGCAATCCTGAGAAGATTCTGAGGGACTGCCTACTACCTGCTTTACTCCCACTGTGGAACAGAGCGTGTCTGGAAGTAGACTGGAAGCATCTCAGTAGCGTGAGAGCCCTGGAGATTCTGTGCCTTGCAGTGGTGTGGGGAAAGCTGATTATCACCAGCTTTGGGGACAGAGGAGTTACTCATTTCTTTTTGACAAAAAGCAGACTTCGCAACTGAATTTTCTATGAATATGGAATTTGTTAACAGAGAGGCCTCCTCAGGAAGATAGAAATCCATCTATTCATGCATTGAATTGAACATTTGAACATTGATGCTCTGCCCTGTGCCAGGCACTGAAGATGTAGATAGAGATGAGATGCATTGTCCTTTGGGCCCTCCAGAGCCTTGTGGGATGGGGAGCCACTGGGTCGAAGATGGAAAGTACTAGATGAGAGGGCGCCTGAGCTCCCATGAGTGTCAGCCCACCCAGCCCTGGAAGGCTGGTGAGTAATGTTGACTGGCATGTCATTGTTTCTTAGAAGTCCCTTAAGACCATTTCACCACTCACAGCATTCTTTTTTTAACTTTAGAATCCAATTGTAGGCTTTTGGCCCAGGAGCTATTTTAAACTTTTAACAGTGGATGATGTTGTGACTAAACACTGCCAAAGTAACAACTGGTATTATGGGGATATTTATAAAAGTGCTTTGTCCTTTCCAAAGGGAGAACTGTTCAGCATTGAAAAAAGAGGTGGTAGTGGTCCCAAGCACTATTCTCTGTGCGTCTGCCAATCCCGGAAATTCCTGATTATGTCTACAGGCATTCCTAATAATATATAGCTTCTGCAACTGATCTCCTCACTCCAGTGCTTAGTTTAGTGCCTGGACACAGTTCTGCAGTGCAGGAGGCAGATCCTTTAAGGCTGCCGTCCATGTGAATGGCGTCCTCTAGGGTTGTGCACAACCAACATGCCACAGTCCTTAATTGTGGCAGTTTCAAATTGCAAAAGAAAAATTTCTTTCCTCTTCCAATGTGGCTTATACATTTGAATATTTCCAATTACATGGAACTTCTTACAATCTTTTTTTCTCTTTGGGGTCTGTGTATGAGGAGCTGGGCCTGTTGGATTTACATCTGTTGTCAGTATCTGGGACCTTGGGCAAACACTCATCCTTTTTTGATCTTCATCTATAACATAGGATAGTAATGGCTAACCCCCAGTGAACTCTCAACATATGTCAGGCATCATTCAGGTGTTTTTTGGGTTTGGTTTTTTTTTTTTTTTTTTTTGTACCTGGAATTGAACCCAGGGTTCTTAACCACTGAACCACATCCCTAGCCCTTTTTATTTTTTTATTTTGAGACAGGATTTTGCTAAGTTGCTTAGGGCCTTGCTAAGTCACTGAGGCTGGCTTTGAACTTGCCATCTTCCTGCTTCAACCTCCTGAATTGCTGGTATTATAGGTGAGCACCACTATTTGGGTGCTTTTTATGTATTACCTAATTTAATTAAAACGCTTTAGTAAATGACGATTAAGTCTTAATCTTTAGAATCAAGATCTATCTAAGTTCACCCAGCAATTAATTGTAAGGGCAAAGACTTGAGTCCAATATCCTTTGACTCAGACATTCATGAACCTTGCTACACCATGAACTAGTCACTTGAATTTATGGTATAATCCCCATTCAAAATTGATTTCTCACTAATTTAACAAATTGTCATTCTGGCTTGTCATTGTTGTTAGGTTGCTATTGCTGATATGTAAATTTGTTTTGAGTGGTCTGGTTTGTTTAGTGAACAGATAGCCACATCTCCTTCTAGTACCACCTGTGACTTAGTACACCCTACAAAATTAAACAGTTTGAATAAAATTTTTATTTTATTTAGACCTTGAACTTTTATTTAATACTAATCAGTGTTTCTCTGGATTTTATTTTTCTGTACTGTGTGGCATAGTCAGCATGAATTTCATTAACTTCAAATGCTACACCCCTGTCTGAGTTATTTGTATATGCCAGAAAAAGCAATTACTGAACCCTTTTACAACCCAATTTTGAATGCATTTATCCAGTTGGATGGAAAGCTAGTAGTAGCAATTGGGGTTTTTTAAATGACAGATCAAAATTAATCTAATCAGCTATCTGGGCTGCTTTCCCATGAACAGGTGTTATGAAATAGTCAAGTCCCTGTCTTCCCCCCAGAAAAAAAAAGACAAAGTACAGCAATTTTGGGCCCCAGTGTAGACCTGCAAAGAATCCCCTGCCGGATACTGAATGCCCCAGGGATGAATGCAGGATCCAGGAGCCAAGACCAGCACAGTATACTAACTAAATTGTGATGATTTTGTGTCTTACTTTCACTTTTTAACTTAATTTTTAGTAGCTTTTTCTGATTATGAAAGTAATACATATTTGTTATTCCCACTTTTGAAAAATAAAAGCACAAAGAAGAAAAAAATGTACTCCTAAAGTCAATCTATAAAGATAAATGCTATTTAAATTTTGGTGCATTTTTCTAATGTGTGTGTTTGTGTGTGTACACACATTTAAAAAAAATAGTGCACAGTGGATATATAAACTACATGTTGGTTCATGACTCCATGACTTTCTTATTGCTGCCATAAAACATTCACACAAACTTAGTGCCTTGAAACCACACATGGTTTTTTTATCTGACAGTTCTTTAAGTGAGAAGATACAAGTCTTGCAGGGCTAAAGTCAAGGTGTTGGCAGGGCATTCCTTCAGAAAGTGCAAGGGGACTTTCTTGCTGTTCCAGATCATTAGCATGATCTTACTTTCCTAGTGGCCACAGGCCCAGGGTTCTCATTTCTTACCGTCTGCACACTGAAGGATACCTCCAGTTTCTAGAGCTGCCCCACATTCTTCTGCTTGGGGTCACCGACCCCATCTTCAAAGCCAGAAATTGTGGATATTGTCCATTTCAAGCATCTCTGTCACTGAAGCTGGGAAGGTTTCCCTGTTTTAGGGACTCGTGTGATTGAATTGGGCCCACTGGCTTAATCTAGGCTATCATCCCCATTTTGAAGTCCATAATTGCAACCACATCTGTAAAGATCCTTTTGCCATTTAATAAAATCATAGAGGCCAGAATAAGGACATGGGTGTTCATTGCGGGAGGAGGGCATTATTCTTTCCAGTTTCCAAAATAACCCCGTGAGCGTTCATCAGTTGAAATGGTTCTTAACCATTAGTGTGAATAAGATGCACCTAAGGGGCTGCAGATTTGAGGTGGGGCTGAGGACTCTTCATTTAAGCTCCTCCCATCATTCTGCAGCAGGGGTTCCATGAATTTCACTTAGAAAGATGCTTATGACATGAACCATCCTTCTAGAATATGTATTTTAGTGAATGCATGGCATACATGTGTCATTTTTTTTCTTTTATAAGTCTTTTTGTAATTATGCATTTGTGCCACCCATAATTATTTCCTTACCACACTGTCCTTTAAATGCAAAACTTCCATGTTGATGAGCAACCCATTGCTTGAGTGTGCAGTGTTTTATTTCTACAGTGGAGGTTTTTGTTTTTGCTCATTTACTGAAGTGTCAAGGAGTCCTTGTGCCTCTGTCCTTTCAGACCTTAAGCGGCTGACAGTGTTATTGATCACCTGCCTGTCGCAGTGACGGGCGATGTCCCTCTCCTGCAGCCTGTTTGACCATTGCATTTCCATTGCTGAAAGCTGTGCTGATCGCTGGGGATGGTAGAGGATACATTTTGCCAAGTTTATAACTCATTCAAACCTCCTGGGTTCCATGTTTCCACCTGAACTGGAAACTTTTGATGTTCAAGTTAATTTGCTCTTAAAGTAAAAACATTCTGTTTCTAAGGAAAAAAAAAAGTGCAGAGAAAAGCCTTACAAATGGCTTCCAAAGGTGTCTAAGACTGTGGCTCACAACATTTAATGACATAAATAGAAGGAACAGTGACAGCAACATCTTCTATAAAATGCTTAGTTCTAAAACTGGAAAAGTATTTGGCAAAAAAGGGTTCACATTTTTTTTATACTTGAGGTTGGAAAAATAATTGTAAACTATGCAAGGAATATAATCTGACCATGCACACATGTCCAGGAATGTAAGTTTGCCAGACTCTGTTATTCACCTTTCCTAAGAGATCATTTATACATCTTTTAAAAAGATGTGGGAATTTCCATCACAAAGATTTGTTGTTTGTTTAATTTTGTTTTATCCCAGAAAAATCTGGTTATGATGAAATCTTGTAAAATTAAACTAACGTGATTTTTTTGGAAATAAAAAAAAAACTTCGTAATTTATATTGAAATACCTTGTGTGGTTTCTGTATTCTGTTATGAACCGATATTTTAATTTCTAAGACAAAATTGATAGCACAAGATGCAAATAATCTGGACCATTGATATTTTATGAAGAAACTGTTTACAGATGCCATCAGTGGTCAGCTACCATGAAATTAGTAACTGGCATGAGATATAGAGGCCAAATGCCGCTGAAGAGTGACTTCAAATGACAAGTTCAGAGCGACAGACACCACAGAAGATTTCATAGTCTCAGCAAATGTTGAAAAGAAAATGCTAGAAACTGATAATTAATGTTTAAAGTAAACTGAATCTCCCCTCCTTCTTGTAAAGAAATTACTCCGGGGCTGCTTTTGCCCAAGGAGAAGCTGATTCTAATCTTGTATGTGGGTGTGGTGAAATAAACAAGAGCAACTCTGGGTGGAAGAACTTTCTCTGACAGATGAGCTCTTGACAGTCCTTCTAGCACTTTACAAACGTATTTAAAACAAGCTCTGAAATTTAATAATAAACACTTTAACATTCCTCTGCCCTTTGAAGACACTAAATGGAAGGAGAGAGAGAGAGAGAGAGAGAGAGAGAGAGAGAGAAAGAGAGAGAGAAAGAGAGAGAGAGAGAGAAGATATGCTAGAGAACTCCAAGTGAAACAGAACAATGACTCATTAAAAATGCAGTCGCAACACCGCCAGCACATTGGGAGCCAAAGGAACTCTTATTGCCAGTGAGAAAGGGAACCGGGCTGGCCTCTTTGGAAAATAGTTTGGCAGTTTCTTATACAGTTGAAAATACACTTATCATGTGACCCAGCAATACCACTCCTGGGCATCTGCAAGAGAAATGAAAATGTGTTAAAAGATTTGTACATGAATATTCATAGCAACTTGATTCATAACAGTCAAAATTGGAAACAGCCCCAAAAGTTCATCAATAGGTGAATGGATTTTTAAAATGTGCTGTATCTACATAATGGAACACTGCTCAGCAATAGGGAGGAAATGGACGGTTGCTGCATGCAGAAGCATAAACATTCTGTTGAGGAAGAGGCCAGACATAAAAGATTCCATACAGTGTGTTTCCATTTAAACGAAACTCTAGGAAAGACTATTCTCATCCATAATAGATGTGATAGTGCTTGTCTAGGGCTGGAGGTAGGGGTAGGATTGCCTGGTAAGGGACACACCAGGGAGCCTGTTAGGATGATGGAAATTTTCCACATTTTGATTTAGGTGGTAGTTACCTGAGTGTAGACACTTATGGAAACCTGTCAAACTGCCCATCAATGTGTCTATTCCATTGTATGCAAATCGTGCCTCAAAAAAATATAGTTCTAGGAATCGCCAAAACAATGATGGCATGGTTTAGAACCACTTCACTACATTGTGCTTAATTTATTGCAAGAAATGAAAATACTTCAGAGTGGTTTTAAGAAGAGCTAATACAAGACTAACCACTGTGTCATTGTTGAGCAAGTTGTTAGATACTTAAAATTCCCGCAAGAGAATTCCCTCCATTTTAAAGGTGAAACAGACTCACACAGAGACACACACACAACCTGAGATGTTCAGGGAGACAGTGCAAGCGAGAAACACCTTGTCCTTATTTCTAGATTTTGATCAGTGGTTTCATTGAGCCAACATCTGTTGGTTCTTCCGGGTCCGAGGTATACGGGGATGAAAACATGGTCCCCATCAAGAGCCAACAGCCTAGTAAAAGACTCAGTGATCTTAACAGGGATCACAGTACAGTGGGACTAATTACCAATTTGCATAACAATAATAACTACTGTTTAGCAGGTGCTTACCTTATGGCAGGCACTGAGCTATGTGACTGATGTACTACCTCATTTAATCTTCCAAAAGAGAATGGGCACTGTGAGCTGTCCATTGTACAGCAGACACAATTGTGGGTTGGAAGTCACCTACCCGAGACTATGCTGTGATTGAATGGTGAATGGCAGTGTTGAAGTCAGCCCATGACCATCCTGCTGTGGCCCAAAGAATGTGTAATAATGAAAAATCTACTGATTGTCCAACATGCCTAGAGTCCCCTCAAATTTCAAGCCAACCAAAGAAGTACCGGCTACTTCCTAAATAGATAGAACTGCCATTGTTACCTTCATCCTGACTTGCCTGTCTTTCTGCACAATAGGCTGAGTTCCCTGCAAGTTCTGACACTGACACTCTGCCACCCAGGGGGGCTGCAGAGCTGAATAATGTTCTTGGATTTGTGTCTCTCATCTTGTCACTGATTAGTCCTAACTCTTCCTGGCAAGACTCCTGCCGGGCTATTTCAGGAAACAAAAATTCATTACACACATTCTTATTGATTTTCCCTCTCCTTTGCTTATTACTGAAATGCTTTTCCCTCCCTCTCTTGAAGAAACAGGGCTGCAATTACTGGAAGCTTTGCTCACCCCATCAGCCTGCCCCAGGACTGGGGGCTTTGTTGAGGCTCTTGGGAGTAGGGCGGGCTGCATCTCTCTACTCTATCCTCACGGAGGGGAGCAAAGTGGTTGATTGCCTCATTCTAATGTGGCTCCTGGGTGTGCAACTTGGGACTATCTCATTAGATAAACACCACAACTGTTTCTAATGCTGGGCTGTGTTTACTGGTTTCCTCCACCTCTATCCCTAGTGGACAAAGGAGTGGCAATGCTGCAATGAATGTCCCAGGAAACCCAGCCAGTTTGGGATGCTAGCTTGGGAATATTTGGTGTACCTACAGGGTCTAAAGAAAAAGAAAAAAAATAACTAGCTTCAGTGAACAAATTAAAATTTAGCAAAAATATATTGTTATTGCCTGACTCCGATAGGCTGGGTTCTGGGGACATATGTCAACAAGATAGCTATGGTCTGTGCTCTCATGGACTTGTAGTCCAGTGAGGGATATAAACAACAATAATGAGGTAAAAATGCAAACTAATAAAATAATTACAAGTTGTAATAGGTGCCATGTCAATAGTAGGTTGCCAAGTCAGAGAAAAAGAACCAGGTATTGTGCGTATGTCAGATGTCACGTGCAATATCCCTAATCTGCCAAAAAGAAAGTCCATGGCATGGGTATTCTCCCTGAATTTAGAGATGTTAACTAGCTTGTTCTAGGTCACCTGCACCCGGTTAGAGCTGGATGCCAGGTTGGTTTTGTCTGACTCCAAGGCCAGAGCTCTTTCCACTCTGACTATTCAAAGGGACATGGAATACAATGCCCCTCTCCCCCAAGGCCATTGAGGGGTGTGGCTGAGTTTCCAGGGACAGTCAGTTCTTGGTGTAGTCCACCATCCTATCTGTAGGGTCCTGTCTGCCAGAAGAAAGGAGATGCCCAGTCCTCACAAGTCCATGGTGGGCTGGATATAGTCTGCTCCTGGGGAAGGCTGTTAGTTCATGACCCTCGCAGGTCTTGGTTCTGAATGGGTGAGAGTGTCTGGGGGCATCTTTGGGCGGAGCTGATCTCTCTGCTCTGGGGGCTGCTGCTCTTCTAGACCCAGCATTATGGACCTTCTAGGCTTTGGCACAGCCCGTCCCTCACTCTGCCAAGCCTGCCTCATATTTATTCATAGGTATTTGCATTTCTGTTCACACCTCCCTCTCATGTTGGTGGCTCTAGCTCCTTCCCTCACATGGCAGTGCAAATGAGCGGAAGCCACTTTCCCCTGCGACAGAGCAGTCAGGGCACAGGCACACATGGGGGCTTCTCCGAGGGCAATAGTTCCAGGCTCTGGGGTTTCCAAGGCATATCCTGAGAGGAGGACAGGTGCCTAGAGGCTGGGACAGGTGCCCACGGGCAGGTGTGAACCCACCTTGTTAATGTGACACACTCTGGGAGGGTGCTGCGAAATTTGTCTCTCTGGAAGGAAGAGAGTGAGGACAAGTGTCTACAAGTGGGCACCAGGACGTGGGCTTGGGGGTGTCCTGCTAGTCCTTCCAGCAGGGTTGCTCCTGGGCCTGCCTCCCCACCTGTCCTCCATAGCGACAGATGACTCATGGCGCTGGCTCTCTCTGTATGACACATACACAGATCCACACAGTAGCACTTCACAGATACAGGTGTGCAAAGCAAAAAAACCAAACCCTGCATCTCCTGTGGCAAAATAATTCCCATATCAAGCCCAGGCCAGAAAATTATACCTGGCTATCTCCACATAGGCCTGGTCACTGAGATGCTTTTTTAGTATTTTTATGTTTAATCCCAGCCAGTTCCGAACAAGTGCCCCACTGTACCCCACTTCCCCTCAGGGGGAACCTAAGACCCCTGGTCTTTTTGACATCAGGGAATTGCGGGTATGGTGGAGGGCTAGGATGTGGTCTGTGCCTTGGCTGGCATCCACCTGGGTGCAAATCCTTCTGTCTGGTCTTTGGTGACTGGTTTATGTCCCATCAGCAAACCTGAGATACTCTCAGTCTTCATTTGGTTGTGGTCAATAGGTTCTCAAAAGTCCTTGGCTATTTAAAATTATTATAATTTTGGATCTTTGGAAGAGAAATGTGAACTCATAGATGTATTAGCTGTCTAGTCCCTGATTTTGGAAACATTTCCCCTTATCCTTAGCCTGGATACTCCTGCCTATTCCTCAGGCTTCTGCTAAAGTGTTATTTTTCCCTTAGTCTAAAGTAGATGGCTGGACCCCTCTGAGAACTATGTACCTTCTTTTCATAGTATTCATTAACACTCATGGGCACACAGACATGTGCTTCTGTGCTTAGTGTCTGTCTGTCTGTCTGTCTCTCTCTCTCTCTCTCTCTCTCTCTCTCTCTCTCCACTTCTCCAACCCCTTCCATGGACAATCCCATCAGGCAGGGATTTTGGATCTTCCTCTGAATTGTCAGCTCCTTGACAAATGCTTGGTAGGTAGAAGTCACACATACACAAAGGATGGTCTCATACAACTTGAGGCCCAGTAAGTCCAAGTGACCTGCTCAAGTTTCCACGACCAATCAGCGGACAGCCGCCTCTAACATAGCTCTTTCTGATAATGCCAAGCTGAATGAGGCTGCTTTTATCAGGGAGTTAAAGATCTGCCTAATTATTCTTGGATTCCAAAGACCTTTTTTTAACTAAGAAACACCAGAGTGTAGGACTGCATGTGAATGGAGGTGCCCAATCAAAAGTGACTTTACTTTGGGCTGCTTAGAATTATGTTCCCGCCATAACTGTGCCCCCAAGAAATCCTAAGGAAATCTTTGACATGCAGCCTGCTGTGTTCACGTCAGAGAGCCAAGAGAAACAGGAGGACAGGGCAAAATTTCTATCCATTGACCTTGGGGGGAAACCTTATCCTGTGTGCAGGGCTGATTCCAGGAGAGAGGTCCCCTGAGTCTCTGCTTATGGAATTTACTGTCTGGACCCAGGGGAATGTGGCGTGGCAGTGTTGAAGGGAGGGAAATTAACCACTGGTAAAAATTCAATCTCTGGCTCTTATCTTCTAATCATTCATGGGCTGGGATTTGATGGAGATGTGTGTGGCGGTCTAGATAAGTCAGGAATGGAAGAAAGGAACAGGATTTCTTCACTAAATGAGGTTTCTTCCCTTTCCCAAGCTTGGATCTGGCTGCGAATGGATTTGTCACCAGTTTCCTAGTGAGCTGCACAAGGCTGTGATTGTGATTTGCTTAATGCTCATTGGGTCTTCGGGCCTATAATCTGACCCTGCAGGCTGTGGAGCCTGAGCATGTGGGCTCTGAATTTAGGCCTGAAGAAAAACAATTAACCACCAAGATCAGGAATAATTAGCTACCAGGGCATTTGAACTTTATCAAGCCACACAGATGGCCTTCAACTCAATATTCATTTCCTTTGTCTTGCTGATATTACAGTCCCCATCCAACTAGGTCACAATAACATTGGGTGTGGAAAGGGCTGATGTTCAGTTTATCACACTCACTAAAAGGCTACACCTGCGAGTATTATTAGATATTTCATAATATTCAGTTAACTTCCAGTTATTGGTTATTACGGTTAACTCCTAATTATTTCATATGTATGTAGAGATCATACATAATAGACACCGAATACAGTAACTTGATACACATTAGCTTAAATTCTTTCCCTTAAATAAACCTGGAAGAAAGCAGCCCAGGGCTCATATGGCAGGTCCATGAAGTCCTTAGAGACCCAGCTTCTCCTTTAGCACATGCTTTTTATCCCCAAGGGAAGAAGGCTGCAGAAGCTCTAGACATCATGTCTATATTCCAGGCAGCAGGAAGGAGGGGAAGGACAAAGGGCTCTCTTCCCAGCAGTGTCAGAAGTCTTTAAGTCTCTTTGAACACTCTTCTTGGAAGTCCTATATGGTGTTGTCAATTGCATCTCACTGACCAGAACTCAGTGATACAGCTACAACCAACTCAAGGCAGGTTGGGAAATGCCTTCCAGCCACGGGCTGGACCCAATAAGATCAAAGTTCTACCATGAGGAAAAGAGAGGAGAGCAGATATTGGGAGGCAGCTAACCATTACTGCCACATTCAGTTTGGATAACTTGGAGCTCTTTGTTTTCCTTTCTTCTTGATATTGGGAGTGTTCAAGGAGAAAGAAAACACAGAGAACTAAAAGTTAAAGTAGTCTATTTTGATATTTGCTATCAGGTCTGCTTTTTTTTAAAGAAATTACTGGAAAAGAGATCAGAATCAGTCTCTATCTGTAGTGGAATACAGACTTTTCTGTGTATTTCTGATATCTGTTTTCATCCTACCCATAGGTCTGGAGGAGGTAGATGTCAAGTTTGGCTGTGGACATACAGAAGAGAGGCTTGATGGCAGGTAGATATGTTGCTCCAAAGCTGGAGCAAGAGGTAAGGGCTGAATACACAGATCTGGGGGTCCCCAGGTCAGATGGGAGTGAATCCCCTAGAAGGTGATGAAAAATGAGGAGATGGGGTCCCAAAAGACCCAAAGGTACTCAGGCATGTTCCTCCCTATTGTTTATTTCCCCCTCGTACAATGACTCTGGCTATGCATCCCCACTGGAGAGTTTCTATGACAACCATGAGAAACTGTCTACATGTGCTTTGAACTTCCCAGAAATCAGGCATTTGGCCAGCACAAATGGGTTGGTATGAACTTCTGGCCAAACTTCAAGAGGTTCTCAGAGAGCACATGTTATTTTCCTTGAAGTACCCATTCCTTCCATGAGTACTTTCATCTCTAATCCCCAAGCTTCACACATCAACAGATTTACTTGACAGTGTCCCAAAGAAGGACAGTCTTGACTTTTAAGAGAGAAGATCTAATTAGAACAACTGGTTTTATTTTGGTACAAACCAGGATTCCAGCATGCTCGGAGTGATACATTCTTAGTGCTCCTACTTCATCAAACCTGCTAGGATCTTGCATGAAAGAGGCCACTGATGGCAGAGCAGCTTCTTGGATGAACTGTGAGGCCTCCCTCCACCCCCATGGCCTCCTCTATGCTCCCACTCCTGGGTGCTGGGCTCTCTCTCTCTCTCTCTCTCTCTCTCTCTCTCTCCCTCCCTCCCTCCCTCCCTCCCTCCTGCACTGGAGCTCTATCTTGCAATCTGTTTGTTTCAACATCAACTTTTTCCTCTAGACTGTAAACTTTTGGACAAGAGGAGCCGATCTTATTTAAATTTGGTATCCTAGCATTCAGAACAGTGCCAGGCACTTACCAGGTCCTCATTAAATATTTTTTTTTTTGGATAATTAATGAAAAAAATAAAAGAAAACCTTCAAATAAGATGATTACTGCCAAAAATAAAAACACTTTTATTAACAGGACAAGACTGAGGGTGAGTCTATATTCAAATGTGGGCTGGGTTGATGTGATATTTTATTGCTTTGACTTCTGACATACTAGTTTTGTGCAGAATAACAGGTAAGGGTCCTAAAACTTACTCCCTCCCCCTACACACATGGTGAAGGGAGGGGAGAGGGAAGAATGGACCACAGATTTCTAAAATCTTGTGTGTGTAAAAACACTGTGCTGTGCTTCATCTGCTGTTGATCTTACAGGTGCAGAAAGGAAAAACAGAAAGGCATGAAACCAACAGTAAAGTGATTGGGGGAAAAAGGCTAAATAAATTTTTTTCTTGGAGGGAAAATGAGATCCATTTGTCCATTATTGTGGAATCTTTAAGGTGGTAGGAAGAGGCAGGAGGTTGCTGAAATTGACTTGGACACCACTGCTCCTACATCCCCATCTCTTGGGTTCACCTCCTGTGAAACTCTGCCTCTAGATCTGTGTGAAAGGATCTTGGTCAGTCTCACCACCTTGTCAACACAGTGCTTCATTCTCTTCAGATATCATCTCAGCCATCTGTGCCTGTCTTGAGCAGTACTCAGGCCAACTCTCTGGAGTTCTGTAACTTTCTCTTTGGTGATGTCTCTTCATGTCATCATTACAGGTGCTTGCTTGGACATCACCAGAATCTACTTTATCTCATTAATCCTTAATAAGATGAACAGCTTCCAGGCGTTGGGGAACAGGCCCGTAATCCTAGAGGTCGGGGAGGCTGAGGCAGGAGGATAACAAGTTTAAGGTCATCCTAGGCAACTTAGCAGGATATGGTCTCAAATAAAATATAAAAGGTCGAGGTGGCTCAGTGGTAGATACCCATGGGTTAAATCACCAGTACCAATTTAAAAAAAAATTAAATATTAAAAGCTGTGTCCTTAAAGGCCTGGGGATGGAGAGGATGGTAAAAGTCTTTACTGCTGGCCTCTTACCTCCTGGGGATCTTCCCATAGCAGTGAACCTTTGGACTGAGAGAATTCTCAGTGCAGGAAGCAGACCCTACACTCTACCCTACCTTTGATTTGGCCATTTGATAATTGGGTCCTGGTGAGAACTTAGCTCTCTTAAAAGGAAGACATTAACCCTTGTGACCAGAAATGGGTTGTACCTGGGGTTGACCAGTGCCCTCAACCCCACGACAATATTTGTCAATGTGCAGTTGGGGTTCAACTGGCATCATTACTACAATTCAGTAGTAATGGCTACACCCCAAACCTAATCAGGATCTCCAAAGGCAAGGGTAGAATTTCTACACAGGAGAGGCTTCGGATCCATGATCTATTTGGTAAAGGGGCCAGAAGTCTTGTCTTGAAACTGTTTAGGTAGCAAATTCCACTGTTGACTCAGACTATTTATAACTGAACAAAGGCTACAAACAGCAAATAATCAAATGTCCATCGATAGGTGAGTGAATAAACAATTTGTGGTGCAGTTATCCCTCAGTATCCATGTGGGATTGTTCCAAGATCTTCCTTGGATACCAAAAGCTGCAGATTCCCAAGTCCCTCATATAAAACGGCATAGTGTTTGCACACAAACTACGACATCCTCCATTATTCATTAATGTCTTAATCACTTATAATACTAATGCAAAGTAGGTGCTGTGTAAATAGCTATGCTGTATTGTTTAGGGAATAATGACAACAAAAAAACAAGTCTGTACATGTTCAGTATAGTCACAACCATCACAGGCCTAACCTACATAACACATGATAGCAACAACGTAACATTCTGGGGGAATAGTTTTGATGCACCATTGGTTGAATCCACGGGTCGTAGAACCCACCAACACGGAAGGCCAATTGGACATCCTGACAATAGATGACAATTTGGTAATAGAAGGGGATAAACTAGTGATACATTCAAGAATATGAATACATTTCGCAGACCATATGCTGAGCAGAAAGAAGCCAGACAACAAAAGACTAAATGCTATTTGATTGCATTCATAAAATAACCTAATTTACAGTGACAGAAAGGAGATCAGTGGTTGCTTGTGTCTGAGATCAGGGGTGAATATGAACTGAGAGAAGGCATAGAGGAGAATGGGAAAGTGATGGGAACATTTATGTTTGGAAATTATTGTGATTGTGGCTACACTGGTAGATCAAATGGTCAAAACGTATCAAAATGTGTTTTAAAATGGGTGTATTTTATTGTACATAAATTTATATCTTAATAATGTTGATTTTTACAAAGAGAAAAAGCTGTCTAAAAATTCATACTTTACAGAAGAATGATATTTTCGTTGTCCGTATCATATCAAAATGTTATTCTCTTTAGCAAATCCAGGGTGCCTTATGTGGAGATTATGGGGTATGATCTAAAGCCCCTCCCAAGACCAGTAAAAGAGAGGAAGGGAAGGTAGGGGAGGGAGGAGGGAAGGAAAGAGGCAGTACGATTGAAATGGAGCAAATTCTATTCTATGCATGTATGAACATGTCAAAATGAACTCTGCTATTATATATAACTATAATGCATGAATGAAAGCATTTTAAAACCCGTTATGAATAGCATCACTGCTGTTTGGAACTGAAATCCAGGGTTCTAGACTTTCACATGTCCCCAGGTGATTCTGAGTTTGAGCCCCTAAACTAAAGTGACCCAGTCTCCTGAGGATTTTTGAACTGCCTTTTAGTGTCTGCTGAGCTTTTGATGTTACCTAGAATCAACAAGACTGGGGGCTAAAATAACAGCCAGTACTTTATTAAATCCATCAATTTTTAGTTATAAGGCCTCATTAAAAACTAGCTGCAATATATTTTTGGCTTGTTTGTATACAGTAATCTTACCTTGCTAATTGTGAAGTATTAACTGCTTTGTTCATGCAGCCCGTGGGTTCCTGGATGCTTTAACAAACAAATGTCCTCCCAGCCAGTCACTGTTATAGGAATTAGTGTTCTATATTGCTTGGTGCCTTTTCCTGCACTGTCCCTAGAGTTCTCTTTTGGGAGGAAAAGTTTGTTGGTATCATAATGTTTTAGCTTTATTTTTACTATAACAAGACACTTGAGAAAATCAATTTATAAAGAAGAAAGGTTTATTGTAGTTCAAAATTTTGGAGGTTTCAGTCTGTGCACAGTTGGTCTCATTGCTTTTGGGCCTGTTGTTTGGCAGAAATTAGGGTAACACTGTGTGGCAGAGGAAGCAAAAGAAAGAGTAAGAGACCAAGGTCTTAGAATCCCCTTTGAGATTATGCCCCTAGTAACCCCAAGCCTTTGGCACATGAACTTTGGGGGACATTCTAGATCCTAAGTATAACACATAGTAATTAGTCTGACATTAACTGAGCACTCACTGTGAGCACTTGGCAGTCATCATCTCATTTAATCCTCCTACTATCTAAATTAATAGTCAACAAAGAGGAATCTGAGGTTCAGGAAGATTAAAGGACTTTGCAGAATGTTCATAGCTGCCCGAGTACCAAAGCTGGACTTCAGCCCGGGCTCCACTTAGAACTGGCGGTGGACCTCAGCCTCAGAATCACTTGTGGGGATTTAAAAATGTCAGATGCCTTGGTTCTACCCCAGAACAATTAGATCAAAATCTCTCAGAGGTGTGACCCAGGTATCATTATTTATAAAGCTCCCCTATGATTCTAATTTGCCTCTAAGCCTGAAAATCATGATCCAAATTCTGGGCCCTTATCCATGGTGTTTCAATGAAAGATGGAAGCACAACACACCAGGCTCACCCTGGGATGAACTGAGAGACTTGCTGCTCTTGGGCTTATATACTGATTATGGGCCCGGTCCTTTTCATCCTGTGATTTAACTTTGTCCTACAGGTACAGATATTCAGGGACACTTGTTGGAGAATAGAGTATCCTAGCATCAAATGGGTGGATTCAAAGGATCTCTCCTTTCCCCCTTTCTCAAATGTTTGCTAAGTAGCTATTGTGCATCAGGTCCTGGTGATGCAAAGTAACAAGCCCTGATATGCTTTCCAGGAGCACATGGTCTTATGGGGAACGAGACCTACCAGTGAACAACTGAAAAACTGTTAGGTGCCCTGATTGGGGGAAGGAGGCTTGGCCTCCAGCAGAGGCTCCTGGAGCAGATGGTATCTGAGTGACTGGATGGGGAGGGATCACAGGATGAAGAGAGAGAGCACAGCGGCCAGAGGCCCAGGGAGCAGAGACACAGGATATGAGGCAGCAGGAGCCCGAGGGGAACTATCTGCTTCTGGGTAGCTGAAACAACACGTGTGGCAAGGATGGAGGGAGATAAGGGCAGAGCAGGAAGACGGATGGCCTTGAAAGCTTGTCAAGGAGACTGGACTTTGTCCTGCCAAGGACAGGAAGTCACTGAAATGGCTTAAACAGGAGAGCAATGAGATCAAAACCCAAGATTTAGTATGATGATGGGGAAGAGAAACCCAGGGAGGAAATGAAGGAGGGAAAAGGCAGAAAACATGCCTTCCAACTTTCTATTCTGTATTCCACTGGAACCTCATATCCCAATGAGTGTGGCCCAGGAACAGAGCTGTTACCCTGACCAGCTCATTGAACAGACCAATAAAGACCAGTTTGACAGTAGCCGGTAATGACAAGCTCTGTTCTTCCTTGGCCAGGCAATTTTCTTATAATTGGAGAAAGAAAAGGCTTGTCAGCCTAGGGCAGGGCTTTTAGTACCCAGAAGAGGACTATTGGGAAGTGATGGTACCCTCGGAAACCGCAAATTCCTGTGCATGTTTCTGGGAGAGCATTCATGACTTTCACTATGTTTTCAACGGCATCCAGAATCCACACACTGGGAACTTAAAGATTAAAACCCAAATATTCTAAATTAAGGTAGTCTATTCTTTGGGGAAAAAACACCCAGATAAAATTTCACAGGTTTTTTTTTTTTTTTTTTAATGAGGAAATTTTAGGTACCAGTATCCCGTCCATGCCAACATAAACTTATACAGAATCACCCCAAGTGTAAAAGCACTGGTGGGACATTTTTCAAGGCCAAGTGTATAAGCCTGACTCTTGACCCTGTGGCGTTAGAATTGGAGAAGACATGCTGGCCTGGACAAAGAGATGGTACCACTCAGGGAATTCCTGTTAGGGGCACCAGCTGTCAAGGTGATGGATTTTGCATGTACTAAAGCCAAGGGCTAAGACCTCTGCTGGCTCTGAGGCCCAGGTGGCAGGTTAAGAAGAGGCCAAAATAACCACCTACGCTAGGCTTTTGTTTTTACCACTGCATATACACACACAAGTAAACATGTGCTTCCCACCTTGCCATGATTTATGGTGACAGTTCCTTGGTAAAGCAGGTGGGTAGGAAAGGTATCCCAGCAGGAAACGTCTGTCCCAGCTGCTTCATCACTAGCTAGTCTGTGTTAATGAATTTCACCCCATGCCATTGCTAAAGCTGCTATATCACCTTCTGAGGCAGCCATGTTACAGAGGTCAAGGCATTCATGGTGAGATGGGTGGGGGTGGGGGTGGTATCCCAAGTGTGTGTGTGTTTATATTTGGAGTCTGGCAGATATTTATTAAGAGGTGATTGTGTGGGTCAGCTTTGCACCACTATAAGAAAATACATGAGATAATTAACTTGTGAAGAGTAAAGTTTTATTTACCCCATGGTTTTAGAGGTTCCAGTTCCAAGGTCAGGTGGGCCCATTGCATTGGTCCTCTGGGAAGGATGCTAGGTGACAATGACAGAGAATGTGTGACAAAGCAAACTGTTCATATCATCATCTAGGAATTAAAGAAAGACAGGAAGGGATGAGATCCCACAATCCCCTTTAAGGGTAGGTGCCCCCAATGACCTAAGGACCTTCCACAGGGCCCCACTTCCTAAAGGTTTCACCACTTGGTACCACATTGCATACCAAGGCTTTATCATTATCCTTGCCCTAGCAGCGATGGTATCCACTAAGTAATGTAGTTTGTTTGGGCCTTTACAATGACCACATTTTTTTTTTTAAGAGAGAGAGAGAGACAGAGAGAGACAGAGAGAGAGAGAGAGAGAGAGAGAGAGAGAGAGAATTTTTTTAATATTTATTTTTCAGTTTTTGGTGGACACAACATCTTTATTTTATTTTTTATGTAGTGCTGAGGATTGAATCCAGTGCCCCGCATATGCCAGGTGAACGCACTATCGCTTGAGCCACATCCCCAGCCCAATGACCACAAATTTATTGCCAATGATGTGGGCTTCATATGGGCTCTGGTTTCTTCCTTCGAAAAAGGAAGATGCTTCACAAACACAAAAATGTCTTTACTGCTTAATACTTCCATTAGATTCCCCCATCCTTTTTGAGCCACAGAATCTTAGGGTCTACATCCAATGCTCACAAGAAAATCCTTATGTGCTCCTCTCCTACAGTATCAGGGGAACAGAACCAACAGGGAACGGAATCAACATATCTCTCTATCGAGAGAGAGAGAGAGAGAGAGAGAGAGAGAGAGAGATTTGAGGTAGTGGCTCATATGATCGTTGGAGGCTGAGAAGCACCACATTTTCTATCTATACACTGGAGGCCCAGGAAAGTCTGTACTGAAGTTCTAGTCCAAATCCATCCTACACTGGATGTAGATCCTAAGATTCTGTGGCTCAAAAAGGATGGTCTGAGAATAGGATGGCTGATGAGGTAAGCCCTGGTCTGAGTTTGAAGGCCTGACACTGGCGATGCCAATGTCCAAAAGCAAAAAAGTGATGTCCCAGCTCAAGCAAAGAGGAAATCCGCCCTTCCTTTGCTTTTTGTTCTTTTTAGGACCTCAATGAATTAGTTAATGCCATCTGGTCTGGTGAGGGTGGGTCTTCTTAAATCAGTCTGTGATTTGAACACTTCTGGAAATTCTCTCAGATAAATACACCCAGTGTTTGACCAGTTACCTGGGCAACCCTTATCACAGTAAAGTTGATGCATAAAATTAACCATCCCACCTTCATTCAGCAAAGCTCTGCCTTTATCTGTTTCACATATTGGGTTTCCACAAAATTTCATCAGATTGAAGGGTCCACAGGAAACCTACAAGACCATTAAAAATGAAACATGCAAACTATTTTTACAGACACAAAATCTGAAAAAGAGTGGGATAACCCAGGATCTAGCTAGGAAGTCCATCTCTGAGTGACTGAAACAGTGCCAGAAAACTCAGGTTTCCACACTCAAGTCCTCATGTAACTGGGAAACCATAAGCTGATTTTATTCCCTTTGCAATGGAGAGCAGCTCACATCGGGGAGTCTGCAAACAACCCTTCCTGACTGCACTTCTGTAAGTATTTTTTCTCTGTGCATGTGCAGTTTCAATCAGTGGAAAGTGGCAGAAATTCAGGAACTGAATGTACATGTCAAATTACTGTTTACCAGGTCAGAGTGATTTACCATTGAAAATGTAATACAGATATTTTGCCACTGAAAATGTAATACTTTAATATGATTCTCAAGAAGATGTCTGATTTAGAAAAGGCCAGAAGAAAATTGAAGAGGGAAGAGAACTATGGAAAAGTGAGAACCATTTAACTGAGTTCTTTCCAGAATTTAAACTCTGCTTTGGCTGTTGGGGAAAAAAAAAAAAAAAAAGGATTAGTATATGTATCTATTCTGTCCCACCCCCTTTGTTTTTGTTTACAGTTTTATAAATAGATTTTTCAGTTCTGACCTAGAATTAGTAAGTTGGAAAGACATTCAAACACTACTCAATTTAAAGGACATCAGATTATTTGTCTGCCCATATGGCCCATATCTAGGCCAGGCTCTGCCTAGGAAATAAAGACACTCTCACAATTAGGTCTCAAATCCCATTCCAAGCCTTTCCCACCATTATTTCCCTCATGGATAGGCAGCTAGAGCCGTGGATACTACCTGTTTCCCTGGACCTTTGGTATGCATTCACTTCACCCTCTCTTCCCATGTTCCATTCACTTTACCAGGAATACCCACTTTCTCCTCTTACTTGTCGGAAACCCTCCAAATTACACTTCAAAACCCAGCTCCAATTCAGTCTCTTAGTCTTGTACCATGAATATTTTATGGTGACAAAACCAGGGGTACCAAAATGAAACTTTATTTTCCCAGAATTGAACTTAATTTCCATTTTTGCAAGGATAAGAACCATGAGGGACTTGTTTCTACACTATTACCAATACCTAGCAGAGTTCCTGGCACAACAATTGCTAATAGATATTTGTTGAATTAAAAAAAAAAAATCACCTCTACCATGAGGTCCTCCATAGTATTCTCAGCCATTGACCTCTTCTTATCATCTTCTTCATGCTGCATGAATAAACATGAATAAACATAAATCTCTGAGTTTTTCCCTTCCTGAACCATGAACTCATTGAGGTTAGGAACCATGTTCTATTTGTCCTTATATCCTGGTATATATCACGGGGCGAGGCATATCATAGGTGCTCTAAAATTGTATTTTCTGACATAACCATGCAGTCAAATTTTTCAAGAGTTCTGAAAGACCATCACACAACCTATTCTGAAGGCTTTTGTCTGGGAACCAAAATAAAAGTATCCAGATTGGTCACCAGTTGCCAGGAGCTAGATCATTGGTATTTGGCAGCACACAAACAACTCTATCAATTTCCTTGTTCATAATAAAGTCGTATTCTATGAGGTCAGAAACCCTTGGATGTATCATCAAACACAGAACAGAGGGGAAAAAAGCCTGTGATCATCAGCCACCTTTAATTTTGGAAAGCACATGGAGGCCTACTGAGATTAAACTGACCAATCCCCAAACAGTCCCCAGCTTATAATAAATTTCATACTTAAAAAGGAAAAGGAATAAATGAATATTTTGGGGCTATTGCTATCATGCAATAGGACTGATATTTTCATTTTCTTCTCTTTTTCTCCTTTTCTTTTTTTAACCTTTCTCTTCTTGTTGCTTCTAAGATTGACCTTTAAAATAATACATTCACTCATGAATATTTTTATGGGTAGGAAAAACAATAGTTTGTTTTGAGAAGAGCTCCTCTGAACTGGAGGAACCAAGTGGAGGTACTACTGTAATGGAGAACAATAGATATTTAAATTCAGGTCTCCAAGTGATCAACTCTATAATTTTATAAGAATATAAAATTCCAAGCTTTCATTCTAAGATAAAAAAAAAAATGAAATACCAGATGATATAGGTTCTTCAGGCTCAAATCTACTTGCTAGCCTTCTAGTGGATCATATTAGCTAATTTGTAGATCTGGCAGCTGTAAGAGCCCCCAAACCATGGTGGCTTAAAGAAATGGGAATTTCTCTCTCCTCTCACGGTTCAGTTTTAAACAGCCCAGGATGGGCTTGGCAGTTCCTCTGTGTCGTCTAGCACCCAGGCTTCTTGAGTCTCGCTGCTCTGTCATTCCTAGGTGTCCCTCTTCCACACGTCTGTGTTCCAGCCAGTGGAGGCCAAAATGGGCAAATGGAGTCCCTGTCCCTTCTCTTTTTTTCAGCAGTGCCTGGCAAATGAGCATTTGGAGTTGGTCAGAATTTAACCACATGGCTGTTTGCTAGTTAAAAACAAGATACTTTATCACTACAGAAGCAGCATGGACCTTAGGGGACCGTTTCTGTCATGTTGTCAATTCACGAAGTTTTCTCTCTCTCTCTCTCTCTCTCTCTCTCTCTCATTAAGGGGAAGATCCTACATTAGCATCATCTGTGGACATCTCAGTTGCTGAACGTTGTCTTGATTGATTTGATCATGTTCCTTAAGGGTAGTATTATTAGAATATTCAAATCCAAGAGTCTGATTGTCCATTGGAATTTTATGTTCAAATAAAATACAGAATTTAAGCAACATGACTATCAAGCAAATACTGTTCTTTGAAAGTGAGGTAGAGAAATTTCCTTTCCAGCGTTAAGGGTCGCTAAAAGAACCCTTTCTATGCTGCTTCTATAGTAATAAAGTACTTTGTTTTTAACTAGCATACAGCCATGTGGTTAATATTCTTCCATAGTGGAACTCCTGTGTTTTCTTTATTTTTCAATAGTGCGAGCTGCAAATTCCTAGAGTAGGCTCACCATTGCTTCCTTCTCCACCTGGAATTTAAAATTACCCTATTATTTTAGAAGTTCTTTCATATCACTTCATGTTTATTCTCTTGTATTTTCCCCCAGTCCTTCTCCCTGGCTGTAGCCTCAAGCTTTCTTATACTCTTTTTAGAAAAAAAAATATGCTGCCCAGTAGACCACACAGAGGTGAGCTGATCCTCTCTTGCCTGTCTGCAAAACCTTCTGCGTGGACTCACAACAGTGCCTATAATTTCTCCCAGGAGGCTGGCTCTTTTGGATAGGTTCGTTTCCTTTGCTTATCCCTCCAGGGAGAATAACATCTGAGGAAACACTAACACACCAGGGTGGATTATGTTTTTAAACTAGTGCACAGAGCAGAATTTAAAGAAAGGAGAGAGATCCATTCTGTGAGGAACTGGGAGTGGCACACCTAAGTGGGGAGTTGGTGCCTGGGACAGGAGCGATTGCCCCATAATCTCTATTACCGCCCCTGGCTCACAGTCCCCCTGTTCTTCAGTATGGTCAACGGTTATTTCCCCAGAGGAATGCTGTACAAAAATGGCTTCAAGCTCCTGCTCATTTCCCAGAGCATGTGAGCTCCTTCTATGTGGAAATTCTGGAACTGGCCTTGGTGAGAAAACACCCAGTGGGAAAAGGCAGCTATGAGGAGAGGAAACAGAGGGCCAGGGTGCCCATGGCAAATTTCTTTTCCTTTCATGATGTGCCTTTGGCATTATATAAACTCTGATGCAAAGGACATAGTGCCTCTGTGGTTTACAGTTGTTGTTTTTTTTTTCCAGTGGAAGAAAGGATAATTAATAATAATTACCTTTTCAGGTAATAATATCTAAGTAATAATATAGTAATAATATCTATAACAGTAATAATGTCTAAGCTATACTGAGGGCTACGTGCTGGGCACACTGCTTCTATATACAGTCTCCACTGATCCTCACAGCAAATCTTTAAGTTCTGTTTCACAGATGAGAAAGCTGAGGCCCTCAAAGGTGAAGTAATATTTCTAAGGCCAGAAAGCTACTGAGTGACAGGATGGGGATTCAAAAATCAGACCTGATTCAGAAGCTCATAAGCATCAGATGGAGGCTACAGACCTTCCCTCCCAGCATTCAGCTTTAGGGAGTTTAAAATTTCTGTCCGTAGGCAATGGGACAATCTTGTCATCTGCTGCCACCATCTCCACAGGTTAAAGAATACCTGCTTTACTCCACATCTTTATAGGAATATCCTTCTCCACTTTTCTGGGTAACGTGAAGCCCAATTTCTCTATGCCCCTTCTCGCTGTAGAGGGAGAAAAGCCCTAGATGTGGATTCCAAGCTGGAGGCAGGGGAGGAAGGCTATTTGATGAGATCTGCCTGCCTGAGATTGCTCCTAGAGTCATCAGTCTGTCTGGGGTCTTGAGCAGCTCTGAGGCTTATAACTGTGTGTGTGTGTGTGTGAGTGTGTGTGTGTGAGTGTGTGTGTGTGTGAGTGTGTGTGAGAGTGTGTGTGTGCGTGTGAGTGTGTGTGTGAGAGAGAGTGTGTGTGTGAGTGTGTGTGAGAGTGTGTGTGAGTGTGTGTGAGTGTGTGTGAGAGAGAGTGTGTGTGAGTGTGTGTGTGTGAGTGTGTGTGAGTGTGTGTGTGAGAGAGAGTGTGTGAGTGTGTGTGTGAGAGAGAGTGTGTGTGTGTGAGAGAGTGTGTGTGTGAGTGTGTGTGTGAGTGTGTGTGTGAGTGTGTGTGTGAGTGTGTGTGTGAGTGTGTGTGTGTGAGTGTGTGTGTGTGAGTGTGTGTGTGTGTGTGTGAGTGTGTGTGTTGGGAAGCTATGTTATGTCCCTGGGGAATGTAGCCAGCCACTAGGACATCTTGCCTCTGACCTGGAAATGCAAAACAGATCAGAGGGCAAAGTTCACACTGGTGACAGCAGCTGTTTTCTTGCAAAGGTCGAAAATCCCCTGCCATGGATCCCAATTAACCCAGCCTGGACTGCACCCAGTTGGCCTTTTTATGAACAGTTGGGGTATTTGGGAGTCTCTACCACTCTTCACTGCCCCTGTTGTTTAGGGAATCATTTATGTATTTCACAAATAAACAAATGATTGGCTTTCTCAAACTTGGTTGTGGTCCTCCCCACCCCCGTCGTCTCTGCCTTTTTTGGCAAAATCTTCATGACATTTTGGTATTTCCAGGAATCTTCAGAGTCCAAGATGGCTTCTCTTCACGATAGGATGACTCCATGCAGAGCTGTAACAACAGTCCTCTAGGAACAAAGCATCCCCGACCCCAGTCTCACTTCCTCTCAGTGAGGGTCCCTCAGAGTGAAGAGACCTGCGCATGGAAGTCGTGGGAGCTAGTCAAGAGGGGCTGCCCAGCTGCCTGGAATATGCATCGCAGCTGAGAGGGAAAGGAGGACTGGGGTGGGGGACAGAGCAGGGTGGGGCGGGGCAGGTGGCAGTGAGGCCCCAAGAGGCTAATTACCAACAGAGTGAGCTGGTATCTCAGAAGACAGTTCATTCAAGGAGATCAGCAGACGCACTCTTGAGCAGGTTTTGCTCTGTCTGCTCTGTGATCTATCTACACACGAAGGTTTTAGTTTTCCTTCTGGGTCCTAGAGTGAAGGGCTTCTGGCTCCTGACAGTAATACTGTGTGGTTGGGAATGGAATAATGGAAGCATGAGAGCTTTTAGAGAAATTAATTTTGACTTTTAAGAGAGAGGATAGGCCTTAGAGTGCCTTGTGAAGGGTGATAAAAAGAACTTAATTAAGCCTTCCAGAGGAACCGGATTCTGAAAGGAAAAGAGAGCTGAGCCTAGAAGAGCAGCCCCAGGGAGCTGGTGCAGGCAGTTTAAGGTACAGTCCTAAAGCAGGTGAAGAGGACAGAGACAGGCTGGCCTCCAGGGGTGAGCCTTCACCTGCCTCTTCCCAGCAAAGGTTAAAGGAAGAAAGTGATCTTGGCTGCAACTGTGAAATGACGGGTAGCAAATTTGCACCCAAGGAGTTAATTATTTATCCTGCAATTAGAAAATGTTGCTCCTAATTCTCATTTGTTCTCTTTTTATGTTTTACAATGAGAAGGTTGATCAAAGAATCACTTCATACTAATATTTTCCCTATTCTTTCTTCATATAATAAATGCCTACTAAATCAGTTAAATACTAAACAATAAATAAAGTCATAATCATTATAGACTTTTAAATATATGACTGTCTAGGTAGAATCTGGTAGTTTTTCTACTGATCTTTTTCTTATTAGTTCACTTATTATGAAATATGTTACATGTGCAATGGAGACTATATAATGTGTATATAGACTTTAAAGACTCATAATAACATTAGCCCGTGTAATAACCCAGTATAAAACATTAAAGGTAATTCTAAAGCTGCCGTGAACTCCTTCCAAGTTCTCTTTTTTCCTCTTGAGGAAGATGTATCCATTCTGCTGAATTTCGAATTTCTCATTCTCTTGATTTCTTTCTAGTTTTTATTCCTTTTTTTGCCACATTTGTATGCATCCCTTAAGATATATCATGTAGATTTTTATTTTTATATAACTGGAGTAAAAGTGCATATATTCCTCTCTGTGTCCTGTTTTATTCTACACTATGTTGACAAATCACTCATTCCTTTTTACTCTAGCACAGTTTTTCATTGTACGAATCTTCCAAATCTACTGATTCCTTTCCTTAAAGATGGGCATTTGGGGTGTTACAGATTTAGGCTATTGTACTGCTACAAACATTCTTGCTTTTATCTTTTCTGTCACAGGAATATCCCAACTGTATTCCAGACAGAAGAAAGGAGGAGAGTGAAGGAGAACATGCCCACTCCCTTCTGGAATCCCAAGCATATGTCATTTCTGCTTATGTTGAATTGCAAAAATGTAGACCATGTTTACCTTCAAAGAAGGCTGAGAATGTAACTCCTTACTCAGAATGGCCATGTACATAAACAAGTAAAAACTCAAGAAAGAGAATAGTAATCGTGGATCAATTACCTGTTTCTACCATAGTATCCCATGTATGTTAGGGGAAAAAAAAAATGTGAGAAAAGAATGTAATTATTGGGTGCCAGGTTCTAATTTTTTTTTGTTTGTATGTGGTGCTGAGGATGGAACCCGGGCCGCATGCATGCCAGGTAAGCGCGCTACCACTTGAGCCACCTCCCCAGTCCACCAGGTTCTATTCTATGTCCATTAGAACAAGTATTAACAGTGAAGTTTAAATCTTCATGGTTTGGGTCCATAAATTATTGAGAAAGGTGCAATGACATTTTCACTAAGATGGTGAATTTATATTTCTCTTTATAAATTCTATCAGTTTTTTTATTTGCATACTTTGGGGTTAACTGATTAGGAACATGCATGATTTCAATTGCTCTATTTTCCTGCCAAGTCGAACATTTATTCATATACAATGACCCTATGGTTTTGCCTTAAAAACTGTTTTGTCTACTATAAATCCAACTATACCAGATTTTGTTACAACTCATCTTTCTTCATTTTAAATTTTAAACCTTAATGTGTTTTAGTTTTGTGTGTTTTGACATAGCTCAGTTTGGCCCCAAATCTAACCATCTTTTTCTTTTAAATTTGGGAAAGTAACTCCATCTACATTGGTTGAGTTCACTGATATATTTGGATTCATTTCTACCATATTATTTTATGCTGTGTATTTATTCCAGCTTTTTCTGTGGATCTCTCATATTTTATCTCCCCTTATTACCTTATTTTAGATTTTCAAGGCTATAGTCTACTTAATTTCTTTCCTTCTTACTCTATTTCTATTTTTAAGTGTTTGTCCCAGAAATTTTAACCTATCAATTCAATAAAATCCTAAATTAATCACCATTTTCTGCCTTCTCTAGGAAAAAAAATGTGAGAACTTTAACTTCTAATTTACATGTACTTATGCTATTTTCCTATGTATTTTGTTCTATTTTTAAGTTCGCAAATTGACATTATTCTTGTTATTTTAAACAACAGAAATCTAAATTGACAGTAATTTGTTTTTAGTCTTTTGAATATCTTATGTTATCTTCGTTACTGTTGAGAAGTTAGGTGTCAAGTCAAGTCAATCTGACAATTGTTTTGGTAAATAATTCATCTTTTCTCTTTAGTAGATTGAAATATTTCATGGAGGGGCTAGATGTAGTGCAGCATGCCTAAAATCTCAGTGGCTCAGGAGGCTGAAGCAGGAGTATCTTGATTTTAAAGCCAGTCTCAGTAAATTAGTAAGGCCCTAAGCAACTCAGCGAGACCCTGACTCCAAATAAAGTATAAAAATGGGCTGGGGATGTGGCTCAGTAGTTAAGCTTCCTGAGTTCAATCCCTGGTACTAATAAAAAAAATTTTTTTTCACAGAATATTGAGGATGTAGCTCAGTGGTACATTACCCCTGGGTTTAACTTCCAGTAAACACACACACACACACACACACACACACACACACACACACAGATACACACAATAAATAAATATTTTACAGTAAATAAGATCTTCTTTTTAACTTTGGTGTTTTGAATTTTAACAACAAATCTAGGTATTTCTATTTCATCCTCTTTTGATTTATTCTACTTTAGATTCACTGGATTTTTGAATGTGTGATTTATTCTCTTTTATCAATTCTAGAAAATTCTCATCTTTTACTTCTTTGAACATCACCTTTTCCCCATTCTCCCTGTCATCTCTTTCAGGAACTTTGGTTAGACATTCTTAATTTATCCTTCGTTTGTCTTATCCTCCTATTGTCTACAAATTTTTTATTTCTTTGTCTCACTGGACTAATTTTTGTGTAATTTTTTTTAAAAATTATATTCTAATTAATAAACTCTCTCTTCAGCTGTGTCTAAAGTGGTGTTGAATCATACATCAAATTTCTAATGTTAGTGCTCTTTGGGTTTCTAGCAACTGTGTTTTCAAAAAAATTGCCTAATCAAATATAATTTTTGTTCTTTGTTTTTTTTAAAAAAAATTCTTCTCTTCATATGTAAGCATTTTTAATGTATTTGCTTTAATTTCATATCTTATCATTTCTCTGTATGCAACCTTTTTATGTCTGTTTTCATTATTTCTTGGTTTATTATGAAGACTCTAGCTCACATTGGCTTGTTCCAGTATGTATTTTGTGATTTTTGTTGTTATGAGCTCACTGGAACTTTATTTTGGGGAATTATATAAAGCTTAGATTTAAAATTAATTCCTTCTGAGAGGATTTGGTCTACTCAAAGTTTTGGGAAGCTATACGAATTAGATAATTTGAATCTAAATTTTCAGCTTTAGAGTTTTTGAAGTTAGGGCAAATTCTTAATTCATAAAGTATGCTCATGGGGTGGGGATTCTTAAGGGATTTTTTTTTTTTTTTTTTTTACTTCTCTCCTAATAGTCAGGGCTAAAGTGAGTAGTGATCCTCTGTTTTCCTCTGAAAGATGGATTTTTACCCTAGTAAAAATGGGTCTGGTGTTTTGGTGTTCTGGCTTTATCGGATAGAGAAGAATAAGCTCCAATCCAAGGTCCGACTCTGCTTAGACCCCAGGATTTTCTCCTGCCTGTCTCCCCCTACATCTTTGGTCCTTTAAAACTCAAGTTCTAGTACATTGGGAATGAACAGGATGTTCCTGATGAGTGCTTTGGTGTGCTGTTACCTCTCAGATTTGTGTGTTCTCGTTGCTTTGCATTTCTGAGAATTTCTCTTACATATTTTAGCAGATTCAATCATGCTTTTAAAAAGAAGTTTTCTTGTATTTTTATCATATATTTTTAGGTGTTCTGTATTGGGCAACATGTCTACCATTTTGCTGAGCAAAATGGTCCAATCATCACCACAAAAAAGAAAGAAAGAAAGAAAAAAAACTGGATTCAGTCTACAACTACATGAGCTTGGAAGTGAATCATTACCTGGTGGAGACTTAAATGAGATCCTGGTCAACACCTGGATTATATAGATAACTTCATGAGAGACCTTGAAGTAGACTCCTGACTGATGAAAACTATGCTCAGACTCCTGACTCATAGAAACTGAGAGACAATAAGTGTGTATTGCTTTAAGTTGCTCAGTTTGTGTAATTTATTACACAGCAAGAGATAACTAATACAATTGGTAATGACTATCTTAGAAATATTGTGGCTCTGAGCTTGGGCTCAGCAAGAGAGAGTAGAGATCACTGGTGGTGTGTGCTGCAATAAAGAAAAAAGGAGGCAAAGCTTGTGCCCATTACTTGTCAACCCCTGGCCTAAAATATCAGAGGTATATACAGGGAGATCTCAGTTTCCCTTCCAAGAAGTCCAGATCACTAGTAATCTAGCAGTCCCACGTGTGACCCACAGGAAACTACTCGTTAGCTAGAATTTCTTCAACTTCCTTAGGTAAAAGGAATGAACCAGTAGGGACACCACTTGGATGCCCTTATCTGTAACTGATTCTCAGTCGATATCATGTTTGCAGATTTGGATTAATTGGTAACTGTAATGAAAGCTGAATGTAGTTAATTGTATAATTCAGAACCATTTGATGTTAATTCAGCTATATTGGAGAATGGTAAAGAATGATGCACAAAAATAGAATAATTTGAAGTAAAGACTCTGGGATTTTATTCATATGTAAGCTGCATCTAATATTCACACTGAGGAAACTGTTGAGTCACCATTGCTAACATTGAAAGAAAATGAATCATGAAAATGGATCTCTGTGCATGAAACACATTGATTTCAAAAAGGCTGGTGCATCTGACCTTAAAGATAAGAGGGGCTCTCTCTTACTATTTCTCTTTATGTGGCAGATGGCAGAAAGGGAGGGAGGGAGGGAGGGGGAGAGAGAGAGAGAGAAAGAGAGAGAGAGAGAGAGAGAGAGAGAGAGAGAGAGAGAGAGAGAGACCCTAAAAGTATACCTTTGTTGAGAAAGTAGATATTTCTAGATTCATATCCTCTCTACTCAGAAGGCAATGGCTTACCAGTTAGTCATAGTGAACTCAGCTATGGTTATCCAGCTGAAAACTGGTTCAAGAAAATAAGTCTACCAAGACTTCTTTAGTGACTTCTTACCAGTGACTGTTACTAATAGAAATAGGGAGAGAAAAAGTTATTTTGCTATTCACACACCACTCAATCAGCCCACGTCTGACAACAGATGTGGGTTTTCCCCCTAACACACCAGCAGTCCTCCAAAGGACGCCAGCTGAGTCTCCTCCAGTTCAATTCCATTCTGACACTACCTGGACATCACATCAGATCCCACTGGCTAAGGGCTCGTGCCACAAGACCATCTCCTGCTTCAGATGCCAATGGAAAAATCTCACATTTTGACCTGTGCTTCTGAATGACTACCTATAAATAAAGGTTCTCATGACTCTCCTCTTGGGTTTGATTAATTTGCTGAAGCAGCTTTTAGAACTCAGGAAACACTTTCCTTAAAATTACCACTCATTGTAAAGGAGATTAGAAAAGATGCAAACAAACAGCCAGATGGTTGAGAAGCAGAGAGCAGGGCATGTGGGAAGGGGAGTGGAGCTTCCATGCCCCCTGTGGTTGCCACCCTGCAGGCGTCTGCATGTGTCCAGTTTTCTGAGCTCTGTCCTTTGGGTTTTATGGAAGCTTCATTATGTAGGCATGATTGATTACACCACTGGCCATTGATGATCTTCAGCCCCTCTCTTCCCTAAAGGTTAGGGGTTAGGGATGAATGTCCTAACTCTCTAATGATGCTTTGATCTTTCTGGTGACCAGCTGTCATCCTGAAGCTATGTAGAGACTCTTCTGCCCCCAGCAACCAGGCATCTTGTTAGCATACAAAAAGGCACTTACCCCCTTAAGGTACTGGGGGTTGAACCCAGAGGTGCTCTACCACTGAGCTACCTTTCCAGCCCTTTTTATTTTTTATTCTGAGAGGGATCTTGCTAAGTCACCCAGGCTAGCTCAAACTTGTGATCCTTGTGCCTCAGTTTTCCAAGTTGCAGGGATTACAGGTATGTGCCAACATGACTGGCTGAAAGATACTCTTTTATACTCGGCAAATTTCAAAGATTTCAGGAACTGTGTGCCCGCAAACTGGACAATCACCACATATATATGGTCAGATTCTGCAGGCATGAACTCAATCAATTGTGAATGGAAAATGTCTAGGAAAAAAAGTCCAGAAAGTTCTAAAATGCAGTAGTTGAATATGCTATGTGCTGGGCATTATGCTAAAGCAAATGAAGTGATATGTCAGGGTACCTTGCTCTAGGCCCCTGTGATTTCACAAATCTTCAGTGTCTCTCCAGCACTAGTTGAACATTTCTCAGCTCACATCTCATTTGTGTACCAGGTATAGTCACATATACCTGGTACACAAATGAGATGTGCACCAGGTATATGTGAGTAACATATTAACAGTGGGGACACGATCTAAGAAATCTGTTGTTAGGCAATTTTTCTCCTGTGGAAACACCACAGAGTGTTCTCACACAGACCTACGAGGTACAGTTCACTGCACACCCAGGCTACATGGTACCACCTATTATTGTTCTTCTGCCACAAACCTGTAGAGCGGGTTAGTGTACTGAGTACTGTAGGCAGTTGTCACACAGTGGTGATTATTTTTATATCTAAACAAAGAAAAGCTTCAGTAAAAATAAGGCATAAAGATTTAAAATACGATACACTTGTACAGGGCACTTACCATGCGTGTAGCCGGCAGGACTGGAAGTGGCTCTGGGTGAGTGAGGGAAGGTGGAGGCTGTGCAACCCTGCAGACTGTAACCCCCTACATTTATAAAGACAGGTTTTCTTTCTTCAACAGTAAACTAGCATTAGCAGACTATAACTTTTTTACTTATTGAATTTTTAAAAAATCTCAAACATTTTGACTCTTACACTAACACCTAGCTTAAAACTCAAAAAGACTATACAACAATACAGAAACATTGCTATTTTCTTATTTTATAAGCCCTTTCTCTTTCCAAGGTTTTCTGTGATTTTTTCTTTTGTTTTTCTTTCTTTCTTTTTATTTTCTTTCATTTTTGGTTTCCATTTTAAAAACCAAGTCATGTAGCTGGTAATGGTGGAGCTGGATTAGAAAACCATGTTGATTCGACCACAAAGCCTGAGGTTTTTTTTTTTTATTCATTCATGGTGTCTCCCAGAAATTAACCTAAAAATCTGCTTCCAAATACTTTCACTTCTCTGTTTCCTGCTGGCACATCAACACAGCTAGTGGGGAAAGGACCAGCACTGCCCAGCTCTGCTGTTGAACTACATCAGGGCAGAAAATTTCCCTTTTCTACTTCTTTCCCTTTAGTACTGGGACCTGCTGTGCCAGGTGGGGGAGGTTACAACCTGGAGCATCAATTCCAGAGGTCCTGAGGCAGCCAGGCTCGCTTTGTGCTCTCTGCTCCTTGCTTTTGCATAAAAACCCAAAAACTTGCCTGAAATATTCATCGTGGAGACTTGCTGAGAAAAGAGGACTCGTCACTTGGGTGATTACCTGATCAGGCTGGCGCTATAACTGTAATAAATGTGGAAAGGAACCGTGTTCCAAATCTATAGCATCAAAGGGATGAGTGCTGTTTCAATCAGCTTTTTCACTGCGGAAACTAGGGACCTGAGCAGAACAGCTGTAGAGGGGGAAAAGTTTGTTTGAGGGCTCACAGTTCCAGAAGTCTCAACCCATAGACAGAAGGCTCCATTCCTTGGGGCTTGAGGTGAGGAAGAACATCATAGAAGAAGAGTATGGTGGAGGGAAGAAGCTCATAATGATGATCAGACAGCAGAGAGAGGGAGAGGGAGAGGGAGAGGGAGGAAGGGAGGGAGGGAGGGAGGGGGAGAGAGAGAGAGAGAGAGAGAGAGAGAGAGAGAGAGACTTGCCAATTACAGATATATACCACAAAGGCACACCCCGCCCTGCTCCACTCTTCCAACTCTATCCCACCTGCCTTCCATTCCACTCAGTTAATCCCATCAGGTGATCAATTCACTGATTGGGTTAAGACTCTCAAAACCCAATCATTTCTCCTCTAAACCTTCTTGCATTGTCTCACACCTGAGCTTTTGGTGGACGCTTCACATCCAAACCATAACAAGCACTTACTCATTATTGATTCCTCTATTCAATGACTATTGAGTATTTATTCAGTGCAAGAAACTGTGTTAGGTGCTCAGAAGAACAGAGATGTGCAGAACTGGATGATGGGAGTGGTGGCCTGGGCTGGGGGCGGGGGACACACTGTGCCATGGAAGTCAGTTGTCTTCCAGTAAAGAACCAAGTGAGCCACATGAGGAAGAGTATTGGGCAAGAAAGGCCTCAAAGTCTTGGGGCGCCTGAGTCATTCTCATGGGCCAAGGTCCTGCTGCTTGCGGTTAGGGTCAGAGAAGACACTTACCAGCCGAGAGGCAGCACGTGAAGGAGAAGAAGCTGTATTCCATTTCCACCATCCTGCTGTGGGACACTGGATCCAGCCCCTCACCCATCTGGTTTTAGTGTCCTTGGTGCTAATCTGTACCTCCCTTCCCTTCTGTCTGGCAGAAAGCACAAACCCCTGGGCCTACTACAAGGCCTTTTGTCTGCCGGCCCACCCTTTTTGCCTGCTTCCCCGGGCAGGGCTGTGCCAAGCCCATGGACATGGCTGAACGTTGCCAGCACATGGGGCTTGCTCATTCCCTTCCACATCACGTCAAGTCAGAGTATATATTCAGAAAAGTTCAGAGGAGTCTCATGGCATGCCCAGGAGTGCTTGGAGATGGCCGCAGAGAGCCAGGGGCTGCTTGCCACGTCTGGCTGCCAGCTGCCAGCTGCCGAGCCTGGGGTTCCACATCTGGGCTGGGTTTCCTGAGCTTGGCTGTGAGCCCCTGGGCAGAAAATCGTCTTTGAGCCTAAGAGGGGTTGTACACACACAGTGGACCATTGTCTGGGGAGTCAGCAGGAGGGAGCAAGGCCAGCTTCCCAGGAGAGTGCCAGCAAATGGGCACAAAGAGGACTGACCCACCAGCAAGGAAAGCTTTGAAAATCAGAGGGTTCAGGGACCAGGAAAGGAACCTTGAATCCTGTCCCACTTGCAACTGCAATTCCACAACTAATCTAAAAAAATACTTTGTGTATTATACTTACTAGTGGGGGTTCATTTTATCATAATCATGGATACACATGACATAGTTATATATAATACAGTTTGCTCATTCTCAATTCCCACTACTTCCTCTTTCTCTCCCCTTTCTTTGCTCTACTGGTCTTCCTCTCTCTATTTATTGTTTTTTTTTTTTAATTGATGCATTATAGGTACACATAGGAATTCCTTGTGATGTATTCACACATACATGAAGCACAAATTGGTCGGTTTCATCCGACGGTTGCTCCCCTTACCAGCCTCTGCTCCCTTCCACTGGATCCCCTTGCTCTACTCCACGGTGCTTCTCTTTATTTTCATGATACTGCCCCTCTCCATTTGTTCTCCTGCTTCTCTCTAGCTTCTCAACTGAGAATAGAATTTGGCCCTTGGCTGAGTCTGGCTTAGTTTACTTAGCATAATGTTCTTGGGATACATCCATTTACTAGCAAATGACGTGATTTAATTCTTCTTTATGGCTGTGTAAAACCCCATGGTGTACTTAGACCATATTTCCTTTACCCATTTGTTGACAGGCAATAGGTTGGCTCCACGTTATTTTGGAACCCCGAATGCATGTCAGACCTTTTTCAGGGCATACAGCGGAGACACCAGTAAACAAAACAGACCACGCTTCCTGCCTTTTTGGAGTTTATATTCTATAGGAAGAATAAATGATAAGCAATAAACACAATAAATATAAAACATTTTTCAATATGTCAGAGACCGAGAGCTGAGTGAGAGGGGCCATCATAGTGAGGGGCAATAAGTTGTGGTAGTTTTCTTAACTCATTTTTATTTACTTTATTTAATTTTATATAATACCCCCAGTCAGAAGTATTCTAAAGCTTAAGCTCTTAAGAGAAGGAATTTAGGATGGGCAGGGTACACTGGACACACTTTTGCATGGCACGATCAGAATTTTGAGAAATGTCACAGGACCACACCATGGTAGAGGCTTATCTCCAGAAATAAAAACACCTTTACTTAGGCTTGGTTCACCACTGCCTGAAGAGTGTGGGCCTGATCCGCTGCACCAAACTCACCCCCAGGAACAATAGGGGTGTGCGTGGGGGGGATGTTTGTGTTGGGTTTTTTTGTGTAAAGCAAGTTAACATGTCAATCTAGGCTGTTTGAAGACATATTCTCAAATTTTCTTCACTCCTCTGGCTTTTCAGAGTCAGGGAGACTATCTATCTTGTGGACTATAGAAATCCAAACATGGAGCCAACCGTTTGATTTTTTATCATATGAGAAAGGGAGACAAAGGTTTTTAACTGACAATTGAGAAAGCTTACATTAAGGATCAAGCATTTATGTTCCCCCCAAATTCGTGTGTTGAAGTCCTAACTCCTAATGTGATAGTATTTGGAGGTGGGACCTGTGGGAGGTTATTAGGTTTAGATGAGGTGATGAGGAGTGTAGGGCCCCCTGATGGGATTAGGTCCTTATAAGAGGAAAAGAAACCAGAGCTTGCTTTCTCTCTACCTTATGCGCACATAAGAAGAAGGTGGTCCCTGCAAGCCAGGAAGAAAGCCCTCACCAAAAACGAAGTCTGTCAGCCTCGTTCTTGAACTTTAAGGCTTCAGAACCTTGATAAATAAATGTTAGTTGTTTAGGCCATCCAGTCTAGGGTATTTTGTTATAGCAACTGGTGCTAAGCAGCTTTCCCACTCATTGGCCTATACCTAAAGAACTTAAAAATCCAGCATACTACAGTGAAACAGTCACATCAATGTTTATAGCAGCTCAATTCAAAATAGCTAAGCTATGGAACTAATCTAGGTGCCCTACTACAGATGAATGGACAAAGAATATGTGATTGATATATATATATATATATACACACACACACACACACAATGGAATGTTACTCAGCTATAAAGAAGAATGAAACCATGACATTTGCCAGTAAAGGGATGGAACTGGAGAATATCATGCTAAGTGAAATAAGCCAGTCTCAAAAAAATCAAAGACTGAATGTTCTCTCTGATATGTGGATGCTAACCCACAATAAGGGAGAGTAGGGAGAGAAAAGAATAGAAGTTCATTGGATTAGACAAAGGAGAATGAAGGGATAGGAGGGGATAGTGGGAATAGGAAAGACGGTAGAATGAATCGGACATAACTGTGCTGTGTTTGTATATGAATACACGACTAGTGTAACTCCACGTTGTATCCATCCACAAGACGAAGATCCTAGTTAGAATAAGTTATACTCCATGGATGTATAATATGTCAAAATACTACTGATATGTTCTCTAAAAAGAACAACAACAACAAAAAGACATGTTCAAAGAGAAGCATCAAGAGTAGAAAAATGAGAAATTATATCCCATCTGATTCAAATGTATGATATGTCAAAGTCATTGTACTGTCATGTGTAACTAATTAAAACAATTAAAAAATTTAAAATGTAGAATAATAAAAAAAAGAGTAATTTCTCAAACAGAAATAAGAGTAAACACAAAACTGTAAGGTAAAGCAGAAGGTCTCCTTGGGTTGATGCCATGGCCTGGGGCAGTGGGAGTCTGTGAGTGAATGTGAAAGAGCATGAATAAAAGAAGTTCTGGCTGCAGAAGAGGAAGAGGTGAGAATGCAGGAGGTCAGGAAAGCCCCAGGCCTTTCCATAATGGCTCCCGCAGAAAGGAAAGTTTAGCAGGAAACAGTGGGAGGGTAATATCAGAAATCCACACCCCAGGCGCTCTGGAGACCAGCAAGTGGAAAAGCCTTCACAGTTGAACAGACCAGAAGCTCTGGGAGGATTTCCACACAGCTAGGAAAGAACCCAGGCCCCCTTTACAAATTAACTGCAGCCCCTAGTCCGGGAGTTTAAGTGTTAGCCAGGTGGATGCTGACAATCAGGTCTTGGAACTTGTCTGCCTGAGACCTTTGGCCTGAACCCAGGCGCTGCTCTACTGTCTGCTAAACATGTGCATATGTTTAGTTTCTAATAGGGAGCTAGATTTTTGATTGGTAAGAAGGGAGAGCTCCAGGTCCTAAATGTCCAGGGACTCACACAGCAAGTCCCATTTTCTGGTGCAGGGATTCCCATGGCAGGTCATTATTCCTAGGGGATAAGACAGCGAATAGCCTCAGCAGCAGGGTGCTGGTGCTGGTGCTGGTGCTAATGGTGAGGCATCTTGTTGGTGTGCATCCTGGACAGATTGGCAGTCAGGCCGGAATTTGTACAGAGAGTGATGTGTTTTTACTTGTGGTGTAGAACAGAGAATGCAGAGAGTGGAGTCAGCCCCATTTGGCTGCAAATCCAGATGCCGTCATTCCCTGGCATTTTTCACACCCATTTTACTGTTTTCTTGTTGAAAATATTTCAGACAACACTGAACAGTACAAAGTTGAGTATGAAGGTCCACTAAATCCTTGCACACTTACATACCGGTCCCCAAGACAAAAACATTGTTAAATGTGGTGTTAATCAATCTTTTTCTATGGCATTGCTAATAACCAATCTAGCTGTCAATATGGATTATATTGATGCATATAGTTTTGAGTTTTTTACACACAATTGCAATTATACCATCTTATTGCCTGAAACTCTTTGCTTGCTATATCAATAATTATTTCTATGACTGTACATATAGATATATCTTCTTTTGAAAGCTGCTTCTTTTTTCTTTCCCATCTGAGTACAGCTCATAATGTTTTTGATAAGCTCACTACAAATGGTTATGTTAATATTTCCATTTTTTCTTTTGCTATTAAAAACTATGCTGCAAGAACCTTCTATATCTATATATGGGTGCACTTGGTTGAGCATTTCCACAAGATAAACTCCTAGAAGTGGAATTGCTATGTTGATGGGTAGGCATACTTAAAAGGATGATTATATTGCCAAATTTCTCTAGAGGAAAGTTGGACCAATTTGTGTTCCCACAAATAAAGAATGGGCAGCCTTTCCCTGCTCCTTTGCCTGTGTTTTTTATTGTCATTATTCACTTCTCGGGAAGGATGCTTAACCAAGCATTTAATATGCTTGCTGGACATGAACACTGTGCATATTCTTTACTGTTCTTGTCTCAAGAACTTCCTGTAATACCAGCGCTCTATAGCACAGCTTCAGATCCACAACAACCCAGAATATTCTGCCTCAGTCAAAGCCAAAGGCCATTCTTGTTCACATGATGGATGCCTTTACATAGTTTTACACCGTAATTGTATGCCAGGGAAAATGTGGGCAAAAATGAGGAAAGGATTGGAGGAAAAGTTGAGTGTCTTCCCCCAAGTTTTTACCCATAGTGATTACAAAGAGGCTAAACAGACCCCTCCCATGTTCAATAGATAAAGTGGAGCCCAGTGCCCCTCTCCCATCTCCTTTTCAACTACAGCAACCTTCCTTTATCTGATATGTATTAGGTTTATAAACAAAATTCATTGTTTTGGAAAATGTTCCAATGGCTTACATTAAAAAAAAAAAAAAAAGACTGATGGAAAATAGAATTCTGCTTCTAGCTTTGGTCCCTGGTTCAGTTCTAGGCCTATCTTAGGTCTGGTCTGACATGATACTGGCAGCTTCTCCTCACGGCCTGAGGACTCTGTAAGTGATCTTTGGTGCTCTCCAGTAACTAGCTGTCAACCTGCCTCTCCTATAGCATGCCTCTCATGTCCTCTTTGGTGAGCTTGACTGCCGTGTTCCTAGGTATCTGGAGGGCCCGCCCTCTTCTGCTCTCCCACCCAGCACCCCATTCTCCATATTTTGCCCTCCACCCCCAGATGTCATCGAGTGACATATTTAAATTGCATCTTGGCCATCAATGGTACCATTAACTCTTTCTCTCTTTGGATCCTAGTCTGTATCTCCCATAGCTCTGTGGGTCTCAATTCCTGAATCTTCCTGGAACATTTTTTTTTTATTTCAGTCACATTGAGGCTATTAATGTATTTGTCAGTTTATACAGATTTAGGGCTGGAGGGACTTGGAGACTACATGTGTCCAGGATAATTCTATATAAGCCACAGTGGACACGTTGAACTCTTTTTCACACTTCATGTATCAACAGGGGACTTTGACACCCTCTTTCAGATTACATTGTTTTTGTAACCAGCATTCCATGAGTTCAAGCTGTACTCTTAATCTTGCTTGCTTATCAATTCTCCCAACTTTTGTGACTTCACTTAAATAGATCTTTTTTAGATTAATTGCCACTAACTTGTTGACCAACTGACTGGGTTCTGCATTCCTTCTTACTGAATTTTCCTGGAATTCCTTCCATACTTTGGTCTGACTCTCTGGCCATAACAGTTGAATAACACTTGGCATGCCCTGCCAATCATAGGACCACTACTCCAGTTGCTCCCTGACTTCTACATCCTCCAGATGTGTGGACATTTTTTTGGATTCTCCCATGAGCCTAGCTCCCTCTGGATTCAGGTCTTCATGTGTGTTGGTTCCTCTATCTAGAAAAATGTCTATGCCTTCTTCACTAGCCTAAGCCCTTCCCACCCTTGCCTTCTCATCCTCAACATCACTTGCTTGGGAAAGTTATCCTTGCTGAGACTAAGTCCTCCTTATTTCTCATTCCTACCATCTACCTTCAGGTTGGTCTTCAGTGATTCTTGACTGAAAACTGAACTCCAGAGTATTTAAAATATTTATTAACATAAATGTTTATTTTGAGTCTGACTCCTTAGCAGAAGAACACGGGTGAGAAATTGTGTAATTACTATTTGTCAGACAATGTGAAGGGTCCCTACACTGCTACCTCCTTTATTATTACAGACTTTCAAGGTAGGTGTATAGAGAGGAAATTAAGTTTCTGAAAGGCTAAGAACTTATCCTTGGCCTCATCAGCAGTGGAGGAAGAGGAAGGACCCATATTAATATGTGTCTGACCCTGCTCTTTCCATGATGCCATAATCCCTCAATCTTGCAATTCATTTATTCCTTCAATAAACACTTAATGATTGTTATATGTTAGGCCAGTGCTAGACACGGACATTACTAAGATGACATCTTAGTAACTTACATCTTAACTTGACATCTTAGGAACTTACTATTCTTAGAGAAAAGAGAAACAATCAATAACCATACCATCATTCATTCATTCATTCATTCAAAAAGTAGTTATTCAGAGTCTAGTATATGTCCAGCTTGGGCATACAATGGGAAGTCAGACAGGTGTGCTGCCTGTCCTCATAGAACTTTAGTCTAGCGGCAGAGATGGTTTCACAGAAGTAATCCATAATCATGAAAGGGCTCTATAGCCAGAGCCCTTGATGATTCATGATATGGGGAGAATGATATGGGGATCTGCCCCCATCAGGTATGTTGGGGAGAGAAAGAAACACCGACCTAGTAACAGGTGTAGTTGATAGAAGAGGGTTTGAGGCACAGATTGCAGTGAGCACAAATGTTGGTAGCAGAAGAGAATGTTGCAAACTCAAGAAACAAAGCCAGTGTTCTGCGAAGGGAACAAGCATGATAAGGCTGGACCAGTGGGTGGTGGCTGGAATATTACTCCCTCTATGTCTTTTTCCTAAGAGTGACGGGAAGCCTTTGAAGCCATTTAAGCTGAAGGGTGACATGATCAGATCTGTTTTGAAAGAATCATTCTGATAATGGTGAACAAATATTCAAGAGGGAGTGAACCAAGCCTGGGGGTGCAGGGAGAGCAATGAAGAGGCTGTACCTAGTCCAGCAAGAGAAGAGATTAGCTTGTATCAAGTTGGTGATTACAGGGCAATGAGGAGGGAGATGGGAAAATTCTAAGGTGATACTCTCAAGGGGGTATGGTGATGGACAAGCAGATGTCCATGATAATTCCTGATTTTTTTGGGTTGAATACTTTTATGAAAAATGGGAGCATTCCCTGAGTTAAGGAATGCGGAAAGAAGATGAATTTTGAGGAAGAAATATCATGAGTTTACTTTTGGATCTGTAGGATTGGAGGTGACTTTAAGCTATCCCAGTGGACATGTCAAGTGGGCAATTTGATAAGTACACTGGAGCTCAGATAAAGGGTATGAATCAGTGGTAAAACGTACAAAGTACATTCTGTCCTCAGAATCCTTGAGGAACTGGTTCCAAAAACCCCATGGATATCAAATTCCTTGGATGCTCAAGTTCGTTATGTAAAATGGCATAGTATTTGCATATAACCTACCGCATCCTCCTGTATACTATAAAAATCATTTTTAGATTACTTAAAATACTTTATATAAGGTAAATGCTATGTAAATAGTTATACTTCATCGTTTAGGGAATAAAAAAAAGTCTGTACTGAATATGTAGACTAAATATTTTTGATGTGTGATTGACTAAATTCAGGAATTCAAAATCTGTGGATACAGGGGGTCAACTGTACTGAAAAATAGGCCTGCACAGCTGCTGTGAGAGGAGATCTTAGACACTATGCATGATTAGCGAATGGAAGGGGATTTTTTAAACCTTTTATTTATTTATTTATTTATTTATTTATTCATTCATTCATTCATTCATTTATATGTGTTGCTGGGAATGAAACCCGGTGCTTCACACATGCTAGGCAAGTGCTCTACCACTGAGCTGCAACCTCACCCTCAGAAGGGGATTTTAATCCTTTGTAATAATGTTAACTTACAATGATACATTGTGCTCCCATTTATCTAGCCCTTTCAGATCTGTTATATAAATTGAGCCTCATGGCACTTCACTGAGAATTACTATCCACATTTTACATTTGGAGAAAAGTTGCTCAGAAAAAAAGTGTGAGAAAACAGACTGGATACCTCTTACTCTCCAGTTCAACGATTCTTTCTTCTAATTTCTCTGCATACCCAGATGGATACAACTGTATCTGAATAAATATGCTATAATGCTTAACAAAATCTTATC
The DNA here is from genome assembly GCF_048772815.1 of Callospermophilus lateralis. Lineage (NCBI taxonomy): Eukaryota > Metazoa > Chordata > Mammalia > Rodentia > Sciuridae > Callospermophilus > Callospermophilus lateralis. Next base: position 74,289,767 of record NC_135307.1, on the reverse strand, counting down.
CAAAGAATGCCAGGGCTATCAGAGAGTATCTGCTTTTGTGTGTGGAAGTGCTGTGTTCTCTTAATGTTGCAAATGGCTTCTCTGTGCTATGAAGACTTTCCCATAGGGAAAAGGACACAGCAGACATTCGTGAGATTTATTTCTCCCCATTTTTCCAACACCTTACACTAGATTTTCCCATCGTCTGAACTTGTTCTTACCCTCTTTGTGTTTTCTGATCCAGTCAAACCCGGGAAATGTCATATGACAGTGTAAACACTTGCATGAGTCTAAAGATGTCAGAGAGGAGGGGTGGTCTTTATTTTGTCAGAAAGTCTTTAACCATCTCCAAAAGCAATAACTCTCAAGTGATACTGACTCTAAAAGATTTATTTTTTAAAATAGAAGTTTCTATTTACACTGGCTTACATGAAAGAAAATAAATATAGAAATCAATAGAAGCCAGTCCCTTCTCCTTATAGAAGTGAAGGGATCATGACCACAGCTGATCTGCTTCATTCTCTCCTCAATGATCTCCTCTGTAATATTCTTTCTTTATAACTCAGGCTGTTTCTGCTCAGAGAGATGAACTGACTTCCCTGTGGTCGCAGAACTGGTTAATCACAGTGCTAGAACAAAGTTCACAACTGCAAAATTTTGGAGCATTGACCTAGTGATCCATAGATACAATCGGATCAAGAGAAAGGTCCTTGGGAGGCTCCCTGATAGGGGTCAGTTTTCAGTTGTGGGTTGATGTGTGTAATTGACAGGATGTCGAAAGAACAAAGGGGCTCTGAGGATGACTGAGGCCAAGGTCAGTGGCAAGACCCAGCAGAGTGTGGACACAGGACAGCAAGCTGCTTGGCTTTGTGTAAGAGAAGCTGAAATGAGGATATGGCTCAGCTGAACATATGCACATATGTGTATCCTTTAGAGAGGCATCCACAAGGACATTTGGCCACAAATATGAATATTACACATTAGTGTCTATAATTCCTGTGGTTTCAGATGGTTGATTAAAGCAGTCATTATTCTGGAGTGGGGTGAATATTGATTAACTGAAAAAAAAAATGTTTTTATTCCTTTTTCTCTATATGGACACTCATCAATGAAAATGGCCCATGAATGAACTTAAGGTTTAATTTAGATAACACTGCTCTGCTGGGACCTGCTATGAAGGTCATTTTACCAAGTCCACCAAGTAGTAGCCAATATGTGTGACCAAAGAAATTAGGGATGGTGCCAAAGTTCTTCTGCTCTTATCAAACTTCTTATGCTCCTATCAGAACATAAGATACCAGTGACATTGCCAACATTCTTATAATGTTTGACCAAGAAGATACTGGAGTCTCCCACCCTTACCAGACACCAAAATTCCATTGACCTTGCCTAAGCAAGCCTGGGAAACTTCCCCTTGCCCTGCAAAATATAAAGAGAAGTCTATGCATGAATACTACTTCTAGACTCCCCATAGGAATCTATTGTTTCTCATAGTACTTACAAAGTGCCCTTTAGTGTAAGAATTCAAGACAAAATAAAACAAAAACAAAGAATAATGATAACAAGCTTAGGTACTATACCGACAGTTTTATAAGATAGTTACTTTGGTCGAGATGTGGTTTGTCCTCTCCAAAACTCATCGTGAAATTTGGTCTCTAATGCAATGGCATTAAGAGAGAGTAGGGCATCCTAGAGGAAATTAGGTCATTAAGAAGAATTAATGTCTTTCTCATGGGACTGGATTTATTCCCTAGGGAATGAGAGTGAATTCTCACTCCCCTGGCCTAGATTAGTAATTATGGGGTGGGTAGTCTGAAAAGAAGTCTGCATTTCGTGTTTTGATTCTTCTGCAATGTTGCCCTTTGGATTTTGATGTTGCAACCAGCACAAGGTTTTGACAGATGCAGCTACTTGGTTGGGATGGTAGCCTTCGGAACCATGAGATAAACAAATGTCTATTCTTTATAAATGACCTAATCTAAGGTGTCCTGAAATAGTAATGCAAAAATAGACTGAGACACTAGTTATAGGGTAGATGCATATTTACTTATGGAATATTTATGGGAATAAACTAGACTTGTCAGAGTCTGCCTGTTTGCCCTACTTATTTAACAAAACACATTATATTTCCATGGCTATAATCAGTACAAAAGGAATTCTAAAATCTCTATATGTTCATTGAAAGTGAGTATAGAGGTGATTAACATAGAGAAAAGCTATTACACTTTTTTTTTCTTGTGCTTCTGCAGCTATAATTAACTAAAAGTTATAAGATAACTACACGGTGATTCTTGAAATTAAAATACCTCTCTGCTCATTTTGAATTAACCATGTATATTTTATAAACCTTCCACTGCACATAATAAGCACATATTCGAAAAGACTTCTGCTTCCAGTATGTTGGAGTAAATTTCAATCTAACAGCCTAACTCTAACAGATAATAACTATAAAGTCTGGACAAAACTATTTTTAAGAGACTAAGAGCTCTGAAGAGTACAGAAAACCAGAAAGAGACTCAAAACTTGGAAGAAGTGCCTGCCAACGACCAGCAACAGACAGTGCAGGTTAATCAAGGTGTTGACAGGAAGGGTTATCCCTTCATTAGGAAGCCTGTGCCTCTCTGGTGAGAGCAATCAGGTCAAGGGATCTTGGGTAACCAGTACCACCAGAGAGGGAAGGAGGAATCCCAGAAAGGGGAAACCAGAGAAGGGAATGTCAAATTCTCTGCACAAACTGTGCCTGGGACTCAGTTGACTGATGACCCATGTCAGAGTCACCACTAGGGCAGGAAAGTCTGCACTGCATTTTGAGTCCAAGTTGCCTTCTAAAAGGGGAAAAAACACTCTTTAGAGAAACATAACAGAATTGAAAGTCTCCACAATATAGTACGCACGTATCAACGGCATAATCCAAAATTACTTGATTTATGAAGAAACAGGGAAATGTGGCCCATTCCTTGGGGAAAGGACAATCAGCCTATGTCAATGTCAACTCCAAGATAATGTAGACATTGACATTGTCAGAAAAGAACATTAAAACAGATTTTATAATTATGCTCAATCAAGTAAAAGAAAATACACCTTATTTATTTACTTGTTTATTCTTATATATAAGTACACCATGTGATGTTTTGATATACATATAGATAGTGAAATTATTACTACAGTCAAGCAAGTTAACATATCTGTCATGTTATATTATACAATATTTATTTGGTCTTTATCCAGTTTCCTGGCACACAACTCCTAAAATTCTGGAATTTTCAGAGAGATGAGAGTATCTTTCATAAGCAATTAAATTTCCCGGTAGAGGAGGCCTCTAGAGAACTTCAGGAAGGGGGCTGCTCACTAGAAAGACCAAGGCAGGATCAGAGTGACTAGAGGAGTGGAATTTTTCAGTTTCATCCCCTAACCCTCCAGGGAAAAGAGAGAGGCTGAAGGTCAGGTTGATCATCAATGGTCAATGGTTTAATCAATCATACCTATGTAATGAAGCCTCCATAAAAACTCAAAAGGACTGGGTTTTGTGGGCTTCTGGATGATTGAATACATGGAGGTTGCTGGAGGGTGGGACTCCCAGAGAGAACAAGGAAGCTCCACATGCTTTTCCCCATCCCTTGCCATATGCACTTCTTCATTCTGGCTGTCTGGGTGTATCCTTTGTAATATAATTCATAATAAACTAGCAAATGTAAGTAAAGTGTTCCTCTCATGCAGCTCAAATGGATTAAAGACCTAAACATGAAACTATAAAACTCCTAGAAGAAAATGCAGGAGAAAAGCTCCTTAATATCTACGTTAGCAAGGATTTTTGTTGTTGTTGTTGTTGATATCCCAGCAAACACACAAGCAATAAAAGCAAAAATAAATAAGTGCAGCTATGTCAGACTACAATATGCTTTTAATAAGTGAAAACGTAGGTCACATCAGTTGAGAAGTAGAAAATTTCAATAGTCTTCCTTAAGGGTTAGGGAAAGAGAGAAGTTGTACATAAACCAGAATGTATAATAGTGGTGTGTCAGGCATATGCCTGCCATCTGTCAAGGATGTCTGAGTGAGAAAGAGATGGAAACTGCTATATTAAACATAAGGGAATTGCTGACTGTTTTATTTGATTGATTGTTTTGTTTTTAGGAGGAGATTGTTACATTCAGGGCTGTGACTTGAAAAATTATTGAAGGATTTATAGGCAATTGAAGAAGAAATAGATTGTAGGCAGAGTATTGTTATTATATAAAGCACCATAAATTTGGTAAGAAAAATAGAAAAATATCAAAGGACAAACCAGTAAGATATGGACATGCAATTCCTAGAAGAAAAATTATAATTGGTAAACAACTATATGCAAAAAGCCAGTCTTATAATTATTCAAGGAAATACAAACTGAAATAATATTTCTTCTTGCTAATTAAGTTAGCAAAATTTTGATAATATTTAGTTCCAATTGAGGAAATAGAAAAACAATATATTCATATATTGTAAACAAAATAGTTTAGATGATTTTAAAATAAGTCATAAAACAGTTTAATTGATTTGGAAAGTACTTGGCAATATGTATTAAGAGTTATAAAATATTTACATCATTAAGTCTAAAAATAAACCAATTTTGAATATTTAGGAAATAACCTCAAACATTAAAAATCTACATAAATGAAGTTGCTCATCAATAAATATCATTAAAAAAATTTAAAGTAATGTTGAGAAAAATACAAAATAATAGAGAAATTGTTAAGAAAGTTAGGATGCAGTTACAAAATGGAAAACTGTGTAGTCATTAAAATCTTATTCCTCTGAAGACTATGGAGTAAAATTAAACATAAATGAACTAAGTAGTTGATAATAGTACGTGTACGCTACAATAATAATTCTCTAAAATGCATTTGAGCCGGGTATGGTGGTGCATGCCTGTAATCCCAGTGGCTCGGGAGACTGAGGCAGGAGGATCATGAGTTCAAAGCCAGCCTCAGCAATGGCGAGGTGCTAAGCAACTCAGTGAGACTATCTAAATAAAATACAAGATAGGACTGGGCTGGGGCTCAGTGATCAAGTGCCCCTGAGTTCAATCCCCGGTACAATAATAATAATTTTTTAAAAAGCATTTGAAAAGTAAGACAAAATAAATGAGTAATTGTTCTGAGTAATTTCCCCCTCTAGTTTTAAGCCATTTGTTGTGAATGAAAATAGAATTTTAAAGCAGCCTAGGCAGAGGTTTTCTAAGGCTGCAGAACTGAGAAAAGCATAAATTGAAAAAAGGAGGTTAAGTGAATAGTACTTGGCCCCATGGTCATGTGTAGGCTGTGGGAGGTATGGGATGTACTCAGCGACTTCCCACTTCAGTGGCTGGGAGAAGACAAATCCGACATCACCAAGCCCAGAGGGAAGGACATGGACGTAAGCAATGCTCAGTAGGAAGGACTGGTTGGACTTCTCAAGACAGTAAACTATCAAAAAAAAAAAAAAAAAAGGAAAAGTCAGAGAGGTAAGAAGTGAGGCTCATGTTCATGGAAGTGAGCTGTACTATTATTCCTGGAATGGAATGAGATTCCCAAAAAAGAGAAAGAGGCTGAAGACCGAATTGAAGGGAACACCTCTGTTGGGGTTAAAGTAATAACAAGGAGGGCTAAGAACAAAGTTCACAAAACTTGGAGTTGAAGATGTGGGTCCAAGCCCCAGTTTCATCACTCAGACAACTACAATAGCTTGTCACATTGGTGGTCCCTAAGGCACCATGCTTCTGGACCCTTGAACCTGAGACAAGCCTGGGATTTGCTCTCAGTGGTAGACTGCAGTGACAGTGACATGGTGTCATTTCTGGATTTAAGCCCTAAGAAGACATTTCTCTTTGGGGAGCTCTGAGCCACTATCTAAGAATCTCATTGCTCTGCTCAAGAGCCCCAAAGAGAGGGAAAGGCCCTGAGACTCCATGGAGGGAGAGACCCAGCCACCCCAGTGTCACAGCTGAGCCCTGCCTTTTAGTGTGTCCCCAGTCAGATGCCAGACGTGAGAGTGAGCATCTAAGACATTCCAGCTCCAGCCACCATCTGATGCAGCTTCTTGACAAATCCCAAGTGAGGCCAGCCAAAGAACTGACCAGCTGAGCCCCAGTCTACTCACACAACGGTCTGATAAATTGGTGGTTATTTCAAATCAGTGTTTGGTGTGGATTTTATGTAGTGTTAGGTAGCTGAATTCACCCTGTCCTTAGCTTCCTTGCCTAGAAAACTGAGTAGTAATTATGATCCTTATCATCAGCTTGCCAGGGTGGTAAAAAATAGACCTGCCTGGTCAGCTCCCATGATTACATAAGCAGTTCCTTCCAATATTTTCTTAATATATTATCTCCTAGTGTTTCTTTCTCTAGTTGAATCTTCACTGATACAGAGGAGATGAGCAAGGGAGAAAAATTGTAATTTTTTACCTTTTCCTGTTCATGTTGTGATTTTGAAACTTCTTTCACACAGGTGAAAAAATGGACCTCATTCAGGCTTGAGATGGAAGGAATAAAGGATGGATAGATGGGCATATGAAGAGGTAAGTGAAAGACTGAATGGTTAAGTAAATGGTTCCTTATGGTAAAATTCTCTCTAAAATAAGAAGAAAAATTCTTAAAATAAGAAGAAAAATTCATGTGAGTGACGTCAATGCCAAAAGGCACTTTTGAAATCTAGAATTCTTGGAAATATAAAATATTTGTTTTCTATTTTAACCATCAACATCAGGGGAAAATATTTCCAGCTGGTGTTTTATCAGGTCACCTACAACTGTTCTGTGTATTCAACTGTCCAAGATATGAAGACCAGAGTGGTGGATTTGAATCAGGACTTGAGGTGGAATTAAAACAGGAATCCTTTCTACTTCTCTCCCTTGTTCCTCTCCCTCTTCAATGGCAGGAGAGTGAAATAGAACTTGGTTTTGTTCATCAAATGTTTCCTGAGTGACTCCTGTGAGGAGACGCATCTGACAGGTAATAAAACAACTTGAAATAGCTTGTAGAAAAGGTGGAAATTGCTCCCAGTGAACCTTGATTTCATCCTTTCCTCTCGAAGAGTTTTTAAAGCTTTTGAATTTCTGATTTAAAACTGTGTACCACATCTCTCAAAATAGAGATGTGTGGCTTGTATCAGAGGGTGCATCTGATCAGAGGCAGCAACAAACATGAGAGAAGATCCCACATTGTGTGTGGACTCCCTGTCCCAGAGCCTCATGCCACATGGGACATCCTCTGGGACAATGTAGGATAGCTGACCTAGAGGAAGATGAGAGGGAGCCCTACTTTGGCCTGATATCTACCTGCTGCTGGTGTTCTGATTGATCTGAGTATGACCAGCCTCCTGCAGGGTCATATGGAGGAAGACTCTGTAAGAGATAAGGGAGCCCCTTGGAGAGAAGTTAACCTAAAGGAAGGAGCCGGGCATGCCTTGTAGACCCAGTCACAGAACCATCACCATCAGAGAAGATAGTGACTCTAACGACTGCATTGTCTCTTGCTGGGTTCTGATACACCATAAGCAGAGAGAGAACAGTCGATAAGAACTGAAAGAGCTGTTGTGCTAAAAACTATAAATATTGGAATATCAGACAGCAGGGCTTTTATAAGAATGACTGAACTAAAAGGAGAGAATTCCACCTTGCTTTGCCGTAAACCTCCAAATGGCCATGACATCATGGTGGGCCAGGGTGCTGGTGGTGCAGAGAGGTCCCAGATCTGGGCAGAGCATGTGCAGAGCCCCGAGGAGGGATGTCTTTCTGAACACACAGAAGTCATTTGTGGGGGCTTTCAGAAGTGCCTGGTGGCTTCACACATGAGGCATTGCTCTTACTACCACCCCAGGCCTGACACACTGGTTAGAGAAGATGGATCACATGAGGATTCAGAGGACCCACAGCTTCCCTCTGGGGATGGATTCTTCTGGTGAGTAAAGCTTAGAGTACCAACCAAGGATCAGAAGCATCACATTTCCATGATAATTTCCATTATATTTCTTTTGCTCAAATATTTTGTTCATCCTGATCTCCTAATTGTTTGTAGGTATGGTCCCATTAAGGGCCAGCCTGCTTGTGTGTCCTTCTTCCTCTCAGCTTGTCTTTTTGACCAAGAAAGTGGAAACATAACCACTTCTACTTTCTTCTGCTATTGGGTCGAATTGATTCAGGTGGCCTTCAATGTCCCTCCTGGCACTATCTTTTATCTTCCCAGTGAGGACCTCTTGCCTGCTGCTGGTCTATAGGCATCAGGAAACTGGGCTGAGTTACAGTCAGGGTTACAGTATGGCTCTGTCTGCTCTTAAATAGCCTTTGAGCAAATTGTACAGCCCCAGTTTGAAGTTCTCAAAACCCTGTGTGAACAGCAGTGGAGTCTTTCCCTGTTTCTGTTGGGTCTGAAACTTCTTTATTTTTAACAGGAAAGGAGATTGTGTGCCTCTTGGGAACTTCTCCCGATGCACAGCCAAAATGTAATATTTTGTTCAGACCTTTCTTAGAGATAAAGAAATGACCAGCTTATGAATACTAGAAAATGCACATTTGATTTCTTTTTTCAATCATTTTTTTGAGGTTTATTGTTCCTGGATATGTACCATTAGACAGAAGTGATGGGATCGATAAAACTTGGAATTGTCTAACAAGAGAACTGTTTCTTGCCTATTGTATTTTAATAATAGAGTCCACTGGGTAGCACCTGGGTCTATGAAAGCGAGTGAATCAATAATGCTCATGTGGCCTGGGTAATACTATACCTTGGTATTAAGTGAGTGGTATCTACCTGTGGGTGGCGAGGGAGGGAAAGAGGGCTACTGTCACTGTGCTGGGGAATGTCTTATGCCTCTCAGGTTGACACCTAAGAGGAAGCATCATTCCTCTCCTTGTTCCAACATGTTCTCCTCTTGTGCATAAGAAATTATTTGAAGATGGCAACAAATTTCCCATATGACCTTTACAGCTGCTGATTTAGAATGGTTTTTGGCTGCTTACTGAAAAAAAAAAAAAAAAAGATTGCAGAGATGAATTGTCAGGACACTGGCTCCTCTTCCTATCAGCTTTGGGAACATTCTGCACTTGATGTATGTGAGTGTGTCAGTGAAGAAATGCAATGTAGATGTACTTTAGGGGAAAAAAAATGCTTTGTTGACTCTCAAAGCTCAGGGCTATGCTCACTGGTCAGAATGGTTGGGATACTGGCCCCCCAACTCCTCAATCTCTGGAAGGTCTCCCTGCGTCAGTAAAAACTGGGACAGATTTTATCTGAGAATGACTTTCCCTGATAAAGTAAAAAATGTTTCCCACGAAGGGTAAGGGTTGCAGAAATAGTGCAAGTGTGTATTTGAAGACCTCCTGAAGAAAACCTTTAGTAACTCTTGCCTCTTGGAGCTTGTAGGGTTTGGGTGTTCTGCTTGTCAAATTTCCATTACTATAAAAAAAAAAATGCCTGAGATCGTCAACTGATAAGGAGGAAAGGTTTATTTTGACTCCTAGTTTTAGAGGTTTCAGTTCATGGTCAGTTGGCCCTATTGTTTTTGGCCTGTGTTGAGGCAGCACATCATGGCAAGTGTTCATTGCTGGGGAAGCTACTTGCCTCGTGGCATCGTGAAAGAAAAAGAGAAAGGAATGTCAAGGGGCAGGGTCCAAATACCTCCTTCAAGGCATGACCTCAATGACTTGACTTCCTTCCACTTGGCTCCTCCTCCACTTGGTCCTACCACCTCCCAGTCCTTCAGGTTGGCCACCAAGATCTTACCATATGGGCTTTTGGGAGACACTTATCTAAACCACAGCAGAGGCTCCCATCTGTCCAAGGACTGCTGTGCATTGGTTCTAGGGCACCAGGGCAGTGTGGAAAGAAGTTATTTCAAGATGAAGGCTTCAGATTATTGCAGATAGTAGGAGAGTGGGGTGGTCGGGTTATGGTGGCCAGAAGCTACTGAATTCCAAACGTCCTCATGACATCTTTCTAATAGAATCGAGTGGCTTTGAATCTAAAAAACACAATGTATTCTCTGCTATGGAAGGACTGTGGTGACCTCTCATCTCATATAGAAAAAGAGTTGTCACTAACGGGTATTTTCTCAAAAATTAATTAATTAATTTAAAAAGATACTTGTAGGGTGAAAAATAATAGCCACCAGTCTGGTTAAAAAAAAAAAAAAAAAAAAGAGCCTAACCTGACACTGATCTTGGCTTGCAGATAAACAAGAAATTTTGCCTTTTCAGTGGGAACTATAAGTTTAGCCACCTCTGTGACTCATACTTACATGAAAATGTTAAAGTTGAGCAAATAAACAGTGATGCCTTTTATTATTACTTATGGAGAAGAATTTGGAAACATGTTGGCTAACCTACTTTGGCCAAGTTCTCCTTGGAGATGGTGATTAAACAGAAGGAATGGGTGGAAAATTAGTATACACACATAGCTATTTAGAAATGGGGGCAAAATGTTAATGTGGTGACCTTTAAATCTTCATTTTTCTTTATTTCTCTGAATGCTAATTAATGGACACATGCAGCACCAGGAGGAATTTGCATCCAAGTCCATCTCCCTGCTAAGTGGCATTGCAAAAAGAGCTGGCCTGAACTTCCTGAGGCTCCTATTTCTGCCACTGCATTGTGGTTTTTCTCCTGAGAGCAAATCTTGCCACTGTCCAGCAGCTTATTAGCATGGCTGTACAGCTTCCGCAGTTAGCAAGGTAATTAGTTTCAGAGATAAGTGGAGATTGGGGAGGTTCAAGGCACGGCATGTTTATTGAGTGCTGTCTCCTGGACAACAGGGACACTGCCTGCTTGTTAAAGAGGCCTGAATTTATTGCCTGCCCAGAGCTCCAGGACCCTAGGAAGAAGCAATGTGGTAATTGAAGCAAAGGGCAAAGGTAAATTTGTAATTCAGGCAATGACCTTTAGAGTAATGCCAAGGGAGATTTTCTGGAAAACACTGCCTTCATGCAGGGAGGGCCATAGACTAAAAGTTCATGCTGAGTTTGGGCTGGGAATTCCTATCCTATTGGAGGAAGAAGGAACAGCTCAGATTAAATTAAAATAAATTGGAGCTGTTAGGGAGAAAACTCTGGGGTTAACTTTTATAAGGAGAACTTTCTATCAGGCATATCTTTTCCAGAATGAATTGCAAGGGAATACAATTTTTATCAGAGGTTGGTTAAATGTCTATACTTCTATTTTCAGTTTCCTCATCTGCAAAATGGGCATAAACTATATTACAAGGTTATTATGAGGATTCAGTAAATTAATATTATAAAATACATTGTAAAGTCCATACAAGTGTTTGGCATTACATCATCATCATCATCATCATCACTTACCTGAGATTGAAAAAATGATCTTAAGATTACTCCAACTCTTGGATCTCACAACTCAGTGGTTTAGTGGTAAGAGTACTTACATCCCAGAGATTCAAGGGGAGAGTTTTTTTTTAAAGGCACAACTGTTCTTTTGAGCCCTCTGGATATCATTAGAATAGTGGTTATCTTTCTGTCTGATTTTCTTGACCCACTAAAAGCACTATGCATGTATCACTTATTTATATTCTCCTTTGTTCCTCAAAGATTTTAGGTGACATATTTAAAATATCTTTGAATATGTTTTAAAACATGTGATGAACCAAATTCTTGTGTTTTTCTTTTCTTTTCTTTTTTTTTTTTTGAAGTATTGCTTTAAAAGAAATATTTTAAATCATCATTAAGTATATTTATAAATTGTGGTGACTAAATCTAATATTTCAGAAAGCTACCTCTACTATCAGAGACTACCCATCCCGACAAACAAGCCCCCTTCTCTGTTGACTGACTCTTCTATGCCACCCATTCATCTTTTTCTGAAGCCACTAGGAAGTGCCACCAGCCGAGCAGCATGAGAGGCTGACAGCTCACTCCTGCTCAGGTGTAGAAGAGAGGAAGGGAATTGTGCCTTGGACCAGCTGATTTTACCTCTCAGTCAGTGGCCAGTATCTCTGCCAACTCCAGCCAAAGATGATATTCTGAAATCCCTAGGGCCCCATTGGCTTTAGTCCCTTGGTCCCTTCCTGGTGTCTAAAGTTTATTGCTCTAAAAAAGATTCTAGGGGCTGGGTTGTGGGTCAGCGGTACAATACGTGTGAGGCACTGGGTTTGATACTTAGCACCACATTAAAAAAAAGGAAAGAAAATTTATTTTTAAAAAAAGGATTCTAACTTTCTCAATTTGACAAAGGGTATATATACATACAGTTAACATTATACTAAATAATGAATGAATGAATTCTTTCCCACAGGTCAAGAATGAGACAAAGATGTGCATTGTCACCACTACTATTCTAAATCATACAGTAGGTTCTCTTTTAAATTTTTTTCTAATTAGTTATACATGACAGCAGAATGCATTTTGTTTCATTGTACACAAATAAAGCACTACTTTTCATTTCTCTGGTTGTACACAATGCAGAGTCGCACCATTTGTGTAATCACACATGTACTTAAGGTACTGATGTCTGTCTCATTCCACCATCTTACCTACCCCCATGTCCTCTACCCTCCCCCCTTCCCTTTGTCTTCCAAAATTCCTCCATGCCTCCTCCCCACTTTATGGATCAGTGTCCACTTATCAGAGAGAACATTCGGCCTTTGTTTTTTTTATTTTTGGGGGATTACTTCACTTAGCATGATATTCTCCAACTCCATCCATTTACCTGCAAATGCTATAATTTTATTCCCTTTTAATGCTGAGTAATGTTCAATTATGTATAGACACCGCAGTTTCTTTATCCATTCATCTTTTAGAGGGCATTTAGGTTGGTTTCACAATTTAACTATTGTGGATTGAGCTGCTATAAACTTTGATATGGTTGTGTCTCTATAGTATGCTGATTTTAAGGTTCTTATTGGTGAAATTAAAAAGAAAATTAAAGCCAAATGAGTTGGAAAGGGAAAAGTAAAACTGTCTTTTTTCACAGACAGCCATAATCCTATTGATAGAACATCCTCAAATCTACTAAACAACTGCTAGAACTAATAAAAGAGTTTAGGAAGTTTACAGGATTTGAACTTAATATACAATTGACTCTTAACTTAATATACAATTTTATATACCTTTAATGAAATATCTTAAAATGAAATTAAAGAAAGAATTCCATTCAAAATAGCATCGGGAATGTAAGGATAAATTTTACCAAAATATTCAAAGTCTCCTTAAAAGAGTATTTTCAGAAGATAATGTAAAATTGCTTGATGTGCAAAGTATAACCCAGCCTCAAAGAAAAAGACAAAATCAATGGAAACCCACCCAAGATGAGCTATACATTGTCATTCTCAGACAAAAAGTTGTATTAGTTTTGCCCAATGAGGCTGTGAAAACAAGTTTTATAAGAAAGGAGATCAGAAAACTCAGCAAAGAAATAGGAAAAAAAAATTAAATCAAATAAAAATCTTAGAACTGAATATTACAATATCTAAAACAAACAAAAAAATGTGTTGGGTGGCTTAATAGTAGAGTAAAGAAAAGTTAATGAATTTGAAGATAGGGAAAAAAGACCAAAAGAATGAACAGAGTTTCAAGAATATGGACAATAACGAAGGATTTAATATATGTGTAATTGAAGTCCCAAAAGAAAAACAAGAATAGAAAAAGGGAAAGAAATCCTGTTTGAAGATTAGCCAAAAAGTCTTCAAAACTGGTGAAAGACATAATTTGCAGATTCAAGAAACCCAGTGATCCCAAATAGGATATAGAGCAAGAAAATTAAGCTTAGATGAATCTTAGTCAAATAGTTGAAATCCGAATATAAGCAGGAAATCTTGACAGCAGCCAGGGTAAACTGACACATTACAAAAGAGAAACACTGATTTCCATAACTAAAGAGCTCTCTCTAAAAACACTACAAGTCAGAAAACAACAAACAACATCTTTAGCATGCTTAAAGAAAAAAAGAAAAAAACTTACCAACTCATAATTTTACATTTAGTGAAAATACTCTTTAAAAAAGAATGAATGTAAACTGAAGATATTTTCAATGAAAGAAACTAGAAGAATTTATCATGAGTGATCCTGCACTGTAAGAAATTCTAAAGTTCTTCTAGATAAAAGGAAGTTATGGGGCTGGGATTGTAGCGCAGTAGTAAAGTGCTTGCCTAGCCTGTGTGAGGTACTGAGTTCCATCCTCAGCACCACATATCAATCAATCAATCAATGGTAAAAATATATATATATATATTTTTTAAAAGGGAAGTTATATTGGAGGGAAATTTGAATCTTCAGGAAGGCATGGAGAACACTTAAAATAGTAGAAATATGGATAGATTATAAAGACTGTTTTCTATTTAATTAAAAAAATAGAACTATTTAAAGCAAAATTTATAACATTTCCAGTTCCAGTAGGATTTATAATATATGAAGGTGGGATTCATGTACTAATTATAAAATAAAGGGATAAAATATAGAATAAACAAAAGAGATTGAAGAGTAGTGGGATAAGCAGAACTATACAGTTGCAAGGTATCTGCATTTTATGGAAAATGGTATAATGCCATAGCAATCGGCTTGGGGTGAGTCATGTTTGGTGGTTGTTGAAAGAGATACTTTCATTGCCCATTGCCTGTGTTTGGTGGTAGTCATAGCCTTATAGTCTGAAAGATAAGTATGTGTCATCACTACAGCAAACATTAACAAATAATGCAAAGAGAGATATCTAGAACATTGGTACATTAATTCAAGTAGAATTCTAAAGTATATTAAAGTAAAGTAAAAAGGAATCAGAAAAGAGAGAGCAAAAGAACAGAAAACAGAAGGGGCAAACAGGAAACATGTTAAAATGGTAAACCTAAGTCCAAACATAAATAGATGTGTTAAATATTAATGAATTAAACATTTCCATTTAAAGGTAGAGGTTTCAATAGAGATTTTGCAGAGCAAGACCCAGTGATATGCTATCTATGAAGGTTACACCTTAAAAAATAAAAAGAGGGGAGGTTGAGGGTAAATGATGAGAAAATGAGAATACTAGGAAATATAAGAAGGCAGAAGGTACTGCATTAATACCAGAAAAATATGTAAAAATGAGAAAAGGGTCAGGTCATCAGGAAAGCATTGTGATCATAAATGTGCATATGCCAAATATCAAAACTTCAAAATTTGGGAAGCAAAAATGGACAGAAGTAACTGGATAAATGTCAGCATTATAGTATCAGGTAATTATGGTTTTAGATCCCATGATTCCAATTTAGGTTAGAAAGCATTTGTTAATCTTGACTATGTATTGGCTTTAGGTCATATGGAATAATATGACAAGAGCCATATCTTTAATGAGCTACAGTCTTACTAGGACATAAAATGTGTGCTTAAAATACAGAGGGAGAATAGGGGAATTTTAGAGGTAAGAAGAGGAGACTCTGTATTCTGTTCCCTTAGTATTGATATATGAGATTAAATAGCCACTTTCATGAAGGTAACAGCTGTTACCAGCAGAATTCAAGGGAGAAGAGTACAGATCTAGAACTCAGACCCTGGGCCAGGATGGATATTGTCTGTTGACTTCTTAGTTTGCACTGGTTAATCCTAATGGAATTCTAGATTATTTTGTCAGATATCATTGAAACAAGCTCCAGACTCAGAATGAGATTCGATTAGTGAGTATAGTCTTATTGTCAGTGCTATAGTAATCAGCTTGGGGTGAATCATGTTTGGTGGTAGAGATGCTTTCATTGCCTACTGCAATGAAAGGAATTGTGTGGTTCCAAATGTTGCTAGGAGCACTTTGCTTTTAAAGTACATTCAACAGATCTTCGTCCAAATTAAGTTCTTAACACATGTTATCTGTTGACAAGGTTTGAATGTATGTGTCCCTTCAAAATTCACAACCTGGTACTTATACCCCAAGATGATGGCATTAAGAGACAAGGTCACTGGGAGGTGATTAAGCCATAGGGATGGGACCCTCGTGAATGGGATTGGTAAAAGGGTTGGAAGAATGTGTTCTTCCCTTTGTCTCTTTTGCCCTTTTGCTCCTTCTGCCATGTAGGACACAACACTCCTCCCATTTGTCCTTCTACCATGTGTAGACACAGTAGCAAGAACAACTCTTACCAGACACTGGGTCTGCTGGTGCCTTGATCTTGAACTTTTAAGCATTCAGAACTGAGAGAAATAAATTTATATTGTTTACAAATTATCCAGTCTAATGTATTTTGTTATAGCAGCATGAATAAACTAATACATCTGTTTATTGTTTTTGTTGTTGTGTTCTAAAATTTTATTAGAAAGCAGAGAGATTTTTTTAAAGTCCCAATATTTTGGTGACATGATTAAGCCTAACAGTCAAAGTAATCCTGAAGTCTTTCCAAAGACTCTGAACTTTGCATTAAATTCCTTTGTAGTTTAGGCCAGTTAGAGTTAGTTTTCTTGATTTTTTCCTTAAGGGTTCCTGATTGGTACTCCAAGTCAGTGTGATTTAACTCTAAGTGAAGGGCATTTTTAAAGGGATGATCCTGCATATCTGTGTGGTGATTGAATTTATGTCTCATATAATTTGGTATACAAAGTGAAGTTACCGACTCTACAGGACAGGTGATTCTTCCCAACTTCCAACATCCTTTATCTTTTGCTAATTGATATTGTATTAGGCACCTAGCCAAATTATCTGGCTCTGGGCTTGTCCTATCTTTTCTAATCCATTCTTCACACAGCTGCCCAGAGTTATCTTTGGAATACTAATCGGATTATTTACACATGCACACGTGTGCACACACATACATCTATGAAGCATCTGCTTAAAATCTTTCTTTGGCTCCTGATTTTCTACTAGGTTTCATTCAGACTTAGCATGGTCGGTGCAGTCTGTAAGACTCTCTTTTTAGTTTCACCTCCCAGGACCCTCTTTAAACAACTTGATGCTCACTGTATCCTCATACATGATGCTCTTGCATGTCTTCAAGACTTTGTATGTGTTGTTCCTTATGCCTGCAAGATCTCTCTCCTGCTTTCTGTATGAGGGAACTCTGTTCATCTTTGAGGAACTTCAACTTATATCACTTAGTTAAGAAATATTTCTTGATACTCCCTGGAAAAACCACTAAAATATTTATGATTTATGACCAGAATTTGACTTTACACAATTGTGGGAGCAAGTTACATGGTTAGGTAGCCTATAGGAGGTTATTGTGTCTGCCTTTAGGGAAAGCAATTGGGAAGGGAAGATAGGAAAGAAGGACAGATTTGGATCTGAATGGAGCTTATAAAGATGAATGGGAACCTGAATTGTCTTTTTCCATCTCTACCCTTGAAACTTTGATGATGTAAGTGTTGCATAAGAGAAGCTGATGCACTTTGTCATGATTCCTGTTATGCGCCTGGCCCAGGAGTCAGAGGAGCTGAAGGAGGATCCAGTTGGAGCTGGAGTCAATGTGGACCTGATGTACCCACCACCAACATCACCAGGAGAGCCAGCAGATAAGCAACCAGATTTATGATTTATCACACACCCTTCGACATGCTTCAACCCTCTGGTGTAAGTAACCCTCTGAAATAGCTGAATATGGCTATTTCACTTCTGCCTTTAAGTTTCTCAATAGTTCTTGAAGCCCATATTAATTTAGAACTGTGCAGAGAAGAAAATTTTCAGAAGCTCACATGCAGCTTAGCTGAGCTGACACAGTACAAACCCACTATGTCCCCATGTCTATCTTTTTATAAGAGGAATAGTTTTTTGCAGGTACATTTCCTCTTTTGAGCAAGGAATATGTCTCATTTATATTTATATTTGTATATCTGTATCTGCATGCAGTAGGTATTTAATCAATGTTCAGTAAAACAATGAATTTACAAACATACTCTTACAAAATAGCAACATAACACTAAGCTAAATGCTTGTTTCATTAATATTATTTCTTCTTTGCATTTCTTAATGGTTGAAAAGCTAGCATTTGGCACTTGTTTGTACAACCATATGAATATCATTCTGGAAAAGAGATTTCTTAACATATATTCAAGGATTGAATTTCAGAGGAGAATAAACCTATTTCATTGATGGATTTTGGTCGAGTGCAGCCTCTAAGGATGGCAGAATAAAGCATTCCTTTTAGAATGTATTGCAAAGCCTTCCAAAGAAGTGGCAAAGGTTAATTATTTTAAGCATTTGGAACTTGGCAACAAATAGGGTGGAACAAACATACTGACTAGACATATGCTATAGAATATTCCATAAAGATCTCTGTCTGTAGTGGTTTATAGAAAGCTGAACATATGGCAGGCTTTGTTTGGTTTTTTCTCTAGAATCATCTGTCAGGACATGAGCTACCACCTAATTACATACTCACACTCTACTCCACATTTTCCATTTTTGGTCTGATTTCTCAGAGCCTTCAACCACTCATATTTTTAAAAATTAATTTTATCTGACCTACAAAAGAGTTGTGGGTGTTTCTGAGAGACACTTTGAAAAAGCAAGGGAGGGATGGGGGTGCAGATCAGTGGTAGAGTGCTTGCCTGGCATACAGGAGCTCCTGAATTTGATCCTCAGCACTGCCAAAAAAAGTAAAAGTAAAATAAAAAAGAGCAAAGAATTCAGATTCTTAGACTCAACATGTCAAGGGAAACATGTGTCTAAGAAAGGTAATGATTTACCTTCCTACAAAGGAGAAAGGGGCTCACAGAGAGTGGTAAGAACTATTATGGTCAAATGTATATGTGTTCTTAAGCACCTACTATGCATTTTATAAGAGGAATAGTTTTTTGCAGATACATTTCCTCTTTTGAGCAAGGAATGTGTCTTATGTGTTTTAGGAGACAGAGCTGAATGAATGGTCCAGAGTATCAAATGCCCCTCAACATAGCCATGTTCCGCTAAGTATAGCCCCCTGGTAGCTTTTAAGGATGAGGTGAGAAACAATTCCAAAGTAAAGGTCTCTCCTTTGGTTCATATATGCAAATGATGCACAATTTTATAGATTTTCATTTTTACCTACAACTAACAGCACTGTCTAGTAGTCTATAAGATGAATTATCAAGACTTGCTGAAATTTGGTATTCATAAATTAACACATTAGGAGAGCTGACTAAAGCATAATTCAGGTATTCTATTCAAATGGCTTAATTATTTGGAAAAGCTCCTACTGGGCACGTGACCCGATGGATGATTAGAACTCTTAAAAATTTTGAGAAAGAATACATCCTTATCAGGGCAGAATGAGTTTTGCTTTGGATGGTTATGACTTTTTATTGCTATTCTTCTAGTATTAAATCATCTTCCTTCTGTTAAAAGTTTGGTGTGTGTGTGTGTGTGTGTGTGAGAGAGAGAGAGAGAGAAGAACGAGAGAGAGAGAGAGAGAGAGAGAGAGAGAGAGAGAGAGAGAGAGAGAGAGATACTACATAGTTAGCTTTTGGACTTCCATTTAAATTTTCTCCAATTCTTGTGATCAGTAATCATTTATTTCTTTCTCCATTGAAAAGTGGGAATAGGTATTGTTAACAGCTTTTTTTTTTTTTTTAAGAGTAAGAAGGCCTGCTCAATTAATTGCTGATGTAGAGACTACAACTTTGCAGAAAAATCAGAGGATAGACAGTCACCTACTCAGCCCTGTCAGGTATTAGTTTATTTTCATGGTCATCATCTGTGTTGATGCTTTTTCCATCTAGTAATTATTTTTAAGACCAACAAAGGTAATAAAAATCATTTCCCCAGTGAGGCAGCATTTAGCATCTGCACTCATGTTCCTAGAAGCAGGCAATGGACTGGCCCTCAGCATCTTGTCTCACACCGGGAGACAGAGCTGAATGAATGTCCAGAGTAACAAATGCTCTGTCACACCTTGCTGCTTAAATATTTTATAACTTGTAAGCTCTATTAAAGGAAGTGATGTCAAGAGTATTTAGTGGAGATAGCTTCTAGCAACCGCTTTTTATGAAGAAAGATGGCACCAATCATTAAACTGATGATGGAATGAGAGAAGATATTACCTTGCTGAAGATGGGCTTATTATCTCAGCCTCTGGAATGGCTGGCTTGACAGAAAAGGTTGGGCAAAAGAGGTCGGGAGGATTTACAGGCACGACTCCGCCAAAATGTTTGCAGATGTTAAATAGAGAGACATTGGTGGAGAAATGGTCTGTAACTAGCTCAGTTTTTATTTTGGTAAATGCCAGTCTTAACCAAATCTAAAGAAGATAACACTCTCTATCCAGCCTATGCACCTGGTGTTGGGAAGACTGTCTTCATACTTCTCATTCACTTTTCCAGGACCACACAGCATGACTTGTGCTGAGGGGGTGCAGGACTGGCCTATCCATTAGCATGGGAGGCATGCTGCACAGGACCTATAGACTTTTAGGGACCTATGAGAAAGATTTTTATTTATTTTAAAATCAGAAGAAGAAAAGTTGAAATTTTAGACCAAACAAAATGCTTTCACATATAATATTAATGCATTCATCTTTATACCAAAGCAGTTGTTAAATATAATTTTAAATTACTTTTTATGAAGGAAGGGGTTTACAGAGACAGATGTGCTGGGGGCCCCATCAATGATACAATGTAATCCTAAGTGGATTCTTCATAAATTCTTGTTGATTGGTTGGAAAATAATGTTTGGAGGCTTCAGCATGTGTCTCTATGACAATTAGCCCTCTGCATGCTGGCGTGCCCTGCAGGAAGGCTCATGTAGCAGGAAAAGAGCACGAGACAGAAAGTCAGGGAATCTGGGCTTCAGTCTGATCTCTGTCACATCCATTTTTGTAACATGGAAGAGTTACCTCGGGTTCCAGATTCTATTTCCTTACCCCTAAAAAGAAGGATTTGAAATCAGTGTCTAAGATTTCTTTTTTCAATATAGAAATTCTATTCTAATAGCAAGGGGCTAAAGTTCATTTACAAAGAATTTTAGGCAAATTTGTTTATTTGCCACTTCTTGAGCTCATAATAGGCACTCGGTAAAAAGTCGTTGCATAAAGGACTTTGATGGTAGTGGGTACCTGCAAAAACTCCTGTTCTCTCAATTTCAAAACACAGGGTAGACACTTAACTATCTAGTAAGATGGTTAAGACAATTGAGCTGTGTGTTCTCCAGGGGACCTTTCTAAGCTGGTGGCTCCTTTTTGTTGAGAAGACTGTAATCCTTGTTTTCTAGCTGAGTTTAAAGATGTCTGTAAACTGATACCATGTCATTAGATTCAAAATTAAATCATCAATAGGATTGATTGTTCCCACTCCTCAGCCTATACCCAGGGGACTTAAAGTTCATCTTGGCCTCCTGAAATGACAATGTCCAAGGTGGGATTGCTCACCTGCTTAGCTCACTCCTCCTTTGCTGACAAAGTACTAGTGAGCCTCAAATCTGAAGGTTCTGGTGAAATCTTTTGCTACTGTTAGTTGTGGTCTGGGCAGAGCCCAAGATCAGCTGATTCCCTAGCTTCTTTATTCAGAACCCCAAAAGGAAAACAGATGAGAGAAGCGGCTCTAATCCCAATACCTCCCTAAAACATCTTTGCTACCCACTGAGAACATAGCAGAGCAGTGATCACCAGTAGAAGCTCAGTGCCTTAGTTTGTTTTGTGCTGCTATAACACAATACCTGAGAATGGGTAATTTATTAAGAACAAAATTTGTTTCCTCATAGTTCTGGAGATGGGGATGTCCAAGATCAAGATGCTGGCATCTGAGGGCCTTCTTACTGAGTCAACATGAGGCAGAAGGGCAAAGAGATGGCAAGACAGGCTAAAGGGGCCAAACTTATCCTTTTGTACAGAACCCAGCTCCACAATATTGAACTTACTCCTGTAGAACGGTGTCAAACCATTCATGAGGCATAGCCCCCATGGTCTAATCATCTCTTAAAGGTCCCACCTCTTAGTACTGCTACAGTGACAATTACATTTCAATGTGAGTTTGTGAAGGAACAGATACTCAAACCCTAGCACCCAGCTAGGGAATGGGAGAAAAATCTTTGCCACTGTACCTCAGAGCATTAATCTCCAGGATACATAAAGAACTCAAAAAACTTAACACCAAAAAAAAAACACAACCCCACAAATAATCCGATCAATAAATGGGCAAAGGAATTGAACAGGTACTTCACAGAAGAAGAAATATGATCAGTCAACAAATATATGAAAAAATGTTCAACATTTTTAGCAATTTGAGAAATGAAAATTGAAACTACAACGAGATTGCATCTCACTCCTGTCAGAATGGCAATTATCAGGAATACAAGTAACAATAAATGTTGGTGAGGATGTGAGGGAAAAGGACACACTCATACATTTCTGGTAGGACTACAAATTGGTGCAACCCCTCTGGAAAGCAGTATGGAGATTCCTCAGAAAACTTGGAATGGAATCACCATTTGACCCAGTTATCCCACTCCTCGGTTTATACCCAAGGGACTTAAAATCAGCAGACTACAGTGACACAGGCACATCCGTGTTTATAGCAGCACAATTCACAATAACTAAGCTGTGGAACCAACCTAGATGCTATTGAATGGATGAATGGATAAAGAAAATATGGTATATATACACAATAGAGTATTACTCAGCCATAAAGAGAGATGAAATTATGGAATTTGATGGCAAATGGGTGGAACCAGAGACTATCATGCTAAGTGAAATAAGCTAATCCCCCAAATCCAAAGGCCCAATGTTCTCTCTGATATGTGGATGCTACTCATAATAAGAGGCGGGGCTAGGGAAGAATAGAAGTACTTTGGAAAAGACAAAAGAGAATGAAGAGAAGGGAGGGGGAATGGGAATAGGGAAGATAATGGAGCGAATCAGACATTATTTTCCTGTGTTCATATATGAATACACAGCCAATGAAATTCCATGTCACGTAGAACCAGAAGAATGAGAAGTTGTACTCCATGCATATAGAATATGTCAAAGTACATTCTATTGTCATGTATAACTAAAAAGGGCAAATTAAATTTTTTTGAAAACCCTAGCACTCAGATACCCTTCCTACCAGTTTGTGAAAGAACCCTAGACATAGTGTGAGGTTTTAAGCTATATTAATTAAAGCAACATTGATGATATTATGTGATGCATGAGAAAGATATAGATTTTGCTTTCTGAGACCATGAAAACTCTAAGAAAAACATAGACTAGGAGAGAAAGCTGTTGGGAATTATTTCATCGAAATATTATTCTAATGTTGCCTTAGAAGAAAGTAACAGTATGAAAACTGTAGATCTGCAGAAAATAGAATGCAAAGGGCCATGGTCCATGTGGGCTCAGTCACTGGGTATGCTGGGACCTCAAAGAAATGAAGCTGGAATTGGAGTGGCCTGGGGCAGAAGCCAGATTCTAAGTCTATTCTCCTCATTCAGGGTTGCCTGATTGTTTCAGCAAAACTAACTTAAACTCCAGCTATGAAAGCTACTATCAGAGGAATCTGGGCCACATATTAGCTTCTGCAACATGCTCAAGGAGAGCAGAGCAAGGTTTTTGTTTGTTTGTTTGTTTCCAGTTTGTACAGTGTGGGCAAAGCTGAGGTTCAAAGCTCAGTGTGCGAAACTCCTGTCCACTCACTCGTGATAATGCCTCTGACCTTCTTGCCTTCTGGTTTGGGGTCACATCTGTTTTGACAAAAGCAAATATAGATGGAGGATGATCCACTGGGGAAGGGAGCTGCCTGGTTCCAAACCCCTATAGTTTGATTGCTACCCAGGGAAGAGCCAGAAAATACTGAAAGTAACTTTCTTCTCAATCTCAAGGATGTTTTACCTGAAAAAAACCACACATCCTATATTTTCAGTGCACTGGCAAGGAAAACTCATGAATGAAAACGTCTCTGTTTTTCTTTCATGACCATAATTCCTATTTTTATTTATTTATTTTAATATTTATTTTTTAGTTGTAGTTGGACACAATACCTTTATTTTAATGTGGTGATGAGGATCTAGCCCAGGGCCTCGCACGTGCTAGGCAGGAGCTCTACCGCTGAGCCACAACCTCAACCACCTGCCCCCCCCCCACCCCGTTTTTATTTTGAGCTTTGTTTTTCCAACACTTCTTAATGTGATATAATATAAACCAATGCTTTTATGCAATCATAAGTTCCCACATGTTTTTAATTATGTGATTGATCCTGAGAAATGTAAAGCCAAATTGGATATTAATGACAAGAATCTGAACTCTTTCATCCTCCAATGCAGATGTTTTCAAATCACTCCCCATCGCTGAGTCTTTGTCTCTTTAAACATCCAATTTTACTTATGTTGCTGTTTCTTTTAAGTCCTGATTAGACAGGGTGGCATTCTGACTTCTGTGATTGTATTCAGTCAATATTTTTTTGCTGTTTTCTACTTCATTATCTTCTATTCCTCATAAGATTCTTTAGACAATGGGCACTTTATCTTTTTACCAATGATTTCTGTTACAATCTGATCAAAGCAAGGGCCCTTGTTTACTGTTTGTGAGCATCCTACAGATTTGCAGACAACAAAGCAGTGGGAAGCCAGGCATCCAATATAATGGGAAATGAAACGGACCAGAGGATGAAATATCACAGCCCTAATAACAACAGCAGACATACCAGAAATTTGCATTACAATTGAGAAAACCAAATGGATATATCTGGAAAAAAAATTTTACTAGGTGAACATTTTGTTCTTATTGCTGGGATCTGGTTCTCCATTCCTCCCTGATGCTTAGAGAATGGTAACAGTGAGAACGGAAAGGGGCCAGAATGCATGGATCAAGGGCCAGATACTACCCCAAACACTTTACTTATCGTAGGTCATCTATTCTCATGATTATTTGTCATGTATTTTTATTACATTTCCCAGATAAAGAGAGATTCATAGATATTAACTCACTTATTTAAAGTCACACAATTAAGAATTGAAAGATCTAGATGCTCAAGTCAGTTTCACTCTGAAACCTATTCTTTTCCCCTTCCCCCCTCCCCCCACTTTGCAGACTTCAGGAGAGAAATGGTCTGGAAAAATTTGCACATCAATTAGTAATGAATGTATTGACTTCCTAGATAATTCATCAACAATCAATGTTATTGTATCTTATTATAAATTGTATATTGTGTATACTGATACACAAATAACAATGATTGTTTATTATTACACAGATAGTTGCTATTTATCACTAAGCACTAAGGTAAGAGTTGGGGTCAATCAGGCATGAGTCCTGTCATTAATGAAACGTTCATAGCTCCAGGAGCAATGGGACACAGATATAAATACCTGCAATCCAAGACAAGGGGATATGATGTGGGAAGTTAGAAAGCTTCCACCTGGAAAGATCAGAAAAGCCTGGGAGGAGATGGTGACTTTTGGGGTTTTTTGTTTTGTTTTGTTTTGTTTTTTGGTGCTTGAGATTGAAGCCAGGGCCTCACATATGCTAAGCATGCACTTTACCACTAGGCTACACTCCCAGCCCCGAGAAGGTGACTTTTGAGAGGAACTTTGCAATATGGGTTGAATTTGAACTTGTGAAAATGAGAAGGCAGGCATTCCAGATAAGTACAATGGTTTGAGAAATAGAAAAGGAAATCAGACTTTAGTGGTTACCACATGGTGCCCAGAAGGTTGCACGTTATCTCATTTAATACTTAAAAGAACTCTATTGGTTTAGTTCGTCCTGTGAGCACATCAGACTCAAAATGTTCAGGCTGCACTCGTCACTTCCTTCTGTCTCATCCTGCACCAGCTCCCTCCCAGCTTGTGCATCTGCCTTAGTAAAGGGCATTGCTCTCCATTCTGTTGCCCAAGCCTGATCCCGCACGATTCTTGACTCCTCCTACTCTGCCCCTCAGCTAACTTCAGCCCTGTTGATTCCAACCTGTAGACATCTCTGGAGTCCACCCAGTCTCCTGGACCCTGGCTGCATTGCGCTGGTCCTGGCCACACCATTGCTCATGCACTGTGACCACCTTCCACCAGCTGGTCTCCTTGCCTCTGGTCTTGGCCTTCCCAACCTCTCCTCAGCCAATTCATTCTCCACCCAGCAGCCAGAGTGTTCACAGTAGGATGCAGGTTGGCTTACACTCTTCCTGATTAAAGCCTTGTGATTGTCCTTCATTTTCCTTAGAATAAAATCCAAATTTTTGAATGAACTTCAAGGACCTTCATGACCTCCCTTTTGTTTTACTCCCTGGGGACTATTGGAGACATTCTACCATTGTACCTCCATCCTCCAGTCACTGGGAAGCCTTTCAGCTCCCACTCTGCACCTCCCTTCTGACTCCCTCCACTCATTGGCTGGCAGTAAGGCTGAGCTCCTTATTCTCTGTCCCACCATAACCCAGAGGGTGAGATTCAGAGTAATAAGAACCATATCTACTTGTTCACCAATAAATATATTTTAAATGGATGAATTGATTTTATAAACCTGAGAGAGAAAGCTTTGTTTGCTTTCTTGAGGTGGAACGGCTGGTTAACGGTAGAAATAGAGATATGAACTAAACCCTATGTACCCAGATCTAATGCTTTCCACACAGTATCATGGTATCTTTGGTAGTCTTATTACACCTGGCATTATACCATAGGTTAAGGAATCCAAATTATCTGCTGAAGAGAGTGGAGAATCATGGATGGTTTGGGGGGTACAAATGCAAGAAGAGATTAAGTTTCCTTATATCTTTCATAAATGAAAATGAGGGCAGACAAACACAAGAAGAATCTGGGGCTTTACAAAGACCTATTTGAAAATGTCATTTTTTCCCACTTAATGTTTGTTAAAGGAGTAATAGAGCTTGGTAGCTACTTCTGGAAGACTCTGAGTAGATCTTTTTGAGGAGCCATTCTCTGCAAGTGGTGTGGAAAATGTGAACAAAGCTTTTAAGCTACTGGGAAATTACAGACCTGTGAGAGGAGGTGAGAGAAGCCACTGATTGGAGCCCTTGGAAGTTTCCTGGTGATAAACTGGGGCAGGGCACAGGAAAGGTGGGAGGTGCTGCTATTGATGGGAGTTCCCTACTAGGAACAGCTGCTGAAGCTACTGGTGACCCGGTGAGAAGAGCAGCTGGAAACCATCTGCAGTAGCAGGAAACCTGCTGGGGAGGGCGGGCTGTGCTGTCCCGAGGCTGACCTGCCCCAGGGAGAGGAGAGCTGTGCTAACTGCTTGGTACCAAGAGGCCAACTGGAGATAAGTGTTTCGGTGTAAATAATAATGAGAACTATTATTGGTATTATTATCATTACGTGGACCAAAGAAAGGGAAAGACACAGTCCAGAAAATCTGTTTAGGGAAATGCACTTAGAAGAGGACTGCCTGTAGGAACAGCTCCTGGGACCCAGGGAGTTTTGTAGATGGTTATGGGAGTAAACTAGGGTCTTGGGTCATCTGAGTAAGTAATTGCCTTTGGACCATCTTTGGAAAAGGGCATTGTGGAATGTGTAAGGGTAGAACCTGTTCTGGGACCCCTGGTGGTCTGGTTTGAGCCCTGGACTTGAGAGAAATACTTGCAGGTTTTCTATAAGCTTTTCTCATCTTCAATTGGTATTAGGAACTGCATTCAGACTTAGGCCCACTTTCAGGCACAGGAGATTAATTTGCTCCTCTTGCATTCCTGAATGCAATAATACATTCTGGAAATACCCAGCAAATTGACTGAGACCCCCTAAATTGTTTTCCCTATGGCTCAGCTCCAGGTTGTAGCACAAAATTAAGCAGGTGAGGTGGAAATGCACAGGCATAGGAGTCAAACACTCTGAATTCTATTTCCGGCTCATCTAAGAATAAACTGACATGAATGATGTCTCTGACTGACCGGTTTTCCAGATGGAACCAAGGTTTTTTCTTAGGATTTCAGCAATGAGTGTGACTCATTTTATCTAACAGGTCCTTTCAAGCAAAAGCTGCACATATAATTATGACCAAACTCTCCCACACAATTTTTTTAAAAAATTAAGTTTAAACACATTATCAAGGAGAAAATGTATATGGTTGCCACAGGCTAGATTTTCCCAAGTTACTTATGAAAGACCATATCAATGGAGCTGATTTAAAATGATCTCCATTAGAGAGTGTCTCAGACCAACATGGGCTTAAAATGATTACTTCTTTCAGTCAAATTAAACTCTTTGCAAATACAACTGAGGAAATGGTCCTTTAATTTGGTTCCAGTTTAAATTATTTAATGAATCCCCTTTCTCAGTTAATTGGACATTAGGTTTAAGAATGAATGAAAGTGCTTCGAGTGCCACATAATAGCTACACAGTGTCTGCGGCAAAGAGCGAAACCAGCTGACATTCTTGAAGAGATGGATCAGTGGTCTGCTCTCAACCTCAGGCCTGGGAAAACCATTAACCAAACAACTTGAGTTTTATTTTTAATTTGATACACTGTGTTTAATGCAAAATGTATGGGCATTTCGCTAGGCGGCTTGCTCAATTATGGGGAATGGCTGTAATCCCAGTGGGTTTATCTTGCAGGCTTGTGTGGCTGCTGTTATTTCCTGGTGGGTGTCTAAGGGAGGAGGCAGGAGAATGCAGAGAATCTGGGGAAATTAAGCCTTATGAAGCAGTCCTTTGATTAGATTCAAACAGGCTTCTTTATCCTGTGTGTATTAGGCTCCAGCGTGCCCCAGGGAGGTTGTGATTTAGGCTGTGGGTGACATGCCAAATCAGTCCTTGCCTGCGTGGTGATTGCTGGGTCATTGCAAAAATCCAGGAAACAGGATTCAAGACCTCTGCCTGGAGCTAATGAAATTATAGAAATGCCACCCCAAGAAAGTGGGAGATCACAGGAGTTCTGAGGGAATTCATGTCTCTGTGCTCACCTGACCACTTTCCTGCCTGCAGTCTCTTCCTTAGCCAGAGAACACCTTGAATGTCTACTATGTGCAAAGCACATGGCCTGGAAAAACTCGCTTTTGGTTGACAATAATTCTAGGAGGTTTCCTTCAGATAATCAAAGCACAAATTCAAAATCATGATTCTTAAGATATGTAAAAAGTTCAGTGGGAACAGGAAAGACAGACGCACTCAACATTGGGGACCACTCACTGCAGATAAATATATCATGTGCCTGCTGTTAGTCACCAATGATGGGTTTCTGACTGCGTGGAGTTTCCAGTCTAGTGGACCAGAAAGGGGTTGGAGGAAGTTTATGGATCTGGATTTTGAGAGATGAGTTGGGTCCCATTGAGCGAAGAAGAAAGAGAGAACAGATAAGCAAACAAGAGGACAGAAAATAGTGAGGAAAAATCAGGAAACAAGGCAAGACAAGTCAGCCCTTTGAGACCTTCTTTGAAGGCCTTCATATGCAATACCGTTAGGTTTGCTTTTTATTCTGTAGGAACTGGAAGTCAACGAGAGATTTAAACAGGCAATAGTTTCAGCACATCCATAATCTAAAACAATTATTCCAAGCAGTCAGAGAAAGGAAGAATCTAGATGCTATAGTCAGTGGAGGAGAACATTCAAGAAAGTGGTATTTAGCTGCTTTGAATTGCCCCCAGAAAGGTCGAGAAGGGCAACTACTGAAAAGCGGTCACTGAGTTTGGCAGATGGGAAGTCAGCGGGGACCTGGTCTACAATAGTGCTTTGCAGAGAAGCAAAGACCAGGCTCTAATTGTCCACAGCACAGTAGCTTTTTTGTGGTTGTGCTTCAGTCCAGTGAGTGTGGTTTGCTGTGTACAGAAGAAACCCCAGGAGAACAGGCGTCTGATGGCTTCCTCGTGATGTTAGTGACCACTTGAGAGTCGTATTATGATGTGAGGTGGTGCTGGTGTGAGGTTTGTCCTTTCACTGTGAGGACCAGGCAAACTCTGGGGCAGCCTTTGCCCATCTTAGGATTGCTCTCCCCAACATGGGCTGCTAGTTCTCTTAAGTTTGGAGAGAATACAGTCATCCCTCTGTATCTCCAGGAGATTGATTGCAAGACCCACTAGCACCATGAGTGCCAATATCTTTCATGCTTGAGTCCCTTATATAAAATTGTGTAGTATTTGCAGATAGCCTGTGTGAATCCTCCTATGTACTTTAAATCATGTTTAGGCGACTCGTAATACTTCACACAACGTATATGTTATGCAAATGGTTGATAAGGAAATAATGACAAAGGAGAAAATCTGTACATATTTAACACAGACACAGTTCCACTCCCCCTCCCCAATATTTTCAATCTGAGGTTGGTTGAATCCAGAGATGGGGAACCCATGGATATAGAGGGCCGACTGTATCCTGATTTTAGAGTTTTCAGAAGCAACATACAGCAGGAAAGCATTACCGTCATTCCATGTCCTCAATTATAATTCTGTTCTAGTATAAGGCTCCTCTAACACCCTCCCTGAGTTCTAAGGGGGCAGGGTGGAGCTCTGAAGTACTGTGACAAATCTGTGATACTCCATTGGAAAGTCTGTAAAGGTGGAGTTAGACCCCAGGGACCCTGTCCAGTCAGAGACGGCCAGTTCTGTTTCCCCACCCAATGATAGAGCCAGCCTGTTTTTATGACATGGTAACCCAGCCAGCCCTTTGCTATAATCAGTGTTTCCATTCTCTCCCAAAATAAACATGTTGCTGGTCATATGCAAACAGGGAAATGAAAGTTTTTCCATCCCTAGGTGCAGTGCTGTATATTTTCGAAAACACAGAATTTACCAAAGAAATTTAATCTAATCCCTGGTTACTCTGTCTGGGGCATTAGACCTTAGAAGGTAACTTTTTTTTTTCTTTTTTTAGATTTAGTTAAATTCCCTCCCACTTCACCCCACTCCTTTCTGGCTTTGTTCAGAATTATCAAGTAGAATGACTTGAGGAGAATAGGACCTTATTGTATCACATTTCAGGAATGAGCAATGAGGAAACAGGAGCCAAGCCTGAAATGAAAATGTCCTTGTAAATGACCGAGCACAGACAGGAGTAAAAAAAAAAAAAAAAAAATAGGAGTTAAACACACAAGTGTTACTGCACCAGAAAATTGTCTGCCCTCTTTGAACAAACTGTTGAGTGCTATTTTGCATCTATATCAGAGTTTTAACATAAATGCCATCTTCCGTGCTCAGTGAAATGTAATTTCACAACTGCTTTGAAGATAGCCCTTCATTTTTTTTTTTTTTTTTTTTTTTTTTGGTACTGGTAGAAATAAACAAACTACGACTCCTAAACATCCCAAGCATATTACCTGTTTGATATAAGCAGTTCTTGTTTGGTCTGAGTGGTGAGTAATTTTATTTCAGTAACAAATGACCAAGAGTTGTGGGATTTCTGGATCAAAGTTTACTTCTCATGCACTGGGGTGTCAGAGGCAGCAGCCAAGCTGTTTCTGTACCCACAGGGCTAAATTAGCATCATTATCACTTCAGTAAAGCTTAGATATAACTGTGTCCTCTGCTCAAGAAGCCAATTACATATCTGCTGGATGGTGTATTAAGTGACACCATTTAATTAAAGCCTAATCTCTCTCTGAATGAACAATATTTTAAATTATTGTACCTTATTTCACTCAGTGGCTGCACACCTCTTCTGTCCATTTTTAAGAGCAGGAAAACCTCATTTGGCACCCCAACAACCTGAAAGAATAGTGGCCATTTTGTGTCGTGTTTGGTGCCTGGATCCCAGCAGCAGTCAGCCCAGGACACACGTCAGTTCATGAGCTCTTTTAGTTTTAAAATACTTCAGATTCGCTTCTCAAGCCTCCCAGCAGTGAAGGGTCCTATTCTGTGATTGCCAGTGGTTCCCTCCAAGGACTGGGGGATAATGGAGACCTCTAAAAAGAATATGTTTAGAGGAATAAAGCCATTAAAGAAATACAATTCCCATGCCAGGAGCCGAGCCATGTAACTGACAGGATAGCAATTCATTTTGAATGAATATCTCATAAGGGAATGCAAGAATTAAAATGAACTTGACAGTGAACTCCAGAGATAGCCTGTAATAGAAAGAAAAATTTACTTGTTAGAAGGAAAAACGAGTTTTAAAAAAGTTGTAGCTATTAAAACAAAGGTGGGGTGGGGGGAATCCAAACATGAACAGACTCACATTCCCTGTAGTCATTTAAATGAGGCACAGAGGAATATTGGCACACATTTAGGTAGCAGAGAACAGTCGTCACTAGCCAAATATCAACAATAGGTCGCTTCTGCAGCTTTAGAATATCAAAGATTATTGTGCGTGGGTTGAGTGTGTTTATCTGACTACTGGGGCCGTCATAAAATCCCAGGGAAGGGAAATAGCGTGATGCTCTCCACATATGGTAGGATCATCCTCCAGAACCCAGACTGTGGGTGGAGAGGTTGGAACTCAACCCTGAGACCCAGCACCAGGCCTTGCTCACAGCCAGTTCCCTGCCAGTTTGTCTCGGTTTCCTGAAACCATAATCTGGATGTGTGGAATTAAAGCTCCAAAGTCAAGCTGATCTATTTCTTTTGGCCAGTCCTCGGCAAGAGTGGCCTGCTTGGGTCTAGATTCAGATCTGAGGAACGACCATGGTCGACGGTCGCTGTGAAGATGACCAGACCGCAGGGTGAGCATTCCTCACCCATAGAGCCCACTCAGTGTATATATGCAACTTTGTGGACTTTGTTCCCTTAGGGTTATATTTTTTGACGAGAATTCTTAGTTTTATGTAAGTTTTCACCTCCTACACATCTGGGTGGTGGATATACAATGCCCCAAGTTTGTTATTGGGGCTATAAATCAATCCAATATAACACTGGATTACAAATCAATCCAGTATAACAACTGAGGTTGAAGGTGAAAGTTTTAGAGTCTCTCATTCATTCAGTCATTTAACAGATATGTATGGATTCATGATAGTCAAGATAGAAATAAGAGATCTTTCTCAGAAAAGTCAGATTTCCATCCCACTTTTGCTAACTGTACAGCATGAAGAGTGTTACTTAACTTCCTCCTTTGCAGTGTGGGGTTCATAATATATATCTCACAGGATTGCTTAGGAAAGTCCTTTCAGCATCTTTCATATAATAATTACTCAAAAGACAATATACACATTATGATTAATGCCTTCCATAAGTAGGTGCCAATTATCATCCAAAGACATAGTTTTGACTCAGAGGCTGGATACATATAAAGATGTAATTCAACTAAAAGCAATATTAATGAACAAGCAAAAGCTAAATGCCAGCTCAGGTGGGACAAGCACACCTAAACATACACATTCATAGATAGTCACAAACATAATTTTTCAAATTAATGCATACTTACTGTCAAGAATGTTTCATAATTGGAAATGGCAGTGGGATCACTCTCTGTATTGGCAGAGTCTCTGGGATCAGGCCTGAAATTATTAGATGTAGTCATCAGGTTGAGTTACTTACACAAAGCCAGTTATTCGCCATCTGCCATTTGGAGACGTGCCCTTAGGCCCTGCTTGGAAAGCAGCCCATTGCTATGCAGTAGGGGGAAATGTTTCTGTCCAAATAACTTATCTCTCAGTTTCAAATTCTAATGTGAGAAAAGACTGCAAATAGATGCTCTGTCTTAATGGTAAAAAGGACAATGGGCACCCATTGTCCTACTTTGGGGCAGAAACAAAGGATAGGACTTGCATTTTGAGGATTTTAAGATAGAGAGCTCAAGAATAAAATACTTAGGGAATTTTAACTGGACTCAAAGATAAATTTGGTAGAAATTTTTTCCGAGTGGGAGGAATTCCTATGTCTCCACCCCAAGACAGGGGTCAATAGGCAGTGGAGAGAATGCGGAGACTGCAAATTATCAGTGTTAAAATGATATGTGAAGCTGGGCGTGGTGGTGCACACCTGTAATCCCCACAGCTTGGGAGGCTGAGGCAGGATGATAGCCAGTTCAAAGTCAACCTCAGCAACTTAGCGAGGCTATAAGCAACCGAGTGATCCCCCGTGTCAAAATAAAAAATAAAAAGGACTGGGGACTTGGCTCAGTGGTCAAGTGATTTGGATTTGATCCTGGGTACCAAAAAAAAAAAAAAAAAAAAGGATATGTGAAGCAGGTGATGCACAAATTATATTTACTGTGATCTAGTTGGAAGAAAACGGATGTCAGTAGGTAGAGGTCTGGGTGAACCCATGGGAGACTGAGGCACACTTAGGGCCAGGCAACTCATGAAACAATATCATTCCCAGACAGTGATAGAACCTGCAATGAGTGATCAAAAAAGCTCATATTGTTATAGCATGTGTAAGAGAAGCCCGTGTGGACTCTACGCTCAGTCAGCACAGCTTCTATTGTTAATAACACTAACATACTGGTGAGGAACTGAGACCAAGGTCACTCAGCCATTCCAAGGAGCCAATGCACTGTCTGGGCTTCCAAGGTACTATTGCTTTGATAAATAAATGGCATCAATCTCATCTGTGGCCACCCCTAGGAAATTGGCTCCACCTCAGTCTTCTGTTGAACTCGTCTTCTCTGACCCTGAGCCCACTGATATTTGAAGATTCCCACCTGCTGCATCACATAGTAGCACATCTACAACAGAGTTTATTCCCCGTCCATTCTCTACCCTGTGCCAGACCTCCCCATCCACATTCCTCCTTCTAACCTTCTTACTTTTGACATAGCCATTTTCTTGTCTTCCATTCTAGAAACTTCAGAGGCACCATCCACAATCTTCTTCCAACTAGTTCATTTCTAGTATGCAACTTTTTCATCACACCAATCCCTCAGGTCTAGACCTTGTAACCTTAGTTAACACTGTCACAGTGCACCTTAAACTGGCTATCACCTTCCTATCTTTTATTGTTCTGACTCTCTATTCATATAGCTGAATAATTCTCCTTAAAGCACTGCTCTGACCATATCACTTCCCTGTTTAAAAACCAGTGGCTTGCTAGGCACAGTGGCACATACCTATAATTCCAGCAATTTGGAAGGTTGAAGAAGGAGGATTGCAAGTTCAAAGCCAGCCTCAGCAACTTAGTGAGGCCCTAAGCAACTCTGCAAGACCCTGTCTGTAAATAAAATATAAAAAAGGGCTGGGGAGATGGTTCAGGTGTAAAGTGCCTCTGGATTCAATCCGCAGCACCAAAAAACAAACAAACAAACAAACAAAAAAACAGTGGTTCCCCAGTGACCCTGGAATGAAATATAGTATATTCTATTTAGTATTGTTGACAAAGTTTATCTTGACCATCATTTTAATCCATCCACAACTGCTTATATAATTGATTTCTCCCTTTATGAACTTGTACTGTGTAATCAAGTTGTTCTGTTTTTTTCTATCCAACCTAGATTACAAATCCCTTGAGAGTGTCTGGTCTCACCTATCTCTCACCCTGCACAAAACTTGACTCAAAAAGGATCAAGGACCCAGGCATTGGACCAGAGACCTTGTGCCTATTAGAAGAAAAAGTAGACACAAATCTCCATCATGTCAGCTTAGGAATCGAATTCCTCAACAAGACTCCTAAAGCACAAGCAGTAAAATCAAGAATCAAAAAATGGGATGGCATCAACTTCACAGCAAAGGAAATAATCAAGAGTGTGATGAGAGAGCCAACAGAATGGGAGAAAATCTTTGCCACTGTACCTAGAGCATCACTCTCCAGGATACATAAAGAACTCAAAAAACTTAACGCAAAAAAAAAAACCCAAAAAAACAAAAAACCCAATCAATAAGTGAGTGAAGGAACTGAACAGGCACTTCACAGAATGAGAAATACAAGCAGTCAACAAGTATATGAAAAAATGTTCAACATTTCTAGCAATTGGAGAAATGCAAAATAAAACTACATTGAGATTTCACTCCTGTCAGAATGGCAATTATCAAGAATACAAGTAACAATAAATATTGGTGAGGACGTGGGGTAAAAGCTGCACACATACTTTGCTGGTGGTACTGAAAGTTGATGCAACCACTCTGGAAATCAGTATGGAGATTCCTCAGAAAACTTGGAATGGAATCACCATTTGACCTAGTTACACTACTCTTTGGCATATATCCAAAGGACTTAAACATCCATGTTTATAGCAGCTCAATTCACAAATAGCTAAGCTATGGAACCAACCTAGATGCCCTTCAACAGATGAATGAATAAAGAAAATGTGGTATATGTACATAATGGAGTATTACTCAGTCATAAAGAAGAAGGAAATTATAGCATCTGCCAGTAAATGGATGCAACTGGAGACTATTATGCTAAGTGAAATAAGCCAATCCCAAAAAATCAAAGGCCCAATGTTCTCTTTGATATGCAGATGCTGACTCACAATAAGCAGGTGGGGGGCATGTAGTAGGGGTGAATAGAAGTTCACCAGATTAGACAAAGGGGAATGAAGGGAAGGGAGAGGAGATGGGAATAGGAAAGACAGTAGAATGAATTGGACATCACTTTCCTATGTTCTTATATGAATGCATGACCAGTGTAACTCCACATCATCTACAACCACAAGAATGGGAAGTCATACTCTATGTAAGTATGGTACGTCAAAATATATTCTGAACAATCTACTCGTTGTTCTTCTTGACCTTCCCACAGACTTCTGCTGTGTCTGAGCTCTTGGAGAGTGTTGCACACATGCTTACTGATCCACTAGTTCCCCGGTTAAGGGATATGGTGATGGTCACAAGGGAACGTAGGGAAGGACGAGGCTACCTGGGTGGTGAAATTTGGAGGTTTTCGTAAAATCCAGAAGTCAAAGAGGAAGCAGTAGAAATGAGATGTTGGAAGATTGGAGCAGGATGGAACTCACATCGGGACATTTATTGGTTTTGCTGTATGAGGGGCCATCCCTCTCTACTCATAAGTGCACCTCCTTTCCCCCTCATTCCCAGCAGAGTGAGCCTGTGATGTGTGCCAGTGAATCACCATAGTCCCCATCCTGTTCACCCTCACTTGGGCTAGTTGAGACTTGGGCCCAGGTCTCAGCCTCTCAGGGGAAGCTTTCTCTCTTGGGCTCCTAGGATAGGAGGTGGAGTAGAGCTGTCAAAAGTCTTCTTGCCACCATGAAGTCAGAGCCTGCATAGAGGGGCATGGAGCTGGGGGTTGCAGAGAAATGTGGCCCCTAGATCCAGCCATGATCGAAACCAATCCAGCTCAGGATTTTGTTTTTTCCATTTCTGCTTAAGCCAGCTCAGGTCAAATCTCCTATTCCTTATAAGTGAAAGAGATTTAAGAAGTAAGTATAGAGTCCAGTGATGTTTAAACCCGTCTCAGAGCAGAGTCCTCGACCTCCTTGAAACTTATCCTTCCAGAGTGAGCCCCCAAACGGGTTGAGCCCCCCTCTGCACTTTGGATTTCCAGTCTCCACACTTCAACATGTTAGGAGTTTGGATTTGAACTCAAGATTCCTCAACTAAAACATTTTTTCCCCCAAGTGCTACTTTATTCCAACCCTTTAAATGACCATCAGGGAACTTGAGGTCAGAGGCGGATGCTGATTTTCTCAACATGACACACACAGATCGTAGCAAAGGGAGGGTTAAAACCAAGGCCTCAAAAACCTCAGGCCCCTACTCTTCCTTCTTAAAGACACAGACAAACGTTAAGACAGAACAAAATGCATTTTGAAGGCCAATAGTTTATGGAGCACCGAGTCAGACACATTCTAAAGGCTTCACGTATATTGTCCTATTTAAGTCTCTGCAGAGCTATATGACATGGACATCATTACCACCACCATGATTTTAAAGGATCTGAGACCTAGAGAGGTTAAATGAGCCTTTGGTTATGTAGCAAGTAAGGGCCAGTGGTGAGATTCTTCCCTAAAGCAAGTTTGTTGAGCACTTCCAAAGCCTATCTGAGTAGTAGTGCAAGTAAGTGAAAGGTCATTGACCTGTTCAATGAGCTGCAGGCCCACCTGAGTCCGCCTGTAGCTGCAGGAGAGTTCCCAGCACACCCAGAGCCTCCCTCCTCAAACACAGGAGGCTCCATGAGGGCACTGGTGTAACCTGGAGGTCATGACCCTGGGGCAACCCTCCACCCGTGGGGGACAGGAAAGGTAGATAATGTCTAGTCTCCGTGCTTCAGTGAGGTGATTCTGAGGTATCAGGGGAATTGAGCCTCCAGGACCCACAGTAATAGCCCCCTTGTTATTGCACCCACATTGTCTTTTACTCTTCTCTCTCTCACATTCTCACTTCCTCAGTTTGATTCCCAGGATTCACCATTTAAATCAATGACTTTTGCCCACGTCTTTATCTCAGGAGCTCTCTCTCTCTCCCTGTTTCTTTCTCTCTCTCTCTCTCTCTGTTGGTTTTGTTTTGTTTTTTGTTTTTGTAGTGGGGATTGAACCCAGGGGCACTTAACCACTGAGCCACATCCCCAGCTCCTTTTATATTTTATTTTGAGTCAGAGTCTTGCTAAATTGCTTAGGGCCTCACTAAGTGGCTGACACTGGCTTTGAACTTGTGATCTTCCTGCCTCAGCCTCCGGAGCCACTGGGATTTCAGGCACTTGCTACCACACTCAGCCTCAGGTCCTCTTTTGAAAGGGACCTAGACTATAACAGTAGTTTAGATGGGGACATATTCAAATCATCTACAGCTCCAGCATGGTCCATCTAGAAGGGAAGCACTATAGGATTCTGCCTTGACGCTTATAGAAGGGAAAGGACAAAAGAGAAAGAGGAAAGGGTTCTGATAAAGATGCCCATTTCCAATGGTCAGAGATGCAAGTGAAGTTCTAAATGCATTCTCTAAAATGCCACTCGCAATACCTAGAGCAGCAGCTTCGGGCACTGAGAGACCTGTCCCTGGAGGGCTAAAGGGAGGTGGGCATCCCCAACAGAGGTGGAGGAGGGCTGAGAAAATGCAGAAGGAGAATTCCTTTTTTTTTTTTTTTTTTTTTGCCCTGAGGTGTGATTCAGTCCTTCATCTTGCACATCCACTTAGAGAAAAGCTGGAGTTCTTTGTTACACAATATTTTCAAAGGCTTTGACAAAGAGAGGCAATCCAAGCCCCTCTTTGTGTTCCTAAAGAGCGGACATCTTTTTGAAGCTGCAAAAAATAAATAAATAAAAAGAAAAAACCCTGGTTTAATCAATTTTTATCTTCACGGGACAGATACATGGTTTTGTTGGCTTCTCAGGCACTTTAAAGGCAGAGCCCTACCATTTGAGGATTTTAGCGCCCCATTTTATTTAATTTGATTTTATCTAATGCCTGTTGGAACTAAAAATAATGGGTAGCATACATTTGTTTTTCAAAAAAATGAGGTTAATTTGCTTGAGACAATTTTGGAGAACACATTTTATGTCTCTTAGAAAACCTTGAGACAATATCATCCATCCCTGTGTGCATGCCAATTAAGGTGGAGGATGGGTGCTCTGGAATCTGGAGAAAGACCCCTGCCTAGCTCATTTGGCGTTCTAGGGAAGGAACTGTTCAGCAAGTGTAAGTGAAGACTCAGGACATGTTCGAGTGGCTTGCTGAGTCGATTGCACACAGATGATCCTCATCAGATATTTAACTGGAAAAGAAAGATATCAGGGAAAGTTTACAATTAATATTAAGAACAATTAAAAGTTTATGAGAGACATAGAAGAGAAAGCATTCTCTTCAACTTGAATTTGCTGCTTGAGGGGGTGTGTGTGTGTGTGTGTGTGTGTGTGTGTGTGTGTATGTTAGTTAATGTGCATATGTAGAATTCAGTTCTGAGTGAAGACCTGGCTGTCTTGTATCAGCTTACTAGACTCTCTTTTAGTTTCCAGTTTCTGAAGACTAGTTAATTCCCTCAATACTAGGTTTCTCAGTTTGCCAAGACTGACTCCAAATACCTGTTCTGCCTCAGGAATTGTTCTCTAGGTCAACTCACTTTGCTTCTCTGACACCCAGGTTTTAGATGAGATAATAGTATGTTTTAGCCCTAGACATCTTGGAATCAAAGACCAGGTAAGGAATAGGGTTATTTGAGAAACAAAAGCTGGAGTAGCACAGGTGAAGGGGAGGACGACAGTGTGGCTAGGAAGGTGAGAAAAAGGGTGACACCATGTATGCCACTCAACAAAACAACCAACAGGGACTTCACTGGAGAGTTAATAATAAGAAAGCACACCTCAGAGTCATGCATGGGGTGCAGAGAAGAGAGGGACTTATTTGTTCTGTTCCCTTCTATCTCATGTCTCCCATCGGTCAAGATTGACCTCACCAGATCTCCAGGTCACATCATCTAGCCTTTTGGTGAATACTCCAGAATCCAAACTCAGTAGTCTGCAGTGTGGCACTTTATCCCTGTGTGGAAGCAGCAGAGAATTCAGAGATGACGTGGCTCTGCATGGGCGATGTGAGAGTCAGGCAGACCGAGGAGTTCCCTGGACTCCCACTAGCCAGGACCCTGTACAAGGGTGCCACAGAGGTGCGTGAAGCAGTACAGCCTGAAGGATGTATTTTGAAAGAAGTGGATGGTCCAGGGAACTGAGAAACCACACGAAGTTTGTGTCCAATAAGACTGAGATCTACTGTATTGGAATTGTGCAAGAATTGAACTGAAGCCCAATGCCTGGTGTGACAGAGAGCGCCTGGACTTCAGTTCACTATTGGCTTGTTAACTGTGCAAACATAGGCAAGTTACTTGCTTTAAACATCAAAAGTCTCACTTTAAAAGAAAAGATGATAATTGTACTTATTTCATAGAATTTTATTTTATTTTATTTATTTTTTGGTGGTGCTAGGGATTGAACCCAGGGCCTTGTGCAGGCAAGGCAAGCACTCTACCAACTGAGCTGTATCTTCAGCCCTCTATTTCATTGAATTATTGGGAAGATTACATGGGACACTAGAGTACTTAGCACAGTATCTCTTGGGTGGCAAGTGGTCAGTAAACTTTAATCGTGATGTTGATGGCAATGCTGCTGCTACTAATAATAATAAAGATGAAAATAACGAATCAACAGTGCTTACATGTAAAATTCTTTAATGTCAATTTTATATAACTGCTTACAAGAAAATCACTGGTCTCTGGTGTTTTCTATTTGGTTTCCTATTGCATTCTTGTCATCATTGAATTATATTAAACTTGATTTCAGTTCTTCTCAAAACCTTGGTTGCTGGAAATTTACCCGGTGGCTGAACATGATAGAGAAACTGCTATAAGAATACCACTACACAGACTATCAGGCAGTGGGATCTCTTAATAAATCCTGAGCCTGGTCTGAAGTTTAATGACTTTGAAGGCAGCCATAACTGGCCAGTCAACCAGAGACACATCAAATTTATTAATAAGATGTTGTGGAGTTCCTTATCTATCTATGCATCATTGGATGCCCTAGCAACAGAACTCATCTCAGGACTGTCCATAAAAAACATTTTGTGGTTTCTGTAATACTTCCTGAGCATAGAAGGATTTGTGTCCTCAACTATAGGTAAGCTAGCTCATGTTCATCACTCATGAAATGACTTTAAAGGAAAAGTAATTTATTAAATATACTTGACCTTAGATATCTATGTGTTTTCTTGGGAGGAAACTATGAAACCAGTCATTAAATAAACAACCTGAATGTGTATCCTGAATTTATCACAGTTGTAGGACAGATCCCATCAAGCCAGATGTCGGTGTGATCCACATACCTGTAAAAGTCAAACCTGATTGGGAACAGGGGATACAGAGAAGGTGCAGAAATCCAGGTACTTCCAGCGAGGATTTTCCCCAAACTGTTCCCTCAAACTGTCATAGTCCCTCCCCCTCCATATGCACACCTCTGCCACTGAGCCCCCTTCACTCAGCTCTAGTGCCTGATTCAAGACACAGAAATAGATAATTGCAGACCCCTGAGTTGCTTCAAAAAATTCACTTATTTGCCTGGACCAAGGAGTGCAATTCTGTATTAAGAGAAATAATTTTCTCAGCAGGCTTCCATAGCTACATCTAAGACAGTCCTAGAGATTTGCTAAGACCATGGATTTAAGCTCACTCAGATATGAGTTTGAATCCTGTTCTCACAGCTACTATTTTATGACACTAGAAAAGCTACAGAGTCTCTCTGCTCCTCAGTTTATTTCTAAAACAGAGTTGATAATTAAAAAGAAGATAATGGTTACCCTTTATTAAATACTTACAATGCCCCCCACAACTGAACTAAATAAATGCTTCGCCTTTATTCTTTCCTTTTTGGAGATTTCCTTCACAACTCTTGGAGGCATTGATGTCACAATGAACAATGCCCTGCTACTGTCATGCCCACTACATATGCCACCACTACTGTCACTGCAAAAAAGACTTTTCATTCCCAGCTCCCTCTCATGCCCATTTTTGATTTCTAGGATATGACTAATATTCTCTCCTGCTTTTTAAAACATTTTTTTTTAGTTGTAGATGAACACAGTATCTTTATTTATTTATTTTAATGTGGTGCTGAGGATCAAATTCAGCGCCTCCCATGTGCAAGGCAAGTGCTCTGCCACTGAGCTACAGCTACAGCCCCTCTCCTGCTTTTTGAGGCATGAAAACATCTCCTTTTTGGTTCTAGGGCCAGATATACCTGAGATACACTGATGGAGGGGATACTTTGTTCCCTTGTTCATTTTTCTGAGCATTATGTAGAACATGTAATTTTTTTTCTTGCATTATTTAGGAATGTTGATCTGCTCTACTCTGGATTTACTTCAAGAAAGGATTCAGATCAAGAATCGTTCTACAGCATTTACAGCATTAAGTTCCTCTAAAACAGAACTCAATTTTAAACAGCATAAACAAAAATAAAAGCAACAATTGCAAAAATGATCTTCCCAGTAATCCTGTAAGAAAGCCCCTCTGACTTAGGCATTGTATTTACTCTGACATTGTGGGGAGGTGGTGTAATGCAAGCTGTTCCTTATGCAGCAATTACTTGGCAACATGAGCTCTACGTTATTAGTGGTCTGTTCTATTGATGCAGGAGCCTGAGGAGCAGCAGTCCTGATCAAGACAAGCAGTCAGCCTCCAGGAAGGTGAAATCTCTACCACGAAGAGATTTTAGGTTCACTTCTACCCTTGGCGGTGATTTATTAGTAGTGTCTGGATGGTAACTTGATTTAGCCCATAATGCATTGCTTTCCAAATTACAGCATGCTAAACATCTAGTAAGCTATTTCACACAATTAAACAGGCTTAAACAACCCTGGAGTGCTAGTTACTGACACAAAGAAGCAGTTTATCATAGGTAGCGTCACGCAGTGTATTACACTCTTGGTTCTTGAGCCCACCCTGAGATACACCACAGACACAGGGTTACTCATCCCCTTTCAAAGTGGCATATTTATTTTAGTTAAAATGGTAACTTCCTACAGCCTAACTATTAGTAGAGACTTAAAAAAAAAAAAAAAAAAAGAAAAGGAAAAATCAGGCACAGTTGCCGGTGAGAATGTGCAATGTTTAGCTCTTAATTTCCATAAAGAAGTGAGTAGAGATGTCGATAAACTCCAGAAAGCCTGCATTGCTGTTGGACTACAGCCTAGACTGCAGTATTGCTCAGCTCATTTTGGGGAGATTTGGCTTTGGGCTGTGATCTGAAGGTGGCCTCTGCTGAGGTCCTGAGTATAAAGCCCACTCTAAAGCAGGGGATTGGCCTGTGTGAACTTTTGACATTCCTTCTAGTCACCAAAGTCTCTTCTGAGAGAGCTTGTCACCACCACTCCTCTCAAAAAGCCACGGCCTGTGGAGGGAGACCTGGAGCAGCTGTGGTCTTGTCAGCCAACTCAGCAGATGGCAGTGAGGTAACTGCAGACCCAGTGCCACCCAGTCATCTCTGGGGCCTGTCTACAGGCGCCGGGACCCACCTACAGAGATTTCTGTTGAGCAGTGTTGTTATGGGGCCCTGATCCTTTATATTTTTGCCAAGTTTACTGAGGTATAATTTACATACCCGCTTGGTATTCACGGGGATCAACTTTAAATACAAAGTTTGAGCAGGTTTTTGTTTGTTGTTTGCTTGTTTTTATGGTACAGGACTTAAACTCAAGGGCACACTAAGCTACCTCTACAGCCCTTTTTATATTTATTTTGAGACAGGGTCTCATTATATCACTGAGGCTGGCCTTGAACTTATGATCCTCCTGTCTCAGCCTCCAGAGTAGCTGGGATCACAGGCGTGTATCACCATGCCCAGCAGTTTTGACAAAGTTTGAGCAATTCTGACAAAGGATTTGTCCCTATAACCACTACTACAATCAAGGTATAAAGCATTGTCAGCACCCCCCAAAGTTTCTATGTGTCCTTTGCATTCAGTGTTCTCCCATCCCACTCCCGGCACCAGGCATCCATTGGTTTGCAATTCCTCTAATTAGTTCCCATTAAAATTTTTCATCAACAGGGACTCAAGCCTGAATCCCACCAGGAGCTTTGAGCCTGCCCCTGATGTTCCATCCTGTGCTCATATACTATATGATATATTTGATACACACACATATCATATACTATATGATATATTTGATACACACACATATCATATACTATATGATATATTTGATACACACACATATCATATACTATATGATATATTTGATACACACACACACACACACCCCTTATTTTTTGAGCATATTTTTTTTTTTTTTTTGAGATTCGCCTGTTTCATTGTGTACATCGTTGGTTCATTTGTAACAAGTATTCCTCTGTGTGGCTATATCCCAATTTCTCTATCCATTCACTTTTTGATGGACATTTGGGTTGTTTCAGAATTTTAGCCATTAAGAATGAAGTTGCTATGAATAATCTATGTAAAATGTCTTTGTATGGGATTTCTGGGTCACCTAAGTGTATATTTACAT
Organism: Callospermophilus lateralis; assembly: GCF_048772815.1. NCBI lineage: Eukaryota > Metazoa > Chordata > Mammalia > Rodentia > Sciuridae > Callospermophilus > Callospermophilus lateralis. Next base: position 74,245,248 of record NC_135307.1, on the reverse strand, counting down.
TAGGAGAAACTGTCAGATTGTTTTCCAAAACAGTTTCACCCTTTTTTTAAGAGTCTTTCCAGCACTGTTTGAAAGTCCCATTGACTCCATATCCTCATCAATACTTAGTATTGACAGTTAAAGTTTCAGTCACCCTAGTTGGATACCTGTTCAGGTAGACCCCAAATTATGATGGTTCAACTTGGGATTCATTGACCGGATGATGGCGTGAAAATGATGCACATTTAGTAGAAAACACACTTCCAAATTTGAATTGTGACGTTTTCTTAGGTTGTCACTGTGCCATACGATCCCCTTGTGATGCTGGACAGCAGCCCCCAGTCAGCCTGGCAGTTATGAGAGAAACTAGTGGTCCTCTGCAGCTCACTGTGTCGCTGAGCTAGGATGTTCAGCAGGTTAGGTGTAGTAAATCACTTTCCACCTGTGGTATTTCAGCTTATGATAGGTTAGGGTGTAATCCATTATTAGTCTAGTAGGAGCACCTCTGATTGTAATAAGCTCCTGAATGATCCCAATGCACACTAGCCCAGGTCTGTAAAATCATTGGCTTATTTATGGCAGCCTAAAAGCAACTCAAGCTCTGAATCGCACTCTGAGCTCTGAGCCTGCCCCTGCTGTTTTACCCTGTGTTCACTCTGGATAACCAGGGTCTTCCAGAATCAGTCCTTCTGGTATCTGGACAGCCAGGCTTTCTACCTCTCTGCCGCTGTTGTCCACTGCCTCTGTGAGAACCATTCTCATGAGCCAGCCTCCCATCTGTGGATCCATACCTGGTCACTCCAGGCCAGAGCTGCACTGAATGAGTATATGATGGGGGAGGGGAGAGAGACCAGCAAGGACAAAGTCTCAGGGTTACGAACTCACCTGGCCTATTGGGAAGCCAGAGTAGTTAAGGGTTCCTTGAGTGGGGTACTGAAAGGAGAACTTGGCTAGAGATGGCTGAAAATCCAGATCACACGGGGTCTTTAATGCCATGTTCTACGCTTTGGGCATTTTTCTAGGAGAGGCTGAGAGGTGGGGCACGGATGGCTGTCTTCTGTGTTTCAGAAAGATTACCCTAGTGTCTGCAAGGAAACTGAATTAGAGAGGAGGAAAAGAGAGAAGAAAATTCGCAGGAAGACCAACGCTGCAGTCCAGATGTATCCCAGGTTTTAGCCCAGTTACGACTCACTACAGGTACATCATAATTATTTTTAAATAAAAGGGTGAAAAAAAATGTGTTTTTTTTTTGTCACTCCTTGTTTCACTATTTTTCTTGCCCTCCCCACGTGCCCCACTAAAAGTGGTAAAATAAATTGGTCTGGGGGCAGGGGGTGGGTGACCCTGGTCCCTGCTCAGGTCTAAAGACCATCCTGCTGTGTAACCTACTCTGCCAACCTCCTGGATGCCTTGCCATTACCATAGTTTTGTGACCTTTCCCACCTGGTCCTTGCTCATTCCTTCACTCACATCTTTGAACATTTATTATAAGTCAGGTAGAAACTGGAAATGAGCAAACACCATCTCAGCCCTCAGGGCCCTATGTTCTTTCCCATCTCTGTGAAGCCTCAGTCTGGGGGTCTGCAAACTTTCTCTACAAAAAGCCAGGTAGTAAATGTTTTGGGCTTTGATAGCCACTTTGGTCTTTGGTGGGTACTCAGCTCTGCCACTGTAGCCCCACAAGCTCCCAAGCTATCCTAGATGACTAAACACATGGGCCTGGCCATGCTTCAGTAACACTGCATTTACGAGCACAGAAATCTGAATTGCATGTGAGTTTTCATGTGCCACTGTTATCAGAGTCCTAGGCCCGAAGGACCTGACTTCATGTTCCACCACTCACCCCAGAAACCACATGGAAAAAATAAAGGGTGAGAGGCAGGAAGGAAATGTGTTCATTCACTATAACTACATCAGGAAGACAAGGGGGAGTAAGTGTCCTCAGGCCTGTCTTGGGGTAGGGTACTGATGGGAACTCTGAGGTTCCGAGAAAGGGGGAACAAAGGCACGGGTTGGGAGTTTGCACAGCTGGGAGCTTTGCATAACTGTCAAAGCAGGTAGTCTTAATCAGTCCATGGTTTGGTTGATCATTATCTCAGGGCTGATTCTGCCAAACCCCAAAGATCAGGGAAGTCATTGTTTATGGGGGCAATTCAGCTCCCCTAGTGACAAGATTTTTCCTGCCTTGTGGGGCAACGTTGGTTCCCATCATGGGGCAGTTGCTCTGGCTGGGGGTCTGGGCAGCAATCTCATGCAGTAGAGTGATCGGCCTACAAGGCTCACTATTGTTTGGTAGTAGCTTTGGTTCCTTGTTGTAAGACATTTATCCACCAGACCTAGTGCTCCTGGAATCCAAGGTGACGCGGCACAGCGTGACGCAGATGGCAAAGGAGATAGAGGCAAAATGGAGGGAGGGATGCTGATCCTTTATTGGGCTCAAGTGAAGAGTCAGTGCTTTTAGCAAATGCAGCCTCTACTTCATTACACACTGAATATTCTCTTCCTCCTCATTCTCCTTTGTTTCTTTTTCTTTTCTTTTCTTTCCTTTTTTTTCCAAATGTTTCTTCAATCGTTTAAACATATAAAAAGTCATCTTAGCTCCAGGATTGTACAAAATCAGGTAAGGGCAGGAATCCGTTTGTGGGCCACCATCTTAGGTTTCTTCTTATAGCATTGATTATGGTCACCATTGCCAAGAAATATTCCCCTACTTGCATCCCTGTTTTACACCCCCATATACACTAACCCCAGTTCTCAATATTGCTAATGAAATAGTCTTTCTATAATGTAAACACAATCCATGGTATCAGCACCCTACCCAACACCCCTGCCCAAGTGTCCCCAAGCTGTGCTATGGAGTCAATTTCAGCTCCCCAGGTCTGGCCACTTCTGTTCCTCACAGCTCTCTGTTTTCCCTTCTAGCCTCCTCTGTTGCCCCTTCTCAGCCTCAAACCTCTGCTCCAATCTTTCTAAACCCTTTACAGCTACTTTCTCTAGATTTCTCTAGTCTGCATTCCTGGGTCTGCTGGGCTTTTTATTATTTTTTTTTGAAAGCATTTTATTTTTAAATTTACTTATTTTTAATTGATATATGGTAATTGTGTTTGTGGAGTATAATGTGATGTTTGGATCTACCCATACATCGTAGGCAGATTTAATCGAGCTAATTAGCTTATCCATTACCTCAACAATTTTTTTTTGAAAGAATTCTAAAAATCTCTTCTTTCAGCAATTTTGAAATATACAATCCACTGTCATTAACTGGACATCATGCAGACCCATAGATCATTAAAACTTATTCTTCTAGTCTGAGACTTTGTACCCTTCCATCAACATCTCCCTTTTCCCAATCCCTTTCCTGCCTTCCCAGCTCTTGGTAACCATCTTTCTATTCTCTGTTTCTATGTGATCCATTTCTTTTCCCAGATTCCATGTATAAGAGAGAGATCAGACCATATTTATCTTTTTTGTGCCTGGCATATTTCACTTAGCAAAATATCCTCCAATTCCATTCATGCTACAGCGAATAGCAGAATTTTCATTTCTTTTAAAGCACTTCAGGATTATTCACAATAGTCAAGATATGAAGCAACCCAAGTATCCATCAACTGATGAATAGATGAAGAAGATGTGATAAAATACCTGAAGAAACACTATTCAGCCTTAATCTATTTTTTGTCTGATTAACTCCTGTTTGTTTTTAAGGTTCAACCTACATCTTCCTCAGGTCACCTAAAACTTCTCACACCAGACAGAATTTGGGCATTCTTTATCTGAGGTCCCACACTCAATGACCCTTAGGAAATAGTAAGCACCTTGAGGGTCATATCCTGTCCTTTTTCAAGCCCTCAATTCAGGGTCAAGCAATAGTAGATGCTCTGTAGATCTTTTAATGAATTCTCAAACATCAAGACCCATTTGTATGTAATACATAAAAATGTAAACATTATACATTGACACCTTTGTTATTTTCCTCTTCTTGTTTTATGTGTTATTGCTATGATTATACTTTAAGGTTTAAGGGAGGACAATTTTAGTATAAATCTTCCCCTTTCCTTTTAAATGCATAAAAGAACCTTTTGTAGCTCCGGAGTTCTCCATTGGAGCCTCCTGGTGCTAATAATGGTGGCTTTTCCTCAGAGCAAACCTAATCAACTGATGAGAAATCACAGAATGTCACCAAGGCCTTATTATGTCTTCCTTTGACAGATGAGGAAACTGCACCCACAAAAGGACCAATAAGTGTACTTCAGGACACTTGGCTAGTAAACAGAAAAAAAACAATAACAACAAAACAATGACAACAAAACACACAACAGGATCTGGAACCCAAGTCTTGTTATTACTAGCATCCTAATTTTTGAGTCAGTTTGAAAACTAAAATGCTGTGCTCTGGATGTGAATTTGCACTTTCTGAGTGTGGAGATGCAGGGTGAGTGGGGGTGTAAGAGTGTGCCTAGGAGGCTGGGCAGTGAGGACCTTTTGTTTTTCACATCCTCTGAATAGGATTTCTTGTTGGCTGGTACCCATAGCCTTTTCTTGCTCTTTTAGCCTATCAGTCATTCCCTTAAAACAGTGATGCTCATTATAGCTGGCACACAAATGGTCGGGAGCTAGGCAACTCCAATTATTTAACTCAGCATGTGAAAACATTTAATCAGAACTCACAGGACTGAGGGGCAGTATGAGAAAGAAATGGGCACCCTGTCTGGTCCCCAGAATGAACTCTTTCCAGGAGAGAAGAGAGCTTATATTATTTATTGTGGCAGGAAGAAGAAATATTGTAGTATATAAATGAGAAAAGAACTAGATGATAAAATTTTAGAGACTAACATTTCCTTTGAACTCTGTTCTGATTTTTTCAGTTTAATTATAGAACAATTATTTAATTATTGCATAACACCATTTTTCCAACATAACATAGAACTTCCCCCCCCCTTTTTTTTCATAATTTTATGATAGTGCCATGGGACCTGGGCTGTACCATCTGTGTTATCTTGCATTCAACTGTAAGGTTGCAGTTTCTGAAATACCAAAAAGACTGCATTTAAAATTGGTTTTAGGGGCTGAGGCTGTAGCTCAGTGGTGGAGCATTTATTTTGTATGTGGAAGGCCTGGGATTCACTGTTGAGCAACACACACACTCACACACACACACACACAAAAAGTACTTTTAACCCCGGGATGAATACAATGGTAGCGATTCCTCGGATACATTTTTAAGTGCTCATAAGTCAGAAGCACACATTTTTAAAGTAATTTTGTGTTCACCACCAGTTGCCTTTTTATTTTAATGGTATAGGCAGCCTTTTGTTAAATATGAGAGTGTAGGAGGTGGAGCATTGGCTGGGAAATGTAATAATTGGAAAACACATTGAAGTCTGATCCCAGAGAGAGATGCCACAGATGGCGACCATCCCTCCTCCATATCATTTCCAGTTTGGAAAGAAGCCTTCTGGGGCTAAGCATGCATGGGAACAGGAGGACACAGAGGGACAGACAACTCTCTTGCCAACCAGTCATGCTTTGGAACAAGCGTGCACACAAGCCTGCGCTCCCTTTCTGTCTCTCCTGAAGTGCTGCTGTAACGTGTGACATTGCTTGGAAAGCACTTGCTCTGTTTGTCCTCCAGAATCTTTCATGTGCTTTTCTGAGAAAAAAACAAATTAACACTCTCCTCCTGACTGACAGACTCTCAAGACATGAAAGTACAATCATGGGAAATAGGACACAACTTATAAATGGCCACGTGGACATATGCTTTTCTGAAAACCTAAGAGCCGTAGGCTAAACTCTAATACCACAGTTCAATAAATTTAATTTTGCATTTTTTTCTTTCCATTCATATTGTCCCTTAGAATTGTTTTTTAAATGTTAGATGGCTTTGGAAAGCTGTGTACTAGCCGCAGATTGCATAGAAAGCTGAAGTCAATAGTATGCAGTGTAGACCGTGAGCATTATGGGTGTTATCGGGAATTCGACACATGTTTAAGGTTCATGCAGCCTTCATGAAGCTTAGACCCTGCATGAGATCTCATAAGTGGCTTGATGAGGATTTTAATATGCATTGTCACTCCCATTTTCTTTAAGTTGAGCTCTCTCCAGTTCAATGTCAGCGGAGGAAAGTGGAGTCACTCGCCCTGGGCAAAATGTCATAATCCCATGATGCATAGAGAGAAGGAGCTGGAAGAAAGGAGGACTAACGGGAGGCCCAGGGTAAATGGTGAGCTGGCCTGTGCTAATTATGGCAATGTGATTGGTCAAACAGAATCACACAATCATGATGTCACTCTTGAAGTTTTTTCTTTCTGCCTTCTCTCTCTCTCTTTTTTTTAAATTAAATTTCTATTTCTTTTTATTCTTTTTTTTTTTTTCACCCAGAAACAAAAATATGTATTCAAAAGACAGGTCTTAAAAACTTGAACCAAGAAACATCCTTCCCAGTAGAAACATACTGAACCACAATTTGACTTGGGACCTGACGAAGTCAAGAAATGATCTTTTTAAATATTCTGATCAGAGGCTTGGAAAACAGAAAATGTAAAACTTCAGCTCAGAAGAGTGTGATTAACTCGGAGCGGATGTGCTGGTTCTAGCCACGTAATTTTAGGCATTCTAATTGGCAGTTTAAAAATAGCAGCCACAGCCTTCTCCTCTGCACAGTTATTCTCTTTGTTTCGCTCAGGACTTTGCATTGTATTTAGGGAGACTTCAGGTTGCAGGGGCTGCCAGGGCACTATGAGATTTCCCTTACCATCTTCCCAGTGGGCCAGACTCCACCCTGAAACCCTGCAGGGTTATACAAACCTGTGTTTTCTTAGGAATACAACCTCCAACTCATGGACATATTCCCCTTCCTTCTCTAATCACTAGGTGCTTATGGGACAAGCTTCTATGATGCTATTCAATTAACTCTGTTTCTGGGTACCTTAAGCTTCCGGCTGAACTGCATCATTTACTTACCAGGTAATAAGGAGAGTGAGGGACATCATCAGGAAAAAAGAAGATACTGATTTTAAATAACCATGCACTTACCAAACTCTTTCTGTATTCTGCAAGGATAGGTCTAGAGGCAGAAACAAGTGTTCGTTTCTCTTTGCTGCTATTTCAATTGGCAGCAAGATAATGCATCAGCAAAGGGACTCACAACAAAGCTACAGTTTTCCCTTTTGCATCTCTAAGGAGCCCTAAGAGTTCTATGTGGTGAGGCCTAAAGTCCCTCATTTTTACCTAATTGCAGTCTCTGAAGTTTCTTTCTGAGAGACTCTTGCAACTTCACTAAAAAGGGGTGAGATACAAAAATGGCTTGAGGTACAGAAGCTGCTCACAGCAACACAGGAACTGCTGCCCCGAGCAAAGGGTTCGCTGGGGCCCAAGCTGAGGGGTTCTCCATTGGCACCTGCTTTCCCTGTGGGACCTTGTTAATCATCCCCGCTTTGAGTTTTATTTACATGGAATTTCTCACTTCCTAACCAATGAGGCCACAAACACATAAACTATATTAAGCCCATCAATCCCAGACTGCCAAGTCCCTGGAATATCAGCTCTAACCTGCAGTGAGTAATAAATTGCCCTGTCCGTTTGCATGGGGAGCCTTCTGTGTGGGGAGAATGCTGCTCTTCCTGCTCCCCTCCCCAAGGGGACCTGTAGCCACTGCTCTCTCATGAATCTTAAATCCTCTTAGGCAGCATTTTGAAAAACAGGAATAAAGCAAAGTTGTTTTCTCCTGGCTGTCTGGGAGCAGAAGGGTGGAGCCTGTTGGTAGGATTCTTATCTTTCATCCCAGGCTCTTAGAAAGGTAGGAATGTTAATGGAGGCTTGCAGCCCTCTCCCTAGGACCTTGTCTCCTCCAAGCCCCTTCCTGTGGAGCTAGTAAGGAGAGTAAAGACCCACACAGCAAAAGGCCAGTCCTCGAGAAGACAGGTTGAGAAAGCAGCCTCAGTGCCCAGAAGGGATTCAGGGGGAGACTGTTCTCTCCAAGTCACCACCCAGCCCTTAAGCATGTCAGTCATCCATGGGACCTGACAAGTGCCCATGGAAAAGTGAGATCATCTGAGCTGGAGGAGGCCCTGCTACCTTTTCCAAGCATGAGGGTTGGTTAAGAACACACTCCAATGGTTCTCAGTGGGACGAAGCTGTGTTGGCAGAAATGGCTTGGGATTGTTATTGAAGTCACTTGTAAGGACACTGGTCCATTTTCCTTTTATAATACACAGAGAGTTAGGGTCTGGGACATCTAAGGCCCTGCATCCCTAAGGCTTAAAAAAAGTTTGGCCACACCCACTTTTCCTGGACTCATGGAATTGAGCCATGGTCCCTGGGTTCCTTGTTTAATCACACAGTATGGGACTCCCTGTGTGCTTTGAAAAGAAGCCTGTTTAACCTTTTCATTCCATTCTTCTCGTTCTTTACAACTTGCCAACCAGCCCTTCTGCATATCTACAGACCTCAGAGAGTGGGTCACCTTCCCTTGATTTTATTTTATTTTATTTTTTTTCATATTTGTATTTCTTCAAACTTCATGGATGAGATTTTTTGGAGCAGTTTTAGGTTGACACGGAAAAGAATGGCAAGTAGAGTCTCCACACGGTCTCTCCCCCACCCCCACCCCAGTTTCCCTTATGATCAGCACCCTCTACCTTATATCAACATTATGAAAGCCAGACAAGGAGAACTACTGTTATAACCAAAGATTTTCACCTCCGTTATCTCATTTAATGGAGACTGTTCAGGAAATAAGTTACATGATTGTGGACATGCATGTCTTTGATTATGGAGGTCCCCAGCATCTCCACCCCACTGCAGTTCTCAGGCACCTAATCTGTGCTCAGGATGGACTCATTCAAGGACAGGTGCTCAAGGTGAGTTGCTCGATACCCAGACTGTTTTCCCAGACACTGGACTATTTCCTATGGCTACCATAACGAGTTGCTCTAGATGCAGAGGCTTCACAGAGCACAAACTTATGATCTTTTAGTTCAGAAAGTCAGAAGTGTGAACTGTGTCTCAGTGTGTCATTAGGACTGGATCCTTCTGAAAGCTCTAGGGGAGAATGTGTTTCCTTGACTTTTTATCTCTAGAGGCTGCCTGCATTCCTTGGCTCTAGGTCCCTTCATTATCCTCAAAGCCAACAATGGTGGCTCCATCTTTCTCACATCGCATTTCTCTGGCTCTTCTTCTGCCTTCCTCTTCCATTTATAAGGACTTCTGTAATTAAATGAAACTCAAGTGCCTAAAAATGGGTACTCTTCTCATTTCAAGGCCAGCTGATTAGTGATCTTCATTTCCTCTCTGGGTTTAATCTCCTCCTTGCCTAGTGAGGGAACATAATCTGGGTTTCTGGGAATTAGGATGCGGACATCTTTGGAAGTCATTGTTCTGCCAACCACATGGGGCATTCTCCTGGAGCAGCGAAAGCCAACCTTATCCTGGCCCAGGAGTAATCGGAGACAAAGCCCAGCCTCTTCATTCAGTTCAGCTGTCCCTTCCTCCACAAAGCCCTCTGTCTTTGCTGATCACTGAAGAAGACAGTGGACATGTGTGGCTTTTGAGCATTTGAAATGTGACTGATCTAAGTATACTGTACATACCAGATTTCAAAGCCTTAGTACAAATATAAAAGACCTTACTAAAGTTTTTTTAAACTATTGATGACATGTTGAAATGAAATATTTTGGAATATTGGGTCAAGTATATTATGAAATTAATCTCACTTGTTCTTTGATTCCTTTTAATGTGGCTACCAGAAATTCTAAAATAGTAAATGTACCCTGTGATGTGCTTTTTTTTGGTCACTGCTTTCTACAGTAGCTCTGGGATGAGCCCAGAGCCTCTTCCTTTGCTCCCGCGGCTCTGTATCCCTGCCTCGAACATTTACACTGTAATTATCAGTTTGCATGTCTACCTTCCCCACCGCGTGGTGAATTCTTATGTGTTATTAACCACTGCATCTCTACTAGAAATGGATGATAAACTGACTCTAGGAAAGAAGCAGGGATAGACAGGGGGAACTGCAAACTGCCTCAGAGTCTTCTGCACACAACCCACCAAGGACTTGGTGGCGAGATGGATTGTGCTAATCCTATCTCACTGACTATAGTGGATTTTACTTTTTAAATGTGGTACCAGGAATTAAACCTAGGGGCATTTAGCCACTAAGCAACATCCCCAGTCCTTTTTTATATTTTCTTTAGAGACAGGGTCTCATTGATCATTTAGGGCCTTGCTAAATTGCTGAGGCTGCCTTTGAACTCACAAACCTCCTTCCTCTGTCTCCTGAACCGATGGGATTATAGATGTGCACCACCGTGCCCAGCTGACTGTAGTGGCTTTATACTTCAAGATTATTATAGCCCAAACAGAAGAATCAAACCAAAATGTATGAGTTAGAAATCACAATTTTAAAAACAAAAACTTATTTTGGTCCATGATTCCAAAGTAAGGAAGGAGAAGGAGTCAAGACAGGCCACTGATGGAGTTTCTCAAGTGACCAATAAATTGTTGACTTCTTAGCACGTAACACTGGGGTCGCTTTGCGTGGGTCTGTCCCGGAGGCCTACCAACCCTGGCACACTCACACTTGCAATCTCTGTGGTTCATCTCAGACTGTTAAAAAGTCGAGGTCACCCTGCAAGGTGAGGTCTATAAATTTCCAACTCCCAGCCTAAATGTGCAGAAAGTACTATAGTGTCTCCAGCCAGATTTCACCGCCACAGGAGGTGAGGGAATCAAAGGCAGGGATTGGTCTTTAAAGGGCCTGACAAAATTTATGACTCAATTCAAAACCACTTGTAGTTTATCAAAGCAAGGGAAATGGAATCTCCGGCTCCAGGGCAGGAGCGGATTATCTGTAAGCCTGAAAGAGGAGCCTGTCCTTCTATCCAGTCTTCCATGCCAGCAGAGTCTTTCCCCAAATTTCACCCATTTAGCAGTTTAATCATTTCATGCACTAATTATACAAAATTTATGAATGACTAATTGGAGAGTCCATGAGCCTCCTGGTACAGCTCAGTGACAACCTGGAGCAGGAGAAATGCAGAGCATGGGGGGAGGGGCAGAGTCCAAGGCTTTGGGTTTAGTCTCAGTCTTGATCACTTTTCTGAATGATCTTTGCCAAGGCAACCATATTCTTCATCTAACAGATGAAGAGAGTGAAATGAATGGTCCCTCATCAGATAGTCTCTAGCTCTTTGCTAGTAGAACTAGAACTTTGGAGTCAAATCTGTGAGTCACAAGAACAAGTCCATTGAAGCACATTGTTAAGTTTCTGTACATTTATCTTAGGCTCTGAAACATAAGTGTACCTAACAAGAATTGCATAGTTTCAATTCAGTTGTCCCTTATAGCTGCTAGGAATAAGGGCCTGGCCGAAATGTCTTGAACACACAGAACCTATTTCTATTATATATTAGGAAGTCTGGGGGTACATAGAAACTGACTTCAGTTCAATAGCACAAAGATATCAGAGCTGAGGTCTTTGATTTGCCTGAGTTTTTCCTCATTGTCTCAAGATGGCTGCTGGAGCTCCAAGCATTACTGGACATCAGAATGAGCAGAAGGGAAAACAGGGCTTTATTGGAAATCCCCACTAGTGACTTTTGATTACATCACATCTGGCACAACTAAGGGTATAGGAGGCTGAAAAATTTAAGTCATATTTTCCCTCTGGCTAGGTACATTTTGGGCTCTAATAACACAGAGAGAAGAAGAGGAAGATGAAGAGTAGGTGAGCAACTAGAAGTTTTTTTTTTTTCAATTCACAACCAGCAATTCAGTAGTGTGGGAAGACAGGAAGCCAGTCTTGAGGTTCCTGTAACTAAACTTATATGAGGTCTGATCAAACTTTTCTATCTACTTGTATTACTTTTCTCTCTCCTTTGAATGTTTACATAAAAAGTTATTTTGCTCTCCTTAAGTTCCCCAGAATTGTCTTTCTTATTTGCTCAGTGACCAGCAAGGAACTTGGCCCATAGCAGGTTCTAAAAACCATGCTATTAAATTGAATTATTGGATGAATGTAACTAAATTGGGTGCTTGGGAATAGAAATATTTTCATACATATGTACATATCATATATACTGATAAAACAAATCATTAATAGTCTCAATTGTTCCAGGTAAAGAAAACAGTTCCCAGGGAAGTATGCCTCCTTTAACATCTCTGCAAGTTATATGACCCTGCAGGAAGTTGCTTGAATGATGGAATAAACCCAAGCTTCCTGCTCACCCTTCTATGCCCCTCTGGAGCTTCTCTCATTTTGTAAAACTTCTCTCTCTCCTTTGTCTAAAAAGACAAGACTCCTGTCACTCACAACAGCACCTGCCATGCACCATGCAGGTCAGGGTGAAGATTCTACCACTGATCTCTTATCCTCACTATAAATCAGAATCATAGAGGAATTTAAAAATACCAATTCCCAAGACTCTGCCCTGGCAACTTGGATCCAGCAAGTCAGAGATGGTGTTCCAGGGTCTGTGATTTTATAAAGTGATCCAGGCAACTCTGATGTGCAGCCATGTACAGATGTCCCTGAGGCGGTCCTCTCTTCTTTGTCCCAGGTCATGTCTTTCCTGTGGAGCACTTACCATCACCATAGGAGCTGGCTCACCTGCACTAACCTGCCCAGGTGGAGGCCATCTTTTCCCTTAACGTTCCCATCTGCAGCAGATATCCAGTGCCCCGTGCCTGGGAGGTGCTTTGTAACTGTTTGTTACAGTGTTTGAATAAATTGAATGGGTAATTATTCACCTCTGCAGACTCCACGCCATGCTGAGAACACTAGCACAAAGTAGCTCATCTCACCTAACATGCAACTTGTCTTACTTTAGAACTCAGGGACAGAATACACTCTGGAAATGACCAAAAAGGCATTTCTAATGCACTTGGTGGTAAGTCACCCTGAGGAGTCTTGAACAGAAGTTACCTTTTTATAAACAACATATTTACAAATGATTCTGGTGCCAGTTACCTAGAAAGTTGAACTGAAATAATTCATATAAAGTGCTTGCTCAGCACAGTGCCAGCAGTCAAATGATTGTTCAATGAATGTTAGATGATGATGATAATGACAACTATAATTACAAGAGTAACTGCTGCTCATCAAAAGAAACTTAGAATATAAAGCGTAAAGAAGAAACCCAGTCTTTACCCTTAATCTTATCCACAGAAGCAATAGCTTTGAGACATGATTTCTTCTGGTGTCCCCCCCAGGCATCTATATCAACAAGTATTTTTAAAATATAAGAAGTATATATTGAAAGTATGAATGTTGTATTTTCAAATGTTTTACTAAATCATTTTGAGATATGATGACTGTTTTAGATATATTTATAAGAAATATAGGATAAATTTAATATTTTATATTTCATACAATACATATATACATTTATATAACCTATAGAATACAGCATGCGCAATATGAATATTATAACATGCATGCATATATAATTTATACTAAGTGTATATATATTATATGTACTACAGATACATATATGGATATTGCATATATAATACATTTGCATAAATACGTAATATACACATTACAGTATGCACATCTATGTGTATATTAGAGATAAACATATCCAGCTTTGTGTCAAGCAGCATTATTCCCCCAATGGCTCCTTGTTTCCCACTGTTTCCCCAGCTTCCCTGGTCTGGCGACCTTTGTCTACCAGTCTGTGTACCTCTGTCTGGAGAGCCATCCTCTGCTCACACAAGGCCAGCCAGGGTGGCAAAGCCAAATCAGTCTAACCAGGATGATAATGGTTATGACAAGGAGCCTGAGTAGTCTTTCCCTGCTAGAGGGTCTCTGCTGAACTCTTGGTCACTTTATGTTGCTAATGAAGGGGACTCTGCTCTCAAGCTGTGACCATGTTCCCTCAGTCCTCCCTTTCTGCCAGTCAGAAAGATGACATGTGGGCATCCCTCTTGGTTGCCACACGTTAAGCTTCATCTCACAATGGGCACTTGGTCTATAGTCATCCTGGACATTTGAAAGGGACATTGCTATTTCCTACAAGCTAAGTGAATCGTTTCTAGCCAAAGGTAAAAATTTGCATTTCAATGATCAGCAAGTTTGAGTACTTTTTAAAAACTGGCCAGAGAGGCTCGGCTCCCGTATACAGGTTTTGTTAATGAATTTGGCAGAGAGGAGTTGCATTCCTAGGCAAAGTATGAGAACAAAAAGGACCTGTTTTCCTATGTAATGAATTGCTGAGAAATTATTCAAAATGTGACTTAAAAAGCTTCTAGCCAGTGAGCTCAATTCTGTGAGCTGTGAATTAGATAAAGGGCTTTTATGAACCCACAGAGGGAGACCCTCTAAGGATTTATGTGGGTGAGGAGAGAATGTCTCTCCGGGGCCACCACCCCCTCCCAAGGACTGGTGCATGATGCAGAGGCCCAGAGACATTGCATACCAATGCCAAGACCAACTGGAGCTGCAGCGAGGGGCGGGCGGCGGGCAGCGTTCCGGCTCCACACTTGCCCCAGACTCTCGGCTGCAGCTCACACCAGAGCACAGAGAACTGCACCTGCCCTGTTCCAGGAGCCAGAATGGCCAAGAGGACAAGCAAAGCCTCCTCCACAGCCCCATCACCATCTTAATGTCTCTGTCCCGTTTCCCAGTAGTGATTCAGATCAGGAGATGTGAGCCTCCCACGACACTGAGACTTAGAGCTCTTGTGTGTACAGGGAGGAGTGTTTGGAGAGGATTCCATGAAAATGAAACCCCACCCAATGGGAACAGAATCCCCCTTACAAATGGAGCTCTAAGAGTGAAAGAGGAGTGCCAGCCAAGACTGTATCAGACAGCGATGACAGAACCTTGTGATGTCCTTTATCCACGCTTAAGGATAAGGGCATTCCTGGGCACACAAAACTATTCAATGCATTGACTCCCCTCTTCCCACCTAAATGTTTTCTAGTACAATGGACACAAACTCTATTTTTGTCCCCACAGGGGAACCTTGACTTTTTTCATTTTGGTTACCTATCAGGACTCCTGCCTGCCCTGAGCCAGGAACACCTCAGATTGACTCTGCCTCATGCCACTGCCCACTCCGGCTGTGTGTGCCCTTGGACTGCCAGCTTGGAGCTCTGGCCTGGCTCCCATGAGCCACTTGGGCATGAGGACAACCTGGATATGACATCTGTCGGCCCAATGGCGGCCAAGATAGTCTGGCAACACCTATGTCGTCTGATGCTAGAACGTTCCAAAAACTATCTAGCAATCTTTGTGACTAGTGGCCATGGAAGCCACAAAGGATTTCCTCTATTACCTGAGTTTACACATTGTTTGAGAAGAGAATAGCAAATAAGGGGCAAGAGGGTTTTCTTATATTGGGAGCCAGAAAAATATAATGGGCAAGAGTGTCCTATTGTGCCAGACCCTACCAGCATAAAAACTAAAACAAACAAAAAAAAAAAAAAAAAAACCCAAATTCCTTCTTAGATAGTCACTGGATTTGGAGATGTCATCATTCTAGGGGTGAAAATTTCACTTCCAAAAGCTATCTTCCTGAAGTTCTAGAAAGCACAGACCTAAGAACCCACATCACTTCTTGTGAGCTAGGATAGATCAATATGGACAACAGTTTTGGTGGGTCCTGGAGGCAAGGCCTGGAAGGTGTTTGGCTTAGCTGGTTAGAGCCCTGCAGCAAGCTAAGTTTGAATTTCCAGGTGGCCCAGCCAGCTTCTTTCCATCTGTGGCTCCACTTGTCACCCCTCGTTTTATGGATGGTCATATTAGAATAGATGAACGTGTGTTTCCTCCTTTAATCCAATACACCGGCATTGAGTACAATACCCAAAATTTTAGTAGGTGTTTCAAGATATAAAAATTAGTATAAGTTTATAAACTGGTTGAAGATTGCTTCAAATTTATCATTTTCTTTTTCCTCTTCTTTCTAAGGTTCTCACAGTTTATCTGGGGGCTCCCAGTTTCAGAGGTCTCGGTCCATAGATGGCAGGCTCCATTCCATGGGGGTCCGTATGAGAAAGAACATCATGGTGGAAGTGTGTGGTAGAGGGAAGCAGCTCACATCATGGTCAGGATGTAGAGAGAGAGACTCCACTTATCAGATACAAAATATATACCTCAAAGGCACGCCCCAAATGACCCACCTCCTCCATCCACACCTTATCGGCTTTCAGCTAGCACTCAGTTAATCCCATCAGGGGAAGGGGATTAACTCACTGATTGGGTTAAGGCTCTCATAACTCAATCATTTTTCCTCTAAACCTTCTTACATTGTCTTACACATGAGCTTTTGGGGAACACCTCACATCCAAACCATCACATTTCTCTTATTTAAAATAAAAAGATTTAAAATAAATAACTACCTTGTCTTTAAGATAATAGGAAATTAGCTAAGGACTTAATGAAATTGTGAGGGAGACAGGTGATAGCTGTTAATATACTCGTAAATGGAGAAGATGCTTGTTGTAAGTAATACACGAGGCAAGCTCACAGCAACCGACCAGGTTTGGCTTTTAAAAGTATTTTTTCTCTCAGAGGGAGTGTGACATTTGCAAATTAAAGATTTACTATAGAAGCCCAGATAGTTATGACATGAAAACTACAGTTTTCAAAAATACTGGCTGAAGTCATTGAAAATCCCTGCATGATCAAGCAAAGTTTAGGGAAACCCAACTGTTTTTCAAGCATTTGGAACTGAAGTGGAATGAATTAAATGACAAATCTCTCTGCCCTTCCACTTTGTCATGAAAATATTGAGTGCCTTATCAAATGAACGCATCATGATGCATAATTTATTTTAGGACTGGGATAATTTGCAGGCACTATCAGTTGGCAGCATAGAACAGAAAAAGTAGAAGTCCTAGTATTTGGAATAGGACAAGAGCTTACATCTATCCCCAAGGGAAGTCTGAAAGCAGCTAGGACCAGAGCTGTTCCGGGTGCTGTACTGAGTCCTTAGAGACCCAGGACCCTCACAGCTGTCTGCTCTGCCCTCCCTGGGGTCCTGAGTTGACCTCTTGTACTTCAGCCTGCCAATCCCTGCTCCAGGTAGCTAGGTGCACATAGGGGCCAAGAGCACGTCCCTCCCTTTACAGAGACTTCCCAGAAGCCATATGAAACTCTGTGACTAAACCTAGTTACAAGGTCATCCCACTCCTTTAGATCCGGCGAACATAGTCTGCCAACTGGGGGGTAGTAACTATCAGGAAAGAATAATATTAGCAGAAAGGGCGGGGCTAGGGAGGTAGTTCAGGGGCAGAGCACTTGCCTTGTACGTGTGCCGCCCTGGGTGCCATCCCACCAGCAGTGGGGAAAAAGGAAAAGAACAGGAAAAAAGAGAAAGAGGCTGAATGGATGTCTGGAGAAAACTAACAGTCCCCATTTGTGTGTGTGTGTGTGTGTGTGTGTGTGTGTGTGTGTGTAAAAGAGAGATAGGGAGAGAGAGAGAGAATGAATGGATGAATGAATGAATGAGAGAATGGCAGCAGGAATTCAGGAATCCTGAATCTTCCAAGGCTGAAAGATATCAGTGCTTCCTGAGAGGAAGCTATGGAATTGTTCATGACGGTGGATATTTAATTCTTACTTCTTTGTAAAACTTTGTATTCTGGCTTCCTCTGCTTTGTCTTTCATAAAAACATCAAGACCAGAAAATGCACATGAGACATTTCCATTAGGCTTGGCTTTTTATTCATTGTATCAGGTGGGCTGTTCGTATGTTGGCTGATAATGGCTACAAGTCAAGATTTTAATGATAAAAGTAAAATATGATGTAGCATTTTTCTCTCTTCCCATGCATCTTTTCAAGTTCTCTGAAAAATGAAAACAAACAATCATAGCTCTTAGACTCAATAAAATTTCATTTGGTTGAAACATTTGGATGATGGCAGAAAGGGGAATAATTCAGTTTGAAGGAGATAGACTTAAATAAAGCTCTTTCTCAATCATTGGCTGTCAACATCCCACCACCACCTCCCCACTTCTCTGCAGGTTTCCAGCATCTAAAAGGCCCTTTACAGGAGGGAAGTTTTCCATACACACAGAATCACAAGGGGATTTTAATACACAGCTGTTTGGTTGACTGGTGAGAAAGTGAGTTGCTTGGTGAGATAAGAAGGATCAAAGAATTCATAGAGACCTCCACCAAGATGTCACAATGTGTCATACTTTGGTGCCCTGTATGCAAAACATGTAGCAGAAATGGGTTTCTTAACGTGCCATGTGAAATTGTCCGTATTTGACATCACACTCGCCATTTCATGGGATTCAGTCTAGAAATGAAGAGAAAAAGGAAGAAAGCACAAAATGATATATCTAGGATCACGGCTCTTGGACTCACAGTGACATGTGGGAGTCTACTTCTGGTGGGATCACGAGGACTCCACATGCTCCATGCAGGATCCTTCAAGCTGTTACTTGAAGGAGTAAAGCTGCCCTCACCCTAAAAGGAGTCTGAATAAAGCCACTTGAGGCAGTGGCTCTTGGTAAGCTATAGGTCTAGGGAGCTAGAGAGACCCAGACTCAATCTCCCAAACGAAGACACCGGCTGGGTAGGTAGATCTGTATCTCGCCAACATCATCTCAGAAAAAAAACTGGACTACGGTTTATATAACCAAAACTGGGCACTAAATAATGACATCCATAAAACCACTGCACAGAGAAGATTGAGAAAAAGAAAGGAAAACACTGAAAATTGAACTGCAAACCCAAATTCCAAAAGATGTAAAGCAGTTGAGTGCTAACATAGGCAGTCAACTTTTTAGTCTTTAGCATGGATTTATTCAAGAGGAAATGAATTTTTTTTGTCAAAAACTTTAAAACGTGAATAAAAGAAAACAAGGATAAACTGAATAAGACTGGGAAAAGTATAACAGGAAATTTTCAAAATTCAAACATAGTCGAAATAAAAATGTAATAGATACAGTTTAAGCAAGATTAGAGTAAATTAAGAGACAGCAGATGAACTAAAAGTCTCCAACATATATCTAACAGAAGTTCTAGAAAAAGAGATGGGAAAGAGTCATAAAGTTATTCTTTCTTCAAATGAGAGAGAATAATTTGACTTCTAGTTAAAAATGCATTTACTACTACTTCTTGCCAAGACTTTACTAGCACGACAGTAAAATAATAAAAAGGACACAAATCTATAAAGTTGTAGATAAGAGACAAAAATAAATATGAAACTTCAGAAGATGGAAAGTAAATGAAAAAATTATAGCAGATTTGGCAGATGGGAGCTTAAAGCCAATCCAGAAAGGAGGAACTCAACAATAACCAACTTGATTCACACCATAGGATACAAGAATGACTCAAATCTGCCTTAAAAAAAAAATCTTCATAAATCTAACAAGATACCTAGATACTCTTTCTTACCAGATACATCCAGGTGATTGTTCCTTCTCATTCCCTGGGAGAAGACTGGAGTTTTGCTTTTTGAAGAAGTTGACTAAGGGACTGTGGACCAGGGAAAATAGGACAGATGAACAAATTGAGTGCAATTCCAAATACTAAAGAAATACATTTCTATATAGAAAAGACCACCAAATTCCACCCTTTCAAATGGAAAAGACCCATACTAACGTATGTCATTTTAGAATTTCTGGGCTCTGAAGGTTAAGAAGAGAGCCTGATATATTTCAATTACTGTTTCTAAGAATTAAAGCATAAAGTATCAAAAATAAAAAGTGGAGGGGGCTGGGAGTGTGTGTGGCTCAGTGATAGAGCAGTTGTCCAGCATTGGCTCTATATTTGATCCCCAGCACTACACACACACACACACACACACACACAAACACACACACACAATTCAAACTGCTCAACAGGTCTCCAGTCTAGAATTTTATACCCATCTGCCACAGTTCAGTTGTAGACCCATGTGTGAAATGCTTGGTCCCTAATATTGTGTTATTGGGAGGTGGTGGAATCTTTAAGAGGTGGACCCTAGAGGGAGATCCTCAGGCCACTGGAGGCATGACTTTGAAGGGGATTGTGGGACTTACACCCCTTCCTCTTCCTCTTCTTCTTTTGCTTCCTGGACATAAGGTAAGCACTCTAGGCCATTGTTGTCTGGTGCCCGCCGCCCCCCCACCCCCCGACCAAAGGCCTAAAATCAAGGGATACAAACATTCATGGACTGGAACTTCTAAAACAGTGAATCAAAATAAAACTTTTCTCTTTATAAGTTGATTTTCTCAGGTATTTTGTTATAGTAACAGAAAGCTGACTGACATATCAATCAAACTATTAATCAAGGGTCAACTCTGTGCTAAGTATAGTATCAACACTTTAGTGAACAAATTGAATGAGAGTGTGAACAGAATTAGAGAAGTAAAACATGAAAGGAGGGGAGGGGAGTTGCTTACAGAACAGAGCTATGGTCTTTAAACACTTCTATTCACATAACACTTAAAATAATTTTTAAAAACTATGAAACCTTTTGTGTATTTTTAGATTGACACCTGAAAATTTTTAACATAAGTTAAATTGTTACAAAGGATATAATTTCCAACCTATTGTACCTTTTGGCATTTAAAAATAGAACTTTTACATTGCCCTTTAAAAATTATCCGAAGAAATCTAAATATCATAGTAATCTCATACATGTTATCCATTTTAAAATGGATGTGTTATAGCTGAGAAAAAAATTCTATTGCTTCAAAGGCTATATAAAGATAATACCAAAATAGAAAACTCTATAAGCTCAGCTTTGAAAATTGAAAATTTCTACATCATTCTTTCTTCCACTCCAATTCCCCCCACAGAAGTTTACCTTAACATAGTGTTTTTCCTTTAAAATCTTACATTTATTCTTTGATTACTCTTTGTAACAAAAAAAATCATATACTGTACCCAGATATATAAATAAATTTAATTTTTTAAATTTTCTGTGATCAAGTCTTTGAATCATAAAATTTCTTCTGGATTAATTATCACTACAAATATTAGAAATATTAAGTTAATAAAAACAACAAGAATGTGTCACATTATTTGATAATTATTAAATGTAATATGAATAGGGCATTTACATTTTTCAACTTTTTCTCACATGCATCAATAGAGGGTATAATTGGTACTAAAAAAGTTATAATTCATCAACAATTCTATTTCCAATTTTGTTTTAATTGATATAGACTGAAAAGCCATATTTAGCACAGCATAGCCATTATCTTTACAGACTGTAGCACCAATCAACCTGAGTTCAAATCCCAACTCTGTCACTTACTACCTGTATTCATTAGTCAAAACCATAATTACATACCTGAGGTAAGCTACTTAGGAAGAAAAAAGGTTTATTTAGCTCACAGATTTGGAGGCTGAAGAGCATGGTGCTGGCATGGGTTTGGTTCTGGTGAGGGCCCTTTCAGCAGCATCACATCATGGAAGATGGCAAAGGTGGGAGCACATGTGGGAACAAGTGACTGTGTCTTGATACAAGAAGCTAGGGAGAGGCTGGATGAGGTCGGGCTGAGGCTTTAACTAATGATCCCCTTGAAGAACCAATGAGGGTTCTCTGAGAAATAACTTGACTTTCAAGAGCATGTCCCCAATAGACCTAAGGACCTCTCACCTTGTCATGTTAGGGACCAAGCCTCTAATGCATGAACTGTTGGAGGACAAATCACATCCAAACCAGAGCACTGTCTCTGTAACTTTGGACAAGTAGTTACCCTCTCTGGGCTTCCTTTATTATGTGTAAAATAAAGACAACATAAAATTTACCCTATAAGTTTCTTTGGAGTATTGATTAAATGAGTTAATTCGTGTTAAATGCTTAAACCTTAAGTTTCACATAAGCATTTAAGCAAAATGAGTAGATGAACTAGTTTTGCTATAGTAGCATTCCCCACTATGCTTATTCTCTGAGATATATGCAAAAAAAAGGAGAGAAAGAAATCACATGATGATTTTATTATCCAAAATTATTAGATGAAACTAGATTAAACTGCATTTTTGTTTAACATGTGCAGAAGAGCCCGTTATTCATGTTCCTGACAGAGACTCTCTTTGAGGTGTAGGACCCCAGAGCACTCCTGAACTGGAGCCACCTCACTTGAGAAGGGAATTGTTACCAAGTTATCAGAGTCATTTTCTTTCTCAGAACCTGCACTATTGTCATTAACTTTCCTTTGTCTGGTGACCCAGAGATCTGTATACCCATGGAGCATCCTAGTGCATTTATAAATGGAGCAGCAATAATGACTTGTTGCTGGAAGGCAAGGTCACAAGAAGACCAGTTACAAGGAAGGGTGTTCCTGGAAGTAAGGGTCTTCAGACTGGCCCCCACAGAACTTCCCTTGTCCTTGGCCATGGTTGGAACTCCCTAGCCGTGCTGCCCATTTGGAGGTCCACTGATGACATTCCAGCTCCAGGAGTAGAAGTGGCAGACTGGGGTTCAGTTCGGTATACCCCAAAGGAAGTGTCTGGAACAACCTAGTTTATTAAGTGACCTGGGAAGTTTAGATGCCAACAGTTTTGTACAATTTGTTCTTCAGTTTGAAGTAGAGGGGCCGAGACACAAAGCCATTCTCCAGAGCCAGAAAGAGATCTAGTTCCAAGGATCACCAAGACTTAACTCCCAAGATAAATACCACCATAGACCTCACTATTGCCTGTTAATGAATGGACTTGTGACTCTTTTTCTTACCTGGAGAAAATTAGCTTTTGTTTCTTAGTTAAAAACATGGAGATTTGTCTGCTGTTTGCTAGGACTGGGGGCTTCAGGGACATGGCCGAGTCGTTGGCCACAGTGCCTCAAGCATCAGTGAACATGGCCAGGCAGAGCCTGATGTGGACCACACTGTCCAGGTAAGCCACTCCGTGTTTCCAGGACCACCTCCTAAAGCCAGAGAGGGAATTTCCCTCTGTACTGGAGCATTCATCAGCCTGAACCAAAGGATGTTTGGTTAAATCCAACTGGAATCACCCCACACAATTTAAGTCAGAGATGTGTCTGGCTTTCCCTGTGCCTGTTGATACCAAATTCTCATATACACCAACCTCCACTGCATTGCTTGGAATGAGATTTTTTTTAGCTGTATACACACACACACACACACACACACACACACACACACATTTTAAACTCACAAGTGAATTCTAGTCAAATGGTTATTTTAAAAATTACCAGTTATTTTAAAGATTCCAGATCACTGCTGGCTGGAAAATGCTTCTTTGTTTTCATGAGATGTGTGTGGGTGAGCTATTGCCATGAGGTGCCCATTCGGACTATGATTACCCCAATAACACATCTAACCTTCTAGCCTCACACACTGACACATCAAATACCAATTAAATGTCACCTGGTAGAAACTGCTCTCAGATTATTATATTTTGTTGTCTCCCCGACACACATACACACTTTTTGGCAGGGCTATGATGCCCATTGTGCTTATTTACTTGCACAGAGATTCAAGAAGTGTGTTGAAATTCTATGTAGTTGTAAGAGGCTTCTCTTGGCCCCAGATGCTTTACACAACTTTACAAAGGTGTCCTGTAACCCAAAGCCAGAATTTAGAGAAGTTATAGGACGTTCCCATAGACAGAAAGAATGAGAAAGTGTCAAAGAAAAGGCAAAAAGTCACACTCTGAAAAACCCGAGGAGATTATTTGTAGAAACAGCCTCAGACAACGAGGACTGGCAAAATTATTTTCCAACATTTGATGGCCTAGTATCACCAAGGGAACTTTCCATCTGATTAAAAATAATTACTGCTGGCATTAAATCCAATTGGAATCACCCCACACAATTTATCTTCTATTTCATGCTGCTACCATATGCCCGACATTGTGGAGCAGAAACATTCTCTTTCATTCTGATAAATAGTACTTTGTAAATATTTAGAGACGGGAGCGCTGGATCGCTGAACAATTCTGACAGGGAACATGTGCAGAAGAGCCCGTTATTCA
The DNA here is from genome assembly GCF_048772815.1 of Callospermophilus lateralis. Lineage (NCBI taxonomy): Eukaryota > Metazoa > Chordata > Mammalia > Rodentia > Sciuridae > Callospermophilus > Callospermophilus lateralis. Next base: position 74,221,384 of record NC_135307.1, on the reverse strand, counting down.
TGTTCCCTGGCAGAGACTCTCTTTGAGGTGTAGGACCCCAAAGCACTCCTGAAGCTGTGAATTCCCTTCCCAAAAGTCTTGTTGAGAATCAACAGCAATTGCAGGAACACGGTTGGGCTCTCCAGCATGAGCTGAGCTTTCCAAAAGAGCACATGTACTTTGGAGTGAGACGTTTTGCTGTCTGGCTAGTGCTGTATTTGTTGAAAAACTGCTCTATTTAGTAAACAGGCTTTTCCTGGAACACTTGATTCAAGAAAGAAGCCATACCTAATGTGACTTTATTTGGAGAAAACAAATTCAATGCAGTTTGGGGATTTCTTTTTGTGTGTGGGGGAGAAGGGGCACTCAAACACTGAGCCACATCCCCAGCCCTATTTTGTATTTTATTTAGAGACAGGGTCTCACTGAGTTGCTTAGCTCCTTGAACTTGGGATCCTCCTGCATCAGCCTCCTGAGCCACTGAGATTACCAGCGTATACCACGCCTGGCTCTTTGGGGGATATCTATGGAAGAAAGTATTTTCCCCTAAGATAAAAGAAAGTTCTTCTCCACTCTATTTAAGAGAGAGCTGCTTAGTGGAATCCTGGTCATTCTCTCCCTCCCTGTGAAGAGATGTGGCACTGGGACATGGGGGACTGATTGTGAATGGCCAACTCTTGCTCTCTCTGGGGCTCTCAGGCCTCAGAGTCGCCTCTTCATTGCTCTATTTTTGCTTCCTTGCAGCAAACCATCTTCCTTACCCCCTGCACTAGGCAGCCAGTATCCCTTCTCCAGTATCAGTAAGCAGTAAGAAGTCCCAGGCCAGGCTCCACTCAAGTGGGCTCTCCAGCCAGTATCTGGAGTAGCAAGTTTAATAGTTTCATATTTGTGGTCTCAGTCCCTGGTGAGAATATTTTGGTGGCTGGAATTCTAGGATCTTTAAAGTTTGTCTGATTCACGTGTTGGACTCTCGTCTGGCTCTTCTGGGGACTAGAACATGGCTATGATGTCCATTGTGCTTATTTGTTTGTGGGTGTGTGCCCCTCAAAATTGGAACTGTTAGGGAAAGATAAAAAAATAGTCATTGCCATATTCAAGTACCATTGGACTCATGTTGGAAATTTCTGCTCATGGCATTTATGGGCATTTTACAATTCCCCTCCACCCTGCAAATGAGGAAATTTTCCCCATCAGTGATTCCAATGGGATCATTCGTGATGCTTTAAGAAGTGTAGAGAAAAATCATTCTCTGTTTCCAGAAAAAAAATTTAATGGACTTTTTAAAAGGTGTATCCCATCTGTCCATGGGGATCTTCATGGGGGGATCCTGACCCCATTCTGAAGTCTTTAGCTATAACCTTAACAGTGAGGGAGACCAAGGCTGAACATCTCAGGACATTAATCTACCTCTTACCTGCTCATTGTTAAAAGTCATTTATCCATCTTGAATATCTCCCTAAATATTTGTCAAGTGTAATTGATGAAAGTGAAAGAGTTTTTTTCCACTCAGCAAAGCCAGGAATGGTAGCTCTTTGATACAGAAAAAGAATTCTATGAAACTAATGTCAATGACCACTAGAAACAAAGAGAAAGGGGAAGAAATGGGAGAAAAATGTAAGGCCGGGAGCCACTACATTGTTATCACAGTGCCCAGAAAAGATGTTCTAAGGAATTAGAGAGGCTGCTCTCCTTTTTCTTCTGAAACTATGGACCAGAGCCAGGCAAGCAATCAGAAAGAGGGAGCAGGAGATTAAAAGGGGACTATTAGCAAAGTTTTGAGAAACAGGAGGGGAAAATATGTGTCAGCATATATTTTCTTCTGATTAAACATGCACAGATAAAATTAAATACCAGGGCTTTTCTAAATAGTCACCAATTTTTATAGCTAAGTAGTAGACTTAATGATACTTTAAAATAGCATTTCTATAGAATATGAGTTCACAGTTCTTTATCCTTTACCAAATAAAAAATACGTAGAAAATTTCGAGTTTTATAGGTTATGCGCCCAGCTGAGAAGGGTTTAACACCTCCTTTATGGAAAGAATGGATGATTTGGAAAGAGCAGTTTCAGCATTTTTCACCAAATAGTGAAAAGGAAAAGTTTTTTCACTTTGGTAAAAAGAATACACGCATGAGGACTGCAGCCAAATTTGTTGAAGCCTGAACAATTCGTTTCTGACGTGTGTAGCATTTTCTGGTTTTTCACCATGGTGGACTATGAGATAGAGGAATACAGTTTGGGAAGCCCACAGTCTCCTGATTCTTTTTGAAGAATATTGAAAAGTATGTTGTGGACCATGAAAGAGGAGGAGCCTCTTCTCCCATTGCTGAGACTTGAAGAGAACAACTCAAGGAACGAAGCATTGACGCACAGTGATAAATTAAACCCACAGCTCCATCTTACATTAGCTTGGTGACATGTTAAGAAATATGGGAAGGGGCTGGGGTTGTGGCTCAAGTGGTAGAGTACTCACCTAACACGCGTAAGACACTGGGTTTGATCCTCAGCGCCATATAAAAATAAAAGATATTGTGGCCACCTAAAACTAAAACTAAATAAATATTAAAAAAAAAAAAAGTATTGGAGACACTTTAAAAACAGATATGGATAGTTCCTGGCTAGAGCTTCGGGGCCAACTTAAAGGTACCACTATTAGCACGTGCCCTTAGTGCTTTTGAGAAGTCACTGGCACCTAACGCGTCCTGTCTCCTGGAAATGTGATTTTTGCACATGCCATCACAATGTGACCCTCCCCTCCTTTCTACCCTTCTCCATCTCGTTCAGTCTGCAAGGATTCTATTAAATCACATGTGCTGAAATTTCTTGACATACCCAGGTAGTTGTTATTTCTATATCAGCCTGTGAGACTTAGTATTTATATTGCCATGAATTTAGCTGTATTGAATTTATGAATTTTGCTGTATTACTATACTGGGGTGACATAAACTATCACTGAGTCATGATTCCATCCAGTACTAGGATACTATCACTTTATTTTTCTGAATCAAATTTAAAGAGTCAGAACCCGCACTGGACATGATGGAAAACAGCAGTTAGTTCTTATTGGGATTCCTCACTCCGCATGCCCCATCACATGAGGGCCCCATGGTTGAGGCATGGGCTGGTCTTCTGCCCTCACTGGGTACTGCTGAGGGGCTCCTTGTCTGTGCTGACCTTGTCCTTTGATCAAAGTCAGCTCTGCTTTCCATGCCACCTGGGATCTGAGAGTCTCCAAAATGGCTGTGGTGTCTTCTCTAAGGACATTACTCTGCCATTTTCCTCTTAGGTTTGGCAAACCTTATAGGGTACTTACTATAAGAATTAAGTCTCAAAAACCTTAGAATCTGAAAAGCTCAACCTTAGTCTGTTCTCAAGGAATCTTCAGCTCCCTGGTTCCCTGTATCATTTCCAACTCTACCACTCCAAACATTTCCCAGTAAACACATTTCCTTTGGCGAATCCAAGAGACTGTCTTTCAGTGACTCTTTGGAAGTACATCCTGAGCATGGTGTAGAAGAAGGATTACTAATGCCCATAAGTTTGTTTTTTTTTTCTTATTTACCCAATTATATTCTCATTTGGCACTCATCCATATAGAACTTTATAGTCTTACCTTTTCAAGTTCTGCCCGAGTAGATCATAGACACAGAGTATACATGAGAAGTCTTGGTGAACCTACAGAGCCAACAAACAGATGATCTATTTTTATTGAAAGACAGAGAAGAGCTAGGGGCACGGGGAGGGGGAGGCATTGCTGTTGTTTATCCTGACCATTATACCTTTTTTCTTTTTGCTAAAACTATCAATAAAATCAAGTTTCTTGTAGGGCTTGTAGGGTTTTCGGAGTATGTGTGTGTGGTGCTGGTGATTGAGTCCAGGGCCTTGGGCATGCTGGCAGTGCTCTACCACTGAGCTTTGCCCCAGCACCTTTTTGAAAGGACAAGAAGACTCATTTGTCACTTCTGAATTCTACTCATTTTTTAGACTTGGTTTAAATATCATCCGTTCCATGAAGCTTTACCTGACTTCTCTAAAAGGAGCGTTCTTTCTCTTCTATAATACCCCCGATAGCTTACCTTTTCATTCTTTTGCTCAGCTGTAGATATTGAAGAGGCAAGAGTGAAGTGACCAAAAGCACAGATTCTGGGGTTAAACTACTTGAGTCCAAAATATGGCTATGGATTTTCCTTAGGTTTGTGACTTGGAGCAGGCGGCCTCTCTTGGAAAATCATGATTCCATAGTACCAACCTCATGAGAATCATATGAGTTTATACATAGAAGGCACTTGGAACAGAGTAGGTATTCAGTATGTCTTAGCTGTGAACATATGCTGATGTGACTAATGCTATTTTAGTGTTAATTTAGACATCCCTGATCACAGTAGTGAGATGACAATCACCTGGAGTGGAAGGACAAGAGAAAAATAAAATTTTCAAAGAAAGAAAATTTTAAGAATTTTCACTAAGAAAAATAAAATTTTCAAATAAATCACTAGAAAACTCAATTGATAATGTGTTACCTAAATAAAGCCCTTTGAGAAGAAAGGGCTTTATAGAAGAAAATTCTTTAGTGAGCATATCAAAGAGTGCTTCTGAAGTGCCTGAGTGTTGAAAACAATTTGTTCCCTCCAGTACCTGTGAGATTTAATCTGCTTTAAACAGTGTATACGGGATCTATACACAGTGTTTTACAAAACCAAATAAATGAGTGTGGTTCTACTTTTTTTTTTAATTTTTTAATATTTATTTTTTAGTTTTCGGTGGACACAACATCTTTGTTTGAATGTGGTGCTGAGGATCGAACCCGGGCCGCACGTATGCCAGGCGAGCGTGCTACTGCTTGAGCCACATCCCCAGCCCTGGTTCTACTTTTAAAAAAAGAAAATACCATCTTATTTTCAATAAGTCCAGCAAGGCTCCGGGGCTCATGCCTGTAATTCCAGCTGCTCAGGAGGCTGAGGCAGGCAGGAGAATCACAAGTTCATATCTATCAGCCTCAGCAACTTAGTGAGGCCCTAAACAACTCAGCAAGACCCTGTCTCCAAACAAAATATTAAAAAAGCCCAGGGATATGGGTCATTGTTTAAGCGCCCTGGGTTTAATCCTTGTTACTAAACACATAAATAAATAACTGTAAAGTCCAGTTACATGATATCTAAAGGATGACAAATACTAATTTGGTCCAAATCAATGGAGTTTTTCAACTTTGTAATATTTCTGGGAGCTGATTGATGCCTATAAAAATTGGTCTTTAAAAGGGTAACAGAGATGTGACTTAGTCTGAAGCAAATTTTAATGGAAACAAATTTTGAGATGGAGATTTGTTTGCTGGCAGTGTATTGGGGGAGTGCTCAAAAACATACCTGTGAGGAAATAAAGAAAGCAGGATTGGGCAGAGGGAGAGGGGGTCTCTTTTGATCCCACAGGGAGCTCCGGAGCTTGGATGGCCCTCCCAAGTCATTTTATTGAGGGAAGGATCCAACCACCACTGTGCTGCCTGCCCCCACACACACTGACCAACCCAGGGAAGGAGAGGGCATAACATTGGGCAAAGTAGCTTCCTTCAGCTATTGGCAATTCCTAAAGGGCAACTTAGCCGTGACCTTTTAGTAGCTGACACTGTAGGAAGTTGGGGGGAATGAGTATCTAGATTCTAAACCCAGGATCTAGGTGCCACACCACAGCATCCATAACACTAAAGGGTCAATAATTCAGGTGACATAGACCCTCCTAGTGGATCCTGTGTTTAAAACACAGGCGCCTTATGTGTAAATTGGAGATGCTATATGAACAGTTGCCAGGTTAGAAGAAAAGAATCATCTGCATCTGTGTTAAATTAAATATCCACAGACAGACCCTTTTCAAGGCTTATACTGCTTTAAGGAACAAGTTACCAACCCCTTGTAACTTTTTCCCTAGGACCAAAAGAATACCTCATCCATCCCTTGCCTAGTGAATTTATCTTGATTCTCCTTGGGAAAGTAAGGGCGGAGTGGGGATAGGAGTCCATATGAGAATTATATGCACAATGAAACTCACAAGATTTTTCTTCCTCGCTATCAAATCTATACTGAAAAATGAGAAAATAGAAGAATTCTGCACATCTTTTGCCCATCTAACTCCTTTAAGAAGTCATAACTCAGAGTACTTGTTTTAAATCTGATTAAAATCCAGGAGTAAACAATGCATATTAATTGATCCATGCATTTGGGTGAATAATAAATTTGTGTCCCTAGATTGATTTTTCTGAGCAAGCCAATAAAGTGAGTAAACCTTGCATTATTTATCACGGATCATCCTGTGCAATGTTTAAGTCAACAGAACTGGTGTGCTTTCTGCTTCTCCTCCAGGAAAGCAGCAGGCTTATTTGGGAAATATCATATTTTTATACAGCATCAGATTTTTACTCTTTGTCTTTCGAATTTAACAGCAAGGCCATCCGGAGCATTCTGCCTTCTTGCCTATCAGGTAGGTGGAAATGTGTACAAGGAGAGATAGTCCATCTGTAACCTTAGAAAGAAAACAATAGACCAAAATGAAACCAAGTGTATTTTTACCAATCAGATGAGTCATTTCCCCCAAGAGGTTAATTATCATTAATGACTTTAATTAAGGAGTCATGTGAAGTATTTATCTTAGAAAATGTGGATCCATGTGGGTTTGCACTATCGGATTTTAGCTCTCTGCTGTGATAGCACTCTTTCAAAACACTATTAATGTTAAGTCTCTTTGGTGCTATAAGCTAAGGCTGTGTAGCTTGAGGGCATATTTTACAGTGACATTGGCCAGGTTTCGCCTGGCATTTAACTAACTATGGAGCCAGAATTATTCTTGCTCATTTGAGGCTTCCAACTTGGAATTTGTAAGATAAATGAGTCAGTTGCATCTATTCTGTAGCAATTAACTGGTAATTGGGGCATTTAATCAGAAAACCGACTTGAAGGACATTTGCCTGATTAGATGCTGTTGGCTTGAAAAAAAAAAAAATACTCCTAGTTCATCTCATTCATAGACTGTATTCACACCCTAAGTCCAGATCACACCCAGATCTAGCTTGTCAATTAACATTTTACAAATAAATGGGTACTTAAGAAAATGGGTACTTATGAAAAATTAATAGTTTTAGGAGCAAATCTTATGCAAAATACTCAAGTCAATAATAGTCTATTTTAAAATTGTTTATCTTCTTGGTGCAAGGAAGTTACTTGTAGGGATATAAACAAGAATGACATAGTTGTTGAATTCAAGAAGCCTAGAAGACCTATGTTTTATTTCAACCAGAGTATAAATCAAGGTAAATAATTGCCTCAATTTCCTCTCTGAAAACCAGATGACTATCCAACTTCATAATCTACACAGTGAAGACATAACCTATTAGCAACGCTTTGTGGTTTATTAGCAAAAGTCAGTAGTTTAAGTCCTGGCTGTGTATTAGAGTCACCTGGAATGTTTTCACAGCATGATTCCCGGATAACACCTGATATGGTTTGGATGTGGGTTGAGTGTGACATCAGGGACTCATGTGTTGGGGGCTTGGTCCTCATTGTGGTGACGTTGGAAGGTAGCAGAACCTTTAAAAGGTGGAGCTTAATGCAAGCTAATCAGGTCATTAAGGGTTGCTGCACTTGGAAAGGGCTAGCGTAGTTCTCCTGGGACTCAAGTTAGTTCCCATAGGAAGGATTATTATAAAAGAGCAAAACTGGCCCTCTGTCTTCCCTGGCTTCCTTTCTTGCCACGTATTTGCTCTTGTAGGCATTCCTGACACAGTGATGTCATCTGCCATGAGGTCCCCATCAGCTGAGGTGACGCTGAACCTCTAAAACTGTAGGTAAACTAAATAATCCTCTTTTCTTTACATATTACCCAGCCGCAGATATTTGTTATAGCAATGGAAAATGGACAATACAAATCTGTTAAACCAGAATATCTGGGCATGGGACCTTTACATCAATTTTTAAAAAGTAAGTTTGATGACTTCAGTGTGTTAAGAAATGCTGATATAAACCCGGAACAGTATGCACACCTATAATCCTAGCAGCTTGAGAGGCTGAAACTGGAGGATCACGAGTTCAAACCAGCCTCAGCAACATCGAGGCACTAAGCAACTCAGTGAGACCCTGTCTCTAAATAAAATACAAAATAGGGCTGGGGATGTGGCTCAGTGATAGAGTGCCCCTGAGTTCAATCCCCGGTACCACTCCTCTCTCAAAAAAAAAAAAAAAAAAAAAAAAAAGAAATGCTGATATAAGCAAATAAACTATTATTTAGATTTAAAGGTATAGATATAGGATTGTGGTAGGAGTTGGTAGATCCCAGCAGTCTGTGAGCCATAGGAAACCATAGGAATGGATACAAAGGAGGTGGCGTGGAGGTTGGGGGCATAGGAATCAAGAACTCATCCTCTGGCCATCGAGTCTGGCCCTGTTGTTGCCTCTCCCCTCATGAAGGTGACCTCACTTGCCAGCAGAAACTGGTGGAAGAGGATGGATAGCCTCTGCGTCATATCCACCTTCCAAATCCCAAACAAGTATCATGTGAAGGCTTTGCACCTCTGTAGAGTGAGAAGACAACTGCAAAAGCAGGGTGAAATGTGGGTTGAGCTGGACAACCTAAGTATTCTTCATTGTCCCCAATACAATGGCAGGGCAAGAGTTTAATCAATCAACCAGATTATTTGATCGGTTTTCATTTGTGCCCTCCTTTAAGGCTTCCACCCGACCCACATTAAGTTTGGTGTCCCCAGGGCTCTATCCTAAGCCTGTGATGTTTTGTGCCCAACAGGCTAGGAGCCCTTCCGAGGAAATTATCCTTATCTCCTGGTCTTAACCACTATCTAAATGATGTCAGTCAAACCCATATCTGTAGCTAACACCTCTCCCTGGACTTTAATTTTGTACATTTAATTGTCAGCTCCACAGCCCCTCCGAGTCCATGTAGTGCCCCAGGTCTACTTGTCTGATGATTCTAGTTGCTATGAATGTCACCTTCATCCACCCAGGTACCTGCTGCATTCCTAGACTGTAGGTTGTCTCCTTGATTTGCCTCATCTCCCATATTTACTCTGTAACAACTCTGAGTTTTCTCCTGTTTTAGTTTTTGTCACTGTGACCAAAAGATCTGACAAGGACAATTTAGAGGAGTAAAAGTTTATTTTAGTTCATGGTTTCAGAAATTCAGTCCATGGTTGCCTAACTCCATAGCTCTGGGCCCAAGGTGAGGCAGAACTTCATGGCAGAGGAAAGCAACTCAGGACATGGTGGCCCGGAAGCAGAGAGACAAAGAGCCCTGCTCAGCCACACCCAACCTGCCTGCAGTTACTGCCCAGCTAATCCCTAAAATTAATCCATGGATTCTGTTACACCTCTCATAATCTAATCCTTTCATCTCTAAATATTCTTACATTGTCTCATCCATGAGTTTTTTGGGGACACTTCATATCTAAATCATCACAATATCTCTCATTCATCCTGTCTTCTCCAGCCCTATTACCACTTATTTTAGTTTAAGCCCACATTGTCTTTCGTTGGATTCCTGCAACTGCTACCTGGTTGATTTCCCTAGCTCCAGTCTTCGATTCCTCAAATCTGTCCTCCATATAGTTGACAATAATTGCATTAAAAACATGATCACATCAGCTACCCCTCAGACCTCAGCTATAGCTCTTCATCACATATTGCAATGACATTAAACTCACATTAAAATCTATGAGTCTATTTTGAGACATAGCTTGGCAGCTTTTAAAACTATGTATGCCTGACTTAACTTTTCTTCTAGTATGTGCTGGGTTTCTGGCCTAATGCCTAGGTCCTTGATCCACTTTGAGCTGAGTTTTATGCAGGGTAAGAGATAGGGATTAAATTTCATTCTACTACATATGGTTTTCCAAGCACCATTTGTTGAAGAAGCTATCTTTTTCTCAATGTATGTTATTGGTGCCTTTGTCTAGTATGAGATAATTTTATTTTTGGGGGGTTATCTCTGTGTCTTCTATTCTGTTCCATTGGTATTCTCCCCTGTTTTGATCCCAATACCATGCTGTTTTACTGTAGCTCTATAGCATAATTTTATGTCTGGTATTGTGATGTCTCCTGCTTTGCTTATCTTGTTAAAGATTGTGTTGGCTATTCTGGGCCTTTTATTTTCCAAATGAATTTCATGACTGTTTTTTCTATTTTTGTGAAGAATGTTATTGGAATTTTGATGGGAATTGCATTGAATCTGCCTAGAACTTTTAGTTGTATGACCATTTGACAATATTAATTCTGCCTACCTGAGAACATGAGAGTTCTTTCCATCTTCAATGGTCTTCCTCGGTTTCTCAATTTCTTTCTTCAGGGTTCCATACTTCTCATCATAGAGGTCTTTCACTTCTTTTGTTAGATTGATTTCCAAGTTGATTTTTTTTTTTTGGCTATTGTGAATGGAATGGTTTTCCTAATTTCCCTTTCAGCTGATTCATCATTGGAGTATAGAAACACAATTGATTTATGAGTGTTAATTTTGTATCCTACTACACGAATGAATTCATTTATGAATTCCAGAAATTTTCTAGTGGAGTGTTTTAGGTCTTCTAAATATACAATCATGTCATTGGTAACCAGAGCTGATTTTTATCTCTTCTTTAATAAGACTTCTAAAGTGCAAGAAGTAAAATCAAGAATCAATAAATGGGATGGCATCAAACAAAAAAGCTTCTTCACAGCAAAGGAAACTGAAGAGAGAGCCTACAGAATGGGAGAAAGTCTTTGCCACCTGCACCTCAGATAGAGCATTAATTTCCAGTTTCCATAATTTTCCAGTTCCAAAGAACTCAAAAAACTTAACACCAAAAACAAAACAAATAACCCAATCAATAAATTGGCAAAGGTACTGAAAATGGCAACAGTCAAGAATACAAGTAACAATAAATATTGGCAAGGATGTAGGGAAAGATGTACACTCATACATTGCTGGTGGGACTGTAAGTTGGTGCAACCACTCTGGAAAGCAGTATGGAGATTCCTTAGAAAACATGAAATGGAACCACCATTTGACCCAGCTATCCCAATCTTCAGCTTATATCCAAGAAACTTAAAATCAGCATACTACAGTGATGCAGCCACATCAATGTTTATAGCAGCTCAATTCATAATAGCTAAGCTATGGAACCAAATGAGGTGCCCTTTAGCAGATGAACATATGTTGAAAATGTGGTATATGTACACAATATTACTCCGTCATAAAGAGGAATGACTTTATGACATTTGCCAGCAAATGGATGAATCTGTAGACAATCATGCCGAGTGAAGTAAGCCAGTCCCCCAAAAAGCAAAGGTCAAATGTTTTCTCTGACATGTGGAAGCTAACCCACAATAAGAGGAGGAGTGATGGGAAGAATAGAAGTGCAATAGATTAGACAATAGGGCGTGGAGGGAAGAGAGGGAGTATAGATAAAGGAAAGACCGTTGAATAAATCTGATATAATTTTCCCATGAACATACATGAAAACAACACAGTGAATCCTACTAACATGTACACCCATTAGAATGGAACTCTTAACTAGAATAAATATACCCCCAGCTTGTATAGTTATATCAAATGGATTCTGCTGTCATGTATAACTAAAAAGAACCAATAAATAAATTTTTTTAAAAAACTATGCCTGAGTACCACTTCAGATCAATCAAATCAGAATCTGGGGAGAGAGTTTGGGAATCAATATGTATTTTCTTAACTTCCTAATTATGTATGTAGCTAGAGCACATTATATCACATTTCTTTTTTTTTTTTTTTAAAGAGAGAGTGAGAGAGGAGAGAGAGAGAGAGAGAGAGAGAAATTTTTGATATTTATTTTTTAGTTATCGGCGGACACAACATCTTTTGTTTGTACGTGGTGCTGAGAATCGAACCCGGGCCGCACGCATGCCAGGCGAGCGCGCTACCACTTGAGCCACATCCCCAGCCCCATATATCACATTTCTATTGCTAAAAAACAAAACTTAATCGATCAACAACTTAATAGCATAAAACGGTCACTATCTTATTTTACCTCTTAGTCTTGTGGATCGTGAAATCATACAGGTTTTGCCTGGGCAGTTCTGCTCTAAATCAACTGAGATCACTTGCTGTTATTTAAATGGTAGAGGGTGCATGATGGCATCACTGAAGTCAGAACAGGTGGTCTTCACTGAAACCACAGTGTCTTCACATGGTCTCTTCAGCACAGCAATCTCAGATTAGCTGGTCTTGTTACACAGCCTTGCTGCACCCATCATGGTCGCTAAGCCAGCAGTACTGAAAGCTTGTTAGAAAATGCAAAATCCCTGGCCCCACCCCAGACTTTCTGGATTAGAATCAACATTTTATAAGATCCCTGAGTGATTCACGTGCCTACTAAAGTTGGAGAACTACTGACCTACAGGCCAAAATCTGATTTCCTTATGAGACTTGATGTCTTCTTTTATCTGGCACTTCCTACACCTCACCAGCTTAAATATTCTTCATCTTCCCCTCCTGGACTTTGAGCTGTAAGAACATTCAACAGCTTTTAGTTCCTTTCACTTTGAGCTCCAGGCTTTTACACATTGTCTTCTCTTCCTGTGTTAGATACTGACAAAGACCCAGCAGTAGAAACCAACCGAAATGAAACACAAAGAAAAAAAAAAACAAACAAACAGATAACATAAACAGCAAATCCGTGAGCTGTGAGGCAACATTAGGTGACCCAGAGACAAGACATGAGAGTCAAGGATGGAGAGATCCCTGCTTCCTGGTTACCAAGTGCACAGCTCTGCTCCACCATATGCTCCCCATTGTGGTGTCAGTTTACAAAATAAATCATAGGATTATAAGTTATTTTTAAAAAGGAGGACTGAAAAAAAAAATATATATATATATAAAGAAAATTTCCCCCAAAAGTTTGCAGATTATAATCCTATAGTTTCAAGAAGTTCAATAAACTACAACCACAGACTGAAATATGAATAACACTACACTAAAGACATCATAATCAGATTGCCTAAAATTAGCCATAAAGAGGGGGATCTTTAAAGCAGCTACAGCAAAATAGAGAAATTATTTTCAGAAAAACAAAATCACAGCACACTGAAATCACCAGAAACAGTGACAGTCAGGAAACAAGAAGGCTGTATCTTTGAAGTCTTGCAGGTAAAAGTTAAAAGGACAACAACAAAACAATAACAACAAAAGTCAAATCCAGAATTCTATAACCAGCAAATTTATCTATCTGAAGCAAAGATTTTCAGACATACAAAAACTAGAAGAATTCATCACTGACAAACCCTTCATTTCTAGAAATGTTATTGGAAGTCCTTCTAGCAGAAGAAAACTATTACCAGATGGAAATCTGAATCCACACAAAGGCACGAGGCACCTTCTTGCCAACAAATACTTTCTTATTTTTAATCACTTAAAAGGACAACTTGCCATCTAAAAGCAAAACAGTAACCATGTACTGTGAGGTTTATAATATCCATAGAAGTGAATTATATGAGCACCATACACGAAGACCTGGAGGAGGGAAAATTAAGATCATGATGTTAGGTTCTTATGCTGTACGTGAAGTGGTATAATATCACTTATGGGAGATTGTGATTAAGTAAAGATACATAATATAACTCCTAAAACAATTTTTAAAATAAAACAAAAAAAAATTATAACTAAGGCTGGGCATGATCCCAGGGGCTCGGGGGGCTGAGTGAGGCAAGAGGATGGCAGGTTTAAAGTCAGCCTTAACACGGCTGTAACCATCTAGAGAGGCCCTGTCTCAAAATAAAAAATGAAAAGGGCTGAGGATGTGGCTCAGTGGTTAAGTGCCCTGAGTTTAATACCTGGCACCAACAAATAAATAAATAAATAAATAGTAAATAAATATATATAGTAATTTTACACACACACATACACACACACACTAAGGAGTCCAATAAGATCACACTTTACTTCCAGAACTCTAAAATGACCTTAATCACATTAAGAGATTTAGTTGGGCGCAGAGCCCCTGCAGCAATGATGAGTGAGACTCAGCCTGGGATCCCACCTGCCACTCACTTAACATGGCCACTTAACGTGGATAGTGTCAGGCCAAGCTGGGAATCTGCAGCCCTGGTCCTTGCAGGTCCACAGAGCTGCCCCTCTGTTCCTCTAGCCACCTGTGGAGGTAGGAATTCACCCCTCCCATTGTTGAGAGACTGGAATGATGCTACTGTACCCTGAGGCCAGAGATCTTGTCACCTCTCTGGCAAAGAAAGAAGAATGCTCTTCTGTATTTAGCCCAGGTAGAGAGAAGGGAAAAGAGGACAAAGGGTTGTCAGTAAGGTTTACTGAGCCCCGAAGTGCTGTACCGCTTAATATAGAGCTTGTTCTGTTTCACACAACTATGCACTGTTTCTACAATGACAAACTGTGTCACCTAGGCTAGGTCAGGAAGATTCTGCTGTCAGCTGTTGGGCCATTTCTGGAATTACCTCTCCATTCCGGCTCTCTGGGCCCTCCTCCTAGCTCCCTGGGATAACATCTCTCCAAAGACTCAGTTGTTCTTCTGGCTCCTATTGAGGCCAACCCAGTCCATCAGAGATGGCTGTTTGGATGTGATTCCCAGTAGTGGACAGGATTTGAGTCCTTTGTTTTCTCCTGGAGTCTTCAGCCCCCATGTAAATTAGTGGACAAGGAAGGAAATGTCAAGGGGAGGAGCAGAGTCGAAATCTACTTACCAGAGACCTCCAGGGCTCCGTTCCTGCCTGATGGAGACTCTGCACTGTCAGCATGTTACCTTTATTTTTCCTTCACGAGTTCCATTTGATTATCACATGCACTCTGTGAGCTGGATATTATCCAGGTACTTCAATCGAGGCTCAGTGAATTATAAGTGAAGTAGTAGTTTTAGAGACAACAGAAATTAGTTGGAGAAGGTAAGATGGGCCAAGCTTTGAAAGAGAAAGATTTAGAAATTATCTGTGACAAGTGGCATTTGGAATGCTGAGTCTTTGGACAAGGTCAATAGCCTTCGCAAAGAATTCAAAGACAGAATGAGCATGATATGCTGGGGAGGGAGTAAGGAGACAGCCCCCTGGGACAGAGCTCCTGCTGGGAAAAGGCTGGGGTGGGTGTGGTGGGCTGTCTCCAGGGGTATTCATAGTCAGGCAGGAGAGGTGAGGTAGGTTATTGAGCAAGGACAGAAATGTCTGCCTAGTATAAAAATGACATGGGATTTTAACAGGGTCAAGAGCTTGAGAGGAGAGAAGAAACTTGGGTCAGAAATTGCTATAGAACGAGAATGACCTGATGTGAGGTGAGGACATACCAAAAAATGACAATTAAAAGAGGTCTGTTGAAAAGGAGAGCCATTTTGGGAGGAAAGACAAATTCTCTTTGGGACATGTTGAACTTGAGGTGACGGGAGAGTTTGAACTCTAAAAAAAAAAGAGAGAGAGACATTCTTAAAGGAACACATCTATTAATTATAAGGTTGGAGTTCAACTCTTGAGAAGAGTGAGTGAAGATTGAGTTCCCTCATTATAAAGCAACTCTGCAATGTCTGGCATTTCCCACAGGTGGACATGGAAAAGTGGTCTTGGGAGTTATAAATAAAAAGAAAGTCACCAGGAAAATATTCTGAACTGGGTGATGGGTGACCAGAGGACACAAGTGTTAGTGCGGAGGGCAATAGTGTATTCATTTCTTCTTCAGTCAAATCAATCAGAATCAGAAGGGTGCACCCAATGGAAGAGAAGAGAACAAGTTTCTGAGCTCTCCAGGGCTTTGGGTATTATTTTAGTAAAAGACATAGTTTAGTTAAAAATCTTAAAATGTCGATGGGAAACTTGGGCCAGAAGTTCGAATTGATTCTATAATGTGAAGAAGAAAAGTTGCTGCTCTAATCACAACAGTGTTCTGGAAAACCCTTTGACCCACTGAACATCTTGTAGGTCTTAGTCATGCAAATCTATTCCCTGAGCATTAGAAATTCCAATGGATATAAGTTAGGTGGAGAGGAATTGGAGAGTGGGGTTTAGAGGTGGCGGGGATCACTTGATATGCAGGGGAGGGAGGAATAGAAAATGAAATTTGCCAGAAGCATCTCTGTAGAGTGGTCAGTGTGATATCTTTGTGGAGGAAAGGCAAGCTGGATGGTCTAATGTTCAAAATTGCTAAGATCTTAGGTTAAAAACACTTCTTCTTTGAAAGAATAAAAAAAAATCCTAAGATAATTTAAATAAAACACAAACCGTGAAGAAGTTTGATAAATTTGATTTCATTGAAATTTAAAACTTTTGCTCTTCAAAATACAACATTTAAGGAAACGAACAGGGAAATCACAGAGAGGGAAAAAATGTTTGTAAAACATGTAACCAGTAGAGGACTTTTATCCAACATATAAAAAGAGCTCTTATAATTAATTAGCAGGAAGATAAACAACATAGTAAAAATGGGTTAGAGATTTGAACACTTACCAAAAAGGGAAATATGAATGGCAAATAAACTCATGAAGAGTACAACTAACTATTCTTAAAGGGAATGCCCATTAAAATCACAACTAGGTATCATTACATGATCCCTAAAACAGCTAATTAAAAAAGACTGCCAGTGATAAGTGTTGGCACAGGTATAGAGGAATTAGCATTCTCATCCATTGCTGGTGGAATTCTCAAATGGTACAATGGTTTTGAAAAAGAATATGACAGTCTTATGAAATTAATTGTACCTACATGTGACTTAACAGTTACCAATCTTGCCTATTTTTTCAAGAGAAAAATATCTACACGCAGACTTTTAAATAAGTGTCTATAGCAGACTAAGCAACAATCAGCTGACAACTCAAAATATTCAGATGTCCACTCACACAGGAATAGACACTTAACAGTATACTTATACAATGGAATACTACTCAGAGGGGGAAAATAATACCTAGATATTGATACAGGTATTCACCATCTAACAAAACAAAACAGACACAAAAGAATATGAGTGTATTCATATGAAATTCTAAAGTAGTCTATAAAGACAGAAAGCGGATGAGTCATTGTCTGGGGCTAGGGTTGTGGTGGGAATGACCAATGGGCTCAGAGCACTTTTTGGTATGATGGAAGTGTTCTGTAGCTTAATTATGGTGGTGGTTACAGAATAACTACATTTGTAAAACCTCATTTAGCTGTGCTCTAGAAAGTATGCATTGAGGTATAAATGATACCTCAATGAAGTTGATTTTTAAAATATTTTCTTACCCCCCAATAGTCAATAGAATATCTCCCATTGTACAAAGAATTGCACAAGTGTTTTTAGAAATTAAAACACTTCCCATCAGGTTTAACATGATGTGAAATAAAATAACATATTTGCCTCAGTGAGAACAACCAAAAATCCAATTATTTGAGCAAAGACACACTCCTTGAGCCAATGACAAAAACGCGAACATGAACTTGAACTCTCCCATTCCCACCATCCACTTCCCAGAATATGACAGAAGTCTCAGGGTTGGGGATATTTGGACCTCTGTAAGATTGAGAACCTCACAGGAGGAGGAACCCCTCTTGTCTAGATCTCAACTCCCAGAAAAACCTTCACCCAGACCATTCTGAGATGGTTTGCTGAGTTTGGATCAGTATTTGAAAGCTTTGTATCAGAGATTAAAGGATTTTTTAAAATAAATTCTCAGTGCCTGTTATTCTGTGATGAGATCCAGTGATGATGTGAATTAAGTCCAGCCATTAAATTCTTTTATTTCTTCTCTTTGCAAATACTTGCAAAGTCAATCTTCTGTCTCTTCCCCATTCCTCCATTTTTCCACCCTCCTCCTCTCTTCTATCTCTGCTGTGCTTCTTTCTTTTTTAAAAAATTTTTTTTAGTGTTGACGAACCTTTATTTTATTCATTTATTTATATGCGGTGCTGAGAATTGAACCCAGTGCCTCACACATGTGAGGCAAGCACTCTACCACTGAGCCACAACCCCAGCCCCTTCTTTCTTATTTTCTGCTTCTCCATTCTTTATCTATCTTTACTGACTTAAACATTATCTTAAGCAAAGCACTTCTGCCCCTCATAATGGGACCATTAATTATGCAAGAATAAAAAAATTATTGATTCTATAATATTAGGCATTATTTTTGTTTAACCCCCAATCACCTACACACACACACACACACACACACACACACACACACATGGCCATGCTGGACTTCAGATGATTTATTTAAATGGTAAAGTTCATGAGGGTGGATTGGATCCAGACTATTGAATTATCACCTAAAAATAAATAATAAAAAAACTGACCAAAAGGTCTAGCTCATTTATGAATGAGAGCTTTTTATCACTTCACACAAAACACAGCTGTCCTCATATTGTCCTCCTGTTGCTACTTCAAGTCTGTAGCATTTCATAGTAAATAACCATCAAGTGATGCTACACCAAGTTTTTGCAAAGAGCTAAGCAAATTTACTGACAAGAGTGGCAAAGACGATAAGTGTTATTTTTGTGTTTCTTTTGTTGGGTTGGTTTTTTAAGTCCGAACTTGGTAAAACTAAAAACACATAATCAGTTTTGAGACAGACATTAAAATCTTCTGCAGTTCCCTGGAGAGAACAAAAATAGAAAGCTTCCAGAGCGAGAAATAACTGTGGTTATGTGGAAAGCTTCAACCCTCCGTTTTCTCTCTCCATCCATCCAAGGGCTCCAAGAGCAGCTTACAATTAGGGAGAGAGAGAGAAAAAAACCTTTGAGAACTTGTTCTAAAGGGGGTTATTTTGGGGAAAGTGTAATTGAAAAAAAAAACCATGGCCAGTTGGTTTAGAATTTGCTCATGTAAAATGCATGCCTTCCAGAACGTACAAAGGATTCTTGTTATAAACCTCCCTGGTATCACTGAGGAGACTTGGTCTACTGGCAAATTTATCGAGGGATTTCTCAGCTTAAGTACTATTTGCCTGTGAAATCTTTTGCAGATGGTAAAATTATTTTAGTTCATTCTGATGTCCTCCCAATGTGTTAAGAAAGAAAGAAAGAGAGACAAAGAAAGAGAAAAGAATTAGACCTATAAGTTGTTAATGCTAGAATCTAATTAGACACATCATCCAGATATTTTGCAAAAAGTCATAGTATCTAGTTGATGTCAGCAAACCTCATTTAAAAATAGAAATAAAGAAATATGTCCCAAATAATTGATGTTTTCTGGCAGCAAACAGAAAACTAAAAGAAAGAAAGAAAGAAAGAAAGAGAAAGGAAGAAAGAAAAGGAGGAGGAGAAGAAGAAGGAGGAGGAGGAGGAGAAGAAGGAGAAGAAAGAAGTTGGGTGGAAGGAAGGAAGAAAGGGGGAAGGGAAGAAAGTCAGTAGGAAAAAAGGAAGGAAGCTTCATTTTACTTCAGAAGGAGAATTTTTTTACTAGAGAATGAAATCCACTCATCTTCTACTAAAAGTGTCAATTTTCAGCACATGGATCACCGCTTCTGAGTAAGATGCCAACTGTGTGTCATACATGCTTTTGACAAGAAAAGGTTCTACTTTAAAACCTCAGGTTGGCGTCATATCACCAGAAAGTCAACCAACCATGAGAGCTAAGGGGTGGCATTTGTATTAAAGACTCCTGATGAACCCTGGAGGGAGAGGTGAGCTCTCTAGCCCACAATACTAAATCACGTTAAGGAAAACAGTGGACCCAAATTCTCACTGGGGACTGGGTGACCACAGCTTACACAGGGGTGAAATGCTGGCTCCTGGAGGGTAGGGCACACATTTTTCCCCATGCAGTGGATGATAATCATAACTGGGGTTCAAAGGAGAAAACGGAGGAGCCTTCACTTTGAGAGATTAGATAATGTGACCAAGTCAGAAAAAAAGAAAGAGCAGAATTTTAACTCCAGTTATGTGACCACAGGTTTCACCTCCCATGGTGTATGGACGGAGAGACATCATTAGGAATACTACTGCCTATTTCCAATTTTCAGAGGTTTTTTTTTTCCCCTATGGTCCATTAATCACTTCTTTACTTTATCTCCATCCCCAAACGGCAGTGCAGAGAAAGGCAAAGATGTCTCTGTAGATTTATACAAAGAAATAAACAAAGGCCTACCTCCCGGATACCAGCAGCTTGACACTGAAGCCCTGAAAATCAATGTGAAGATGGGGTGGGAGGCGTAGGTGGAAGGAGCAGAAATGGGACAAAGGACATGCTAGACACAGGCTGCATTTTTCTGTTTACCTAAGGATTTCTGGTTCGTACTTATCTTGGTAACTCTTCTGTGCTTCTTTTAATGTAGAAAGGAAACTGTGTCACAGAGAGCTGAAGAGAACTCTGAAGTTTTGGGGAAGAGCCAAGAGATTGCAGTCAACTGGAAGAAGATGAAGAGGGTCACTATTTATGGTCCTCTCCGACTCCCGTGGCTAGCATTCCAGCCCAGAGACAGGTGAGCACACCAACATGTTGGAAGATGAACCATTGAAAAATGGTTCTAAAAGAAACATCTTCCCTTTCTTGCTTCAGTGTTCAGGACTCCCCCAGTGGGAAGACATGGACTGTCCACCATTAGATATTCACACAAGTAAACAGACTGTTATAACGGATGGCCAAGCACAAAGCCCATTGCTATCAAACATAGGGACTAAATGCACTGACATCAGAAACCTCCTAGGAAGGGCAGCCTGAGAGGGCAGCCTGGAGGGACTTCATTCTGATGTTCCTGGGACAGGAATTCAGATGTTCCCCTTGGGGCCCTGAGCTGTCCCGCCTTTTGTTGGTCTCTACCTAACACTGTTTCTAGACCCCAATCCCTATCCCCCATCCCATTTCCATTTCCCTCCTCAACTTTCACACGTCAATGAAGAGATCCATGTGTTTTAACAGTTCCCTGAAACCCTACATGCCCACCCTTATTGACCTGCCTTTTTATTAAACATGTTAATCTAATCATTTTAATAATCCAAGTCTGCCTCACTTATTTAATAAATATCAGCAAAGATTTGTTACATAGATGTGTTTAGTGAGAGTTTCTGCAAACTAGGATAGTCAGTGCCCTGCCCTTGAACCAAAATCAAGACTTCTTTCAAGAGGCCAACTTTTGGCAAGAAATGCCCTGTTAATGTGGAACCAAACATGTTCTTTCCCAGTAATAGAGCAAAATAAAATAAAAATTTGGGGAAAAATGTGCAACTGATTTAACTATGGATTCAAGTATTATTCAGTAGTTCAAAGCATATTTTTTTCATAGGCCTTCTTTGTTCTAATTTTTTCTGCAAAGTTTGTGTAAATATAAGAAACCCTAATAGGAAAAGTGGGATTAACTGAGGGTTTTGCGCTAATTCCTTTATGTGCCTCCTGCTCAGGTCTTGAACTGGTAACAGAGTGTGGGTGGCCTGAAAACCACAGTATAAGCTAAGCCTGTGTTTTACAAATCAGATTGATGAGTATCTACCAGCAGTTTCAAAAAATGGGGGGAAAAAGAAAGGAATACAATTATCAGCATTTGTCACATATAGAAGAGTTAACCTCTTTTCATTGGATGTTTGCTTCTGTTGTATGTGTTGGTTCTTAATTTTGATATTTCTATGGATCTCATAAAAAAATTGAAAGCTAATGACCAAAGAGACAGCAGAGAAAATAGTGGTTTCTGTTAGAGGAAGAAAGTTGTATTCAGGATGCTAAAAAAATCAAGAGAAGGAGTTTGGTTTGGGGTAGAATCTATTGTACATTCTTAAGTGGAGAAATGATATGATAAAGGTGAAGTTTTTTAAAGAATTTTGCATGGGTGGCATGCGTGATAGCTTGTTGTGGTTAGGGCCAGATAGGGAAACTGGAATATTTTTGAAGTTTCTTGAAAGAGAAGCTGATTCTTGCTTGATCATGAAAAGAAGTTTTCATATGAATTACTGCATCACTCATGGAGATGCTGGAAAAGTTAGAGAACCAGGTTCAGTAAGTCAGAAGAAATAAAGGGCGCTATAGAGCAAGAGCCATGGTGGAAATGACTCCTATAAAGCTTGTCTGGAGAGGATTCCTAGAGTACAGCTGCTGAGTACTAGACCCCGGAGCTGACCTGATGTGGTAGAACCCCCTTGAGTCACCCTAAAGACATCTACAGGCATTGCTGGAACTACTGCAAATCCTGCCCCTGTTAACCACTAAGCCTACACTTAGTGTCCAGGGTGAGTACTTCTGATTAGCCAAGTCCAGATGTGCATCTGAGCTCCAGCAGCAAGAGAAGCTGCTCTTTTTGGCTTCTCCAGCAGAGAGAAGTCTCTGCCTCCCATCAAGATTCACACACTGGAGAATTCTCTTTACACAGGAAAAGGACTCAGTTGATAATGGACCTGCTACAGTAGTGTGCCAGTTGAGGTGGTAAGGGTTTGGAGCAGGATGGTAACAAAGAAAAAGAAGCTGAAAGAACAAAGCGGAGAGATTGGGGAAGGAAGAAACAGAGTTGGTGATGGACTGTGTATAGATGATTAGCAATGGGAAATGGAAAGAGCCAACTCCAGGCTTCTGTCCTGAAGCTGATAAGAGCAGGTGGTACTGCTGACAGTTACAAGAACTGAGAGAAGAGGAAACCAAAAAAAGATCATGAAGTCATATTTAGTGGGGACAGATGGCCTAATTGTCTTTTGAGTTAGTGGTTATGGTAAATGTAGCTCCTTCAGCTAATCCCAATCTTTGAGATCATCCATAAAGACCAATTGCACATCATTGTCTTGAGTGGCTCTTCTGTATAGTGTCACTGGAGGTCTGACCTTCTTGTGGGTTCAGGACTTCCCAAATCAGTGTTCCCATGTAGCCTGTAACCTGCACCCTACACCATTTTGATATTTATTTTTACATGCATTTTAAAGACTCAAGTTAGGAAAAAGAACTTTAAAAAATAATGCTTTATTTCTTTTAAAACTCTAACACATAACACCCACAAGAATGTCAATTTCCATTGAGATTTAACAAATGAAAAGACCCAAGAATGTGTGTATAGTGAAGAAACAGAGGCACAGATATGCACTGGATGAGAAATCTACATAGCCCTTCACCACCCATGCTTTCCCTTGCCAAGATGAGGTGATGTTCTCTGCCTGTCATATCTCCAATGCCTTTTGTTGTTCCCACTTGGGATTAGGACTAGAACCCCAATCCATTGATCTATCATGATGGTGGGTAAACTTATTCATTTTGCATCTTAATTCTGACTACAACTTCTCACTACTCCTAACTTTGCAATTAAAAAAAATGTAGTGGGTTGGGTTGTTAAGAGCAGATGAAAAGAATAGACCAGAGAGGGGTTCAAGTTAGTTTGCAGCAGTTCACATCTACAAGAATGGACTTGAAAACCACTAATGGTCCTGGAGTATGACTTCCTTGGTATCCCCTTTCCTAGCTATTCTTTCCCACATCTTTCCAAACGCAAAGCCCATCTTATGTGTTTCAAATTTCCTTGCTTTTAAGATGAAAGCAAGATATTACAGACATATTAGTAATCCTAAAGCTCCTATTTCCCATCTGGCATCAGGATCTCTGTGTTTCCCAAGTTTTCTTACTTACCTTGTATTACAGAAAAAGAAAATGAGAATGTAGAAATAAGGGATTGCGTTTTAATGGGAGTTGGGTGAATGTCAATAAACTGGGAAACTCAAGAATGTTTTCCTGTTCTAGAAAAATATAAAATAAGACTAAAAACCAATGCTTTGATATGTTTAAAATGAAGCCAAATAAATTATTTTTATAATTTTAAAGACCATTACAAACCAGGACTTCAGACTCCAGTTTTCCCTTCCTCACAGGTGCTAGACAAGGGCAAGTGCAAGTGCTCTACCACCCGGGTCCAGGAATACATCCTTTTGTTTGTTTGTATGTTCTAGCATCATGCATAGGGCTCAATAATTGTTTCCTAGTTTATTAATTAATCATGAGTCAGGGCCCAGGTTTCAATTGTAACCTTGATTCTAACTAGCTCTTGGGCCTGAAAAGATTTGTTTTCTTTGGATCTTGATTTCTTCATCTATAAAAATTTGGGGCTGGCTAATACCTCTGAACTTCCATTCCAGATTTCATGGTCCTGAAATGTTATGTGCAAAATTGTTTGTGGGTGAGTCATGTAATATTAAAGTTTGCCTTTAAGAAAATTTCTAGAGTAAATCCTCAATGACAGGTGAAGGTAAGACTCCTCCTCACTAGCTCAAACATCAGGACAAGAAACCTGATTAATTTGAGCTGGGGGAGGATGCTTATTTTAAGATGTTGGAAGGTTTTATGAATTCCTTAGGTTATCAGTTCTGAAGAAATTCAAACTTAGAAAATCTATGAGAACAGGGTGCGGGATGGGGGAAGCATCCGTTAAAAAGAAATGACAAAAACTGCCACAGGGACGACTCATGGGAAAATAAAAAAGGAAACATTTCTGTCGACAGATATGTACATGTATTTTGCCTTG
The DNA here is from genome assembly GCF_048772815.1 of Callospermophilus lateralis. NCBI lineage: Eukaryota > Metazoa > Chordata > Mammalia > Rodentia > Sciuridae > Callospermophilus > Callospermophilus lateralis. Next base: position 74,197,013 of record NC_135307.1, on the reverse strand, counting down.
CCTGGGTGGATAATGGATCTTTTTGAAAGCAAATTGTTGTATGCTCAAATATTTTGTAAGTGCAGGTTTTTATCTAATGGGATTCTTAAAACCATGCCCAACCACATTTTGATCTTTCTGCATACTTCTTCACATCAAATTCTGCATTCTACAACCAGAAAGCCAGTTTTTAGAAAGATGCCCTGGTTGAAGAGAGGTTGAGCTCCACCTGGGTCCCTGAACTAAATGCATTTCCACCTTAGATAAGGACCAGAAGGAAATATCCTGTGCTGATATTTGAAACACAGATAGAAGGTGTTTGACAATTTTGCCAATGTCTTTCATAAAACATCTGAAAGAGCAAATACCACCCGACCATCTCTGAACAGTATCTCATTTTGCTTTAGGACATTGATCATATTCTGTTCCTTCCTCTGCTCTGCTTTAATCTCATGGGGGTTTTCATTAAAAACTGATCTGAGGAGCAGAAGCCATGTCAATGTTATGAATGGGGTCGAGCTTCTGATAGCATCTCTTATCAGGCTGGGAGGGAGATGGCAGCTGAACTGGCATGCTGAGTAAAAAACAAACAGGAGCCTAGAATCTGCCCCGGGGAAGCAGCAAGGAGAGTTTGACTGCTGAAAGCTGGTGTGGGTCAGTGCTTCTTGGGTTCGACAGCTCGGACTTGTAAGCCAGTGCCAGTTAGAGGAATGAAAGAGAACATGAGGCTCATGGGGGCTCCTGCCCACAAGAATCAATGCCATTTACCCAGGGAAGGAGCGTGGAGCCAGCCCAGAGCACACTGCTCCAGGCTGCCTCTCAGCATGACCTGGGGCATGCAGAGCTGCTTCATAGCACTAACTCTCTAAGCCAAGGCAGGGAACCCAAGATGCTCAAAGCCAGCCATTTCCTGGTCCCCAACTCTAATATCCTTCCTCTCCTCTCCAGCAGGATTCAAATGAAGAGGTGGCAACAGGCCAATCCACCCAAACAATTAATAACCAATATTTGTTAAGTGGCTCTGAACCTAGCAATGTGCTAAGCGCTCTCTATACACTACCTCTTAAATCTGTATAGTCTCTATGGTGGAGAAACTATTTTCTAGGTAAGAAAACTGAAGCACAGAGTAAATAACTCACTCAAGGCCTCCTTGAACCCAGGACATGAGATTTCACAATCCACACCTTAACTACAAGGATCAAATAACTCCAAGCAGTTAGCAGAGGTACCTGACACAGTGAGTATTAACAGATGGATTAGCAGGCATGTGGCCTTGATCAGTTTTTTTAAAAATATATTTTTATTTATATTTTATTTTATCTTTAATTTTTTTGACAAGGTCTCAGAGACTCAAAAGTTGCTAAAACTGGCTCTGAACTTGGATTTGATCTGGTTTAATGGTAGGTATAGTAAAGATTAGTTGCAATAGACCCTGTCTTTACATAATTTATACCACCATATTTTATTACAAAGACTCTGCTTTTAATTTTAGAGATAATTAACATGTTGAAAACATGTAAAGAAATCATTTGTTCAGGATCAAAGTTCAATTAGAATTATGAATAAAATAAGGTTTTAAGATCTCTGCCACAAGAAAACCTTTATTTTTCTATGACTGATATTTCAGGGCTTATCCAACAGGGAAGGAGAAGTCCAGAGATTTGAGTGTAATTTTGAAAGATCTGCAGTCTGGGAGTCAAAGAGATCTGAGCCTTAGACTGTTCTGCCGCCTAAGACTTGGAACAAAGCTTTTAGAACTCAAGTTCAAGTTTCTCATCTGAAAACGGAGGGTGATTAGATCAGTGTCACTCTGGAGGCTGCTAAGAAAAGAACTTGCCTGTTCTAGGAACAGGGGATGTAGAACACTTGCATGGCACGTATGAGGTCCTGCATTTGATCTCCAGTGACCCCCACCACCACCAAATAATAATTTGTAATATTTGCCAATTTCTCTGGTGTAAACACTACTACCATGACTGATATCAAGCTCCAAGCTGATGTCACTGAATGCAGGGTGGAAAAGAAATGTGTGGTTAACTCTGGCCGACCATCATAAACTGCTCACAGTGCCGTATAGATAAATCCATCAGATTGACTGTCTCTGTGATTGACATACACAAGCAGTCAGAAAGCTCAGGATGGAAAAAGGGGTAACAAAGGCGAGGGTAGGATGAAAACAGGAAAGAAAGATGGGAGATGCTATCTAATCAGTGGTCACTCATTCAATAGGTGTTCACAAATAGCTCTTTTTTATAAGTTTCCTGGACACTGTGTAGTTGGGGGTAGGATAGCAGCCCCATTAAGATGGGAGCAGATATAACCCTTTTCTACAATTAATTGGTTTGCAATCAAGTTTTGCCGAGAGCTGACTACTGAATCCTGGCCAGTGCTCACAGTGATGGAAGGTGATCCTTTCTCAGGTTTTTACACTGAGGAAATGAATCCGTTGAAACAATAGGGAGACCTTGTGGATAAGGTTACTGTGCATTTGGTTGTCTTGCTATTAACATCTAAGGGAAAGGAGCAGAAATCCATATTACCATTTCAAGAAGAGAAGGAAAAGCAAGATGTCCCAGATGTATTCCACCACTCACACCGAAGCAATTAGCTACCATACTGCAATTGATTCTTTGGGCCCACTACCCTTGTTTTGGGGGTGGGGAATAGAGAGTAAAACAAAGAAACCAATTCAGGCCAACTGTTAAAACTGATTTGAAAAGAAGCTTGATCCAAAATTCCTGTTTTGCTTCAGTGGAAGAATTCGAAGATATAGTGATGGTACATTGCAATATCTACTGCTTGATATCTATTTTCAGGCAACCCCAGTTTAGCTGCCTGACATATTTATTTATTCATTCATTTCTGCATCAAGTATTTATTGAGGGTCTTCTAAGTGCCAGGCCCTGCAGTAGGTACTAGAGATACAACAGAGAATAAGAGAGCTATAATGACTCTCCTTATTAAAATCAACTGGAGGAACAAAAAACCAAAAATTAAAAATTAAAAAAAAATTTAAATCTACTGAAGGGATTCAGGAAGTAAAAAGCTGTCAAATCAATGGTAACCAACTGTGTAGGTACCGTTGAGCCTCCTAATCAACAAATCTGAATTCAGAAATACATTGAAAGGAAAACCTTTTTGAGTGCTGACTTGACATGATGTCCAAAAAGTTTCCAACTTCAGAGCATTTCAGATTTTGGATCTGTGAGTTTGGGAGTAAGGTGTTCTACTGGTGAAGTCTATGCAAACATTCCAAAATCTGGAAAACTCAAGAACAGGAAACACTCTGGGCCCAAGCATTTGGGATAAGGGATACTCAGCCTCTACTAGGAAGAAAACAAACAAGAAACTATGATAAGGGAAAACATTGGTAATCTCATTTTAGGCTACTCAGGAAAGTCCTGAATAGAGTGCATTCCATGTAGGCATGAAAGATGGGGGATCAGTCAATCAAGTTATAGAACGAGGGAGAAGGGGGAACTTAAGGGTAGATTGAAGAGCCTTTAAGGCAAAGAAAATAATACCTGCAAGGACCTAATGCAGGAAGGAGTCTAGTGTACTCAAAGCTAAAATTAAGACTAGACAAATCTACAAAGACAAAGTACATTAGTGGTTACCTTGGGCTAGGGAAGTTGGGGGGATATGAGAAGTGCTGGCTAATGGGTACAGGATTAGGGGGGTTATAAAATGTTCTACAGTTGATTGTGGTGATAGTTATGAACTCTGAGCATACTGAAAAATGATGAATCATATACTTTTTCAAAGTGGGTGAACTGTATGGTATTTGAATTACAACTCAATACAACTATTTTTTTCTTTAATTTTTTAAGTATCTTAATATCGGGGGCTGAATAATCAAGGATGGGGAGAGGAAATAAGATGAAGTTGGAAATTCTCAAGCAGGCCTATGAGCCCTTGGCAACAAAGTCAAATTTTATTCTAGGTTCAAGGGAAGCCATCCCATCAGTACTGTGAGGATTTGGGGTGGAATGGAGTGGGAAGGCAAGAATGGAAAGAGAGATAATAGTTAGGAAAACATCACCATAACCTATGTGAGATGTGATGACTAGATGACTAAACCAGATGGCAGAAGTGGGTATGGAACAGAGATGGGATTCAAAATCCGTTTTGAAGGGCATCCCTGATGGGAATTGGTGAAGAATAAACGTAGGAGGTGAAGCTACAACAGAGAGCAAGCTTTCTCATGATCTTCCCCCACAGCAGCTTCTAGATTTTGAAGAAGGAAACACAGATCACAAGAGCCCCTGTGGTCATTCTGGCCCAGGGCAGCCCTTAAAGACTGTGTTCAGGGGCTGAGACTGGAACAGGGGTGATGTCCTGCGGACGCCTAGACTGAACCCCCTTCCCTCTCTCCCGGAGGCCCCCTTCTTCTTCTCCATCTGGATTTGTTGCAAGACCCACAGATCCCAACAGCCCTTGCTGTGTCTTGCAAACTGTGGAGGATCCCTCCACTTTACATAAGCTGTGTTAGAAAAAGATGTTAACTGGGCAACGGGAAGAGGAGGGAGAGCCCAGTAAACAGAAGGCTGGATTTTTCTCACTTCCTTGGGAACCTGTCCACTCGCCGGCTCATCATCTGCACTGCAATCCCGTTTGGCAGGAAGCGAAGTGTGGGCTGGATTGGCCTCCTCAGAACATCTAACTTGTTTGACTCCCAAAGAATACTGAGACACTAAGCCCTGGGCCTTTGGCAATCTCTCCCTGTGTGTACACTGTGGATGTTGTCCACTCACTGACCCCAGGAACAGAGAGCCTTCACGGAACAGCCTGGACCCAACCGCAGCCCCTCTGAGTCCCTTTCTCCATCCGAGTGGCTGGAGAGTCCTGGTATCCATATGGCTTTTAGGCCAAAAATATGTATTCCCTCTTCCCTGTTCACACCTCCATCCCGTCTTTCCCACCTGCCTCTTGAAGCAGAATGTGGAGCATTGAAAAAGTAGTTGTAAAGCGTGGACTGCGGAAGCCAACGGAATCCAACTTGCTGGGTTATCTTGACCAAGGCACTAAAGTTCTCTGAGCTTCCATGTTACATACTTCACCAAGGGCTACCAAACAACAACAGCAAAAACATGGGTAAATATGAATAAAGTAGGACACAACACCAAACTGTTTCTTTGATATTCGACAAATATCGACAGACACCTATTTTAGGTGGGTCTTGCTGGTAATGGGGATACGGTGGTGAACAAAGCACATGAAACCCTGCACTATGGAGCTTATGTTCTTTTCTATAACTTTGAAAACTTTGTGATGCAGCATGTATACGAAAAAGGACACAGATACTAAGCATACAGTTTGATGAGTTTTCGCATACGTGCATATACCAACGAAAACATCAACCAGACAAAGAAATAGAACATTCTCCAAGTATCAGGCTTTCTTTTTTTTAATGCTTCTTCCCAATGCACCACTCCCACCCTACATCTGCCTCCACCAGAGGTAAACACTGTTCTGAATTCAATGACCATAGACTTGTTTGCCTCTTGAATTCATGTAGATGAAATTCATGTCCTTTTGACTCGCTCTTTTGTATTTGACTTCTTTTACTAAAGAAAAATGTTTGTGAAAGTTATTCATATTGTTGCATGGATTACTAGCTTTTTTCTTTTATATTGCTGTATGATATTTCTTTCTCTTTATTTTATTTTTTCAGTCCTGGGGATTAAACCCAGGACCTTGTACATTCTAGGCAAGGGCTCTACTACTGAGTTACATCCCTAACCCATATTGCTGTATAATATTTCATTGAATTAATATATTATCATTTATCTGTTCTAAAATGAATATGGACATTTTTATATATGTCTTTTGACGCACTTAGGCATTCACTTCTCTCATACATACCCTTAAGTGTCAAATTCTTAGTACATGCGTAAATTTTGGTCAACTTAGAGCACACCGACAGTTTTCCATAATGGCTGTAATAATTATAGACTCATCAGCAATATTCGAGATTGCAGTTGCCAGTGGAAAAAGGGACATGATGTAAATTTAATAGGTTATGCAGCATGTTAGAAGGTGATAAATGCTATAGAAAAATAAAACGGGGAAAGACAGACTTAACTTCAAATGGTATGCTCATTGATGTGTACCTGTTTTATTTTTTTCTAACGACTTTCTAATTGGCATATTTGGAGTTGATTTGGTCATTATTTAAATCAAGAAATATTTATTGAGCACTTACTATGTACTCAGCACTACATTAGGGGATATGAGAGCGTAAGGCAAATTCCACAATTTGAGGGAGTTTACCGTGTGGGTGGAGGTCACATTGAGCATAAGGATCTAATCAGAGGGAGCAGTGCTGTCCTGTCAGAGTGATGGGAGCTTTCCAAGGGAGAGAAAAGGGCCAATCCTACTAGCAAGGAAGGGGACTCCAGAAGAGAGACAGAATCATGTGCCACGATGTGCCTTTATTGTTTTCTCACTTTCCTCCTATTTTGGATCCTCTTCATTTGGTGTGTGTATATGCTCAGAAAGGCCTCTGATATCTTTGTGAGACTGTAATCTGACCTTACTGGAGGGCAGTGAACCATAAGTTCCTCCAGATGTCAGTCATGGTGGGTGCATTTGTCCTTTCAATAGACACATTTCCAGACTTGGGCCAGGTATTCTTCTAGATGAAAAGATAGAGCTGCATTCGAACGATCTTGGCCCTCAAGAAGTTGATGGTCCAGCAGGAGAGAAAAAATCAACATACAAATAATGATAAGGAACGAGAAAAAAAAATGTCATAAGCGAGGTGTTAGTAAAGCATTTCAGGCATTTGGAAGAGAAAAAGATGTGGAGAAATCAAGTCACCAGAATTCCATGCCAACAACACACATGTTCCCTCTCATTCTCTTTCCTTCTCCCTCTCTCACAGACGCTTGTGCAGACACACACACACACACACACACACACACACACACACACACACAACAGAATTAGATATTTCTGCAGCCAGGAGCAGAACCCATACTTGTCTAAATGACTGCATCTTTTCTGCTTTGAACCTTTTTCTATCACACTCTGAGAACTAATTCTCTAAATGCTGCTTATTAAAAACAAACAAACAAAAACCCTCTACCTTATGATCCCAGCCATCCTATAATGGGGATCTAGAATCCCCAAAGCAGCCTGAGGAGTCCAACCTTTGAGCTCAGAGTAGTACCTGCTGGCTGACAAGTGCGGCCTGTGGAAAAGAAGAAAGAGGAGAGAGAATGCAGGAGAAGAAAAGAGGTGTGATGAGGGAAGAGAGGAAATCCTGAAGAAGAGGGCTCAGACACTTGCCCTCATCTCCAGGCACCTCAAGATTTTATCTGTTTCTTTCATTGAATATGAGGCTGGTGATTGAGAAAAAGCCATGTGGATGGTGTCTATGGGACTGCCTGTCTTTTGTCCTTCCTCTGCTCTGCTTCTGAGAACAGGAGTGAGACAGCTGGAGCTCCAGGCCCCATCTTGGGCTGCGAGGTTAAGACCACACACTGAAGATGGCAGAGTTGGAAACGAAGATAGAAGAAGCTGTCAAGGAAGCAGAGCTGTCAAATCAGCCCTGGATTTTCTTCCTCCACAGAAATACAGTCCTCACTTGTGTAAGACACCGTTATTTTGGTTGTCTGTTATTCACAGTTAAACATAATCCTAATGGATACAGAATTGTTTCTGATACAGAATCATTTTCTTGACAAATTGAAATTTACAAACCAATTACCAGATGATTACTATTACACATGATGAGAGCTGCTATGATCTTTCTTCCAATTATATTTTAAATCACACAAGTAATTTCATACATTCAAACAATGTGAAAAAATTATAGTAAAGACTGACAATTACTCTTTAAGATTCTCCTCCCCCTCCTCCCCTACCCTATTCCATTCTCAACCTCCAAAGCAAGCATCCAAAGTAAGTGCGAGGATCATCTCTTAGGTCTCTCTCTAGACGTTTACAAACACATCAAGGCTCTGATGCACTTCTGTTTTAAAAAATGAGATCCTTCCCAGGGGCTTGGGAGGCTGAGGCAGGAGGATCGCAAGTTCAAAGTCAGCAACAGCGAGGTGCTAAGCAACTCAGTGAGATCCTGTCTCTAAATAAAATACCAAATAGGACTGGGGATGTGGCTCAATGGTAGAGTGCTCCTGAGTTCAATCTCCAGTACTTCCCCCCAAAATATGATTCTAACATGCATATTATTCTGCAGTGTTTACCATTTAATGATGAAATATGACTTCTGTCAAGGCTGAGATATTCTTTTCACCCCTTTGAAGTACTTCATATGTATGGATGAATGATAACTAATCAATTACACTTTAACATGGTTTACAACTTTCATATCATAAATAATGCTTCAATCAACAACCCTGTGCTTGTGAATGAGATTTTAGTAGGATGGATTTCTAGAAGTGGATTTGCAAGGTTTTGACCTTCTGAAGTGGACTTCAACTTTCTTAAAGGATTGAAAGCGATGTGGCAGGTGTTTTGTTTTGTTTTGTTTTGTTTTGCCTCCCAATAGCAGCTGCAAGATGATAGAGCTAAAGAATGAGACAGGGCTAATGGGAAGGTCAAGCATCCTGCTCACCATCTAGCCATAGGAAGCAGAAAATGGAGAGATTCTATCAACTGAGGGAGGCCTATGAGTCTAGTGAAGGGACAGAGCCTGTGGTCACATCTGAGCTTGTGACCAGCTGAGCTGGATACCCCCTTCACCCAGCTTCATGCATGGTTCTTTGTGGCTGATGCAGTGCCAGGCTGGATTCGGGAACAGAAAAGACCTTCCCAGGGACAGTTATGCAGTTCTGCCATTTGTTCACATTCCCCTCACCATATCTGATTTTAACATCTGCTGCGTGATGTTCATCCTAAGAGTGCCCCACTGTTCTGGGATCAGTGCACAGCATCACAACAGCTCACCATTTCCCAAGAGTAATAAGTGAAACCAGCCCACGGCACATTTTGAGTGGGAGACTGGATCTATAAAGGCCAACTATTTTGGGAAGGAGGCCAGAGGCTTCCTAACCAAACAAGCACAAATTTCGTTTTCTTTTGCATTCAACCATTTCCTTTCATTCCTAATCTATTTACAGATCCCCTGGGATAGGTCAAATCTGTCTCAGCATACCGCTGCTCAGCAGAATTATTGACCAGACTTGGGGCCTTCAAACTCTGGACCAGAAGTTCTTGACCTTTCTTTGGGCCATGGATCCATTTGGCAGTCTGCTGAAGCCCATGAATTCCTTCCCAGAATGATGTTTTTAAGCAGTCGATGTAAAATACATGGAGCTACAAATGAAATGAGTCATCCAAACGCAGTTAGTAAAAATGTTGAAAAATAAGTGTGTGATAGAGTATGCAGTCTTTCTATTTAACATTAAATAGTAATATTCCACAGCAGGAGGAGCGCCTGGCATCATTCTGAAGAAGTGACAAGTGTGAACAATGTTTGAAGATGTCTGCAATAACCAACAAATGATATGGATATATCTCTGATGACTAAGGACAACAAACTCAAGGATCCTACTAATGCCACTGTGGTCTGTTGCTACCCACAGAAAGCAAACAAAATTTGAGTCTGAAGTTCATGAAAAGAAAGATGCAACTTTTCTCCACCCTAGTTCACAGACCCTAAACTCTAGTTGAAGAACCCTCCTGTCCTCTTCCCTGCCAGCCCTCTCACCCTGGTGTCCCACAGGCAACTCCCAATCAGAGTGGAATGAGCTCATCATCTTCTGCTGCTTCTCCACTCCCCATAAACAGAGACACCCCACCCATTACCCAAGCCTCAGACCTGGTTCTGACCTGGGGCTGCCTTCTCCCTTCCCTTCTAGGTCATTCTTCTCCTTGTTCTTCCCCTCATGAGTCTCCTCCCCACACTGCTAACTCCCTCCATTTGGTGTCACCCGGGTGGGCTCTCGTACTAGCCTTCTGCCCCTCTAGTCTGTCCTCCACATGGCTATGGGAACAGTTGTTCCAAAACAGCAATATGTTTACAGCTTCAGTGTTTAAACCCTGCCATGGCTGCAAGATGGAGCCCAGAAGGCCTTCTGAGGTCTTCTCCTTAGTTTCCTCACCACCTAGTAAATACTTCATTAAAAGCTCCTATAATATTTTATTTGGCTTACATATAATATTTTATATAATATTTTATTTGGCCCTTGTCACATTTATTGGCCTATCCCTCGATGATCCCCTTACCAACACTCCATGTCCCAATCATAAGGAAAGGTTTCCACTCCTTCTGCATCCCAAGAGACCTGACCTGTTCCACTCCACTCCCTCTCATCTTGACTCATCTGGCAAGACTTCCACAAACCCTTTTTTATCAGCCTTCATCCCTGCCCCTGTCTTTCACAAGTGGCAGTGGACACACACACACACACACACGCACATGAAGCTGGTTGACCATTTTCCCCTTAGTTTCCTCACCACATAGTAAATACTTCATGAAAAGCCCCTGTAATATTTTATTTGGCGTATGCTTCTATGTGACAACCCTTTTCTAGTAGACACTGAGAGTTCCTCCAGGACTACGTTTCTGCTTTTGTTTGATTTCCTTTTGATTCTCTAAAATCCAACACAGTATCTAGCACATCGAATATGCTTAATAAACGTACGAGCATTTTTAAAAGATAAACAACCAAATAAAGACTACAATTATTCATGTACATTAATAAGAAGAAAGAAATGCACCCGCAACTTCTAGCATTTAAATAAAATGTCAATCATGGCAGCAGATCACAGAAAAGACTAGTGTGGAGTTAAACATGCAGAAACGCAGAGCACACGGAGTATGAGCTAAGAGGGATTTTCCAGCTGTATCAGTCAATCCTCTTTTCTGCATCAGAAAGAGGCACTCCTCCATCCTCTATCTCTTTTACTCTTTTACTCTTCCAGCCTTCTATTAAGCATGCTCCAGGAAGAGCTCCAGGAGAGAACTCAGGCATAAAGGAGGCCTGTATGTATTCTACTTTGTGTCTCAAGTCTGATAAAAAGAATCCTGAACTCACTCTGCATGATAGTGCACACCTCTAATTCCAGTGACAGGGAAGGCTGAGGCAGGAGAATCGCAAGTTCAAAGCCAGCCTCAACAACCATGGGGCGCTAAACAACTCAGTGAGACCCTGTCTCTAAATAAAATACAAAATAGGGCTGGGGATGTGGCTCAGTGGTCGAGTGTCCCTGAGTTCAATCACCAGTACCCCCTTATCCCCAAATAAGAGAATCCTGAACTCCATCCTTGGTATAGCCTGCTGACCTGCTATGAAGCAAGTCCTGGGAACAATAGGCATTGCTGACCCCAAGAACTTGTTTTCTTGTCAGTATTTGGGAATTCCAATTTCTATGTAAAACAAATTCCAGATTTGGAGATTTAAGGAGGTCAGTTCTGTATTTCCAACAGAACAAAAAAATATTTTTTTTTTTGGCTTTCTACTTTATCGGGTCTATGTTTTCTCTTTTCTGGGACCAAATGTCTGACATTCTTATTTTAACTCTGATCCCTTTCCTTAGTTCAATATATCCCTTGGTAAATGGTTGTTACTCCCCATCCACCATGTTAATTTGCAAGCAGCCACTAGACAGTTATTTACTGGTGCCATGGAATCTCTACCCAATTGGTGTGCAGTAGGGGTGAGGCAGGGATAACTTCTGTTTTCTAGAATTCTTCTAAATGAAAAATGAAATTTGACCTTTCTTCTTATTCTAGTTCCATGCTTGATATTGTATTATTCCTATGGGCTAATAAAGACATTGATGAGTTTTTATGTTCACAATTTGAGGATTGCTCGCTTTGGAAAGATTATTGCATTAGCATCCTATCTCTGTGTGCCTGTGGCCAGCAGAACTCCTTAGGCACTTAACTGTATGAGAAGTAGTTGGGCAGAAACAAGGGTCTCTAGTTAACTTACCAGCACCTTCAGCTTTCTCGTTAGGAAGATCCTCATTATCACTGACTTGAGAATTGCAGCTAGGTACAAGACAAATGGGATGGTGCCACAGTCATTCATCAAATGAAGGGAGAGTGTGACCTCTGCCATCCATTGGCTGAGATGAAAAGCTTTGGCATTAGCACAGTTAAAATGGTGGACATGCCTGTACCCATCCGTTCAAGTCCAGAGTAAGGACATGGCTAGGGGTCATTTGGCTGAGCCTTCTCCTCCTGCACAGAGAGAAGTTTTATATAATTCAGTCTCTAATTCCAAAAGTCCAAAGCCTTTCATTGTTTTCTATGTTGTGAGAGACTCCTCATTCTGGGCCTTCCACACTTTTAAGAACAGAAGAGAGAGATCTTTTGCTAGATGTTTTTGGGTACATAGGCATTTAGTGGCAGCTTTTTAGAGAAAAAAACAACTCTCCCACCAAAGAGCTATCTTTAGCAAGGTCTCCCCTTTTTCTTATTTTGGAAGCATGAAGTGCACATTTCTTTGGCTAATTAGTATTTCAAAAGCAAACCCAGACACAAGGCAAGGAATCCAGAAAGTTTTTAATTTGTAGAAATGTTTTAGTTTTGATATAGCCCAGGCAATTTAAATATATGCTTTATCAGAGGCAAGGAGGTTGGGAAATGAAGGTCTCCGGAACAGCCTTCAGAGGGCCTAGTATGGGCAAATGGTTTTGTGTGCTAAGGATGCAGGCTCGGTGGGTGGGGGTCCAGGAATGTGTCCCCTCAACTCAACTTCCTGCACCTTCACATAAATCTACTTTAATCCCCTGTCAGTCCCTCTACTACTCTAACCCTTAAAAATAGATGATTGCCTTCCAGGTAAAACTCGGGCAAATTAAAGTAAGAGTACCACCTGGGCCAGAGGGTTGGATCCTCTAAAGGTAGCAAGAAGGGTTGCTGAGCCATTAGCTGAGGCACCACCACAGCCCTGTATCAGGGACTACCAGGTTCTAGGATTCACGGCTGAGCCCAAAGAATCACGGCTGTGCCCACAGATGCCAAGCCAAAGGAATAAGGGAGAGGACATTCCAGGCCACTAACCCCAGATTTCTGAGATATAAAGCTTATATCAGAGCACACAGAGTATGAGCTAAGATGGATTTTCCAGCTGTACCAGTCAAGGGCATTCATGAGTTGACATCAGTCCTCTTTTCTGTATCAGAAAGAAGCACTCCTCCATCCTCTATTCCACAGATAAGCCTCCGTCAATGTGCTGGATTCACACCCCTTCCCTACGCCATTGTTATGGTTTGGGTAAGTGTTTCCCCAAGATTAAAGGCATGCTCCCCAGCGGGTGCTAATGGGAGGTGCTAATGGGGGGTGGGCTAGAGGGAAGTTCTTAGGTCACTGGGGACAGGCTACCAAAGGAGATCTTGGGACTCTCAATTGTCCTTTCTCTTGTTCTTGTTTTCTGACTCATGATGTAAGTTCCTCTGCCCCATATTCCTGCCATGATGTGTTGCTCTTGCCATAGGCCCAAAAGGATGGGGTCACTCAATCGTAAACTGGAAACTCCAGAGCCATGATTCAAAAGAAATCTTCTCTTTTTATAAATTAACTGCCCCGGATATTTTTTTTATAGTGACAGGAATTTGGCTGATTTAATATCACTGTGTTCTAATTATTCAGTCTCTGGTATCTTCAATCTTTCTCTCACCACTGAATCCTTTTTTTTTTTTTTCTTTCCCAAGAACTGAGGGTTGAACTCAGGGTCTTGCATATACCAGGCAAGCACTCTAACACTGAGCCACATCCCCAGCCTGTTCCACGGAAGGTTTCATATCATCCCATAAACTTGTTCTAATTTTTCCCACCTGAGGAAAAAAAAAATTCTTTCGCAAAGCTGTCTTCTCTCTTCTGTGACAGAGAGAGATGAAAGAGGAGGAGAAGGGGAGAGAGAGAGAGAGGTAGAGGAGAAAGAGAAGAGAAGGAAGTCCTTCATGTTTAAAAAAAGAAGAGGAAGGAGAAGTATATTACAGTTTTAAAAATTGAGAAATTTTTAAATAGTGAAAAAACAGCCCCACACCTTGTGCTTAGGTTTCTGTCTCTTCTCCAGTCTCTCATCCTTCTCTCCATGTACGGGTTCCTTCTCCAGCAGATTCTCTGCACAGCAAGAAAGTTTACCGTGGGCATACCACACAGTTTGCAATCCAGAGTGAGAAAGGACACGTTTTCTCTGATATCTATATCAAAATCTCTGGGAACACATTCATTGTCCTGCATGAGTTTATGCCCACATTGGGTGTTCATAAACAGATTCTCTTCTTGGTGGTGAGGAAGGGGACTGATTCATAGTGTCTGCCAATTTCTGTGGTGCAAAAATCCCCATCATAACAATTTTAAGATACCAGTGTGAGGTTCTTTGTTAACTGCAAGGAGCCCACTCCAGCACATCACTGATCCAATCATTGTAGTCAGGATGAGATAGATACTCTTTCCATCTTAGGGCAAAGGACCTAGTACAGTTTGTACAGGACAGCATGAACATCTACTTCAGCGGATTTACATGGAGTAGGGAAAGGTGGATGGCCAAAGGATAGATGAAGAATTAGGACCAGAAAAATGGAATGAAGCCCTGGCATTGAAAAACAGTACATGCCCATTTGGCTTAGGGTTTTGCTGTTGTTGTTGTTGTTGTTGTTTGTATGTTTGTTATCCTTTCTTCTTCCCAGTATGTGTGTTTCTTCTGTGTGATCCCATCTATCTCCAATGACATCTACACTCATGAAATAATGATGTGCAACGTCTTTATCTTCCACCTTGGCTTGGCTTCTGATCTCCAGTCTCATGTATCACCTGTCAATTAGATATCGACATCTGGATGCTCCCCAACCACAAACTGTATTTTCATAACTGAATTCATTCTCTCTCCACACAAGCATATTGACTTAGAAACACCAAATCATCTCTGAGTCATTTGACTCTCCTTCATCCCCACGCTCCCTCCCCTAACACACACCACTAAAGTCCTGTGGGTTTGTGCCTCTACAACATCTTTCAGATGTATCACTTTTATCTCCCTTCCAGGGCCACTGCCCTAATTCAAATACACAGTGACCACTGGCTGACACTCTTACAGTCACCTCCTACTTGGTTTCTAAGCCTCCTCCTATCCTGCAAACTCAAACATAGCCTTTCTGTGGTTGTGATTGTGCCCTGTCCTAGGGTCAAATCCCTGAAGGGTTGGTGCCTAGGATACAGTCCAGACTGTTTAGCAATGGTGCACTTGCACTTGGCCTTTGACTGTCTGGATCTATCTCCATCCCCTGATCATACCAGCATTCCCAGGCTACTGGCCTTCACATGTGCTGTTCTTTTCTGCCTGGGATTCCTCCCCCACCCTCTATCCTGATGCATAAACTCTTTCTTATCTTTCAAAGCTCAAAATGAGTGTGAATTTCCCCTCCCTATCCATCTCAACTCCAGAACTATCTATGCTCCAGTTGTTTGTGGTCTAAACCTTAATAATAAACCTATACTGTATCAGGATTAACCATTTATTAATAAATATTTTTGAATGAATGAATTCTAGGTATAAAGTGGATGAGAATGGCATATGATTATATTCACCAAGTTCTTTAGTATTGGTCTTTATTTCAATGATCCAAATTCCTGTTCTCCTTTAGAAACAGTTAAAGATTTGTTTCTGTGTTAACAAAAACAATAATAACAATAATAAGTCCTCTAGACAAAGTCTTGGCATTCATCAGGAAACAATTAGTTGAAAGATGCTGACAGTTCAAGGATAGCTCATTTCCTTTATTTAAAAAAAATCTGTGCATTTCATATCCAAATGAATACATTTTTCTATTATTTCATTTATAATTAAATATATTTTACTATTAAAAATTATTTTTGAGACTTTACCTTCTGCTGCATCTTTCTGTTAAAAGGCAAAGTGCTGCGTGATTTAACAACAAAACCTATTCAGAGTGAAGCTGGCATCTAAGTCATTTTCTGCTCTTGGTATGACTCAACATATTAATGTGCAGGAGAATTAACTCTTACATCTCTTACTTTGCCAAAAGACAAATTTAAGCATAAGAAAAGTCAAGTTTGACTTGAAGGAAAAGAATTGGATCAATGAGTTCCCATTCCTCACTCTAGTCTCTAGGATACACTTGCCTTCTTAAGGATAATTAAATAACTTCAAGTGGGAAATTAAATAAACAGAACTTATTACTAAATAAGTAAGGATTTTGTTATTATGTAAATGGTAAATGGTAGGACTAAAGCAGAAAGCTAAAACACAGTCTAATCAAAAAGGGTGGACTGTGGAATGAACACTAAATCCAACTACACTGGTTTCAAAATCTCATCTGCCATTTGCAAGTTCTAGAGGACAATATAGTTTTAAAGTTTAGTGTCATCCTTGTTATAATAATTCTCATAATTTCTTGATATTAACAATAACATTTGAGTGTCTACAACATGCAAATGAAGATTATTAATAGGTCTTGACTAAATTATCAAACATTTGACCCTAGATTGAAGCTACTATGGTCCAGTCCTATCCACCAGGATAGATAGAGGTCTGTGGCAGAAATAGGAAATACATGGGATTTAGCTGTTTTTTCCTTTCTCCTGCACTCAAAGTCAACAATAACAAAGTCATACCACTCACTACTGTGATCTGCATGCCAGTCTTCAAATCTTCAGTATAATATTGTTGGTACCAATCATCACTAAGTGATCACTGTAGCTCCACATTTTAGTCAGGAACTCATCAGAGCTGAGCAGATGATACACTCAAAATGGTCATTTTAGGGCTGTCTGATACAGAGACTATTGTTAACCTTTACCACTCATAGGCCTGAAGGAACAAATGGTTGTAAGAATTCAGAAGGAGTGGTTGTATGGAGAGAACATTTAAAGGAAGCCTTCAGTGGAATGAAACAGGAGAGCTTTTGCAACTGGGCAAGGAGGAAGATGGGAACACAAACACCCAGACTTCGTTCTTCTACTACATCCGGTCTCCTGACAGCGTGTTCCAGTAAAAAGCCTAGTTGGTACAGTCTGTCTGGGTCAGCTCCCTATTGCATGGAGCACACTGGAGAGTAGGTCTAGACGCAAAATGTAGGAAATCTGATTGCTACCAGGTTGAAGTATGCTGCCATTTGTAGTTTACCTCATTGTACTGTCTCCACATGTGAGTGCAAAGACCAAAAGACACATGGTGGCTGTGAATGCTAGGACACCATTGATTTTTCATGTCTTCATTTTCCCAGTAGTAAGGCAGGAGTGAGCCTGCAGACCTCTCCAATGGGTGATGCAATTCTCCAAGTTTAGCATTCTAAACCCACTGGATTTTTGGCAAGAGAGTATCAGCCGATGTTGTTAGAGAGATGTGATAGACTATTTTGTTTCTAACACGTCTCAAGCAGAGCACCCAAGAAAAATTTCCTCCTTCTTTTCATCTGTCTGCAGATGGGATCCTTGTTTCTCTGCAGTCATCTGTCAGAGTTACGATCTCCCCATCTGAGCCCCCAACAGGCAAAAGGGTGAGGTTTCCAGAGAGCTTATTCATACCCAGTCTCTGTATCCTTGAATGAAACTTGATATCTTGATTCTAAGTTTCTTATGATCACCCAAATGTGTCTTTGAGGTCTCAGCCCCGTGGTGTTACTTTGTTGGTTTCTTTTCTGTTGTGAAAAATGTTTGTATTCCAGTTTTTAGAAACAAAAGATTTTTAAACTGTCCTTGGGACATTCTAGGAAGGATGGAGAAAGTTTTGTCCAAGCAGGGTTTGCATTAGCACCTGGCCTGTATTTAAATGCTCCCATCAGAAGAACAGCTGTGGGAGCTCAGTGTGGTTAACCATAATATTTATTGTTAATGCAAAGAAAAATGGGAAAAGAAAGGGAAATATTTGGTAAAAATGAATTTACTATATATCACTGTCTCTCCCTTTTGGAATGAGGGAACCAAAGAGGGTACCAAGACAAAGAGATGCAAATATGTATTCTATATACAATCTATCACTATTTTTCAACTGGTCATTTAAAAACTCATTCAATATTTTCAGTCAGGGTGGTCAGTGTGTCTTATTTATAGTGTTTCATCAGGAAAATGAAAAGAATATTTCATGGCATATTTCCTAGTTGTATTTAAAGATGTTTGTCTCATTTTCATATTTAAAGACTACTTATGAAAAAATCTCTCTCCTTCTGACACTTTGTGTCTGAAGATATTCCAATTTTTTTTTATAAATAATAAGCTTCAGAATATCCTTGTTAGAAACATGATTTTATTCTCCCCGCGCTGGGGAAAGTAGAGAAATAAAAGCCCAAAGCCATGGGACAGAAGGAATGGGATTCCTCCCTCTTCTGTCTCCTCTGCCTCTGTGCTTGCCCATTTCCCTAAGCTCTCCTTGGCCTTCCCTTTTGCTCTGTCTCGATCTTCTCCCATGGTCCCATCAACCCCATGTCCTAGCCCCTTCGGTGCTTTATTCCTGTGATTTCCCTTCCTAACATTTATATTTCTTGCCTTCCCTGAGCCATCCTACATCTTGGAGTCAAGTTCCTAAGAGGTTGGGTAAACCGGATATTCGCTCACCACCCCCTTGTCCTTCCTCTGCTCTACTCATTCCATTCAAATTGATTCACCTACCGTGGAAAACACTCCATGGAGGTAAAAAGGTGCCTAAAATATGGTACCTGCCTATGGAGCTTAGAGTCCAATGACAGAGCCCCAACAGCTCAACGTTATAATACACACAATAAAAAATACAGAAATGGGGAGCTGAATAGTGGTGGGTTTTCCAAAGAAGAGCTGATTCTAACCAAGGGTGGAAGTTTCTACAAGATTTTGTGAACGAAATGGTTGGCAAAGGACCTCCACCCGAGGAGGCTGAGCAGGGAGACCTCCAGCCAATCAGAAGACCCACGGCCTAAGCTAGACATGTGGCTGCTCACCCAGGGACGAGGGAGGACTGTGAGAGTGACCCGATCATGGAGGCAAAGAACACAGCAGGGAAAAGAAAGGTGAACAGCAGAGGCCAAGAGACTGGCTATATTTGAGGAAAAGAAGAGGAACAGTCCTACGAGGGGGCTCAGAGAATAACTGTCAGAGATTGGAATAAACTAGGAGTCCAGTGGCAGGAAAATTTAAGAGATGAAATTCCAAAAGAGGGAGTAGGTAATAATAGTTATGAAAAGAATAACAACTAACTTTAATGGACTTTTTACTATGTTCCAGTTATTATTCTAAAGCACTTAACAAAGCTAAGTGGCAGAACTAGACTCGTACCAGACTTGACCAATGCCGACACTCTTTACTCTGCAGATGCTAAACAGAATGGAAACCTCAACCGTGTATTTTCCTAGGGTAGTCACAGGAATCCACTGGAGGAATCTCAAGTGAAAGATTTCAGTGATTGGGATAAGTGGCAATAAAAGGAAATAAAGGTATTGACATTAGTGTCTTCTCCAAAATGTTAGCAGCAAATCTTAAGAAATAGGGCAGTGACTTAAGGAGATAAGAAGATACTTCCTAAAATGGGAGCTACTTAGATATTAGGTTGATTATGAGCTTGAAAATTTGAGAGAGATTCCTATTGAGAAGGTAGGAGAAAGTGGGATCAAGAAGACAATAGAAAGATTATCTTGGAAAGATGAGGGACCTGGCTCGTGGCCTCTGAGATAAGAAAAGGAGAACAGGATAAGTATTAAGCAAATCAGACGCAAAGTGTGGCAGAGTGTGAGGGAGTTCACCAAGGTCATCTCCACCTTCCCACCAAAGGTTGCTAATAAAAGGACTGGGAACTCTGAAAACAGAAGACGGCGTGACCCTGTAGGTCACAGGCTTGGAAAAGCAGAACTGTACAAATTAGCAAATCTCAGAAGTATGTCTGGGACACAGAATTCAGAGCAGAGAAACAACATTTCATGAATGGAAACTGGTTTTGAAAGTAAACCATCCCCCCATAAAGCAGATTCACATTCCAGTTGGGTGCCTAGACTTCTACTTTTATTCATTTTTTGGTTAGAAAACAGTAGACCAAATAGTTGGGACATCTGTATAACAGAGAGACTGCTGATAAATTAAAAGTCACCTTGGCAGAAAGCCGTGTTCTGAATGCCCATTGTATAACAAAAGGATCTTTGTAGCAAAAACCTCACAGAACAAGGGCTTGAGGTAGGAGCTCCTGCATTACCCAAAGAGGTGAGGGCCAGGTCAGGAAAATCCTTCACTTAAGACACTCCATCTGCCCCTTCTGGATGATCATAGAGCAAAGTATAGTGAAAAGAGTGTAGCTGTTGGTCTCTGAGAGCCCAGGGTTCAAGTCTATGGCCTCAGTTGCACCTAGTGTGCAGCTTTTAACAAGTTACTTAATCTTTCTGACACTTATTCATAAAATGGAGATCATAATACCTACCATCCAGAACTGTCAGAATTAGACAGTGTGCGGTGGCGCACGCCTGCAATCCCAGAGGCTCAGGAGGCTGAGGCAGGAGGATGGAGAGCTGAAAACCAGTCTCAGCAACTTAGTGAGACACTTAGCAACTCAGTGAGACCCTGTCTCTAAATAACATATTAAAAAGGGCTGGGAATTTAGCTCAGTGGTAAAGCACCTCTGGGTTCAATCCTCAGTACCAAAAAAAAAAAAAAAAAAAGAATTATTGCAACAAACCCCTTTCCTTTCCTTTAGCTACCTGACCTGCCTGGACACCTTGAAAAACCTCTGATTCTAAGTTGTGGAAAAGAGTTCAAAAATCATGAAAGCAGAGCCCTACCTTGTGTCTCACAATGTTCCTGCCCCTGGCCCAGCCTCTACCTTCTCTCCTATCAGTGTCATGCCCTGGCCTTATCCCTGTCCATGGCCACAGTTACCTGGGCGATATTAGTTCTGTCCTTCCCACCTACCCAAGAATGTTTGCCCTCGTACTTCTCCCCATCTCTCTCCTGCATCTTCGAGTTTTCTCTCTGCAGGATCCTCCTGATCAGCTTGCAAACATGCTGATAGTTTTGCCCCCCCCCCTTTGTCTTCTAGTTAGACCCCATTTTCCTCCTTCCTTTTAGAAGGAAACCCTTTGAAAGAGACATCTGTTCTTGTGACCTCCAGTTGCTTCTCTCTCTCTCTCTATCTCTCCTTCCTCTGCACTGACTGTTCAAGTTTACCAATGATCTGCTATATTGCTATTTTTTTTTTAGACTTCATCTTGGTTGACATACAGGCAGCATTTGACAAAATGGAATATTTTCCTCCTTAAAACACTTTCTTGTCTTGGTTTCCAGACTTTCCTGGTATTTCTCCCTGGATTCTGGTCAGTGACTTCACCCCTCCAACCTCTATATATTGAACTTCCTCAGGGTAGTCTATGAATGATTCACTCTTCTAATTACATTTTCTCTCTGGTAAATGTTATGATCGTTTGGTTTTAAGATTAGCTCTGGGATGATGACACCCACAATTGTATCTTTAATCTGGACCTTTCCCTTAAACTTATAGAAACATCTGCCCACTTGACATCTCCAATTGCATACCTAATTGGCAACTTAAAACTTAACATGTCCAAGATGGGGCCCCTAGCAAAATCCCCCAACCAACTTTTCCTGCAGTCACTGGTTGATGGCTATTTCATGCTTCCAGTTATTTCATTCAAAAGAGCTTAAGAGAACTCTTGAATCTTTCCTTTCTCTTTCTCCCTCCATGTATATGCTGTTGGATCTACTTCCATAATACATACAGCATTTACATTCTTCACCTTCCTGCTACCATCCTGGTCCAATTCTCTATCATCTGTCATTACTGTGGCCATCTCACTAGTCTCTATGCTTCTCGACTCTTGGACCCAAGCAGGTTCTTCTCAATCTAGCAACCAGAGCTGTCCTGTTAAAACATAAAGTCTGATAATGACATTCATCTCATTCAGAAGAAAAAAATCAAGTCCACACAATGATGCCCTCTTATCTCTTGACCCCCTTGTCTCATTGATTTCCCCTCAATCACCTCAGTTCTTCAAATGTACACAGGGTCTTTGCATTTGCTTTTCCCTCTGCCCAGATTCCTCTTCTCCCAGATTTTCTTATGGCCAGATCCCTCACCACCTTAGTTACACTAATATAATCACTTCAAAAAATCTTGTCCTACTATTCTGTTCCATTTCTTACATCTCCATAATATGTAACACCATTTAACTATATGTATTACTGACATTGTTTTTTGTCTTCCCTAATAAAATGTGTGTCCTACAGGGTTGGTTGTTCACAACTTTATTCCAGCACCTACTACAGCTCTTGGCACATGGTATTTGTTGAAAAATTGAATCAATTTTTATTAATTGAATGCATTTGAGCAGCCAAAGAGATGGTCATCATGTGTTTAAAAAGCTATTTAGAGGGAAAGGGGGCAGAAATCTAATGATCTAGAGTGTTTACACATACAAAGAACTTGGGAAAGTTATCACCCAGTGGGAATTTGGTGAAATGATGGGTGTCTCTTAGTTGCATGCTGATGGCAGTACTCCGGCCAAAAGCCTTCCCATTGCCAGTAGAGAAACAACTCTGACTCTCATGCTAAGAGTAAGACTAAGGTGGTCCCAATACCCAGACAGTAGAATTGCTCCTCAATGATTTTTAACATTGAAAGCATGGGATAATGTTCCGGGGCAGTGAGGGAAGGTGGAGTGTTATGGTCTTGGTTATGATTATGGTTATAGATGGGAACATTTGTTCCGTCAAGCTTGTGACCCAGTCACATTTAAAGGTCTCAGAAACCTGAACTGAACTAGATTTAATGTTCCTTTTGTGTGAGTGAAACATGACCAACGTGGCCTCTTTTGTTCTGCAGATGGAAGCTGTACTTCCAGAAGCTGGGTATGAGCTTCATGGATAATCAATATGAAGTAGTGCCTGAACTTGCAAAGAAATGCCAAAAACTTTCTCCCCCAAATATTAATTAAATGACTAAATATGTGATGTCGGAGAAATTGCTTGACCTTTTGGAACTATAATATCCACATCTGTAATATAATAGAGTACCCCACTATTTTGCCCTTATAATCTTTTGATATAACATTAATTAACTCTTTTCTTGTAAAATAATAATCTTTGTTCTACATATTTCTTATTTTGCTTATGAGCAAATATGTTCTAATAAGTTATGGTATAGTAAGCTCTTGGTTAACAAAAACATTTTGCCCATACAAAGCATTTATTATTATCATTTTGCACTAGTTTGGTAAAATAGGCTTAGAATGTTACTGTTCCTAAAACATTATAAAACTCTAATGAAAAACAAATTTGACTATGCCAATATATAAACACACTTGGATAATTTTCATTGAATGTTTTAAAAAGTAAGTTAGCAACTATGATTTTGGGGCTGTTTGTCGCAGATAACATAATTCAAATCAGCCCATTCAAAAACTTGAATAAAAACTGAAGAGTCCAAGGAATATCAGCTTTGGGTGTGGCTTTATCAGGCTTCAGTGATGTGACCAGAAATTGATTACTCTTTTTGTAGATCTGCTTCCTCCCTGTCAGAGCTATTCTCAGGTATTCTATAATCATAAGATGTCTTCCAGAAGCTCCAAGACTATCACCTTCCAAGTTTGAATATAACAGGGATTATCAAAGCCAGCCATTGTCACTTCAATCTTAGCAAACATCTAGCAATTCACATTGCAAACCTACTGAACCAATTTCTGTGACCAAGAGAAAAACAATATTTTCACTGAGTATATGCTGTATGCTAAAGCAGGAGCAGAGTAACCCCACCCCCCAGACCAGGAGTGAGGCAGGAGCACATCCCTCAACAAAAATTGTTTCATTGAGAGAGAAGGCAGGACACATGCATGTTTCCTAAGAAAAATAGAGGCATCAGCTCCTGCCATTACTGCTGTATAATTTCTCCAGTTGCCAAGAAAGCAGCACATCCTTTCTACTGTGCAAACAAGCAAGCTGCTGGGAGACCATATTAACTTTTGTTAATAGAAAGCTTTGAGTTTGCAGAGTACAGCCAAATCTCCCTCAAGAGCTGGTGCAGTCAGCTGTGTTTATCTTGTCCTTGTTTTCGGGCAATGCTGGCTGGAACAGATCAGCCATGCCATGATAACCATGAGAAGTGCCGTGTCGTGCCCAGGCTCTGGTACAGACATTTTCTGGGGCGCCACAGTGAAGCATCACTCATGCACAGTTCAGGGAGGAGAACTCGGTGTAAGCTCCAAGAGCAAATTAAACACAACTTTGTGGGTTTCGTGGTTAGCTGCCAATGAGAAGACTGATCTCTGAGTTAATAGTTCATGACAGGATGACTCCAGAGTTCTTGGCAGGAAGCAGTGTTCCCAATACTAACCCTCCTTATGGCGAGCAAGACACATATGCTAAGTTGTCCATATTCACTGGTGGTATTTGCATAAAGGATCAGCTCTATTATTTTATTCAATGCCAAAATTTCCCAAGATGAACAAGATGGTGGATCTTCAGCATGAATATGGTGATGTGACTGATGCCTTTAGAAAAACCCTGTAAACAGTGTAACCATGGGGGATGTGCCATCAACGTGACAGGTTCTCACATAAGATCACACTCTCCCATGAATATGAATTTCCCTCTGTGGCATGTGAGGCCTGAATCTTATAATGTAAGCTCTGCTACAAGGAGATTTGGTTAAGCTGTCAGACCGTTAAATAAATGGTCTCACAATTTGTTTATACCTCTACTGAGCACAACATTTCAATAAAGAAGAGAAATTTTAACTGCCTGAAGGGAGATGGGAAAGAGATTACAGGATCTATGTTGGTGGCTGAACTTCATCTCATTTCAAGGACTTTATTTTTCTAAGCAATTGAGGAGAAAACATGAAGAAAGTTGCTTCTCAAGATTCTAAGGGAACCCCCCCCCCACATCTGCTAAAATAACTAAGTGAGCCCCTGGTAGCCAACACAGGGTCTTTCCTACAATAATTTGCATTGAGAAATGGTCATCAAGGTCAGTGGTGGCCAGAATAAATTTACCTTCTAACACTAGATTAGTCCCTGTGAGAGCAAGATTGAAGAACTGAAATACTAACCTAATCTTTGGGGTTCACATTCTTTTTCTTGCAAAGAGTTTTCCCGCCTAAATATTTTGGGCTTTGGGGTCTATGTGCTTGCTAAATTTTGTCCCAGAAAATTTGTCATCAGGCAACAATTACATAAAAGTTTGTTTAACAACGAAGCACTAAAAACCCCCACTCCGGCTAATTCTTATGTTCCCAACTGTCAGAACCAGCTGCTCTCTACAAGGATCACATCTCTGGCTGGGTCTGTACTCTTGTATACAACACGGCAGAGGCCTTCGTCTGTTTGAAACAAGATTGGCAAACATTTCCAAAGTGAGCTTTCCCTTGAAAAGTTCTAGGCAGACAATCATTTGCATTTACATTTATCAAAGGTAGGTGGGCAAGTTTCATGGTTAAATGGGAGCAGATTGTCCTACCTAAGCCACCTACTAGCTGTGTGACCTTAGGCAAGTCAGGAAATCTCTCTGATTTCCAGTTTTATCTCTAACATGAGGACAATAGTAGCATCTAATGCAGTATCATCTTAATCATTAAATAAGTAATGAACACAAAGTTCTTAGCATGGTTTCAGGCTCATAATGAATAGTGGGTAACTATTAACTGTTGGTATCTGATTTAAATATGTGCTTTTGTTCCTACTAAGTGAAAACTCTAAAGGCAGAAAAATCTATAATAATGTTAGGAAATGCCTGTCTCCATGTTTTCAGAGACACAGATAACCAATCTGTTTGACTCAAACATATGAAATTTTGGAAGCCCAAGCTTTTAATTCCAAGACCTAATTAGATGTGGCAAGGGATTTTTAATTTGGGGGATAGCATAAGGTTTATTCAAGGATTACCTGGTGGAATAATTACTTTTATTTTGAAAATGCTGTTTCAGAAAAAGCTACTGAAAATTGTCAGACAGGCTGTGAAGATAAAATACAAATTTCCCAAATGATGTGTCTCTCTGTCTCTCTGTCTCTCTCTCTCTGTCTCTCTCTCTGTCTCTCTCTCTCTCTCTCTCTCTCTCACACACACACACACACACACACACACACACACACACACACCATCTGAAGCAGAACTGAATTTTCTCTCAGACTAGAACAGCCACCTCTTTGTGTTACTTCTGAATTTGCAGGAATGTTTTCATTCATGGTAGTACATTTGAAAAGGGGATTAAAAATGTAAAGTCTTGTCTTTGTGAACTTGACAGAGTTAGTCATATTCTGGGGGATGCCTAGGCCTCTGGCCTTGAGGAGACCCAAAAGGCCAATTTCTACTTACTGATCATCCATCAGCGCCTGGGCAGATGGTGCAGACGGGGAGGGAGAGGACACAGCAGGCCCTGCAGCCTCACTCTGGCACCTGGCGGAGGGTTACCCAGACCTCCTCCCTGCATGCTGTATAAAAGAAGAGAAAATGCAAATTCCAAATCGACATGCTCTGGAAAACCACCATACAGGCACAGCTGTGTGTACTGGTTTTAAGAGAAAAACATCCTGCACATTTCCTTTCTATGAGAAAGAAAAGAAATATTAAGTAAGGAAAATAGGTGATGAGACTAAAAAGATTGTTTTATTTCCTTGGCCAATGACCTTTGAGAAATTGAATTTCCTTCGGAGGAGTTCAAGTGGAAAACAAGTGAAATCTCAGGTCGCCTTCTGGCTTCCTTTGTTACCCCACTCGTTGGTCACCCCTGCTAGGGTAGCCACACTGCCGAGGATTTATAGGCCGCAGTTGTTGAGCCATGGTCTCAGGTGGCGCTTTGCAGGTCACCGAGGCTTTGGCCTGCAAATGGAATGAGAAGGCCATTTAACAGTGTGGCGCATTGCTCATTAGTGGCAAATTTGGCCAGTTTCTGCACGTAAGGAAGCTTGAGTTGACTCTGGCCCCATCTGCTCTGAAAATGATGATAACTGGCTTTTATACAAAGGCTTGTCTTTCTCGGGGAATTCCTCCTCGTTCTTTCACAGGAAAATGATCTATAAAGATTTTTGTTTGCACCATTGCAGTTATTTGTTGTTTAGCAAAATTATGGATGCTTCTGTGTGTGATGGTTGTCAAGGGTCTGGTTAAAAAGCCCTGCAAATCTGAGGAGGAGTTCTCCTTTTCTTTGTTAAGCTAATTCACCCACAAACTCTGAATTCTGCAGAAAACCTTCTAGAAAACTCAGTCTGACCTTAGCTCTGCAGGGTGACGTAGCATCCCTTTTCTCCATCTGCCTCTGTTCATCTTTTACTGCTAGACAGAAGAAATGGCTCAGAAGTTGGTTTACTGGAGGTTAATTTTTCTTGGAGAAAAATGTCAGATCTGCCCTCTCCCTACTGTGGTTTCTCAACTGGGCAACTCATTTCTTCTTGTTTCAACTCACTTCTTCTTCTGGGCAAGAATTACTGACTTTGTCCTATCCTGATCATATTTACTTAGGCCAAAAACCAGAAACAAAGTAAATAATAACAAATACACACACACACATACACACAAACCACCAAAAATAGTGTGTGGCTTTTCTCAGATCCCATGGATTCCAAAAAATAAGTAAGGAGGCAAATGTACAGACCTTTTAAATTTTTCTTTCTTTCTAAAGGTCTGAGCAGAGACATGTCCCCCTCCCTTTTTGTTGTGTCAATCTTTTCCTGGATTTTCTAGGAGCTTTCATGCATAACTCTCATTAGCTGGATGCTCCAAATAACTCCCAGCAACTCGTTTTCAGCAGTGTCTTTTTTTTTTTAAATCAGAAAGAATGCAAAAGTCTTTGTACCACTTGCAGCAGATAGACATCTCTCTGTTAATTAAGTCATTATGATCTTATTGCCGTGAGAGGGATTTGGCCTGTATATCCACCTACTCTGTAGCCCGGAATAATGAAAACTCTGCAAGACCCTTTGCTGATGGGTGTACCTTTGAGTTTACAGAGATTAATGATTTTTAAATTGACTCCACAGACCACTAGTAATGAAATTGACCATATCCAATTTTGAAAGCCCTAAGACCTCAAGAGAAACTGCAAATTAACAGTGAGAAGGTAGCATGTCCCTAGTGATGTGAAGCCCAAGCTGATATTGGTTCGCTGAAGTGTTGCAGAATTGGGCAGGTTAGGTTAGTATTGCTGCATTAGGTTAAAGATCAACCTGGATATGAAACATGTGGGCAGCCTTAGGCCTGGTAGATTTGCAATTCCTAAAGAACTGAAGTAGTGCCAGGACATTATCCTGTACCCTAACGGTACCCTAATGGCATGAGACACCATTAAAAAGGAAGTAGCTTGGGCTGATATGTTGCTTCTGTTAAAGTAGCAACTATAGTAGCAAAAACAGGAGCTGATAGTTTTTGAAATATGCTATGCTTCAGACACAAGCATTTAATATGCATTATTTCTTTAGTTCATTATTAGTTCTCGCCAGAATCCAAGTGGGACACAGTTTCACTATTGTCCCATTGTGCAATTGCAGAAAATAAAACCTAGGGAGGCTAAATGACCCATTTGGCATAATCAATAGTCAGGTCGTGGATCTGACAGTGGAGCCTCCATCTGATTCTACAGTGAAAGAACTCGGTCTTTCACTGCCTCTCTGTAGACCCTGCTGCGATGGTTCATAGAATCACAAGAAAGGTAAACGTGGAACCAACGAGGCCCCTACAGCCCAGGCTTTCATCATCTCCAAGTCTTTTAAGGAACATCTTCAGCTTCTTGTGAAACCTTCTCTTTATTTAACAATCAGCTTAAATTCCTCAGACTGCCCTTTCAAAGTATTTATTTATTTATTTATTTGGGTACCAGGCATTGAACCCAGGGGTGCTTAACCCCTGAGCCACATCCCCCAGCAACTTTTAATGTTTTATTTTTGAGACTGGATTTCACTGAGTTGCACAGGGGTCTCACTAAGTTGTAGGCATTGGCTTTGAACTGACAATCCTCCTGCCTCAGTCTTCCAAGCGCTGCTAGGATTACAGGTGTGCACCACCGCACCTGGCTCTTTCAGACTCTTAGCTGTCACTTCCCCTTTGTGCGATTAGAAGATTGTAGTCAATCAATATGATCCTCTTCTTTCCTCAAAGGAAATAGCAGCAAAGACAAGTATTAGAGTTCCCACACCACCTTAGTTATCATCTCCAGATTCCCATCAAGCCCTTGGTGAGTACCATCAAATTGTAAGTTTGGGCACCCTGCTGCCTGACATACAGAAACTGCAATACTCAAATACCTATACCCATAAGCCAAGTGACTGAATGCTAGGGTGCAAGTCACCAAGAGGGAATCCAGGCATGCGCCATTTCACTGTTCTCCAGCAAATCAATTTCCCCCTTCAAATATTGCAACATGGCCTTTGAAATTCAGCTGAGGAAAGATTTGTTCTCATGCCCCCACTTTTCTTGGTTGTTGTAGGGTAAAGGAAAGTGTGATGTTAAAGGTTGACTTTTATGAGATCTAAACTCTGTACTCACCTGTTTTTCTTCTCTTACCCTCTCCACTGCCCAATGCATTTAGCATTTCTCAATGATTTTATTCTCAGCAATACCACTTTTAAATTGAACGTGTGCTTTACAGTAACAAAAGCTAAAAAGTAGTGTGTGTTCTGGATTGATTTTCAATTTCTTTTCAAGGAAAACCAAGAAAGCTTGTCCTGAAAGAAAGCCAATCAGAAAGAGAGTGTTCTCCTTATTTCTCTCTTCTCAATACTCAGGGCTTGGTTTCCTTTCTTATTTTTTTCTTCTTGGAGTCTTAGTACAGATTTTGGGCTAGCCTCAGTCTCAGTCTTCTCCAGTCTCCAAGCAACTCCTATTTATGTGATAGAATATTAGAAAAATAAGAGGAGTTTGTCATCGCCAACACTAGTAAAAATACGCCATGTCACTTTGCAGTTCTTCCTACTCCATCTTTCTCCCCCACTCCATTAAGCTTCAGGGCAGCAAGGATACTCGGGACCAAGTATTCGCTCTAAATGAAGCTCCCTCAAGTCTGGCAGTCATAAAATGGGACATGTAAATGACTTCCTTTGTCTTTATATGACTGCTTTATCAGTTTAAGAAGGCAAATGAAGCACAGGTTTGCATTTCTATCTCATAGAAAATGGCAAAAAAAAATAGTATTTTTTTTTTGATAGCCACGTCATAGTTTATCTAAATTTGAGTATGTGAGACATAAGAACCCATAGTTAGGTTCTCTGGCTGATTTCTATAGCAACTGGAGTATAGTGTTATCTACAGGGGAACCGCTCAATATGAATGTGCCAACTTCAGCACCTCTCAGCCTTACACAGATGCTGGAAGGCTTCAGCAACACCAAAGAGATGGAGATGAGAATGACGGGCACAAAATAAAAAAAAAAAAGGAATGGGCTAATATCTTAACTGCCTGCCTGGAGCCTTGTCCATTATGAGATTGTGGGCTGATGGCAGCTTCTGATTTCTATGGGAAATTAAAGAGAATTCCCAATGAATCCACCAGAAAGAAAATGTCTCTGAAACATTGAAGTATAGAACTGGAAAGCAAAATTGAACTATTGAACATTAGGGGACTGGGAACTGTGACCCAAATATGATGACATCATTTCATTTAAAAATATGCTGAAACACAGAAGACCAGGATGGCATTAACAGCAGAGCTGAAATGTTTGTTCATAAATCAGAGAAAGGCCAGGATGGGGAATGATTTGAGCCTTGAGAAAGGAACATGGAAGAGAAAGCCAAAAATCTGCAAAGGTTTCTGCTTGTATGTTCAGCACTACTTCCTGCAGCCTGGCCTGCTTCCCGCCTTCTCTCTGAAGTCAGCAATGAGATGAGAGCTGGAACGTACGACCGCCAGCTCAGGGAGGGAGAAGGAATAAGGGGAATATTTTTTTACCAGTTAAATACACATTTGGGACCTGAGGCTCCTCTTTAAAAGTAAAATCAACAGTGAAGATTTCATAGGGAAACAATGAAATAGAAAGGCACGGAATTAACTGTTTGAGTCTTAGCTCTGAGACAGGGTCAGGTTACTGGACCTTTGCCAACATCAGGTGATTTATCTGTCAAGGTGAGAATAGATATCTACTTTTGTCCTTGTGAGGGGGAGTTGTAGGAATAATGTATGAAAAAGTCACTGTTTAATAGGTCCCCTAGAATTGAGGTGGTCCGGGTTGCTGGGTGTATTTGTTTCCTAGGGTCGTCATAACAAATTATCACAAATCAAGTGGATTTGAACAACATAAGTTTATTCTTTCATGGTTCTGAAGGCCAGAAGTCCAAATCAAGATATTGACAGAAGCATGCTTCCTCTGAAGGCTCCAGAGGAGGATCTTTCCTTGCCTCTTCCAGCTTCTGATGGCTCCAATAAAACCTTAGCTTGTGACTATTTGACAGTCTATATTCTAGATAATAACGAATGTGCAATGAACATTCAGTTACGTTGTAAGCACTGTTCCAGGTTCTGATGACATTTTATTCCTTTAACTCTCATGAGAATCTTGCCAGGTAGGAAGACCATTGCCTCCACAGTGAAGAGACTGATTATCAGAGAACTTAAATAACTTGCCCAAAGTTGTAGAGCTAGTAGGAATAAGATCAAGGAATCAAATCCAGGTATCTCTAACCACAAAACCAATGCTGTTAGCTACAGTCCTAGAGGTTTACTTACTAAGTTCCCTGCACAGGAGAGGGAAATGGAGGGAATCAGGCAAAGAGCAGCTTTTTACAAGAAAGAAGGGCTCAAGGTCCTAAGTATCAAGACACATGACATGAACAGTCTGTCACTGCCCAGAACTCTTGCCTCTCATGCCTTCCTCTGTCAACAGCCTCTCTCAAACACTTATTGGACAGAATGGATTGCCTGCCCAAAAGAAGATGGTGGAATCTAATGATATGGTAGGTTTTCGGGTCAGCTTTTACTAGAACTTCTGCTTTGAAATCAGGGAATCCTGAAAACACACACACACACACACACACACACACACACACACAACAGATGGTTGTTCTCAGAAAAGTTTCCTTTAAGAAACAGGATTCTCAGGACTTATTTAACACAAAACCAGTGCTGTCTCTGGGTGTCCTGTGTATCTAGCCACAACTTTTCCACTTTTAGAAATGTAAGAGAGGCCTCTCCATAGTGACAGCATGATGAGAGTGGCACAGTTCACAGAGATTCAAATGCATATAGAAATGTTAATTGATAGAGACCCTTTCCCCATGTTAGCAAGTTGCAGGGAATAATTCTATGTAGGAGACCACTGGTTATTTAAAATGCTCAGCAATAATTGAATACAGCTGTTGGAATATTGCTAAATGATTTCTATTTCAGAGTTAGGAAACACCAGAGAGACTTTCATTGCTCCAGTTACCAAAAAAGATTTTTTTTTTTCCCTTGGGAACTCTAATTCTAGAAAAATAATTGTACACGTGTTGGAGGAAGAAAACCATGCAAGCCTTTTTGACATGTAATATATAAACACCCAGTTCAGGCCTGGCTCATCAACTCATAAAACAAACATATAATTTAAAATGTCTACTTTTCAAGTTACTCCCATGAATAATTGTGAAAAAAGTCTGTATTTTATGTTTAAAAGGTTTTTTTTTTTGTTAACTACAAAAAAGTTGATAATAAAGATCATTTCTCCTTGAAAGAAAGTATTCTAGTTACTATTATGGCATAATTAACTATCCCAACTGTTCTTATTTAATACCATAACCAGTTTAATATGCTCAGAGACTCTGCAGGTCAGGAATTTGGAAGGTATGTGTTGTTTCTGCTCCACGGAGGCTGTGCAGATGAGGGTGGCTGAGCAGCTGGCAACCCATATCCCTCTCAGATCTGGCACAAGCATTCAGGTGACTTGCATAGTAGGACTGCAGACCAAAGCACCTGTATGTGGCTTCTCCGTGTGACTTGACTTCCTCACAAGCATGCAGGTGTTCCAGTGGCCAAGGTAGAAGAGGAGGGACCTGCCATCTCCCATGGCATCACTTTTACTGCCTTCCATTGGCCAAGCAGTCAAAGGTTCCCCAGACTCAGGAGAAGGGGACACCACTTGTTGATGAAGACATGACAGTTCATATTGCAGAAGAAGCACATGATGTGGAAATTACTGTTGCAGTTGTCTTTGGAAAAAACGCAATCTTCCATAAGAAGGGATAAGAAAAGTGAAAATAGTTCAAAATGGACATTATTATCCAAGAAGGAGTTGATGGAGGGAAAAATGTAAATGGAATAATCTCCTAGTGGGGCATATGTTAAACCTAGGTTTCAGGTAATACTGACGGTAATGATAGTTACTAAATTTTACAGTGTTCACTATGTGCCAGACAATGTTCCAAGTGGTTAACTTACATCAATTCAGTTCATCCCCGGTGGAAATGGATATAAAGATGTTCAGTAACCAACCAAAGTTATACAGAAAGCAGTAAGGCTAGGCTGTGAGTCCAGGCAATTCATTTCCATGTGTTAAGTGCCTTAACTACTCTGCCATAGTGCTTCTGCAATCTAAGGGAAGAAACAGGAATAGTATAAGGAAAAGCAAACTCTAAAGTGGCATTTGTTTCAAGGTCCTACTTGGGAAGGAAGATGATCTTTACTGATGCTCACCACAGGCCGGGGATTGTGCTCTGTACACTACAACTCTTCCTTCTTACTACAACCCTAATGAGGTAGGTATTATTACTGCCACATTATAGAAAGGAGAACCGAGGTTCAGAGGCATTAAGTGACTTGCTCCAAAGTCACAAAGATGACAAATGGTAGCCATGAGTTTCAAAGACAAATCCATCTGACTTTACCTGTTTTTCCATCTTTCTCCAGCTACAGGGTACCTTCTCCCCGGGGTTTTTGTGTCAGGGTCTATGTGAATCCTGAGTTAATTCACAGTGGAGTCTTTTGCTTCTTGATAGCATGACCTTTGATAATACCTGATAGCTGAGCATCCAAAATCCCTTGGTTTGATTATGAAGCTTTGGGAACTAATATTGCAACATTTGTGTTTGTCTTTACAAATTCCTGTTGGACACGAACTATGACTTTTATCTTAGGTAATAAGCCTGAATTCTGGAAGGATACTCTTTTCTCTTTCTAAGAATATATCTTATTGACTACCTGACATTTTCAAGAATTTATCCTTTGCCCTAACAAACCATTAAGCAAGCAGAAACTCCTCTGAAGAGGTCTTTATTTCACTTGGGCTTCAGCTTTAATTTGATAGGCACTCAACCATAACATCATGATTATGAAGCACTTAGAACTGTGCATCTACAAGATGCTTTCTAAATATATATATATATATATATGTATATATTGTTCTTCACCCTCTAAAGTCTTTAATCTCAACTGTGCTCATGTTTTTAACCCATTTTGAGAAAGATCCTTGAGCTGCCATGGAAAAAAGAGGCAATTGGATTTGGGAATTCAAAGATATTTGTATATTTTACTTTTTTTTTTTCCATTAATGTGACTGACAGATTCAGCTCTAGTGTCAGATAGTTCTCTTTCAACTTCCTTCCTGTGCCAATGACTGAGGTTTTAACTTGCTCGTGACCTGTGGATTCAGAGGGCTGAACCCCCTTGCCCTTTTTCTTTGACAACCAAAATGGTTTCTATCATTACGAAAACTAAGCAAACTTTCCTAGACTCTGTCCACAAATTGAGGGTTTTCAATTATTAATATTCTTTCCAAGTTATAATGGCATTATTTGCAATCACAGCTATTCCTAATGGAGCAGAATTTAACTAATGATGGGAGATCAGGGAGAGTCACAAAGGTCTTAGACAGCTGCAGAATCTACCAACACAGTAGTCAGGCATCAATATACAAACAGGAAGCTAGGGAGTGAGTGATCTCTCTTATCAGAATATAAAAGCTATTTGGATGTGTTTACCTTAGTTCACTTTCTGGAACAAAAGCTCTTTGACAAAGAGTGAAGCCTTTTTCATCTTAGTGTATGTTCAATGCCTAGGACATAGTTTTTAGTAAGTGTCTGTTGACTTGTTCAGAATTGTCTCAGAAACTTGTTCACAGCACTTTGTTTAACTTGGAATCGATTGTCAGAGAGGTTCAAGGAAGAAAGGATTGAATTTTTCATGTGTGATTCAAACCTCCCAACTTTCCAGTTCAGTGCTTTTTGTTTTAAATCATCCTTAGCATTCAGGGAGCTAAAATGTATTATACAATAGCTGTGATGTACTCATTGTCCTCCTGAAAAACTTTAGTTATAACTCATCTAATCTCCTTGAGGGCTCCAGAGCTATTCACGGTACCTGGCTCATGTAATGGACACTCAATATAATTTGCTGAGTGATTACAATGACTGAAACATCCATCTCATTGGGAAAAGCTTTGCTATCAAGGCCCATTTCAGTGGCAGAAGCTGCTCATTGAGTCCTATTCTGGATGAAACTGCTGTTCTTTGCAAATGCTTATGATATGCATGCTTCCTTGCTTGCCTTCAGTTTTTCTTCAGAGAATACTGCAAGGGGTTGGAGGCTAGCCTTTTGATCTTTTAAGGCCTGCTAAATGTAGTTTTTAATCCTGGATTAAAAATATGCACACAAGAAAAGAATTATCTTAATCTCATTACAGCACAAAGAAAAAACTCAAACTAGTAAAGAAGAATCTATGTTAGGGCCTGGAATCCTATGACTAACATATAGCTAGGATTTATGGGAACTCAAACATATTGGAGCAAATAATTTATCTTGGTCCTTCTCACTACAGAGTCTTCAATCTCTTTGCAAGTCGCCTCCATCTTCCCTGGGGAAAAAAGTTTGTTTATTTTTGTTTGTTTGTTTTTAGGGGCTGCTTCCCTGTACCTTCAGCTACATTTAACTTTGGGGTGCTCTAAAGCCAATTCTAATACAGATTGAGTATGTTATCCAAAATACTTGAGAAATGTTTTGGGTTTGAGCTTAAAAAAAAAAAAAAAATTACACGTCTATATAATGAAATAGCTTGAAGAGGGAACCCAAGTGTAAGTATGATATTCACTTATATTTTATATACAACTTATAAATACAGGCTGAATGCAATTTTAGGAAATATTTTTAATAATTTTGTGCATGAAACAAAGTTTTGTGGTGGGAGACTTTCTACATGGCCTCATGTTGGCATTCAAAATTTCAGACTTTGGAGCATTTCAAATTTTGGATTTTTGAATTGGGGAGGCTCAACTTGTACGAATTCTACTCACTGATTTATTCAATCTCTATGTTTCAACTTCCATATTTTCTGGGAGTTAGGATTCGAATGACTCAATTGACTTACAGGTCCACTTTTGGTCTAATTACCAATGGGACAAGTTAAACCTTTTTCAGGCAGGGTTCTTAGCAGAAAAAGTTTTCAATTAAAGAGTGTTGGCAGGAGGAAATGATGGACAAGTCTTCAAAAATTACCATATAAATCTATCTTTGCTAGAAGGTGATTTTGAGTAGATTAATCATCATGAAAACATTTAAAATAAAAATAATGAAAATTAGTTTCAATCTTTGTACCTAATACTACCTCATTTTTATTGCTAAACTACCTCTTTATCTATGAATCTCCTAGTTCTCTCTCCAAAATTATCTTTAGAGGATAATTTTGTGAACCTTGACCTGAACATCTTATATTAGAAGCCAAACAATAAGGATAAATCCTTTGAACATTTCTTGTTGCTTCTGGTAGCTTCATTTGTAATGACTATTTGCCCTAAATTAAAGTGAGGTTGGGGAAAGTAGAAATCAAACTCCAGGGAAAAGATCTGAAAAACTGGGAATACTTTTGAAGCTTAAGAAGATGAAAGAGATTGTAAGTAGCCTCAACCTTTCTTTGATAATTTACTCATGTAGAAATCTGCTTTCTTCAAAACAATGCATAAATTTATTGAAAAATGTACTTTGAAAAGTATGGGTAATCTTATATCTTAACAATTTAAATAAAGATGGCTATAAATGAATGGCAATTGAATTTTTAAAAAAACTTTAATGGTCTTGATTTGATTTAATTTGATGTTTAAAACTGATAATGTAAATACCCTATTACCAAGATTTTGCTTCAGTTGTACCCCAAATTTACTAAGCTTGACATGTTTGCAGCCCCTAGCGAGGTGAGCTTTATTGAGAGAATGAGAGCGCATGTGCGAAGGGACAAGGGCGCACAGTTGGCAGCCGTGTTTCCATGCTCGACTCTTCCTCACCCCACTGATGATTGGACAAGGAGAGAGAGCCCAGCCCAAAGCTAGCATATATATATATATATATATATATATATATATATATATATATATATATATATAAAAAAGGCATTGAGCCAATCAGATTCTATCTCTCAAAAATGTGAATAAATGACAACAGAAGGAGTCTAGGAAATATTATTAAGAGCAAAAGGTGGCCCATTATGGTATGTAGAGATTTGATTTCCATTGGGCTATGCAAAAGCCAAACAGAGAAGAAAAAATGAATCAACAGAGGAAGCCCACCTAGAAAGAGAGAAAAACAACTTCTTAGTGATGTAATCTCTTTTAAGAGATGGACAGCCCACTGGTCCCTAGAGCAGCCCTAGTTCAGTTCATGTTTTAATGCAGGTGGAGACTTGCAGCAAAACCTCTGTTTTCTACAACTATCTTGAGTATCTCTGTCCCTTATAATTCAAAAGACCTAACTTCAACACCCGTCTTATCCAGGGCTCATTATGAAGGCTAGGGGCTGCCAACTTGCATGAAGCAATGGAACTCGATAATTTGACATTTAGGAAACAGACATGGATCCTCCCAATAGTGAAATTTGAGCAAATTTGGAGTTAGCAGAGATGAAAATATTTGCACATTGGCTTGCTTTCTTGGGTCAAGTTTGTCTCTCTCCCTCCCCAGTACTAGTGTAGGCAAGTCTAGCTGTGGTCTAGGGACTCATCAACAGAGAACACACACCCTATCAGAAGGAGGGCCAACCTGTGTCACTTGGAGGTCCATTCCAGTCCAGGGTCTATTGAGAATTATTTGGGGGATAATTTGGGGGGGCGTTTCCTCTCTCTGAACAAGGAGGGTGATTCCTCAGCAAGGCCAGGAACTCTGATCCTTGTGAGAGGAATTGGAAGGGCAAGTTGAAGAAAGTTTTTTAGTCACCTTGCATATAGTAGAGTCAACTTTAGTACCTGGGCTGGAGGTCATCTGGGAGTGAAGCTGTGACAGTAAGGAGAGTGAATGACTTTTATACTCTGGGTGTGTGTGCATGTGTACACACATATGTGTGTTGCTGAGGCAGCAGAATAATGAGCAGAGATGGAGCTTTGAATCATGCCTTTCTCAGGAGAGGGAGGGCTGCTGGTGAGCTCAGGGAGAGTGTTGGATGCTTAATCTGGCCTCAGGAATTTGAAATTCACTGGAGGGTTGACCAGCACAGACTATGATTCCCCCTTACAGTGCCTTCAAACCAACATCAGAGGCCCTGTGATTTTTGTTGCTTTGGAGCAGGGAGATAAAACAGTAAATTGGTTTAACAATCCTTCCTGCTAGTGTATTATGACAAAAACTGATGACCATTGTAAACATATAAAGAACATGCAGAAACTATTGCCAATAGGTATCAAGTAAAAATACAAAAAGTTTTTAAGAGGTGCCATAGCATATTGTTACAAAAGGCATGAATTCTAGAACCAGACATGTTGGGCCTAATGCTGAGTACTATCAACGTATTAGCTGTGTAACTTTTAGCAGGACACTTAAACTCTCTATGCCTCAATTTCTTCTTCTCTGTAATGGGGGCAATAATAACAATAGCCAATACTGCATTCAGTTATTGTAAGGATACATGTAGTTTTTGTGTGAGATATGTACATGGCTGGTACATAATAAATATTCAGAGCTGGGCACGGCGGCACATGCCTGTAATCCCAGTGGCTCAGGAGACTGAGGCAGGAGGATTTTGAGTTCAAAGCCAGCTTCACCAACAAGGCCTTAAGCAACTCAGTGAGAACCTGTCTCTAAATAAAAATTTTTTAAAAGGGCTGGGGATGTGGCTTAGTTTTTAAGTGGCCCCTGGGTTCAATTTCTCGTACTAAATAAATAAATAAATATAAATATTCGGTGTTAGAGATGTTATTATTTGCTGCACTTCAAAAACGAGGTATTGAGCTGGGTACGGTGGCATACACCTGTAATCCCAGTGGCTCAGGAGCCTGAGGCAGGAGGATCCTGAGTTCAAAGCCAGCCTCAGCAAAAGTGAGGCAAACAAGCAACTCAGTGAGACCCTGTCTCTAAATAAAATACAAAATGGGGATGTGGCTCAGTGGTCGAGTGCTCCTGAGTTCAATCCCTGTTACCTGAATGCGGTATAGAGATACACTTGTTGAAGGTCATGTGGTGGTCCCCTGCAAGGATAGGAGAAATTTAAATTCTGTTTGACACTGGTTCTTTTTTTAAAGACACTACTATAAAAACCAAGCTTTGCATGCATCTTGAAGGAAATGCAATGTGGACCCACACTTTATCCTCAGTTCCGGGTGAGAAAACTAAGAGAATGAAAAGTGAGATGTGTCTCTCTGATATGTCTATTTCCGTGTCGCTGTGCGGTTCTGACTCTGTTGGTGTTCTCTGCAGTAATATGTTATTGTCTCAGTAACATGCAGCCCTGGAATCCTTTGCCCCACCCCACCCATCCTCCAGGCAGCACATAACATACACATGCTCTAGATCTACATAACCTCGTTATAAATTCTATGTTTAATTTTTTTCTCTTTTTAAATGTATATGACAGTAGAGTGTATTTTGACATATTATACACACATGGAGTATAACTTATTCTAATTAGGATCCCATTCTTGTGGTTGTACATGATGTGGAGTTTTCTATGTCTTTATTTAAGATTGGCTAAATAGGTAGTTTTCTGATAATAGTCACCAAAGACCTTTAAAAAAGACTATAGTAAATAGAAGGATAATGTAACTTATCTTGTTTCTTCTGTTACTGGGTTAGAAATCACCCCAAAAGTTTGCATATAGAAAAACAGTTCTGAGACTAGGGGTGTAGCTCAGTGGTAGAGCATGCACAAGACTCTGGGTTCAATCCTCAACACTGAGAAAGAAGAAGGAGAAGAAGAGAAATAATTCTGTAGATCAACAAATAGTGCTGAGATCAGCAGGATTCTGATGGTCTTACCAGGGAAATTTCATGCAGTTGCTGGCATCTGACTGTTGTAGAGGGCTGCACTTGCATGACTGGTGTTGGTATTGGCTGTTGCCTGGGTGCCTCAGTTTGTTTTTGTGGGTGCTCATCCTTCAGTAAGCTAGGTCAAGCTTCCTCTCATGCTAGTGGAAGCACTTCAAGAGCAAGCCTAGTATGCAAGATTTTCAGAACAGTAGCCACTGATCACAAGCAGCTATCAATCACTTGCAATGCAGCTACTATAACTAAACTTCTGAATTTTTAATTTTATTTAAATATAATTCTTTTTCATTTAACTGGATTCATGGGGATAATGGCAACTGTATTAGTGAGACTAAATAGTTCTATTTAAAAGAAGAAATTGACAGAATGGTCTAAGAAGACAATACTATTGCTGCATACAATAGACATACTTTTATACAAAGACAAGTTGAAAGTAAATGAATGGAGAAAATTACAGTGTGCAAACAGAAGCATTTGAAGACTTGGGCAAGTACTTTAATATCAAATAAGATACAAAACAAAAAGTGTTCCAACTTCAGTGCCCTTTATAGCATATGGAAACAGACCCCTTATAAATGATAAACAGGACAATCCATCAGGAAAATATAATTCAAAGGTATATGCACCCGAAAACAGAACACATGAAGACAAATGTCAACATTAAAGGGAACCAGACAACCCTACAATTACAGTAATAATTATAGTAGATTTTAACAGTACTCTTTCAGTAGTTGAGAACTAGACAAATATTAATATAAACAACAGTATCAAAACTATTGAGCTTGATGTGGTGGCACATGATTATAATCCCAGAAACTCAGAAGGCTGAAGCAGGAGGATCTTGAGTTCAAAGCCAGCCTCAGCAATTTAGCGAGACTCTCAGCAATTTAGCAACACTCTGTCTCCAAATAAAAAATAAAAATTGCTAGGGATGTAGGTCAGTGGTAAATCCCCCCTGGTAGTTTTCTGATACTAGTCACTAAAAACCTTTTTAAAAAGACTATAGTGAATAGAAGGATAATGTAACTTATCTTATTTCTTCCTACTACCAAAAAAAAAAAAAACAAAACAAAACAAAACAACTTAATTGACTACTACATCTAGTAATTTCAGAGTATACATTCTTTCAAAGTACACAATACATTCTCCAAATAGAACATGCATAGAGCAATAAAATAAGAACAATAAGTCTCAATATACTTAAAAGAACAAAATAATAGAAAGTGCTTTCTCAAACTACTACAACGTTAAATTAGACATTAGTAAATACATATTAAGAAAAACCCTGAATATTTGAAAAATAAAAATTTTAATTATTTATTATAAATAATTCATGGCTCAGACAAAAATATCATAACAAAGTTGACATGAGAAGAAATACAAAATCCCAGTAGTTTTATGTCAAACAATAAATAAATAAATTTGATATCAAAAACAAACTTAACTCCAAAAGACAAGAATATGCCCAGATGACTTTATCAGTGATTTTCATCAGATACTTTGGAACAAAATAGAATCAATTCTACACCAACTTAAAAAAAATAGATGTGGGATCACTGTATAATCTGTTTAATGCAATCATCGTAGCCTAATAAAAAGTCTGATAGAGACATTCCTGAAACAAAATTACAGACGAATTTCTCATTAATATAGTTGAAAAGATATGTAACAAAATATCAGCAGATTACATTCAATTGAATATAAAAACAATAATATAACCAAATGGGACTTATTGCATACAATCAAATTTAATTTAACATTTGGAAAAATCAACCAGTATAACTAGTATAAAATAAAAAAAGAAAAACCATAAAATCATCTCAATAGATGCAGAAAAGGCAGTTGATAAAATTCAATGCTGTACTTTAAAAATAAACTCCTCCAAAATTAGGAATAATAGGGAATTTATTAAAACTGATAATGGGCACCTAACAAAAACTTCAGCTAACATTATATTTGATGATGAAAGGTCCAACTTTTCTCTCTTGAGGTCATGAATAAGGTAAGGATGCCTGCTTTCATCACTTCAACTGTACATTTTCTTGATGTCATTGCCATTTCAATCAGTCAAGGAAAAGAAATAAAAGGCATAAAGATTAGAAAGGATCCCTATAGTACGCTTTTTTAAGGTCTTCAGGGAATAGTCCGAGAAGGGCAATAACTGGGTCAAATGCCACATCAATGTTCATAGCAGCACAATTCACAATGCTAGACTGTAGAACCAACCTAGATGCCCCTCAATAGA
Organism: Callospermophilus lateralis; assembly: GCF_048772815.1. Taxonomy (NCBI): domain Eukaryota; kingdom Metazoa; phylum Chordata; class Mammalia; order Rodentia; family Sciuridae; genus Callospermophilus; species Callospermophilus lateralis. The sequence goes on along the minus strand of NC_135307.1, from coordinate 74,154,757 downwards.
TGAATGGATAAAAAAAAATGTGGCATTTATACACAATGGAGTATTACGCAGTACTAAAAAATGACAAAATCATGGAATTTGCAGGGAAATGGATGGCATTAGAGCAGATTATGCTAAGTGAAGCTAGCCAATCCCTAAAAAGCAAATGCCAAATGTCTTCTTTGATATAAGGAGAGCAACTAAGAACAGAGCAGGGAGGAAGAGCATGAGAAAAAGATTAACATTAAACAGAGACAAGTGGTGGGAGGGAAAGGGAGAGAGAAGGGAAATTGCATGGAAATGGAAGGAGACCCTCACTGTTACACAAAATTACATATAAGAGGTTGTGAGGGGAAAGGGAAAAAAAAACAAGAAGAGAATTGAATAACAGCAGATGGGGTAGAGAGAGAAGATGGGAGGGGAGGGGAGCGGGGATAGTAGGGGATAGGAAAGGTAGCAGAATACAACAGTCACTAATATGGCATTATGTAAAAATGTGGATGTGTAACCGAAGTGATTCTGCAATTTGTATTTGGGGTAAAAATGGGAGTTCATAACCCACGTGAATCAAATGTATGAAAGATGATATGTCATGAGCTTTGTAATGTTATGAACAACCAATAAAAAAAAACATTAGAAAGGAAGAAGTAAAAATTGTCCAAATGTTAGATGATATTGTCTACACAGAAAAATTCAGAGACTCTATAAAACAACTATTAGAACTGATAAGAAAGTGTAGCAAGTTCAAAAGACAGTATGTAATATTTTTAAAAACAGATTTCATTCTCATATATTAAAAAATTTTAGAAAATCTTATTAACAGTTGTGCTGCAAAGACCCTTACAGTGCCTGGGAATTTTTTTTTTAAAACTAACTAACAGAAGATAGTGCTCAAATGAAAACATTGCTGAAGAAATAAATCTCAAGAAATAGAAAAATAATCATGTCTATGGATTGCAAATTGAACTATAAAGGTTTAACAGGATACCAACCAATATTTCAATAGGATATTTTGTAGAAATTAACAAGGTAGTTCTAAAATGTATATAGAATACAAAAGATATAAAATAAATCAAAGTAATTTTTATCTGGAAAACTTTTCCTATGTAATTTTATGACTTACTCTTTAGTTAATCAAGACAGCTCAGTATTGGCGAAAAACAGACATACAGGTCAATGGAAAAATAGTCCAAATAAGGACACATGCATACAGGAGCAATTCATTTTTGGACAAAAATGGTATGTAAATGGAGGAGGGGGGGGAGCCTTTTCTACAAAATATTTCAGACCAACTAGATATCCGAATGGGAGGAACAAACATTAACCCTTACCTCATACCACATAAAAAATGAACTTGTCATGGATTAGAGACATAAAAATGAAAGTTGAAATTGTTATACCTCGAGAAGGACATCAAGGAGAAAATATTTGTGACCTTCAGATATGCAAAATGTTCTTATCTTTCTTCCTGTAAATAATCACATGCAACTAAAAGAAACCAATTGATCCTTTTAACATTCTGGCTGGAAACTTCCTTGGCTAGATGCACAAGTTCATTAGGTACATCTTTGTTGTTTGTTTTTGACCTTCCAGGTTTCCTTGGCAATGTTTTGGGAGTGCCGCTGCCACTGCATGCCGCTGCCACTGCATGATGCTGTCTTGTCCTGTCTTCCACCCTCCAAGAGGACTTTCCTCACCGCCATTCTAGCCTCCACTGACAGCCTCCTCCCAACAGCCTCTTTCTTCTGTCCTCCTAGCTGTTGTCTTCAGTCCAGTTCCAAAGCCATGAGCTTTAAATGTTCATTTTGGTAGCACCCCACTGACAGACATCAATATCTTACCTCACTCTTGAACTTGGAACTTCATGGCTCACCCTTTTGGAAAACTGTTACCTTATAAAGAAGCCCAGTGAGTGCCCTTGAAGCTGAACCATCTTGTGGAAAGAGAGACCACACTGAGAGAGAAAAAAGTCCCACCAGTGAGCTCTTCTAGCCAATCCAGCTGAGGCTCTGGACATGTGAGTGGCACCTGGGACATCCAGTACCCAGTTGACCAGCACTTGACTGTAAGTGCAAGAGTGAGCATCCACAAAGGATGGGAGCAGATCAACCAACCAGCTGAGCTTAGTCCACATTTCTGACTCAGTCTCTCATGAAGAAATAAATGGATTTTGTTTCAATTTGGAGAGTTTTGTTCTGCAGTAATAAATAATTGATGTAGTCATTATCCTCAAAAGTTGCTTAATGAAATCTAACTGTGAATAAAAATTTACTTACAGCATATTTCAACTTAATATCCATATGATTCTATTGTGAAAAGATTTTTGCAAGAACTTTCTCTGCTGAATATGATCTATAGGACAAAACATATGGTAGGTCTGTGATAAGCACAGAAAAGATTGTGAATTTTAAAATACCTAGAAGAGGAGGGGGGAGGCAAGTTTTGAGTTTTTAAATTTTTTTTAAAACTGGCTTTTAGCATTTGTTTTTCTGGATGAAGAAGAGGATAGAGCTAATAAAATGTTTAACATTTAATAAAATGCTCATCATTTCATAAAAGAAATAGATTAGCTCTTTTCTTTCAGAAATGAATTTCTCTTAAGTCTTGGAGCTCAATTAAGAGAATTCCTCTTCCTTGTTGCATATTTGTAATTTGCTTTTTGTCAACAGCAAATCTTTCTGGCATATTGACTTCAGCCAATCATGACACAAGAATAGAACACAGGAGAGGAAAGTCTCCTCAGACAATTGACTAGTGGCCAAGTGAGAAGAAAGGCTAATAGGAATTAAAATTTACCAGCAAGTGAATGTTTTGTGAATTGACAGTTTTGATTTTGTGGATGTTAAAGGGTTTAATTTTCCCATTATTGTGGTTAAGCTTCAATCTTGGCTTAAGTACTTTCAAAAAGCATGAAAATGTCATTTTGTCTTACTATTTATCTTAAGGGAGTAGTTATACCTTCTACCTGTTATCTGGTGCTCATTCCTACTTTAATGGTTGACCATAGGGGTCAGTTCCATCTGTGCTGAGCTGCGTGTGTCAATGTGCCCTTGGATTTTTTTTTTTTTTAATGTGAACTGGCACATGGGAATGGAGATTAGCTCACTCTGCTTGGTATGTTGATTTTGCAGCTAAACACACCCACTGGCTTCACATGTGCATAATAGTGGTTGAATTGAAAAGATTATAGAAATGTAAGAATAAAATGATTGGATGCAGCATCATTTAAGGTCAAATGAACGTTTATTAGCTAGGTGGAGATGACTGATGTATTGGATTGAAATTTTAGCTCTAGTTTCCTGATATAAGTTGATCTCTCAGTACTTCCTCATCATACTATTGTATTTCACCTTACAGATTAGAAAGTATTCTCATTTGGATTCATTACTTTCTTTGATTCTGGAACATTTTCACAACTAGCAGGAAAGCTACAAGATTGTGTGGATTCTGCCAGCCAGAGAAAATTAAATTATTTCAAAATGTAAATGACCTCAAAAATATAAGCCCTTGGGACTTCTGGATAACAGCTGTCTTATTTGCAGCTGTATTGTTGATGTAACTATCACTGTGCCTCCAACATCATAGACACTGAATAAATATTTATTAAGTTTGCTTATTATTATAGGGCTACTCGTTATCAGTACAAGAAATTTTCAACACATATTTACTAAAATGTGATTGTTTAATAGTCCCACATATTCTTTCCCATAATGTTGTTCATATAATTTTATTAAACAACAATAATAATATACACTTGTAACACTTTGCAGTTCAAAAATTACCATCACATGCATTATCTTATTTGATTTCCTCTAAAACCTAGTGAGCTATATAGGCAAAACCTAGTGAGCTATATTATTACTATTTCACAGATGGGATAACTGAGGCAGGCATAAGGAGATTAAGTGATTAGAACCGAGTCTCTGACTCTGAAGCCAAGCCTTCCTTCCCTTTATTAGGGTGCCTTTCTCAGTGGTGAAGATAAGGAAAGCTTCTCTCAGTACCAACTCACTGTTACAAGTTTGTTTCCTTATTGGTGGTAATTTTGGCCTTGGGCTAAGAACATAAGAATGAATTCCTTTATTAAAGATAGTTTATTATGTAGCTTCTAAAATGTGTACCCTGATTTCAGCAGAAGCATTTTATGGTTTTTCATGATATCTATGTAGGTAAAATTGTTAGATGATTTTTTTTTTTTAGTGTTTAAATAACTATACACAACCCTTCAGTGATTTCCAATACAAAAGGGAAACAAATTGAGTTGGCACATCATTACTCTGAAGGCTCTGTCTGGTCTGGCTCCTACCCACTTCTCCAACTTTATCCTGTATTTCTTTCCTGCTCATTCAGTGAACTTCAGCAACATGAATTTCTTTCTTTATAAAATATATGCCAAGCTTGTTCCAGTCTCAGGACATTTGTACTGGCTGTGTTTTCTGTATGGAATGTCTGTAGTCCATTAGATCTTGCACAAGTAACTCTGTTGCATCATTTTCTCATCTGCTCAAAGGCATCCTTGGAAAAACCTTCCCAGTCTCCTTGTTGAGTGCAAAATGCTAGGAACATAACAGTGTGCTTCCATGTCTGTATCTTTTCTTAAATGTTCATTATACAAACATATAAACATACATGGAGAATATTGCTGGAAAAATACACAAGAAAAAAAGAACAGTGGTTTTACTACAGAGGAGAACCATAGGATGAAAGTAAGAATAGGTATTTTTACTCTTTTGTCTTATTTGAATTGCTTATCATCTGTATGCACTAGCACTGAGATGACTAAAACATCTATAAAAGAATAAAAAAAAATTCATCGGTTTGTCTGAGACTCAAAAATTGGAAATAGAAGAATAATAAATATTTAATATTTCACTTAGATTCAATAATTCAACTGTGTAAGATCTAGTAAGATAGATCATGTTTAAAAGCTATTCATTTGACAAAAAATTAAACTAATATTTTATTAACCCAACCACTTCACTGTGTTGAATGTATCAGCACCAGCAGCACTACATGTTGTTTTCAAGTGCACACAGAACTATCTCTAGGAGAGATCACATGTTTAGGTCACAAAACAAATTTTAACAAAATTATATATATATATATATTTGTACCAGGGATTGAACTCAGGAGCACTCAACCACTGAGCCACATTCCTATCCCTATTTTATTTAGAGACAGGTTCTCATTGAGTTGCTTAGCACCTGCCTCACTTTTGCTGAGCCTGGCTTTGGACTTGTGATCCTCCTGCTCAGCCTCCAGAGCCACTGGGATTATAGGCATGTGCCACCAGGCTTGGCTACAAATTTATAATTTAAAATAATGCCAAATATCTTCCCCAAACACAATGGGGTCACACTAAAAATCAACAGCAGAAGGAAAGTTGGAAAATTCACAAATGAACATGTATTAAATAACGCACCCTTGAACAACCAAGGGGTCAAGAAGAAACCAAAAGAGAAATTAGAAAATATTTTGGGACAAATAAAACTGAAAACACAACATACAAGACTTATTGCATACAGCAAAAGCAGCACTAGGAATGAAGTTTATAGTAGTAAAAACCTACATTTAAAAATAAGGTTCTTAGATAAGCAACCTGACTCTAAATCTCATGGAACTAAAAAAAGAAGAATGAACCCAAAGTTAGCAGGAAGAAGGAAATAATGAAATTGGAGCAGAACTTAATAAAATAGAGACTACTAAGAAGTGGGGGGAAATAAAACAGAGTTAGTTATTGAAAAAACTCAATAAATTGATAGCTAAATTTTTATAAGGAAAAAAAGAAGATTCAAATAAAATCAGAAATGAAAGAGGAGACATTACAACTGGTGCCATAGAAATGAAAAGGGTTGTAAGAGCCTACTGTGAATACTTGTAAACCGACTATTTCACAATCTTATGGTTTAGATGTGGTGTCCCCTGAAAGCTCACATGTGAGACAATACAAGAAGGTTTGGAGGAGAAATGATTGGTTATAACCTTATCCTAAATAGTGAATTAATCCCTAATGGAATCAAGTGAGAGGTAACTGGAGGCAGGTGGGGTATGGCTGGAGGATGTGGTTCTTTCCCCCAAAGAACCATGGCTATGGGAGATATATATTATCTCTCTCTCTTGGGCACTCTCTCTCTTTTCCTCTCTCTTCCTCTCTCTTTCTCTTTCTTCTCTCTCTCTCTCACCATAATGAGCCCCAAGGAATGAAGTCTGCTGCCTATGAATTGAGATCTCTGACACCATAACGCCTAAACTTTTCCTCCTCTACAGTTGAGCTCATCAGGTCTTGTAGTTACAGCATAAAAAAGCTGACTAAAGCAGATGACCTAGAAGAAACAGCCAAGTTTCTAGAAACATATAATCTCTACCATGACTGAGTCATAAGGAAATATAAAATCTGAACAGATGTACAACTAAAGTAAGGCGACTGAATAATCCAAAACCTCCCAACAAAGAAAAATCCACCATCAGAGGGCTTCACTGGTGAATTTTACCAAATAATTTATGAACCAATGACAACCCTTTCCAAAAAATTGAAGAGGAAAAAATACTTCCAAACTCATTTTATGAGGACAGCTTTATCCTGATAGCAGAGCCAGAAAAACATATAAGAAAAAGCAAACAAACAAACTATAGGCCAATATCCCTGGTGTACATACATGAAAAAATTCTCAACAAAATACTAGCAAACTGAATTCAATAGTACATTAAAAGAATCATACATCATGATCAAGTAGGATTTACCTATGAGATGCAAGGTTTTTTCAACATATAAAAATATTGTTACAGAATTATGTTACAGAATACAAGACAAAAATCATATGATCATCTCAATATATGCAAAAAATATGAAAAAGTCAACACCCTTTCATGATGAAAACTTTCAACAAACTTGGAATACGAAGAAACCATCTGAAGCTATAAATAAGAAAATAGTAAATGGAAAGCAGTAAAATTATCTCTGTTCATGGATGACATAACTTTACACATAGCAAATATTAAGGATGCCACAAAAACAGCTAATAAATTAATTCAGTAAAGTAAAAACCTTAAGAATAAACTTAATCAAAGAGGCGAAACACTTGTACAGTAAAAACTATGAAGTCACTGAATAAAATTATAGAAACAAAAGATATCTCATATTCACGGATTGGAGGATTTAACTTTGTTAAAATGTCTGTATTACTGAAGACACAGATTCAGTGAAATGCCTATCAAAATATCAATGATCGTTAAATAGAAAATAACAATGCAAAAATTTATATGGAACCATAAAGGACCCTGAATAGCCCAATCCGTTTTGAGAAACAAGAACAAATCTTGAGGTCTCACACTTCCTGGTCTCAAAACATATTCAAACAATATGGTATAGGCATAAAGATTGACACATAGACCAATGAAACAGAAAAAGAGCCCAGAAGTAAACCCATGTGTTATGGTTAGATATGGTATGTGTCCCCCAAAGGTTCATGTGTTGGAAGCTCAGTCTCCACTCAGAGGTGATAGAATCTTTGAGTGGGAAGGCTTACAGGATCCTCAGAATAGATTAATGCTATTCTTTCAAAGAAAGTCCTCATGGGGTCGGCTGTTATAAAAAGAGCAAGATTGATTTTTCACTACTTTCTGACTTCCTATCTCATCATGTGATCTTTCCCTCTTGCACATGTTCACCCTATTGTAATGTCATCTCACCAGGACTAAGGAGAAGCTGGTGTCAAGCTCCGAGATCTCCAGAACTGAACGATAAACTTCTTTTCTTTACAAATTATCCAGTTCATGTATTTTGATACAGAAATGGAAAACAGACAAATACATAACGTGGACCATATGTATTTGGTCAGCTAATTTTTGACAAGGGTGCTAAGAATACACTCTAGGGAAAGGATAGTCTCTTCAACAAATGGTGTTTGAAAAACTGGATATAGAAATTCAAAGGAATGAAACTGGACTTCTTATTTACACCATTTACAAAAATCAACTCAAAAAGGATTAAAGACTTGAAAGATCTCAAACTGTAAAATTCTCAGAAGGAAAAAGTGGGAAATTTTCATAGCATTCATCTTGCCAATGATTTCCTGGATTATGACACCAAAAGTACAGGCAACAAAAGCAATAACAGGCAAGTGAAACTCTATCAAACTAAAAAACTTCTGGGAGAAAATTTTTGCAATCTATATATCTGGAAGGGGTTAATTTCCAAAATATATAAGAAACCTCTACAATTCAATAGAAACAAACTCCACCAAAACCCCTACCAAAAAAACTGATTGAAAAATAGGCAAAGGACTTAATATTTCTTTGAGGAAGACATATAGAAAATAGATCAAAAGATGCTCAATATCCTTAATCATCAGGGAAATACATACGAAAACACAGTGAGGTGAAGCCTGGCACGGGCGGCTTGGGAGGATGAATCAGGCAGATGGCAGGTTTGGGACCAGCCTCAGAAACTTAGTGAGACCCTGTCTCAAAAAAAGAAAAAAAAGAAAGGAAAAAAAAAAGAGTCTGGGGGATGTAGGTTAGTGGTAAATTGCTCTTGGGTTAAGTCTCCAGTATCTCCAGTATTACTGCCCCCCACCAAAAATCCACAATGAGATATCACCTCAAATCTGTTCAGATGGCCTTATAAAATAAAACATAACAGATAATAAATTTTGTTGAGGACATGGAAAATTTGGAACCCTTGTACACTGCTTGTAAAAATGTAAAAGGTGTATCTGCTATGGAAAACAGTACGGAGGTTCCTCAAAAAATTAAAAATGTAACTGCCATGTGAGCCAGAATCCTCACTTTTGAGTTTTTATCCAAAAATAATTGAAATCAAGATCTCAAGGAGATATGTGTACTCCCATATTCATTGCAGCATTATTTTCAAAAGCCACTCTAAATGTACATCAAAGATGAATAGATAAAGAAAATGTGGTATATACATACTATGGAATACTATTCAGCCATGAGAAGGAGGAAATCCTTTCATATGCTTCAACATGAACGTGGAGGCCATTGTGCTCAGTAAAATAACCTAGCCCCAGAAGGACAAATACTGTGTGATTCACTTATACGGGGTATTTAAAATAATCAAACTCATCAAAGTAGAAAGTAGAATAGTGGTTGCCAGGGGCTAGAGGGAGAAAAGGAGAGTTGCTGTTCAAAGGGTATAAAGATTCAGTCATGCAAGATGAAAAAATTCTAGAATCTGCCACAGACTATGGTGTTGATAATTAACAAAACTGTAGTGTACACTTAAAAATCTATTAAGAGGGTAGGTCTCAGATTCTGTATTTTCTTTACCACAATAAAAATAGTGAATGCCCTGCATAATAATAATCACAGAAATGCAAATAAAAATTATCACCTGTCAAATTAGTAAGAATTTTAAAATGCTGGTGAGAGTTCCCTTAGGCAGGTTCTCATTTAGTGCTAGTTACAGGATAAATTGGCAGGCACAACCGTTTTGAAAAACACTTTGGAAGTACACATCAAAAGGTCTTAAAAATGTTTATACCCTTTGATGTAAAAATTTTACTTGTAGAAATCTGCTTTTAAGAAATAACAGCAAATATAAATACGTTTATTATTTATAATAGCAAAATTTAAAACTCCTCCAAATGTCCCATAAAAGGAGCATGGTTAATAAATGTTGATAATTACTATTTTAAAGGTTTATGAGGTTTTAGTGACAACAGAAAACTTTTTACAGCATAACACTAAGTGGAAAAAGCTAGGATAACAAACTTCATAAGAGATATTTACACAGAGTATTATCACCACATTGTCAAAGAAAGAGAAAAAGATGTACAAAATACACAGAAATGAAAAAAAGGGGGGGTTATTTCTGAGTAAGGAGGTTATGGATGGTTTAAGACAAGGGTTTTAAAAAAATCCTTTTCCCATGTTTCCCAAACTTTTGACAAAGAACTTACATTACTCTTTCAATCAGGAAACAAAAAGATGGAAAAATCTTTTTGTTTCCTGATTGAAAGAGTAATATAAGGTTTTATCCACAGAAAAATATATTATATCCTGATCAAATCTATATTTTTCAAACTGTATTTACTCTTTACTCTTTGCAAACATAAATATAGGAGATAAAATGTACAGTGACCAAAAATTAAACTCTTCATGCTAGAAATACTTGGAGGTATTTTACTGATTTTACTTAAGGTTTGGTTAAAATAAACAAACTTTTCCACTAAATCTTTTAATTCTAAAGCAAAAGAGGAGGCATATCAGGAGAGAAAGCAAGAGAGAGCATTACATTGTCTGTATAGTAAACATATGGCTTCTGGTAGCCCAAGGAAATATCATTGGGTTCCCACTGTGGGATACCGTGTGCATCCTCTTCAGGAGAGTGGTCTGCAGGGACATTAATGGCATGACCAACAGGAAGAGTAGGGAAGGGTCTGTCCTGGCAGCAAGGACAGCCAAACCCACCATGGCTTTCAGTGGATTGGCAGATGGCACAGCCAGATTGTCCCACCAGCCTGGAGCTACTAACTAAAACAATTACATTCAAGAGAGGATAAATTCATGCTACAATCAGATTCCTAATATTAGCTGGGATGGTGGGGGTCATGTTTCAATTGGTTTGGGTTGTGAGCAGATAATGAATAAGGGATGGGCCAAGAGAGGTGCAAGCTGGCTTCTTTAGGGACATAAGCCATCAATTCTGAGAAAATCAAGTTTACTGCCATGGCCCCAGTCCTCCTATTTGATGCCACTTGAGAAGTGTTCTTTTACTTTTACTCATATGTTTCCTTGAAATCAGAGAAAGTCAATTTGGAGATTTTGGGTACAACTTAGAAACTTGACATGGTTTTGGTGGGCCTATGAGATATTTAAAGGTGTGTGTACTGTGGTTGGTGGGGGAAGCTTAAATGTGTTGCTGGCAGTTTAAAATTGAGAAATTTTGACATAATCAGGATTTGGGGTTTTTAAACAAGATTAAATCTATCAAGGGTAAGCTGTCATTGTCACAGACCACCAGTATACCACAGTCTTCACTCAGTTCATTATCTCATTTGGATTTTCATGCATGGAGTCTGTATGTATTCCTAAACCCTGATCAATAGGCTTGCTCTTACCAGTAGGAAGCTTTCAGCATAAAGAGAGACATGACAGAGCAGATCTACTCATAAGCTCTGAGCTGCCTCCTATAAAAAGCTTCCATTGAGAGAAAAATTCATTCAAAGCAACACTACCTGTAAGTAACTCTGATAAAGACAAACCTGATGGAGCACTATAAAAATGCTCAAAGACTCTCTGGGGGATAAGAAAGATGCCCCTCTGGAAGTCATGGGTGCCCTATGCAGGTAGTTAGAATGGACAGGGCTTTCGAGGAAGACTGGGACAGACGGTGGGATGCTCACAGTTTAGTATTTGGAACTTAGTAGGAGGTTAATAAATATTTGTTTCCATCTTCCTAACAGCAGATGCAGAGCACAGCAAGGAAGAAATGGAGCCAGAACAGTGTAATGCAATGCACAAAAGCACAGCATGCCAAGAGAGAACGAGGTAATTGTAGCCTAGAGATCAGTAGATGCACTAGAATAGACCTTTAGTAGTTAGGATGACAGCTCCAGGTACCGTGGGGACTGCAAAACTGCAGCATGATTCTGACAGATCTTTGATAGTTATACATCTACATGGTAAGTTGGAGCATAGGATAGATGAAAACAAGCAGAAACCAAGCAGAAATTTAGGTAGAAATCACACCAACACTGGTGTGAGGAGAAAGAACTCAACCCTTCAGTGAATGATGGTTTGTTAAAATCATAACAAACTCTTTATAACATAAAAATATAAAAAGTATGTAAAACATGCAGTATAGCCATTTTCAGTTTAGGTACAGGATTCCAGTAATTAGTGGAAATAAGTTAACTGTTTAATAAAATTTATTTTTGGCTTATTGATGGTGCAGCTTGTGTCACTTTGGAATGATTTATTGCTAAAGCCTCAATTTAAAAAAATCAGTTACTAACTGAAATAAAACTATCAAAAGCTTCATTGTTACTACAGTGATAACCTGTCAGAGAATGTTACAGGAAGGGTGTTGAACAGCAGAATGGAAGGTTACAGATGCAATTATTTCTTCTCTAGGTCATAGCCAATCAGTCGCTGTTTACACACAGGGTAGCTTCTGCACTATTTATTTCTTTAAATATTTAACAGTTTTGAGAGGCAGCGACTGACAATAGTCTATAGAGTCTCTAGCATGTTATGAGTGTTTAATAAATGTTAAAATATTTAATAAAATTCCGTATGATGAAAAACAGCAGTCAGTAAAACTGTTATAGCCTACAATATTTTAATGCCATAGTAGTAACTATTTAAAAATATAAAAAGCAAACAGTGCATTGACTAAACCATAATAAAAAGGAATATTTATAGTCACCAAAAAAAAAAAAATCCACTTAGGTAATTTCCTCCTAAATTCCTTAGGGAATCGTAGGAAAGTGCATAGAAAATAGATTAAAAAAAAAAAAAAACTTCTTTGGAAAGGAGGTGCGTGTGTGCGACACTTCCAGATGTAAGCCGGGTCGCAGTGACACGCAGAAAGCCAATGCTCTGACACAGCAAGGAAGTTCTTTATTTCCGTCTAATCCTGGGAAAACGTCCGCTAGGCTTGGGAATCCTGACTACACGCTTCCCGCATCTCCTGCGCAGCCCCCAGCCGCTGAAGTCCCCGGCGGCGAGGGCTGAGGACCCCGCTCGCCAACTTTAGAGAAGGAAGTAAGGAGAAAAACAGAGCTGCTCCTTTAAGAACTCCCCTTCCCTTTTACTCTATGTTTACATAACACGGGGCCAGTCCAGGGCCGCCCGTGGGGGCGGGGAGGGGGCGCGGGCGGCCCCACGCGCTGGGGGCGGGGTCGGAGGGCGGGGGGCGGTGGCGCTCTCGAGGGCGGGGCCCCCCACCTGCCCGCGCCGGCGGGGCGGCTCCGCGCTCTGGCCCCCGCCCACCCCGCCTCTCGCGCTCGCTCCCTCCCTCCCTCCCTCCCGCGGGGCTTCGGCGGCGGCGGCGGCGGCTGCAGTGGCGGCGACGCTCGGCGCTCGGCGCTCGGCGCGGGCAGGTCCCCCTGCTGCCCGGTCCCATTTGTTGCCGGCTCTGGCTCGGGGCGGCCGCGGCGCGCGGAGCTCCGGGGAGCCAGGCGGGCAAACGCGCAGCCACGACGGAGCAGCAGCGGGACTGGCCGCCCCGCGCCCCCTTGGCCGCGGTGCCCTTCCCCGGCGCGCTCACCCCCTTCTCGGGATGGGATTGTAGCGGCGGCGCGGACTCGGCGGGGATCGCGGCGGAGGCGGCGGCGGCGGCCGAGCGGGGCTCCATGTTTTCCCCGGGCCAGGAGGAGCCCAGCGCCCCCAATAAGGAGCCGGTGAAATACGGGGAGCTGGTGGTACTGGGGTGAGTCCGGGCAGAGGGCGGGCGGCGAGCGTCCCCGAGTGGGCCCGCGGGGTGGCTCGGGCGCTCTCTGGGGACCGCTGAGGCGGCGGGAGCGGCTCGCCAGAGGCCGGGATGCTCCGGTCCGGGCGCGCGGGACGCTGCGGCGGGCGCCGGGATGTGCGGCGCGCGCGGAAGCGACTCGGGCGACCCCGCGGGGCACTGCGTGGCCCTCCCGGACCCAGTCCTCGGCGGGTCCGCGTGGGCCAGGGCTTGACTTCTCGCGTGTGGCTGCCCTCTCGGGGGCCGGGGAGGGTGAACAGGAGCTCGGGCACCTCGTGGGGTCGCTTTCCGAAGCTGGGGAGCCAGCCGCCGCTGCCCCTGGGGGTTCTTAGTCTCCCGAGGACCCTTGGCCCGGAGCACCCGTCTTCGGAACCCCGAGTGCGGGCTGTGGGCTCGCGCCGCCGCGGACAGTGGGGCTGCGTTTTGCATATTGTTATGGTGACCGCCGCGGGCGGTGAACTGTCTGTGACCCAGGCTGGCAGGCTAGCCCTGGCTTCTCAGAGCAGGGAGGGGACGAGCAGGGACGCTGCCCTGAGGGGCCTGGACACCGGGCGCGGGACCGCATTCCTCCAGCCCCCAGCCCGGGGCCTCGGCCTCGTGGATGCCCTCCTGGCGGCTGGGCAGCGGCAGGGAGCGAGCCTGCCGCCTCTGCTCCCTCTCCGCTGGTGAAAACCACATTTTGAAGATAGTAATTATCTACAATCGTTAAACGGCAGCAATTAGAGACTTCATCTACTTCCTGATTTTCCTTGTGACATTTCTATTGTTTACCCTTAATAAACCAGGAGAGAGGCTTCGCGGGATTAAAGCAGGATAAAGTGGGCAGTGAAAGGGGAGTGGAAGGGGGAGGAGAAAAGTGAAGGAAACTCGGGAGAAGGAGCAGCTTGGCTTTAGTGTTGGAGGAGAAAGGATTATTTTTCCCTTTGGATGTGCCGCTCCTGGGAACCCGCGCTTTTGTCTTCCTCTGTTGAAAGACTTGTATTCAGAGCACCGTGAGTGCTGATAGGTGGGTTTAGCACACATGTGAGAAGTCCTAGCTATGGAAAGACTTATGGGACTTGGAGAAACGTGTCTTGATAACTTGAAGTAAATGCCAACTTAAAGATAATATTAAAGAGAAGCTCCCAGAGACAGCTGCCTACTCTTCCTCACTTTGTTGCTAGAGTAGTAAATGGGATAGTGCTGGAAATCCCATTACTGGTCTTGAAACTGTCTGCAGCTAAGCGTTTTTCACACCTGCATAGTAATTGCACTTAAAAAGACAGATATTAGGGTTCTCTAGACAGAAGGAGGAGTGACAGAGAAAAAGCCACAGTTTGGTCTGTCTTATGTAACTTCAATCCAACCTAATTTTGTGAAGTTTTGATTTCTTTGTGTTGCTGGCTTCAAAGTATGTTTAACACTGTGAACTTGACACGGAAGATTAACTTATGCCAGAACTTTATTTAATTATTTCCTTTTGAGGCAATCATTGTTGAGATGTTTCAGAACAGCAGTGAGTGGGCCTGGAGGAGATTTTGTGTTCATAGTTGGAAGTGAAGGGCATTCCAAAGCCAGCAAAAGGATTTATATTCTGGATTGTCCTGGTGTCATGGGCTTATTCCAAAGTAGGCTATGTAAATCCATTGCTAGTTGTATATGAACTGCCTTTTATTAATGCTTTCCAGGAGACATTAAGTCTGACATTGCTGCTGCTTACCTGACAGTTGGGGTCAGACAGGCAGAAGTTATTTGTGCACCTATTTGTGCCAGCTCTGTTTAGGCATTGAGGATCCAGCAGTGAACCAGGAACTTTCAGTTTAGTGTGGAGTGTCAGGCATAAACAGGACAAAAAAAAAGTGAATAAATTAATAAATGACAACTTCAGGTGTTGCCAAATTCTCAACAGAAAATTGGTTAAAGAGTGACTGCTGGATTTTGCTTTCTTCAGGTAAGTCAGGGAAGGTCTTTCTGAGAAAGTAAAGTATGAGTAGAAGATGCTAGTTGTTTTTTATATAACTTGAATTGTCTTTGTTTGAGAGTAGGTTTCTGACTCTAGCAATATTAAACTTTACAGAAAAGGTAAAATAGTGAATAAGTGGGTATTTTAAAGAGGCCCTTATTGAATTATATCCTAATCTCAGGACTTGAGACAGTGTCTTCCCTTTTAAAACAACAATAACATTCAAAGAACAATCACTATCACCATTGCATGTCTGATTTTCTAGGAGATATATATATATATATGTGTGTGTGTGTGTGTGTGTGTGTGTGTGTGTGTGTGTAAATAATCTATTAGATTTTCTTGCTTGTTATTTTTGAGGTTAAAAATGCTTAGTGTTTTTTATTGATGGAATTCTTTGCTTATACAGTATATTGTTTTTTGTTTGCATTTTCTAAAAGTTGTTGTGACTGTCCCTCTATGCTGTCTTCTGAATTTCATAGTAAAATCTTACCAGGAAATTCTAGAGGTCAGGCCAAAAGGTTGATAGATATCTGTATCTTTATACAGTATTCTGCATCTTTTTATTTGTTACAATATTAATCAATCCTATGTAGTTAGGATTTTATTGGGGTTATAACTTTTTGTCAGATTAGTGAAATTTAAATTTTTTCATAATTCCAGCCACATTTTTTTGTTGTGCCCACTAATTAATTGAATGTGCAGGAAAATGTCTACTCATTGGGTGTTTCTTGCTCTTAATTTTAAACTTGACTAACATTTTAAGGTTGGGGAAGTGGCTTAGGATTTGAGAGGCAGTTGAGTGGGGTGGGAACAGCAAACATTCACAGTTAGGGAACCTGATTCAAGTCCTGCATTCTTGTCATGTGGCTTTGTGATTTTGACTTACTTCCTCCCTGTTTTTTTTAGCAATAACAAAATATGATTGGATTAGGTTTTCATCAAAAACCCTTGGTCTGTACTCTGGAATTTTGTCATTGGCTCAAATGTAGAAAATGTATAGTTAAGTTACATTGTCCAAGTTGCTTGACATTTGTTGATTTTTATGTATTAAAGTGAGGGTACTAGAATTCGAATAGGCACACATCCTGCATCTGTAAAAGAAAGGCTAATGCTGTGTTTGTTTTTTATGAAGTAGACATACATAAAACAGGCTTAAAAAATTAATATTATACATATACTTGATTTCTTGGTGGTAGGTTATGCATGAGAACATTCAAATTGGGTAAAACTTGCTGTCTCAAATTTAAGAAAGGCAAAGATGGTTTGAAGTCAAGCTAAATAGATTGAAATTCTAGCATAAGGAGGAGATAATCTAATGGTAGAATTTAGGACTGGAACGGGCTTAAGAGGTGTTGGTATATATTCAGCCCTTTTATTATTCACAAACTGGGGATTTGGAAAGGAGATTTTTTTCGAGTTCCTACTTCTTCCTGGTTGAGCTGGGTCACTGTATATACTGTTTCCCAGTGCTGTCAGCCCCTCAAAGTACCCTTTTTAGATTCAATTTGAAGCATGCAGCTCTCTTGCTGACTAATGGCCCATCATGGTTTTTGGAAAAATAATGCTTAGTTCCCCTCACCTCATAGTTGAATGGATAATACATTTTGTAATACATTTTCATTAGATGCTTCTCAAAATGTATCTCAGCCAAGGGTTCCTAACTGAGGGTCCACAGATGGAATTCAAGGAATCTACACATGTGAACAGGAGAAAAACACATCTTTATTTTCATTGTATTTATTAATTCAGACATTGTATTCAGATGTATGTAGCATTTTGCTTTATTATCAGCATATGAAACAAAAAGGTCTACTGCTAGACTTGTCATTTAATGCCTCAACATAGAAGTACATGTATGATTTTTTACAATTTAAAACTACTTGGATAACTTAGTGTAACTGATTTCTTTGGTATTCTATTTTATACATTGAAAAAACCCATTTGTCTGAGCAGAGTTGAATAGGCTTCATCAGACTACCAAAGAGATCCTTGGCACAAAAAGAGCTTAAGATCCTTTACAAATGAAGTTTATAAATATTACTGATAAAATGAAGTTAAGTATCTTAGTGGAAATATTAAGCACTACTAAAGAGGAGAGATACCTGCCTTGTTTCCTTTGGATAGTGCAGTTGCCTGTTAAATAAAACAAAAAGGACTATTGCTTGAAGAAGTTATGTGTCTTTCTTTTTAAAAGGTGATCCCCAATTTTTATATGTTTTTCTGTTATTCCGTAGAGACTTTGCCTTGATTCTGCCTCCCTTTGGTGATAATAAGGAACCTTAAAATGTATCCTGACACTTCTTATTTTCTGATCCTCCACTCTAATTTGGGCACATAGACTTCAAACACTAGTATCTTTTATAGACTTAAAAGCCTTTGAACTGTTTTTTTTTTTTTTTAATAAAACAAAATCTTTGTTGTCACTTAGCATGAGGGGTGATCTGAAGAGTTCAGATCTGTTTGTGTGGACATAGTGTCTCATTCTGTAGGCTGTTAAGGGTTATGATGTTACTGACTTTGGTTGCTATATTTTTCTTTACTAACTTTAGCCTTGTTTGGAATATGTTGCTCTCTGTGTGACTTTGTGGCTTCTGGTCTGACTTTCTCAGATTTATTTGTTTCTTTAACACAACAACGCTGGAATTTTTATTAGAACTTTTCACTTTGGGTCATATTTCATCATGTGATCATTTGGGGATGCTTTTTATAAACAAATAAAAGCAGCTTGATTCAAGTTCTAGCAACTTGACCAGACATTTTACCTGAAAGATAAAACGCAGACATAGAAGACCAGAACAGAATAAAACATAGCAGTTGCTGTATTGGGGTGACACTGATGTTTTGGACTTGGAGCCATTGTTCTGTGACTGCTGTGCAGGGGTGGCAGTGTGGCCTCCCTGAAAAGAGCATGTGAGGCTGTAGTTGGCTTTTGAATGAAGACAACAGCAACTGGTGGACCTCATTGCTATGGGAGAAAAATAACTGTGAGAAGGAATTTCTAACATCTTTGAGTTAATTAAAGGTTTCTCCTGGGGTGTGCAGTAATCTACTTTACAAAAAGAAAAGTGAAGGTTTGAATGATTCAGTTATTAGTTCTTACTGAGCTTATTGTCACCATCTTCTGGAAAATAAAATAATAAGAGCAGAAAGTGCTTCATATTTCTTAGCATTGCCTAAACCAGCTGTTCTCAACCACTATCTCAGCCACCTCATGATCAGTCTTGAGGTATGTAGCCAGTAATTTATGACATGTAATAAAGTATGGATCTTTCAAATGATTCAGGGATGTTTTAGTAATGGCATTTTTACCTACATGCATTCTGATCTTTCCTCAAGTGGGAGAGAAGGGGTGGAGTCACAGTAGGCAAGCCAGAAATTTATTCATTCAGCATATATTCACTGGGTATCTTCTAGGTTCGGGGAATACAGCTGGGACAAGGCAGACGGATTCACTGCTCTGGTGAATTGCTAGATGTTCTTGTCATAACTCTTAAGTGAGCAACTGCTGATGTATAGTGTGTATGTATTATCCAAATATTCAGTACATATAAATGTTTGTCAGGTTTGGCATTAAGGGATACACAGACAGGCATGGTTACAGCCACTGTGGAATTTACAGCCTAGTTGGGGAGAGTGAAAGGCTGTGATCCTGGTATGTCAGTAGGCTCACATAACCTCTGCCTGAATGCAGAGGGGGTGGCCCACATGAAGTTTCATGGGCAAGAGAGCTCTAGAAAGAGTATGCTAAGACCTATGGGCAAGCTGCTGCATGTAGCTCCTTTAAAAAGCAGGGAGGAGCCCTGAATGGCTAGAAAAGTGTTATTGAATAAAATAATGGGAAAGATGAGATGGAGGTAGGTGAGGAGGGGCTTATAAACTATTGGAAGGGTTTTGAACTTCATTCTAAGGGTGTGGGAGACTATCACAAGGTTTTCAGAAGTGAGAGGGGTGCAGGCAAAGCCTTCAACCAAGAGAACACAGTGGAGATGGAGGGAGGAACTGGGGCTAGAGCCCACCAAGGCAAAGAATGGAGTGTGAGCCAGAGGCGGCTATCTGGCTTCCAGGTCCTACTGCCTGTTCCTCTTGAGACTGAGTTGCCTCTCTTGTCCCTTGTTTTGTGTGGTTTACCAGAGAGTGCTGGCTGGGGATCAGTCCTGTTCTCTGATCCTGATGCTGGGTTACAGGCACCGTCCCTGCCTGCCTTCATTTATCTCACCTTTATTGGGAGAGATGGCAAGCAAGCAGGTAGATAGAAAGTGGAATTTCAGAGAGTGCTGTGAAGAAAATACAGCAAGATAGGGAGAAGGAAAGCTGATGGGAAGGGCTGAGGGGACTAGCAGGGTAAAGTGGTAGTGATAAGGTTGCGGTGCTTTTAAATAGAATAATCAGGAAAAGCTTTCCTAAAGAAATAATCCTATGTCTTTTGGGAGTCCCCGTTTTTTTCAGTGTTCATTTACACTTTTTTTTTTTCTGGTTCAGCCACTTAGAGGGGGTTCTGCTCTTACAGCCAAAAGATACTGAATATTCCATTAGTTAAGAAGCAAAATGTATAATCTGTCTACAAAGGGAATATAGAAGAACAAACAGTTGTAAGGACACATACTTACTGTTCCTCCACATAGACATGGTTCAGTGCATAGTGCCACTTGCCACCAGCCCAGAGTGATAGTTACATTCTACCAGAGTTCATTGAAACTGTCTTCCCTTGGAGTTTGCTCTTGGGGTCAGGGATGCCTGCCTGACTCCACCCTCTGTGGATTGTGGGCACACCTTTCTGGCACACAGTGAGCATTCATGGATGTCTTTAGGAAATGGATTTTTAGGGACACACCCCAGCCCCCTGCTTGACACAGGTGACACCAGGTTTAATAGATGTTTCTTAATTTGGAAGGAACACTGCTTCTGTAGTACAGTTGCACTTCTATGAACAATCCTGCCAGCCTATAGGGCTCACGTTAAAGATTCCCCAAGATACTAAGCTACTTTACTGACATCATCTATTCCAATTTCAACTTCTGTTTGTTTTTCTTTTCATGAGTTACCTAACAGTCATTTTGTCACCTGCAGAAAGTTCTGCCTTGAAGGGAAGTGGGCCATCTGTTCTAATTCCACCAGCTGCTGTGAACTGCATTGCAGTGCCATGGTGGCATTGAAAGGCTGTGGCCATTAATGCCTGTTAATGATGGCTGGAGATACTGTGGCATACAAGACTCTTAGATGATAAACCTAATAAATATGCATCGGGTATTTTCAGCAGTGGGTTTAAGTCTCGATTGAGGTTTTCTTTGCAGCCATCCACATAATGCTTCTCACTCTCAAACACTTAACTCTGCTTATTCCCTGCTTTTCTGCTCATGCAGAATCTGTTTTTAGGATAAGAAATCATTATTTCAAGCTTTATACTTCCATTCTAATTAGTACCAGTTTAACAGAATCCAACCACAGCAGGCGGTTGTATGTTTAGTTTCTAGACTATTGGTAGGAAACGGGGTTTACTATTGCCAAGTGCTTCTGAGGAGCCTGGGCGGCTCTTCCTCCCTCCTCATTTGTACCTGCTTCTCCCGCTTCCTGCTCCTCATTTGTAGAACACTCTCATTGTAATGAGAACTTGTGATAGGTGTGCAATTAAATTTTCCTGAGGCACTTGATTGATTACTTTGAGTAAAGGTCATTTCTGTACAAGGACCATAGACACAAAGGAATATGTGCTTTCACACCAGATCCCAGAAAATTATGCAGACTAGGTCCTTATACTTCTCAAGATAGTTTTTCACACATTCAAACTATTTTCACTTGGTAAGCATTCAGTTGTTTGACCCTTCAAGCCATCTGTGAAAGAACTGTAATAAAGACTGAGTTACTAAGGTGAAGATTACCCAGTTTTTCTATTTGGTGTTGTAGATGGTTGGAGATCATATAGGCAATTCAGGTTTTTTACTTCATCTCATGTTTTTCCCAGCCAGTGAGAGTTCCTCCTATCCCTGTGTATGCGTTCCAGACCTCCCATCAGAAGAATCCTCTCTTTGAAACAGGTCTGGTTCTGCAATTGCATTGATCCCTCCACTTGGTACAAGTGATGCTGTGTAGCTTCTGGGTGTTGCCTTAAGGGATGTTGTAGCCTGTCTTTGCCCTCCGTATCCATAATAAAATACAACTTGCTGGGGGCTTCAACAACAGAAACTTATTTTCTCACAGTTCTGGAGGGTGCATTTCAAGATTAAGGTGTCAGCAGGCACCTGAGACCTCTGCCCTTGGCTCACAGATGACCACTTTCTCACTGTCCTTACATGGCCTTTTCACTGTGCATGCATATCTGGTGCCTCTTTTCTTATAACACTAGTCATACTGGATTAGGACCTTCCAGTGTTACCTCATTTTAACTTTGGTTTTCTGAGAGTTAATACTTCATAAGAATTTTAAGGGGTTACAGTTCATACCAAAATGTTCTGTTAGAGGGCAGCGACAGCTGACTTATCACAAAAGTCTGACTACCTTGCTGAAGGTAGTTGCTCTGGCAGATGAGAGATTATAAAAGGGGAGGAGAAGTTCTTCCATCCCACAGCCATTCCAGCCATCTCAGCTGAGGCAGCAGACCTGTGATTGAAACCATCATGGGTCCTTTGGCCCATCATGCTGCGAACCCATATCATACAGAACAAAGATGAGCTCTTTCCACCAACCTCTACCCAAATGAAAGCAGATAAGCAGCAGTTGTTTAAAAACACTTGTTTACAGGGGATTTGTTATATTGTAGTAGACAAAGCACCAGAATACTATGTATGCAAATGGTTCTGTGGTCAGATTTGACAACTCTAACATGAAATAAATTCACTCATTTCTTATTGAATTTTTTTGCTTCTTTCAGATTATTAATTACTTTAATGTGCACATTTTCAGCCTTTTGGATGAGTTATTCCAAACATGTACTGTGTGGTTTGAAAGTCTTGGCTGACAAAAGCATTTGTGGGGTGATTTTATCACATGCAAGTCACCTGCAGGTTTCCGTGCATTCCTCCTCCGTAATCAGTACAGTCTCCCACAATTCACTGAGCAGTTGAATAGCCCAGCTGAGCCGAGAACCATGATTCTGGGAGACTCCCACATAAGCAGCTTTCACCCAGGACAGCTAAGTGCATGACACAGATTTTCAGGCTATTAAAGGTCACCTGACATGAAATAATAGAACTAGCAGAGATTTGAGTAGGGGAAGTAATATATATCAGCATTCTGCAGGTATAGGGTGCCAAGTAAACCAAAGAATGTTTTAATACTGCAGTCAGGTGGTTAAATGACAGGATGAAAAGCTCATTTATATTGGTTGTACCTGTCTGTGACTGCAGGCAGTAAGAATGTAGGATGGCTCCTGAAGTACTTCACATGTCTCATGCTTGAAATGGAGAACAGTTTTGTGTCAGTTAAGAAATAAGCAAAGGCAGAAGATTGTTCTGGTGCTCCCAGTTTTGGGTGGGCCAGTATACTCTGTTCACAGAAGAGGCCAGGTGTCCTAGCAATGCTGCTGCCAGCCATCTGCACAGCACCATGGGTGGAAGGACCTGCAGGCATGGGAGCCACCACCTCCTTCCAAACTGGACATGTCACCATAGAAAGAAAAGGGACTCCTGTTGTAGTTAGCTGATGAGACAAATGTAACTTCTAAACCTTTCCAGTGGGGGAATTTTTCATTTTTAATCAGAGTGAGAAATGAAAAATCCAGACTTTGCCTTTAAAATCGATCAACTATGTGTTAAACTTCCAGGGATGGAGTTGTAACTCAGTGTAGGGCACTTGCCTCACAAGTGTGAGGCACTGAGTTCCGTCTTGGCACCACATGAAAACAAATAAAGGCACCAAGTCCATATACAACTAAAAAAATAAAAATAAAAAATTAAAAAAATGATAAATTAAACTTCCAAATCACATATTTTGAAAGTTTAAAGCTTTCATAATCTTTTAGATTTTAAAACAACTATGGTAAGACTTTTGGGACTATATATAAAATTTCATCTGTTGTGAATGGGTATGTCTAATTAAAAATGGAATCCACTGTACATCCAGAAATTGAGCAGTCTAAACATGTTCACCAAACGTGAGCCACTCGGTTTGTGCTAGGTGATGCTGTTGCTGCTTCATAATGATGATTAGGGGACCAGGGGTGCCAGAACTCACATGTCATATGAGGAAATGTGGAGCAATAAATTGTGGCTGGAACAGAGGAAGGATGGTTGGAGGGAACCGATATTCTGGGAGCATTGTGTGCCAGGTTGTGTTAGGTGTTTTATGTTGTTGTTCCATGAACTGTTTTTTGTTTTGTGGGCAGTGAGGCTCAAGCTTAGTGACTTGTCCAAGTTCATTCCACTTGTGGGTGGCAGAGCCTGGTTGAAAGGTAGTCTATGTGACTCTGAAGCTGATTCCTTCTACCAGGTGAAGGTGGGAGGCATGTATATTGCTGGGAGATTGGAAAGGATTTCCCGGGGCAGCAGGCTTTGAGCAGAATTTTGAAGGGTGACCTGGATTTTTATAAAACAGTAGTTATGAAGGCAAAGGGCTTTTGGAACATGAGGAATTTTGCTGGAGGTTGAAATTGGGAAGGAGATGAAGTTGGAAACTTAGGTTGGAGTAGGATCAGGGTGTCAGCAAATTTTGTACTCTTTGTGCAGATCATCATTTTGGTCTAGGGCAGGTTCTTTGCTCTGTTGCAGGTCTCCACTGCCTTCGTTCTCTATTGCTGAGCTGTTATAGCAGTAGTGTGGGACATGTGGGCCTGCTGTCTCACCCCCAGACCAGCCCTCTGATGATATACCGGAGAAGATTTCTCGTTTTTGCCATTTGCTTGCCCTGGCCGTGTACTCTGCTCAACCTTTGCCTTATCTTGTGGTGTGCCACTCCTTTTGAATTGAAGTGAAGCTTCCTGAGTTTAAAATCGTCATTAGAGAGGAAGTTTTAGGATCTGAGCTTTTTAATTTATTTTCCTACTGAAATGAGGGAATTCCAGTTAGAGTTGCTCCTTAGTGGCCTGATTCTGCTTCCTCTTGGAGGTGCCTAGAGGGCTGGCTCACACAGGTCATGATGATGGCATCTGTCCTTCCTTGAGAGCTTTCTCTCAGCCAGGTCCTGTGCAGAGTGTTGACTTCTCTGTACTATAAGGGAAGTGGATGCCATCACTTACCACTCCAAGTTAGGAAACTGAGTCGTGGTGCCTGAGAAACCTGTCCAGATCCCTGGACTGACATATGACTAAGCTCTGATTTGAACTTAGGCCTTTCCGACTCCAACACAGTGGTTCTTAGATCCTGCCTTTACTGTATAGGTTCAGGAACAGTTTTGCACTATTTTAATTACCTTTTTTTTTTTTTTTTAGCCAAATACTTGCATCCTGGGTATTCTCATTAAACACATGACACAAAGTTTCCCACCTTTAATGAAGTTACTGGCAAGGTTACAAAAAAGTTTTTTTCTTATATTCACAGCCTAGATTAACTTTTTGGGAAAAAAGTTTGCTTTTTTTTATTGTGTTTTTGTATTGTATGTTTAAACATTATTAATGTATGATTTCCAGGAAATAAAAACTAATCCTCATAATATCTACCTTCTTATTTTTCTGAATGTTATTACAGTTGAATTAATACTTCAAGGAAGACCTGCCTTGGTCATGTAGAGGAATTCAAAGTTTATTCCCCTAGTTTCCAAGATGATTTATTGAGATATTCTTCCCCGACAGAACAGCTCTGTGATTGCACAGTATGGCATAGCCCTTGAAGTCTTGCCTTTGTCTTTGTTGGTGATGATAACTTAGGGATTTCAATTTGACCCATAGCTTGGAGAAAGAGCTGTGAGGGTTTTCCCTCTCCAGTAAAGCCTGGGATCTGCCTGGAGACTAATGCTACTACATGTGGAGTTTTCTCTTTCTGTCTTTTGATCTTCCTGTTAGTATTGATTAAGGGGAAAGAACTTCACAGCTTCTGTCTCCTTGCTCACAGTACTTTGTACAAGTTGTTCCAGTAGTGGCACTCATTCAGCTAATCTAAAAAGTACAGGCCAACAACAGTCCAGGAAAACTGTCTTTTATTTGCTTACACTGAGTGTTAACTTGGACCAGATGAGAACTTCAAGGCTTTCGTGAAACTCAGTTGATGTAGACCCTTCTGAAAACTGGCATAGCTTTATGTTTTACAGTTTTAACCTTCCTGTGATGGCAGTGAAATCTTTTCAGTGACATATGTTGGGAGCTGCATATGACCCAGGGTTTCTGAAAAACATTCTTAGCAAACAGGCATCCTAAGATATCAGATGGTGAAATACCAGAGGACAAATACAGCATCTTGATAATCAATATTAGATGTTATATGGGGAAAAAGCAGAGAACTGAAGCACTGCAGGGAAGTAATTCAATCAGCAGATTCTGATAATGTAATAAACTACCACAGGGTGAAACTTGAGTGGTTTACACACACCAGAATGCCCTTCAATTGAATTATTGTCTCATAATAGTTGTCTGCTCATGTACTACTATTTTAAATATTAAAAGACAATGCAAGTCACTTTTCCCCCTCAGATGAAAAAGAAGACACAAATCTTCATCATTTTAATAATTTATATGCCACCCCCGTGACCGTCCGAGCTCATGTTTTGGATTTATTAGTTGGAAATCCTGTTTGGGAGAGCAGAGCATGCAGACTCTGTATTGTGTTATTTGTAAAGCTGCTCCTTCATTGTGCAGGTGCCCTGGAGAGTTGCTTCTCTCTTGGTGAGGAGGACTGAGTGGAGGGCCCTTTCCTCACTGGGTTTTCTGGCTCATGTATAGTTTGCAGCTAGGAGGCAGGCATAAAGAACCTTCTGGGGCAGTCATGGCTTGAGAGGCATACTAAAAGCCTGTGTAGCTGCCACAGGCTAGGTGCTCCATTATAGTCCTGGAGGAGGTGATGGAGGCAGGGAGGCTAAGACCTTGAGAGATTAGTGTGAGGATGCACATGACTAATGGATTTTGAAGTTCAGGAATTTGAGTCTGGATCTCAAATTCTAAAGTTCATGCATATTCTGCTTCTCAAAACTGTAGATACATCTTAAGCTTGTAAAAGGGCTTTCTAAGACTGGACACACTGCATTCTGAGGCCATGTCGTTATCAGTGATAACTTTTGAAAATTTATTTATTTATTTTAATTAGGTATATATAACAGCAGAGTGCATTTTGATTAATCATACACAAATACACGATGCAGCATCATACTCCATGCAGTCATACCTATACCTAGGGTAATGATGTCCGTCTCATTCTGCCATCTTTTCTGCTCCCATGTACCCTCCCCACCCTCTCTCCCTTTTGCAGTAATAACTTTTGATAATGACCAGAAAGGTATAATTCTTCAGGTCTGGCATTAAGTACAAGAGTTGTGATTTTAACTAGAAATGCTGGTGTAGTCTCCACTGGACCAGGATGAAGAGGGCTGCAGTATAGGCTGACAGCCCTGTGGAGCCGCACCTCCCCTTTTGATGGCTCTGCCTGTTTACATTTCCCTTTCTTCTCTTGCCTGAGGCCCAGGAAAGGGTCAGAGGATGCCTGCCCCTGTTTTTCCTGTTACCTCCACTCACATCCAATTCTGACAATAGAGCTCAGCTCCCTTGGGAGAAGAGCTTTCTGTAGCCCTTTAACTCAGTCTAAGTGAATCTTTCTCTGATCTAATTGGGTATTTTTATCCATTTGAACAGCATCATGATAATTACACAAATCACACCCTCTTCCATTGGGTTTGTAAAAATTTTTTATCCCAGTTTCTTCTAGGTTAAACTAGTTTCAGTTATATATCATGAATTCTTATAACTTTTAGATGTTAACATTAATTCTTAACACTAATTATATAGCGTTCCTTCACTGAAAAATTTGTAAATGAAATGTTTTTTAAAGGTAGAACATTTGCATTCAGGTAATATGGTATTAATTTAAAAAGCTGTATGCTGAAAGCATATATAAAGAATATTAAAAAAAATTTGGAAGAGGGAAGAAAAATCACCCATGATGCTAATATTCTTTTCTTTGTTTTCTCACACTTACCTCCATTTATGATCCATATATGTCATTATTTTTATATACTTCATGTTATACATGGTGTATGTGCTTATTTTTAAAGGATTAGCTAATTGACCTTCATTTTTAGGAGAATATGATTACTAAAAAAAAAAAAAAATTAAATAGCCAAATATATTTTTCTTGATCAAAGCGGGTATGTGTTAATTGGTTATTTAACACAAATTCTGCTCTTTTGGAGGGGCATCAGGATTTGCTCTGTGATTTTAAAGGTCTCTATCTGTTCTAACAATGTATGGAAGGAGGAGAAACAGATTGATCTCTGTCTTGCTTGAGGTCCCCAAGTAGAGCAGCCTGTATGTGAAGGGCATGGCTCCAGAAAATGTCTCCTAGGTGCTGAGAGGAAAGGACACTTTTGAGACAGTAAATTCTATACATGTGTTGTCCAGAATAACTTATTTCTTGTCCTTGGAGCTTTCCCCTGGACCTCTGTGATGTGTCTGTATAACCTTCCTCCTTCTCTTTTTTGCATCTTCTGTGCTTTTTGCACATATAGTTCCCTCTGCCTGCCTGCAGTTCAGTTCTTTCTTCTGCGTTTTCCTCACCTGGTTATGTAATTCAGGTGTCACCTCCAGCAAGCTGCCCTGGTTCTCCTCTGTTTTCCTCCATCCAGAACCAGGGATTTGTAGTGACATGCTGTGCCGTGGAAATGTCTCCTCCTTATTGGGCTCCTTCAGGGCAGGGCCTGGGGCTTGTTCAGTGGCTCTCCTTCTCAGCACTTGGTGTAGTACCTAGCATTGGATGGATGGAGAGAGGGATGAAAAGATGTTCTCCTGAAGAAGGAACATTCTACTGGGATGGTGTTTTCCCCTTTCCTTTGCTTCCTGCTCCATTTTAAAAGAATTCATTGTTAGTTCTAAAATAGGTATTTGGTTTATTTGTATTTCTTTAATAAACATTCTAAAGCATTCTGTTTTTGTCTTCCAAGGTAAGCTAGATTATCAATTTTTTCAGCACATAAACATAATGGGTGTTCATTTATGATTGGCTGACCCTGAAATGAGGTGGTAATGACTCTGAAATTTTTCCCTTTAAACTTTTTTTTTTTGAAATTTTTTGTAGTTATAGATGGACAGAATGGCCCTATTTTGTGTTTATTTTTATGTAGTGCCAAGGATTGAACCTAGTGTCTCTCACATGGTAGACAAGTGATCTGCCACTATGCTACAGTCCCAGCCTTTTTCTTTAAACTTTTAAGAAAGAGAAGGGTTAAAGCCGGTGAATACAGGATATGACTGGAAGCCGACAGTTATTTAAGCTTTTGACTTAAAATGGGCTTCCTTATTGTGTAGTATTAAAAATCTCTCCAGAAAAAATCAACAAACCCAGTCACATTTTGACAGTGATAAATCTTTATTTTTATTCAAAATTTGTTGCTCTGAAAAAAAAAGTTAGTTGCTGTGGTTTCTTATCTTTTCACTCAAAAGTCACAGATAAATATTTTTTCCATTATTTTTTCTTGATATTTATCATAGTCGCTTTTGGGTCTGTGTGCTGGCTGGGCTTATTTGTGTGTGCTTTCACTCTGCATCATCTACATTTCAACTTCTATCCTTTGATTCTTAGAGAACTCTATGCTTGCGGTGCATATGTGATGTTTGCTGTTCATCCAGTTTCCAGGTAGTCTTTTTTCATATCCTTACAGACACACTTGCTGTTGGTTGACCCCTTCTCCCCCATAATACTGTGTTGAGTGCCACTTGTTATAGATTTGCAGCAAGACAGCTGGGGTACTCTGAAAGCCAACTTGAGTTTATGTTTTTCCCTTTTTTTCCCCCTTTCTTTTAAAAAAACATCTTAAACATTTTAAAATGTGAAATTATTATATAAAACTTAAAATTTTGTGATTTTATTCTTTGACTCTAAGAAAAATGTTTTTATCAGACAACCTTTCCTTAATTCCCTGTCTTAAATCTTTTAAAAAATGAATCCATAAAAACATATACAAAAAAGGAAAAAAACCTCATTATTATGAGGAACCAGAGATCTGGTCATTAAACTATTTGTTTTTGCTAGAGAGGGTTATGTGTAGCAGGTTATGTATAAGGCATCTTTCCTTCTGATTTTTCTTTTTTTGTCCCCCTTCTCCCCAGTGCAGTCTCCTACCCATCCTCCACTTTGTAGAATTCTCAAATGAATATTCATCTCCTTTCTCCACTCCCACTCCAGTTCTTATAAGCAATACAATATACAATGAAATGTCTAAAATTTAGATTATTCATGGGATTTATAAGAAATAAAAAGAGAATGTGATTTTTTTAAAAAAAATTACATATACATTGGAGAGCAGCATAATAGCATAAATTATTGTGAATTAAGGTCTTCGTTCCTAGTGGTGTCGGCAGCCCTGAAGCTGTATTCTAAGTATAAAACAGACACAGACACAAACCAGCCTCTGTGAGCACGTGCACTGCCTCATGACGTGCCAGCAAGAAGAAGGGAGATGGTCTGCTGCTCAGTGTGTGTACAGATCTTTGGGAGAAAACTGCAGTTCAAATGATTTGTGAACTGTGGTTTTATAAAGTAGCTTAATGAATTTGTTCATTTGGTTTGATTGGATTATAAGAGACTGTCTTACAGTGTGGATCTGGCTGATTATTTTTGCCTTGTAGATTTTCTTTCTGAGATATTATAGGCACATGCTCAATAAAAAATGACCCAGAAATTGCAGGTATTTTCTCAAACTGAGAAATAATGCTCAGGGATGGTTGCCCAGAGACTTGGTGGAATATTGGTGGCCAATGAGTCAATTTATTGCTGATGATCTCTCTAAAGTGAGATTTCTCTAAGAGCTGACATTTTTTGGCTTTTTATTATAAATGTATTAGCTACATATGATGACTATTATTAAATTGGAAACAGCCTTTATTTTTCTGATAGAATATATTTCAAAATCTGAAACACTTATTTTCCTGGACTGAAAATAACTGGAATAAAAAAAAAGACCAAGGCCAAGAGTATAATATGCTGAATATATTGCTCACTATGAATACTGAACAGTCAATAGCCTCAGTGTTACGTAGTAAAGACATCCAGTTAGAAAATGCTGCAGAAGTGGCCTGCTTGTGGACTACTGAGGTTCATGTTAACTGATGATTTAGCAGAAATTTCTGTAGAGGATTATTATAATTTTTTAAGTTGGTGCTTCTCTTTTTCAGATACAACATTTGGAGTCTACTTGAGACTTTCTTTGATACATGGGGCTTATCTCAGTGACCTTTCTGCACATTAGGGATCTTTGAATAACTTTGTAAATTTAAAAAACAGAAAACTGGAACTCAAGAGAATCCTCTGAAGGTCCCTTTCAAACATTTCATTCTACAAATAAAGTTAAAAAGTAAAAGTTGGGGCTGGGGATGTGGCTCAAGCGGTAGCGCGCTCGCCTGGCATGCGTGAGGCCCGGGTTCAATCCTCAGCACCACAAACAGATGTTGTGTCCGCCAAAAACTAAAAAATAAATATTAAAAAAATTCATTCTCTCTCTCTCTCTCTCCCCCTCCCTCCACTCTCTCTTAAAAAAAAAAAAGTAAAAGTTAAATGTTTATTATAAATTTGATCTCTGTAAGGGCAGAATGTGTGGAGGGCATTTCTGTCACCCAAGGGTGTCATTGGTTCACTCATGTTCTTCAGAGTTGAGTTTTTCACTGTCTCTGAGGGGATGTAGTAGAGTGTTGAGTCCACAGTGTCTTTGATCATGCCCTTAGATAGTGTGGCGACAAAACAAACATGTTTGTTTAGTCCTTTTGTGGAGCATACAATTTAGAAGCATCATTGT
The DNA here is from genome assembly GCF_048772815.1 of Callospermophilus lateralis. Classification (NCBI taxonomy): domain Eukaryota; kingdom Metazoa; phylum Chordata; class Mammalia; order Rodentia; family Sciuridae; genus Callospermophilus; species Callospermophilus lateralis. Next base: position 74,123,543 of record NC_135307.1, on the reverse strand, counting down.
TAACTTCTAGATTGTATTTTTAACCTTTTGAACTGGCAGTTTCTTGAAATGTGTTGAGCTTTTGAAAATGAAATTAAATCAAGGTTTCAAGTAAGAACTGGGACCAGAAAGCAAAGCTGTAGATTTTGTATGTGATCTACCATTCTCTAGAATTGTTCAGTCAGAGGGATGCCTTTTGTTTAAATAAGAAGAAAAATAATAACTGACTACTTTGGCCTGCTGACCTTGGTAATTATTAGCTCCTCTGATGTAATTTATTAGTGTAATTTATTGAGTGCCAGGGGTTTCAACTGATGTATGAAGCACAGATTTATATGGGACTCCTGCCAGGGTCTCACTCTAAAGTCAAATACGGATCTTTCTTTTCTTTCTCTCTTCCTTCTCTTTCTCTCTTCTTCTTCCTCTTCCTTTCTCTTCTCCGCATTGTAGGTGTGTATGCTGACTGACATCATTTCTTTCTGGTAGACCTTGTTGGTTTGCCTTTTGCATCTTCTAGGAGTCTTACATGGAGAAAACCTTACAATGCAGAATTTGTTTTCCAGCTCCCCCTTTGAAAAACCCCTTCACACTTCTTTGCTTTCTGAATAGAGGTAGAAGTATTTTGCCTGACTGGTGTGTGGTCCCACATGAAAGGTTTGTTTGGGCATTTAGCAAAACAGTGATTTCTTTTTTTTTTAACCTTCCCAGAAGAGACTTATTTTCATTTACTTACACCACAGGAGGTGACAATATCAAGTTTACAAGAAAGAGTAGAAAATAAGTTTATAATACCTTTCAGAAAGTGTTTTATATCAACATAAGAATCCCATGTAATTTGTTTCCTTAGAAGGGAGATACCATTGACTGTGCATAGTAAGAGGATTTTCTCCCATGAAATTTGAGAAATTGCTTTCTTAGTCACTGATACAAGCAACAGAGGAGAAAGAGCTTTTTGGATTTTGTGACATATAATTGCTCTGTGTCTGGATTAAGAAGCGGAGTAGGAAAAGGCAAGCCCAAACTACCTAGAGCTTAGCAGGTCATTGGATCCTGTTTCATTGCTAGGACTCTTCTAGGTCCCTTGTAGGGTGTCCTGGCTCTCGTTCCTTGTTACCTCTAGAATGTTGCTGACCTGAGAGTCTTAGGTTTGATTCTTCTGCTGCAGGTACGGCTTGTGTGTATACAAAGGAACAGTTTAGGAAAGGTGTGTTTGTGCATGCCTTCTCCCACTTTGGGATATTTAGCTGTACAGTTAGTACATGATAAATGATCATTCAACATTCATGTGTGGGGTTCTGACTTTGTCATCCATTTTTTAAAAAGCAAGATTGTGATCCAATTTAAGGCTGTTGGTTTGAATTGAAGATATTAAACTGTTCTGAGTTTGTATAAGTTGCTGATGTGCTGTAGTGAGTAAAAAATAGATGATCTTTGCAGAGGAGTTCAGAAACTGTATGGTTTGGAGCTAGTGTTCCACAGTCTCATGTGTAGAAGGTTGATTTCTAGTCTCCAAAGCTGTAATGTGCAAAGGTGGAGCATTTAGGAAATGACAGGATGAGAGGGCTTTAACCTCAACAGGAGGGATTAATTGATTTGATAGATTAGCAGTTTGGATGGACTACTGATGGTGCGAACTGTAGGCAGGTGGGACGTAGTTGGAGGAAGTTGGTCACTGGGGGGGCATGTCCTTGGGAACTGCATCTTATCCCTGGCCCTTTTGCTTCCTGCCCTATGAGCTGAGCAGCTTTCTTCTGCCATGCCCTTCCTTGTTTCTGCCTTGGAGTCAGCCAGCCATGGACTGAAACCTCTGAAATTGTGAGCCATAATGAATGTTTCCTCCTTTAAGTTGTTTATGTCACATATTTTTGTCACAACAATGAGAGACTAACACAGAAACATTTACATTAATGCTTGGGTCATTCTCACAGAAAAGTTATTTGATTCTGAATATTAGTTCTGAATATTTCCTCTTGAAATGGGACAACAAACACACCTTCTTGGGCTTCCTTCCTTGCTGGATGTCACTTCTTTACCTGTAGAGTTACCTGGGCTCTAGGAGGTGTTTTCTGGGCGTACTTGAGGGCTGCCTTGCTGGAGGCATCCACTGGAGGAGGCTGCTTCATGAGCTCTCAGAGGTCAGAGATGAGAATCAGCCAGGCCATGTGCCCTGCCTCATGCTGACCCCCTCCTGCACCATCTCACGCTGACTCCTGCCTCTGTTATGTGCTCACCAGAGCATTACAATGCTCAGAAAATTGCTTTCTCCAAGAACTGGCTGTTTTTGTGTAAGGTAGTCATTTTTCATGAGGAGGTAAAAGTAACTTCAGGAATATTCTTTGAAAATTGCAGATGTAGTTAGCAAAAATTGCAGTCTCAAAACATAGTATATTTTTACATAGATTTTGACACAGAGCACAATACATTTGGAGTTATGACCTTATTGTGGGATTAGAAAAGACATTTTTTTTTTTTTTTTTTTTTTTTTTTAGGATTTAAGCATTTCCTGGATTCAGAATTTTCTGGCAGCTTTTAATTAAATATAAGTACAGATGTCACTATGGTTCTTTTTGTCTTTCAAAAACTGGAAATTATCATTAATTTTCTATAATGCCTATCTGTAGCAAAACACTAGGGTGGCAGCTGCTGAACAGGGGTGTTACATAATAAGGAATTTGCTCAATTTGAATTTGTCAAGTTCAGACTTTAGAAATTCTGTAAAATGTCCTCTTTGGCACATTTTTTAAAAAATCAAGTTTTACTGTTAAAGATACGTGAAAAATGATAGCATATTAATTTTTTAAAGATTTGATTCACCAAACTAATCTTAGCGTTTATTCCATTTCTCCCTGTAAATGATTTGTGACATCACTGAAAGAGCAGATTGTTTTTAATCTATTGTCGATCAAGTCTGTGCATTCGCTCAATTTCTTTGAAATGTCAATAGTGGGATTGTGGAGACCTTTAGTTCATGTTGAAACAATTCTTTCTCATGTGTTGTTGGTGAGTTTGTTTTCTCAGATGTCTTTTCACAGCCTAGCTTTGCTTCTTCCCTGCTGACATAATTGATGAGCATGTGGGGAGGTGGTGGGAAAGAAGTAGGGTTACATGTGATTCAAGCTGGTCCAGCTGACAGGGACAGGGATATGGAGGGATTTTCAGAATGTGGCAGCACATTTAGAGGGACTACTGGGTAGAGGTGGAATCATTGGATAATCCTTAATTATCTAACCTAGTGCCTTGCCTCTGGGATACCCCAACTGATAGGGTATTATATAGAATGGGGAAGGTGCTGACCAGGACTGGGAGGGAAAGGAAGGAAGGAAAGAAAGACAGACGGGCCAGGGAAGGGGGGGAGAACTGGCAAAGGATGTGACAGGAGGAAGTCTGGGTCTGCTGAACAGAGTGGGTTTTTAAAATACTGGGATTTATTTGTATTTGGTAGTTTCCTGATTTAATTGTCTTAGACTAATTATGAAGCTATGTGAAAACTGACCAGTATGTATTTTGTAGGCAATTGCTTATTTTCTAAGTAGAGTTCACCCTGTGATTTCTTGCTTAGAACCATTGAAGTTCACTTCTTACAGAACCTCACTCCCTGACTCTTCCCTGTTGTTGCTTCTTTTATCATTGTTTACCTTTCCTTTTCTGTCTTCTTTGGGTACATTTTTGTTTTGGTTTATTTTTAAAATCTTTGATTTACTTGAGTCAAGTGTCTGAGTGTTTTTTTTTTTTTTTTTTTTTTTAATGCTGCCTTTAATGCTTGAGCTTGCCACCCCCTATCCCCCGCAGAGTTGCAAAAAAATTTTTTAGAGTTAATTTTCTAAAAATATGATTCTGGTACTCCATGAGACTAGCACAACTGAGAAACAGAAAAGCTAGGGCCAGCCAGAAGTCCTGAAAATAGACCTGTCACAAACCACTCCCATGCTGCAAGGTTCAATTTGGTAAAATCTGGCTCCATTCTTTAAAAAGGGTGGTGCAAACCAACTTCTTTACCAAAAGGAAAAGGTGGGATTTTGATAGTTGAGCCTGGCCCTTGGCAAGGCATTTAATTGCTGCTAAAATTGGCCTTTATCAGAAATGAATAATTGTTGAGAATGGGTCTTTCCTCCTTTATGTATCTGAAAGGAAATGAACATGCAATTCAGTTGATTATGGCTAAATCATGCATTGTGCCTTGAATCTGTTTAATTCAAAACTGAGTGCCTTAGTTGAGTGTTCTTGAGTCTGAAAGATCTGTACTTTTACAGAACTGATGCATCCCTCTCATTACTATTGTTAGGACTTGTAAAGAACATTTAAATAACAATCTACTTTCTCCAAAACAAATTCCTACCCATTTGTAGTTATTCATTTAAAATGAGTTAAACAGTATCAATGTTTGCTTTAAATGAAACTCATTTGAACATATTTGTTAATTGCAAATTAGTTTTTCATAAGTAGACCAGTAGTAACCACAGCTATAATATATCCTTAAGTTTGTTTTTTTTTTTTTTTGCCTTTATAGTGATATCTAAAAAAAAAAAATACTAACTTTAAGCAAACCTTTGAAAATGACTCCTTGGAAAGAAGTTTCTTTTGAAAGTTTCTTAGTAAAGACTATTAGATTAAGGAGTTCTGTGCAGATGCAGCACAGCCAATAGAATCACTAACTACCCACGAGGGTAGTTACAGGGTAGTTTACAATGAAGATGTTTAACATTCTCCAGACATTAATCTGTCTGTAGTGTGTATTGTTGAGAGTGCAGTTAGCCTCTGTTTATGAATAGCAGTAGGAAAAGACAACGTTGAAGACTTAAATTTATTTATTTAGAATACAATTTATTTGTTTTATTAAAAATTTTCCTATATGGAGATGCAGGATGGCCTTAGAATTTTGCTCTTTGGCTCATTAAACTTATTTTTAGTTTTTAACTTTATGTTGAGGACCTGATAGTGTTTTCATTTTGAAATTCTGATTTAACCACAAGAAGGGAAAAATTGATGATGTAAGAGCTAGCCCTGATGAAATCAGTTGAACAGGTAGAGATTGACTTGGTATCACAGGAGCTTTCTAGCACATTCAGAGGCCCAAGAGGGATGGCTGAGTGTTTTAGTCAGCTTTTTCATCACTGTGACCAAAAGACTTGACAAGAACAACATAGAGGAGGAAAAATTTATTTAGGGTTCCCAGTTTCAGAGGTCTCAAACATGGTTGGTAGAGTCCATAGCTCTGGGCTCTGAAGATGAATATGAAAAGAAGAGCATGGAAGAAGAAAGTAAGCTCTGGACATAACAATCAGAAAGCAGAGAGAGAGAGAGAAAGAGCTCTACTCACGAGGGACAAAATATAAACTTGAAAGGCATGCCTCCAGTGACCTATCTCCTTCAATTACTGGAGACCTGCCTATATTTACAACCCAGTTAATCCATATCAATGGATTAATCCATTGATTAGGACCCACTTCATTAATATAATCATTTCATCTCTGAAAATTCTTACATTATCTCACACATGAGCTTTTGGGGGACACCCCATATCTAAGCCATAACACCAAAAGAATGGGGCAGATGTGTTGAGCTGGCAGCTTTGCTGGCCAGAGCATGTGGATGCTGACAATGCAGCTGAGCATTGATTTCTAGCCTCTGTTCCTTGAAACTTTATTATTTAGTTATCCTCTTAACCAAGGAGAACTTGAATGCAGTAATGTACAACTGGAGTTTGGGCTGGTTGGTTTGGAACTTCAAAGGCTGTTGGCAAGGCTTGGGCCAGCAAGTGGGCAGTCACATAGTTCTGAGCTGTTTCCGAGTAAGTCTGAGCTTCCCATGGGTGAGATGAAAGTATAACTTGTTTTAATTGACTTATGACAGAGGAATCATTTGATTTACAATGAAGATGTTTAACATTCTCCAGAGATTAATCTGTCTGTAGTGTGTATTGTTGGGGAAAATTAAGTGGAGGAAGAAATGTTGTGAGACCAGTGTCTTTTGTGGTGCCAATGTGCCCCTGTTGGCTGCCTCAGAAACAATCAGAGGACTGGCAAAGGCTCATGAATGGCAGATAAGCAAACCAGCATCTGCTCCTCTGTGTCTGCTGTCATCTTTCTAAGGCAGAATTTGCCCCATAGTTTTTGGGAGCTGATTTGTGTCATGGACCATATTCCTGTATTTGAAGTATTTCATTACAAGGAAAATGCTTTGTAGTGTTGTACAAAGGCATTGGCAAAGCTTAAACAACTGCAGTGTGTGTTGCGTCGAGTCATGCAGTACAATGTCAGCATAGTTCTGATTGTTTCCAGTTCTAGAGGGTTCTTTCATGAGTGCTGATCTCTTAATTTACTGTGGCTTGAACCTGCCCATCCTTCCGTAGTGGCCTTTACTGTGGATTCATGAGCAGAGCTTCAGATATTATGCTAGTCTCTATTTTGCCCCAAATTTTTTTGCTTACTCTTTAAAGTTTAATTGAACTCAACTTTTCATCAGATAATTAGGCAACAGATATATCACTCATTTATAAATCTGTGGGCCTTTCTGCATTCTGAATGATATTATTTCTAATAGGGTCTTGGTCCACTGCACAATCTGAGGGCAGCTTTCAAGAAGAAGCTTCCACCTATCATTGTACTCTCACTTGCTAGTAATTGTCTTGGGATATCTCACAGTTGATAAATTTTCAGAATTAGGAGTTTAAGGCTTCAAAGTGATAATTTTCTCAACTAACTCTGACCTTCTTAGCTAAGAGGTATTGGACTTTAGAAACTTCCAGAGTGTATTTCATATAAAGTCATTTATTTCCAAATATGAAAATGAAATCATTTTCTGTTTTATCAGGCTCTTGAATACTATTATTAGAGAAAAAGGGCTATAATAGAAAATCTCAAAGTTACTAGAAATCTATAGTTATAGCAATGGCAAATTGAGAGATCTCCATTTTTTTTTATACAAATAATTATCTTTCCTTAAATAAGCTTTAACTTGTTCATTGTTGAAGATGTGCGAAATACAAAATTATATGAAGAGACAGACCATAGTCAACCAGAACCCAGCTCTTGGAGGAGGCAACTACTATACTGGAAGTGTTCTTCTGGCCAGAATGGGTTTCTTCCTGCTCCCCTGCCTTGCTGTACTACAGGGCAGCTTGGAGACCCTTTCAGAAAGTTGAATCAGATCTGGTCATTTGCCTGCTTAGCTAGTCTGGACTCCTAAGACCCTGGTGATCTGACATGTATTGTGTGTTCTCTTGCTGGCCTTTCAGTCTATCACAGCATACTGTGTCCTTAATAGACCATATCTTAGTTTGTGAGTTTTTTTTTTTTTTTTTTTTTTTGCTTACTTTTTGTCTTTCTTTCTCATTGAAATGTGAGCTCCACAAATTTGGGGAGCATGTCCCAGTATTATCTTTGGCAAATATCTGTAATATTGTAGGGGCTTAGTCGGAGTTTATTAAACAATGAATGAATAAATGACTCCTTCAAGCCCTTCTCTTTGTAGACACATGTTCACATAATTACATATACATTTGTCCTTACAAAATTCTCAATTTTTTACTATAGTCATATTAACTTGGCATATTACAACTGACCATCCCACCTATTATTATGCAAAATGTGGTTACAGAATTATTAATATTTATGGATATGATTGTAAAATTTTATAAAATTTTAAAGAATTGTAAAGGTTACAAACTTGTTAGAATCTTAGTTGTCTTCCCTATTTATGATTGTTTACTGTTTCTTTTCCTCTCTGGGCTCCTATCCCTTTTTTCATGTATCCCCAGCACTTAACTAAGTGCCTGCAGTGGCTACCTGTTGAGAGAACAAATTGAAGAAGGCTATCTGTTCTAATATTTCCTTAGTACCAACTTTCTCCTTTGCTAATGTTTCCATTAAGAGAGAAGAATGAAGTGGAAGAACCAATGTATAAAGAGGTTAGAAAGAGACCAAAATGTGAATTTAGGTTAAATCCTGGATCTCAGGTAAATGTTTTATAAATGTTCTCTTCACTTTGGGTTAGTATTGAAAGAGTTCACTGCTTGTTTATCCTCCCTTGCTCACCCCTTCCCACCATCCCTTCTTCAAGTTCTGCTTGGTTAGTGTTTATGCCTAACTCCCAGAGTTTTAAAGCTTCAAAGTAGGTTAGTTGAGGCCAGTATTAGGTAGTAGCATTTCACATTTTTGTTGTTTTGGAATAGGAACATAATGCAGGCTCATTTATTCAACCATGTTTTATGAGGGCTTTTCTTACACCATGCATTTGGGCTATAGAGAGGAAAAGATACAGCCTCTGCTATTGAGGGTACTATATTGTAGTATACTGCCTCTCTAATTTGAATAATAAGTGGCTCTGTTTCAAAGGGGGAAAAAGTATCTGAAATCCCTAGTATTGACATAGATTACTTTTGTTATAATGTTACTTAGATATGCAGAAAACTAGTAACTAGAAATAAACACCTTATGCTTATATTTCTTTTATAACTATAAACAAAAGCCACTGCATAATGAAATCTAAAACTGTAGTCATTGAAATCCAAATTTACCAAATTAATTTAATGTGACAGATGATGTTGTTTTGCTAAAATAAAAACACCGTTTGCAATACAGAATGCTGTGCTGACTGTGCAGGCAGGGTTTTTAAGTTTGGCGTCCTCTGCTGCCACAGGCTGCCACAGGTTTCCCACGTCTATCTTGGAACTGCTGAAGTATTGGTTCTTGGAGAATGTACTATGGTTTCATGTGGCCTCCTGTAACCCCAAATGCATCATATGTCCAGTAGGTCTACTTCTATTGTTTTCTTGTTAGTGTTGGACACTGAAAGTGGTAAGTTTGCCTTTCCTCTATTCAAAATGCATTACAAACTGGGATGTTGAAAAGAAAATTAAAAATGCTTCTTGACATATTGTGGGCCCCTAGGAACATGTCCATGAATCTGTCTTGGAGAAATATTGGTTCAGTAAAGAGAGGGAGAGGGACACATAGGATACCACATTATGTGCTCATTGCTGTATCAGAGTGTACAGGTGCCATGTGGTGGTAGGAGAAGGTGTTAGATTTTATGTTGAAACCCTGAGGCAAGAGAGTTTATGTGGTTGACAGGCAGGGGAGGGCATTTTACGCAGAACTATTGGTCTGTGCAAGTTATGGGCGCAGAGGCTTGGATATTCAATTCAGTACTGTTTGAGTATCCTACAAAAGGAGAACTTTTGAAGTTGAAGAGAGCATTCTCACACAATCTGCATATAACGTTCTTAGATTTACATGCTGACAGATGGATTTTGCTTCTGTTAGAACATTATAAGATTGAAGTCTTTATTTTTTGAGGTATGATTTATATGTCACACAGTTTATCCAGTGTACAGTTTAGTGGCTTCGTAAATTTACATATCATTTATAAATTCACCACAGCGAGGTACAGAATACTTTCAGGTTCCTCAGTGCTTCTTCCTCCCAGTTTATAGTTAACTCCCATTCCTAGCCCATCTCTAGGCAACCACTGATGTGTTTCTTTAGTTTTGCCTTTTTTTTTTTTTAGCAATTTCATATAAGTAGGATCATATAGTAGGTAACCTTTTGTGTCAGGCTACTTTCATTTAACATAATGCTTTCAGTGTTCAGCCATGTCATAGCCTATATCTTTGTTCCTTTTTATGACCAAATTATATTCCATTACATGGATATATTGCATTTGATGTGTTGACCAATTGATGGACCCTGGAGTATTTCTAGTTTTTAGCTGTTATGAAATAATTCTTTTATGGACTTTACTTGTGAGTCTTTGTGTGGCTATGTTTCAGATTTTCTTTGGTAGGTACTCAATAGTAGAATTGCTGGGTCTTTTGAGTGTCTGCTAAACTTTTTAAGAAACTGACAAATGGTTTTCCAAAAAAGCTCTTGCATCTTGCTGAGTATATAGTCTTATTGGCAGCAAGCCATAATGTTGTCATTTGCAGTTAGGATGAACAGCCACATGTGTATTTGGGGTAGAGGAAAGAAGATGGGAAAGTTACTGTGGTAGGTTGGGTTCATTCTTTGTTTTCTACTTGGTATTTTTAATTTCTATACCGGTACCAAAAAGCATGGAATGGTGTTCTGAGGATATTACTTTCTTAGTTCTGAAGTTTAATGTTAATAATAATTCCTTTTATCTTTATGAGCTCTGGTTTTATGGGAACTATTAGTCACTGAATTCTGGAAAAATTCTTCTGTAGTGATCCCCAACTGGGTTAAAACAAGACACCCCCCCCCCAATAACTGTCTTGTGATGGAATTTTCTGGCCCTAGCTTTTAGAAAGTTAGAGGAAAGCCATGAAGAGTGAAAGAGAAATAGCAAGTATTTTGAAATATGTGGTTTGGGTGTGTGTCAAAAAGGGAAACTAGGTTACTGTTACATTATTACCCATGTGGTATTTTGACCACAACATTATTGGTGTGACAAATGATCTTGGAATCAGATTTAGGACAAGTCTGAATGTTCTGTGTAAGTGGCTTAGGAATGGACAGGTTTAGGATGGTGTTGTGGTATTGTTTGATGGAAGTACAGACTACTTCATACCTTTGGTCACATGTGAAGTTCAGCACCAAGATTGTTATTTCTCCCCTGTAAATCTGCCTCCTTCTTCTCAGTTCTCTCCAGGCAATTGGAATGATTCTCTGTGCCAGCCAGAAACTGGAGGTCAGCTTGGATCCTTCTCTCACCTTTCACAGCATGTGTGTGCATCATTGAGTTTTTAAAATTTTCTTTCTTGCAGTCTGACTTCTCCTTTCTATCCTGGTTGTGGCTGTAAGTCTCCTAATTCCTTTTCATCTTTTCTCTATTCCAGTGTATCCTTCACTGTGCTGCTGGAGAGGTCTATCTATCAACAACGAAAAACAATTTATATGACCTTGTTAGGATTTATGGAAAAGTGTGTGTGTATGGGGGGGGGGTGTTTTCTCTGGGATAAAGTGTAAACATTCCATGGTGTAAAAGGGCTTCATGGTGATGGCATGCTGTCCTCATCCTCCTGCATCCGCAGTACAGTCTGCAGCCTCATGAAATGCTTGGAGCTCCTTAGTTGTTCTCTGCTTTCTCATTTTCGGGTATTTGGGAATCCTGCTCTGGTTGTCTGGGATACCTGCTCTTCCCCCACCTTTGTCTGCGGTGAGCATGTAAGTTCATGCTTCCAAGACAGTGTACCTCACCTACCTGAAATCTTCTCAGACTTCACCTGGGTTCTTTTTCTTCCTGGGTTCCCATGGTACTTTCCCAAACTTTTCTACTCAATTTTATCCCTGAGTAATGCCTTTGCTCTGTTTCCCTGCTGGACATACACTCTTTGGTTGCAGGTACTTCTTCTATATAAAAGAAGTGCGACCCTGGCATCTAGTGCAATGCTTGCCACCAAGTGTGCATTTAATAGGGACATGCAGATGAAGTGGGAAGAGGAGACAGAGCTAAAGGGAGGTGGGAGCTGCAGATACTTGTGAAAAATGAGAAGCAATCTGTGAACATCAGAGGAAGTGTGTGGGGTCATTGACTTCCAGGAGATGGAGACCCAAGCCATACACTGATTGAGAGAGCTTCATAAGAGATACCACTTTCTTAGATGACTTGTTTCAGCAACCAGAAGAACTCATGCCTAGAAAACAGACTGATACTTTACCAAAATCCTTTATACCAGGGTTTAAGCCTTAGTATATATGGATCCTTCTGTGAAAGCAGAGCAAACACTTGAAGCAGACTTGTAATAAAATTGAAACAAGAGTTGTAAATTTAGATGCCTAAGTGTGTGTGAACCTACTAGATGAGATTTAAAGCACATATCTGTGCTCATTGAAAAGTGAGCGCTTTGCAGCAGTGTGCTTTTCCTCCTCAACTTTTCATAGTTCTGCTGTGTGTATTCTGGCTAGGTAATCTGCATACTGCAGTTCACTCTGTCCTTTTTTTTATTTCTACAACTTGCCAAGTGTAATCATGCGTGGAATTATGCTTTATAAAGCAAGAATGCCTGCCTGAGGAAGCAGGGGAGTCCAAGAAGAAACATTGTTGGGGAAGAGTTTAGTGATATTTTCTCCATTTTAGTCACATAGTTCAGTTTCCTTGGAGATTGGAGCCCACCTTGTACTTTAGGGTTTTTCTGAACCACATTGCAGCAGTGATGGCTTTTTATCATTCTCCATGGCCTTCAGGACTCATGTCACCTCTATTTGTTTCTGGATTATTTTCATTCTGCAGCAACTATGAATAAGATGTTGAGATCTCTACTTGAAATATTGTATACTTTGTATTTTTGTTCTTGTCTAAGAGCTCAAGTCTTTCATGGAATAATGCAAATATTTTGTGTTTTACTCTTGATATTTTAAAAAGACATTTAACATCTTCCCTTCCATGATTGGAACATGCATTTTTCCTGCCTCCTTCCTTTTTTGGTGCTGGTGAGAGTCTCAACAGGTCCTGCTTTCCTATGATTTTTTTTATGCTGGCCTCAGCTGCATTGTGACAAGATTGATGACTTTTCTAGAACTCTGTGGCATCGCCAATATTGTCATTAAGAGGAAATTTGAATAGCATGATCCTCCCTGATTGCACTTGCTGCCTTCCTTCTTAAGGCAGAGGTGATAATAATTGAAGAAAAGTGTTTTGATAGCTTCAAAAGCAGAATATTTTCAGGAAGAAATATTGTAGGGATTAAGTCCCTGGCAAAAAGCACAGTGTAACTTTAAAGTGTGGCTGGTGGTTAACATTAAGATCTACTGTTAACTGCCAGCAAACCAACATGAAGGAAACCATTTCCCCACATATAAGCCAAAATAAAGAAATTCATTGAAACAGATTTTGAGAATGAAGATGTATTTCACAGAATGCCCTGTGTGTTGATTGATCCAATGTAATCTCATTATTGATTCCATTATCTGTTACCATTATGATTATTACTGTCATTATTTTATCATTTTTAAATGCTTTCAGTAGTCCCTTTAAGATAAGCAATTTTTTTAGATTAGCCTACTTTCTAACAGTAGAATATTTATGAGTGAATTTTAAGAGTAACAATGTTTAAATATCTGATTACACATATTTGGAGGTTTTATAGCACTTGGAAAATACCTTACAACCTTTTATTTTTAAAATAAATATTTGAAGGATCAGCTTATTTTAAAATAGCAAACTCATTTTTGATTATTAAAAAGACTTGATACAAACACCAGGAAAATTACAACAAAGAAAGCAAATTGAATTTAACCCAAGGAAGACCCTTTCCACAGACTTGGGCCCCGTCATGAACTGGCCTTCCCTGTGACTGTGTTCCAGTAGGGATGGCTGGTCCATCCTCTGCCTCAGAGCTAGCAGAGTGGATACATGGTAGCACTGGAGTGGCTGGACCATGTGCCCCACAGTTCCTTCAACCCTGGATCCTGAGAAACCTGATAACCTGATATCGGTTTATAGATAAGGTTGAATTCTATTCAGATTGAATGATTTTGCCTTTCAAATATAAGAACTTAAGGAAATGAGAGGTTCAATCACCTCTGGTGATTTTGTAGCTATTGTTATGGTTTAGATATGGTGTCCCCCATGTTTGAAGCTGGAATTTAGAAAGAAAAAGTTAAAAATGAGATTTCAGGTTAAGTCGGCACTGCCTTCCAGTATTCTGGCAATGTTATCTGCTCCCCCCCCCCCCCCCCCCCCCCGCAGTACCCTGTGTAGCCTCTTTGAAGCATCTTTGGTAGTTGTAGGAGCAACTGTAGGAGTTCAAAGCCTCATAGCCTTTGCCTGTGCAGTTCCTTCAGTTTCTACTTCCCTGCCACCTGGTGATTATTTTTTTTACTTGCATCCAGCACGTTGCACAAGGGTCATCTCCTCTTTTGACCCTTGTTTATCTTTTCTGCATGCTTACTGGTTGTCCTTAATGGCCCCAGGTGCTCTGACCTTGGTGCTCCTTTAGTATTGTACATAGAGCTATTTGAGAAAATCACTCTGTATTTTAAGTGTTGTACATTTCTCAAGGGGCTGAACTTCCTGAATAGGTTTCATGACCTTGTTGGTACCTCAGCCATTCATACATACCTGTTCAGCTACGACTTGAAGTATGAGTGTTTGGTTTCTATTCCAGCTCTGTCACTTCTTACCTATATGATGGTGAACACATCATCTAACCTGTGCCTCAGTTTCTCATCTGTTGGATGAGGATATTAACAGGTTTGTTATGAAGACTACTGCTAAGTTGAAAATCCAATTTTATTAAGAAGCAAATTATTAGTAGAGTTAAAGAAGGGAAAGAAAGTTTGGAGCCAAACAAAATGAGATTAAGTGTCTTTTAATAGATATGCCCCAAAGTTACTGAAAATGTATTAGGGTTCTGTAAAGGAACAGAACCAATAGAATATACATACACATTATAACTGTTTTAGTCAGCTTTTTCACTGCTGCAACTAAAAGACCTGACCAGCACAATTTTAGAGGAGGAAAGTTTATTTGAGGGATCATGGGTTTAGAGGTCTTAGTCCATAGAAAGTCAGCTCCATTCCTCCAGGCTCCAGGTGAAGCAGAATGTCATGGCAGAAGAGTGTGACATGATGGAAGGAAGCAGCTCACATGATGATCAGAAAGCATAGAGAGAGACTCCATTCTCCAGTTAACAAAATAAATAGTCCATAGCCAGGCCCCCAGTGCTCTACCTCCTCCATCCACACCCCACCTGCCTCCAGTCACCATCCAGGTAATCCCATCAAGGATCAATTCACTGATGAGGTTAAGGCTATCACTCATTCATTTCTCATCCAAACCTTCTCGTATTGTCTCACACATGAACTTTTGGGGGACTCTAAACCATAACAATAGCTGCAAGAGGGGATTTATTATGTGGCTCATACAATCAGAGAGTGGATGGTTCCACTGTGGCTGTCTGTAGGCTGGAGAGCCAGGAAAACTAGTAGCTGTTCAGTCCAGGAAACTGGAGCCTCAGGACAAAAGGGACCAATGGTGGAGTCCCAGTCCAAGGCTGAGTTCTTGAAAGCCCCCTGGAGAGCTGCTCCTGGGAGTCCATGTAGGCTGAGGAGGCTGGAGTGGATGTTTCTTCAGCGTGTCATCTGGACCCCCCAGCGTGCTGGTTGATGCCTCCCACATTTAGGGTGGATTTTAATCCTTTAGTTTGCTGTCCCGAATGCCAGTTGTCTCAGGAAATATGCTCACAGACACACCCAGAAGGGTTCTTTACTGTATTTCATAGCAATCTCTCAATCCAGTCAAGTTAACAAATCAAGATGGACCCTCACAAGTAATATAGGTGTTTCCTCTGTATGAATTAGTCCAAAGTTTAGCAGTCCACGGCTGCTGGCATCTAGAGGATCATTCAGATATTCTGCTTCCTTTAGTATTGTTACTTTCAGGAATTTGGTCTCACATGGTAGAAGCTGTCAGGTCGCCAGTCTGTTCCAGCCTGCAGGGCAAAGAAAAACCAGAGGAAGTGGTTTCAACCTTAAAGAGAAGAACCAGAAATTTGAAGTGTCACTTATGGTCACATTATCCCACATAGTCACATAACCACACCTAATAGCAAGGGAAATGAAGGGCATTTCTTTCAGATGGGCTGGTTAAACCTGGGACTTGGGAAAATTTCTTAACCTCTATGCCTGTTTTCTTTTAGAACTGGGAGCCAGTAGGAGTACCTGCCTCATAATGTTATGGTAAGGATTACATTGTTAATACACATGAAGCATTCAAGACAGGGCCTGAAACAAGGAAGCATTAGATAATCATTAGTGATTTTGATTATTGTTTTACTTAAAGGAACAAGGGAGAATGAGCATTAGGGGACAATGAACAGTCTATCCATGGGAGAAAAACTGGAGGCTGGTGGCCACAGGCTTATATTTACTGTTGGTCCCAAGAACTTTTTGTTTCCTCCTAAGTCTGCCTTGCTGTTAGGTCTTATGTAGGCCTCCCTTGGGTCCATAAGAAAAAGGTTTATCTGTCGTTTATGGTTTTGACCTCTCAATTTTCATTTCTATTTCTTCTCTCATTGTAGCTTGCCATGTATACTAAGGAAGTAAATGAAAAGAAACTTGCTATTTGTAACTATATTAATTTATAATTATAATTTTAATTCTTCCTTATATGTGTAAAAAGATGGCTATAAAGTTAAGTTTTATATATTGAAACCTTTTTTTTTTTTTTTTTTTTTTGTAATGGGGATTAAGCCCAGCGTATTTTTACTGCTGAGCCATCCCCAACCCTTTTCATTTTATTTTATTTAATTTTGAGACAGAGTCTCACTAGGGCCTAGCTAAGTTGCTCAGGCTGGCCTTGAACTTGTGCTCCTCATGCCTTAGTCTCCTGAGTCACTGGGATTACAGGCATGTGCCACCCTGCCCAGCTTTGAAACCCGCTTCAAATTGCTATCAATGACAGAATGTGTATTAGTAGGCAGTATGCAGTATAGTTGTTTCTAACTGCTGCTCTCTCTTTAAAGCAACATCCCATGCCTTTGTAGTAACATGGTGGACTTCATAGTATATATACACACCTTCCTGACAGTCCCTAACTTCACTGTTGAGAGCACTGTTCTAGGAATGCACCATGGTAGTAGGATAGTAAGGCAGGTGAATTTGGTGTCTTCTACTTGGTGGTTGGTAGAGTATATTAGCATTTGTGTATGTTTTTAAAAAGCTGTGAAAAAGATGATAGAAGAAAAGTCTGTTGAATTTTGTTTAGATCATTCCACACGCTCATTTGAAAATGAACATGTTTTGGCTTGCTGATTTGTTTTTGAGGTGCACCAATGGGACCCTTCTAGGAAGCATGCTTTTTCTGTGTGCTGGTTTTGGCAGTGTGAGCAGTCCTGATCCATCTTAAGATGTTGTTCATACCACACTACTTACTCTGAGTTGCCTGCACTTTCTGCCCTTGTCGTTAGAGTTCTAGTAAATAGAAAGCCCATACCCTGTTCATCTAGAGAGGGCATCAGGAAGGTGGTCACTCATGAGAAAGGTGGCAGTTTGAGGTTACCCAATTTCAAATGATGAGCATTCTGTTCTAATTTTAGGAACTAATTGGGAAGCACACTTTTCAAATTTAAACATTTTTCAACGTATATCTTTAGACCCTAGAAAACAACTTGGTACTCAATGGCAAATTACTGAGTTAAAAATTTGACTGATTCTATATGATAGAGTGAAACATATTCACATCAAGCATTATCTGTGGTAGAGGCTGAACATTGGGGAGTTTATTTGTTTATTTGAAAAAGAAACTATGAGAACAATAGGTGTGAAGAGTTGTTTTTGTTTTTTGTAGAATAACCATTTTTCCAATGGTGTGGTATGTTTAAAACGGACAGCATCGCTGTCCCTCATGCTCTGCTTGTGTGCCAGAGGTTACCCCTGTGTAAATGGTGTTAGTGAATGTGGCCACTTAACCACATGTAGAATGTGGCATGCTACAGTGTAGAAATTGAAATTTTCTTCTCATTCTAAGGGTTGATTGTATTTCTGGGTTTTCTTTCAAATCTCAGCTGAGTAATACTTAGAAATTTAAACAGGACACCTTATTTAACAAAATGCACATTTTAAAAAATGTTCTAATTTAAAGAAATATACTAAATATAAACATTTGGAAAAATATACATCAAGTAGAGTCACAATTCTTTCTCAACCACAGCTAGTATTTGGCATGTTTATTTCTGTTTGTCCTATGCACATTAAACATTTTCAGCATATTAAAGATACCATAAACATCTTGTATTCTTGGGTTTTCATAATCCCTTTTCATTACTATTAAGAATTTATGGTATATATTTTGCCATGTAGAATTATACAGCCTAATTAACCTGTCAGGGGTTTTTACCCCCCTCCCCTCCCCGCGGGAGAAGCGGGCCCACCACCCTCCCTCCCTCCCTCGCCTGAGTACAATCAGATGCTTCAGGGAGAGTGGAAGCAGGATCTCCTTTATTGAGGAAGTACGCACAGCTTATATACTGCACAGGAGCCAATCAGGATAAAGGTCAGAGGGGTGGAGCGAGTTCACATGTACACCCATCCCATAGTCCATAAGGGAAGGCATAAGCTGTCCATCAGGGCGGAAGAGTCCTGGACCTATCCTGGAGGTGGTCCGCCTTTTCCGTCACCGCCCACAGCTCCACTTCCTGGCTGATCGCCAGGTGCCATCCCAGCCACATGTGGGGCCCCGAGACTGGGAAACGGGCAGCAAGTCATGCCCTACAATTAATCCATTATTATTGAGCATTTTTGTTGTTTGCTATATTTTTCTATTACAAATAATGACATAATTAACAACACCTTTGTGCCCAAAACTTGGTTTTCATTTCAAAATTATGTCTTAGATGATCCCTCAAATTAGAATTACTGGGTCAAATACATGAATACTTTTAGAAAGGTGTTGGTTTGTGTTTCTAAAATATTTTGTGGAGAGATTATGCCAATTAACATTCTCTCCAGTGGCATAGTAGAACACTGTGTCATTTGAGCAGAATTTGGTAATTCCATGGGCAAATAATGCATTGTTTAAATTCCTGACGAGATTACACTTTAAAAAAAAATATGTCCACTAGTCATTGTTTTTTTTTTTCCTTTCTTTTCTTTTTGATACTGGGTATTGAACTCAGGAGCATTGAGCCATATCCCAGCCCTACTTGTATTTTATTTAGAGACAGGGTCTCACCAAGTTGCTTAGCTCCTTGCTGTTGCTGAGGCTGGTTTTGAACTTGCTATCTTCCTGCTTCAGCCTCCTGAGCCTCTGGAATTTCAGGCATGTGCCACTGCACCCGGCTAGTCATTGCTATTTTTTCTTTTCCTCTGCTAATTGTTCTTTGAACATTTTTCTATTGTGTATCTATGGGGATTCTGTGTTTTCTCATCCTTTATTTGTAAAAACATATACCTATTAAAGACAGTATTTTTGTCATATTATTGCCAATATTTTTTCTAGCTTTGTTGAATATATAGTTTTATAACATCTGATAAAGAAATTTCATAATTTTCACATGTTCAGGTGTACCAATTCTTGATTTTGTGTTTAGAACATTACATCTGATTTAAGAGTCACATAATCAACTTTGTTTTCTTTAATTCTTTAATTGTGTTTATATTCATCTTTTGAGTATTTTAGAAAGTATTGTGTGGTGATGTAAGATGCAGTTATGAGTAGTGTTTTTTTCTTTATTTCTAAGGAGCTTCAGTTTCCTCAGCAAAGTTGATTGCTTGTTGTTTAATTAAACAGAAGGGGGGAGATGCTGAGAGCAATAGCCAAGTAGGAATGAGGCATGGCATTTTTGGTTGGAAGGTGACCCCAGCAAGCCATTGAGATGATAATGATTATGTTAAAATGCGCATTCAATTGGAGATTAGACCCCTGCTGTCTGCCTAGGCCTGCTACTTTGGAGCTCTGGTGGGACTCCAGGAGAGTTCCCATTGGTTGGGGAAGTGTGGTAGGAGGGAATTCCGGAGGGGGGATTTCCTGTTGGTGTAGTGTGACCCGGGAGAACTCCGTGTGTGTGGCTTGGCATATTTCCTGGGAGAGTGCGTGGCATTGGCGGGAGTTTCAGAAATAAAGTTTGTTCCTGCTTGAGTGGGTCGTGATTTTGTGCCCAGCCAGACTGAGGCACTAAGGAGCTTCAGTTTCCTCAGCAAAGTTGATTGAATTACCCAGATTTATTTCTCACTGAATGGTGGTCCTTTCTTCATTGCATTACTTATTCTAGGGTCTATTTCTGAAGTATATCTTCTGTTTCATTGGCTAGTGATTTTTCTTCTCAAGTAATACATTGTTGTAATTATTGTGGCAATAACACTAGTTTTGTACCTTCTTCACCACAGTTAATACTTTTACTGTCTTATCCTTGAATAATTATGTGAAAAAAGTATTCTTTTAGTCTCTTAAAAACATTAATCTGGAAAGGTAAAAAATTTTATCTTAAGTATGAATTTGGAAGTCGTTTATCAAGTGAATTTTTATGTGAGACTCACACTTTGTTAGTAACTTACATTGTAAATTCCAAAGTGTATCCTTAGAGGAAAATGCTTTGGCCCCAAACAAAATATATTTTTTGATGCCAGAATATTTCATTTCCCTTAAAAGAGAGAACATTTTCTTAATTACCAGTCAGAAAAAACATCTTCAAGCAGAGAGATGGAGTTTGAGAATGTCTTCCAGCATTTTTCCAAGGAACTCGTTTACAAGTATAGTGTCCAAAGACTGTCAAATTCTAGAAATCTTAAGGATAAAATTGAACTAGCATTCAGGGTCACTCTGCTGATTGGCTCTGTGGCCTCAAAGATGCCTCTTCACTTGACCTGCTTGAAGGTGGATGCATGTGTATCTAGTAGGCCTTTTGTTGAAGATGAAAGTGTTGTATCTGTCAACTGTCCAGGGAGGTAGCCATTGGCCATGTGGCTCTTGAGCACTTAAAGTGTAACTAGTATGACAAACTGAATTTTAAATTTTATTTGATTTTTACTAATTAAAATTGAAATAGCTACATATGGCTTTTGAAAAATATGGATCTATTAGTAAATCTCCAAGGTCATATACAATTCTTGAACTGTGCCTGTGAACACTGGGAAGATTTTTCTAAGAATCTTCTTGTATTTTAAGAATTTGTAAATTAGAAGATTTGGGGGAAAATCTCTTGAATTGGTAATATGCATAATCTATTCAGATTATGTGCATGGTTGTTGACTCCTAGTAACCACATAAATATATTATTT
The DNA here is from genome assembly GCF_048772815.1 of Callospermophilus lateralis. NCBI lineage: Eukaryota > Metazoa > Chordata > Mammalia > Rodentia > Sciuridae > Callospermophilus > Callospermophilus lateralis. Next base: position 74,102,889 of record NC_135307.1, on the reverse strand, counting down.
GTGATAATTGATAATTAATTCTATATTTATTTTCATGGTGAACATGAAAGGGTTTTTTTTTCCCCACTTTTTGTTGTTGTTGTTGTTGTAGTCATTGGGTTAATGCTTCAAGTGAAAATTAACTTCTAGGTAATATGCTTCTGTAGCACTGAAGAGTTGGTTGTGGAAAATGTCATTTACTACTGAGAGGCTCAAAGCACTTTTATGTAGTTAACATTCTTCACCTGCTACTTTGCAATTACAAAATGCAGCTTTAAAGAGTGCTTCCATTTCTTGAAATAAACTTGATTTTGTATATATTTTTATTTCTAATATTTTCTAATCTCATGGTTCTGCTATTAGTTATTTGTAAATGTTTTGGAAGTAGAAAAATCTTCTTTAGAAAATTCATGAAAGGGAGTGAATCCGTGGAGCATCAACATGCTTTGTGTAAAACCATGAATGGCTTTATGCTTCATAGCTCATTAAAAATATTTATTTGGTATAAAGTAACTTTCCCCCCTGAATTCTGCCATGGATAATTGAACAAAGCTAAAATATTTGTAACAAATTGCCTTGAGAATTTATTTTTACATATAGTAAGCAATTATTTATTTCTTTAGTAAATATTTAGGGCATTGCCCAGTAATGTTCAGAGTTGAATTTTCTTGCTCTGAATTGTATGTATTTCTAGCAATTTCTAAAAATTGTGCATACATTAAAAGTTTAAGAGTAGCAAGAGGGGCATGCCTTGAAAATTTTAAAAAGGAAGTTGGAAGTAATTATTTTAATAGTTTGGATTAGGATATAGAGATTTTAATGCTAGTTTAAATTTCTGGCTTACCACTTACCTTCACACTTTTTGGTTTGGGGGAGTAATGAGTTTTCTTGACACCATTAAGTTTCTTTATTTGAAATATCTGTAGCTGAATACATGTTGGATGATGAGGCCAATGCTAATTTGGGCAGCTTTTAAGATGCTCATTTTTAGAGGTTTCTTACTATAGTAGAAATTGTATATAAATGGATTTAAAAGAATCAGTGTTTTGCTGGATAATTACTGTCTTAATTCTTTTGTCTAAATTTGATATTTAGAGATTAAGAACTTTGTAGACACATATTATTTGTCTTATTTGAGGAAATGCAGATTTTAATGGAGAGATTTCAATAATGATTTATTGAAAAGAAAGATAAAATACATACAATTTTGTATTGCCATCCTTTTTCTGTTTAAACAAGTATGCATTTTTATTTTTATTTTTGGTAATATTGGGGATTGAACCCACACATGCTGGGCAAGTGCTTTACTATTGATCTATATCCCCAGTGCTTTTTTAAAAATATTTTTCCTTTGAGACAGGTTTTCACTAAATTGCCCAGGCTGGCTTCAAACTTTTGATCCTCTTGCTTCAGCCTCATGAGTAGTTGAGATTAAAGGTGCATACCACCTTGCCTGACAAAAATTATACAATTGCAAAATCTTATTTTTTATAACTCATTTTAAAAGGGATGCATTTGAAATTAACTCCAATTTTAGATTTCTTCTGATTCTTTAGATTTCAAAAGCTATGTAAGTTTATGTTTATTTAGCCCCAAATATTTAGGTACTAAGGGAGTTACTTAAGTTAATTTGCCTTTGAGATGCACAGCATCAGTTAATTATTGCCATATGCTCTATATAATCAATCATCCCAAATCTCAGTGACTTAAAAACAACAGTTATTCTCATGTGTCTGGGGCAGTTGAGGAGACTGCTCTGGGCTATGGTGAAGTGGCTGTCCTCCACACTGCATTTCTGTGGTTTGGTGCTCCTCCAGGTTTCTCTCATTCTCCTTGGCATGGCAGGCTGGCTGGACAGGTTCTCTTATGGCCATGGCAGATGTGTTGGAGCATAATTTCAAGTATCCAGCACATTTCAAGCCCTGTGACCTCACTTTTGTTAGTATCTCATCTATGGACCACAGCAAGTCACATGACCTAATCCAAAGTCCTGAACAAGGAAGTGATAATGATAAATCTACCTAATACGTGAGTTGTACAAGTCATACACTACAAATCCATTTCTAATTATGCCTCATTTTTTTTCTTTTGGTGTGATATTTTCTCTTCATGAAATCAAAAGTACTGCAAGCTGAGCGTGGCAGTACATGCCTGTAATCCCAACAGCTTGGGCGGAGGATCGCAAGTTCAAAGCCAGCCTCAGCAACTTAGTGTGGCACTAAGCAACTCAGTGAGATCCTGTCTCTAAATAAAATACAGAAAGGGACCGAGAATGTGGCTCAGTGGTTGAGTGTTCCTGAGTTCAATCCATAGTACCTCCCCCCCAAATTACTGCAAGATAGTACTTAAAAAGTAATTTTTATTCATATAATACTCTTTGACATAAAAAATGTAATATTATATTAATACAGACTTAATTGGAGATATTTTGAATTGTTGGAGCCATAGGTAGTATAAAAGTAATAGTCTTGAAGTAGTCTTGAACAGTGACATAAATAGCCTTCCCCATTCCTGGCAGTTTGCCTGTCTTTAGGTGTTCATTGAAAACCATTTGCTGTTGGCTCTCCAGCAATGCTCAAAAATCAAAGATTCAATTCATTAAAACACACACACATACACATACACACACGTCAGTGACAGTCCCATTGTGAAATGAAAAAAGGAGGAGGAAGACTTCAGAAAAGCAAATAGCTCAATATAAGATGATATTACTCTTTTCATAGACTGTTAATTTTTTATTTTAGGTACACTGGATTTGCTTTGCATACTTTTTATTTTTGGTGTCCTTATTAGAAGAAGAAGTGGGGAAGTTTGACCTTCAAAAATCAATAGGAATTGAATAAAAGCAGGAAAGAACAGTGTGTTTTCCCTGGGATCAGTGTAGGTGTGGTGCTGATGAGGCTGCGGTCAGGGGTTGAGGCTTCTCATGAACTGGTTAGCTTTGCCCTCAGATCCCACCACCATACCATGCCAGAATCCAAACTAGAGAAGGTTATGCCTTTCTAGTTTATGGGGAAGGAAACTGAGACTCTCAGAAGCTAAGGGACTCATGCGAGGTCACATAGGAATTAGAGGTAGCACCAGGCTACAGGCTTTTCCCCCCTCACATCAAGCTTTTTGACACAAAGAGTAAACCCAGGAAGAGCCCATGAAAGTCTGCTGAATGCGGGTCCAGTACTATATTTTTGATATCAAAAACTTTTTTAATGGCTAGTCTTAGGAAATATTTTGGCATAAGGAAACTAGAAAACTTCAAGATAAGAAAAAAGACTACCTAAAGTAAACTGGCATTTCTCATTTGTCATGAAGATATGGGAGTCTTCTGTACAAAGTGATTGCAATATACATCCAAGATGAACTTTACTCTTTTTAGGCAGGATGCAGGTATTTTAGTTGGCTAGGAATACCTTCTGTATCCATATTGAGAGAGAGTTGGGAATCTCTTTAAACACTGTATTTGTAACTTTGAGGAATCAAAGGCCCATCTTAATTAAGATTAGGTACCTTCACATCCCTAGCTTAAGAAAAGACCCGGGGCTAGATTTCCTTTCTCCATTCTTCCTGCACTGATGTAGTCACTGTTATTATTGAGTCATTCTCTGCTTCAGGGTTCCAGGTAGAGGCAAAGGGGATATGAAAGAAACAGGGAGCTGCTCAGAGAGCACCCAGTTCAGAGGTGGAAGGTAAGTGGAAGATTAGTTTCTGTTGTTACACAGGTCTGGTATAGAAGTCTTTTATTAAGGTGCCATGGACTGGAATCACATGTGTAGGACATGTCAGTAAATACATCTTCAAAGACACTAGGGCAGTATTCTAATTCAAAATGCACTGTTCAGGGTCTGTGGTGTAGCCGGAGGGTAGAGCAGTGCATGTATGAGGCCCTAGGTTTCATTGCCAGAACCAAAAGGCAAAACATAATAAAACCTAAAAACAAAACTTGCTGTTCTGATTTCTCTTTTATTTTTTTTCCTATTGTGTTTTCTAAACCATTTCTGTCATCATTTACCAGTGTTGGTTTATATCTGTCACCTGGCTGCCTTCCCACATGGCTGAATTCATCAGAAGACACGGTATCTTTGTGTCTCCTTAGCCCTCAGCCTGACACACCCCATGCACTCTGACTGATCCATTTTGAAAGAATATATGTATCCCCCCCCCCCCCCCCGCCCCATGTTCAGTAGGTCGTAAGTGGCTCCTTGGAGCAAAGACCGTTTCCAAACATAAATGGGGACTTGAGAATCTTCCATGTAATGCCAAGGCCAGGCAGATTTTCTGAATGAATTGATGTTTACAAAGCTGTAATAGGTTATCTCCAAAGGGAATAGGCTGTTATGTTACTGACATAATTAGTTCTTTGGCTAGAAATCAAAGTCTGCCTTTTATTTTATGAGACTCCATTGTGAGGCATTTCTTAGGCACATAGAAGTTAACGTTGTTGTGTCCCTGGGCTTTATAGTTCATTGGGGCAGGGAAAGTTCAGGTATATGATAGCTTAAATAATGAGGGAGTTGGAACTATAATTATGTAAAACCAGTGTTAGGTATTTATTAGTTTATGTGCGTTTTCTTACGGTTGCATTTGTACAGAAATGGGAGTTAGTGTGAGCTGCCTTAAGACAGGTGCCACATCAGACTCTGGGCCCTGCCTTTAAGTCTCTTGCTTCTAGAGTCACATCCTGTTTATCTGGAATGTATAGTCTCCTTTGGGTACAGTCATTGCCTGTGATTTATTGGTGTAAGTGATAGAGATGTTGTTTCTGAGGGAGGGCAGAGCCTTCAGTCTATAATGAAAAGCCTGGCTGCTTCTGGAACAGGCTCATTGGGTGCTGATGACACCTCCACTGTTGGAGCCCATGGCTGTTCTATTCCACATGGATGCTGCTGTAGGAGCTCAAGCTAGTTAAGATCACATGGAATGTCTCAGATGTGGCCAAGAGTCCTGGCATTCCTTTTCTTGCTGCTTTTCCCTATAGGAAAATCTGTCAAATGCATTTTTGGCGGCAGGCATCTTTTCAAGACTATATCTTTGCATCATATGCCAAGAATTGCAGTGTCAGTGTTGTCTTCTAGAAAAGAGTATGAAAAAGTATCTCCAGACTGAGTATGGCTTTGGGTCTGTCTGGCCTTTGCTAACTGTGTCTGTATGTTTCAGCATTCTGAATCTTTCACACGTCTACCAGGAGCAGTACCCCTTAAATAGTGTTTCTTGACCACAGCAAATGTTATTCTTCACATTAATATGTCAACTCTAGATTGTTGATCAATAATAATTCTGTATTACTTGGTGAGGTGTTTTCATTATTCTTTGCAGGTTCCAAATATTTCTACTATTAAAACCGTCTGTTCTCCACATATGAAGAGTTAAGTTTTCCTCACACATTTACTAAATAAATGGATATTTTAAAAAGTCTTCAGAATTAAAAAAAGAAAATTGAATCTTGAAAGTACCCCCCCATACCCCCCAGCTGCTCACTAGCTATGTCAGCAGCACATAGAGATTTTATTTCTACTTTATTGACTAAAAGCTTGCCAGACCAGGGAACATTCTGACCTCCTTTTGTAGAACAATAATTTTTTGCCTTTGTAAGCAGAATTTCAACTTTACACCTGGACTATACTCTACAGAAGATGGTCCTTCTGTCGGCAGATGGTCTGGAGATTTCAGTGCCTAGTGTGTAACCCCCTGCATTGGCCAGGTACCTTACTTTCTTGGAATCAGGAGGCAGATGGGCCAGGTGAGGAGGTAAGGAGGACAGAGGGGAAGAGCTGGTGATGGTCATCAGGAGTAGGTGACTTGGCTTCAAACAGATCAGGGGCCAATGCAGAGACTGTGGAGCTGGGGAAGTGAAAGTGTGCCGAGGATTTGGGGCTTGTTGTTCCAGGGATCTATTAGTGCATAATCAACTACCCCCAAACTTAGTTGCTTAAAGCAGCCACCATTTTATTTATTACACAGTTCTAGTCAGGAATTTGGGCAGTTCTCTCATTTGATGTCATCTGAGGTCACTTGGTAGTAATCAGGATGGACTTATATGGGGAGGCCATAGTGGCCTCAACCCATTGCACACCAGGATCAGCTGAGACTGCAATTGAAGTGCCTTTGTGTATCTTTCCTAGCATGCCACTCCCAGGGTAGTTGAGTTTCTTATGAGACAGCTCAGAGTCCTAAGAGAAGGACTAAGGCAGAAGCTACAGGGCCTTTCCACATCTGGTTGTAGAAGTTTTAAGACCACTGCTTCCTCTGTATCTTGCTGGTAAGCAAGTCACAAGTCATGAACATCAGTACATATTTAGAAACAGCACATATTTAGACAGAGGAGAATTTGATTCCATCGATTGGCAGAAGTAATGAGGAATTTGTGGCCCTTTTTCAGCTGCCACATGGTGTTCCTTGACGGAAGATTCACTGCAAGAGACTTTAGGAAGTGACGGAGGGATGCTGGTGTATAAGATCAAATGTATTTTTCACATTTGGTGGCCACGATCAGAAGACTGTGGGCTGAGGAGTAGGCAGAGGCTGAGAGTGGGATAGCAGGCAAGGATTACTTTTTCAGGATTCTTGGTTGTGTGTGGAAGATGGGAACGAACCTGGAGGCTCAGAGGAAGGCCTGGGTTTGGAGGGCTTGTGTGCTTGACTTTGTTTCATTTGAAGATGGGTGAGGTCACCAGTGGCTCATGGTTGCAGATTGTGAGTGTGCATTTTCATTCTCATGAATGACTGCTGAACCGATGAACCCTTGAGGAAATTCTGTCTGGTTTTTGGTGATATAACTTTCTTCTGGTCCTAGTCCTTCTGCCTGTGTTCAAGAAAGGGTTGTTTCTTTTAATGGTTGTATTTTCTAAGTACGGTCTCAGTCTTCTTGCTTCCTTATTCTGTGCCCTTTCTTTGAAGTCCCATTTATTCCTGTGATTTTAACAGACACACATGATGAAGGCCCCCAGATCTTATTATGTCCAGAACTCTAGCTCTGCCTATCTAGTTGCCTTCTGCATGTCTCCCCTGAATGGCCCTTTAATTCCTGTTTCTGTTCTAATAATTTCATTACCTTGGCCAGGCCAGATGCCTCCTTGATTTTCCTTTTATCTGTCCTTCACCCTCTGCATCCAACAGGTCAACAAGTATTGTTGATTTTGGGGTTCTTAATTGTGGCTGCACAAAAACATTACCTGTGGGGTTTTGCAAATGCAGACCTAGAGTCCATTCCAGACTTCCTGAATCAGAATCTCATGGGATTTAACTTTCCATATTTTTATAAGGCTTCCCAGGTGATTCTGATGTTTACCTCACATTGAAAACAACTCTAAAACTTTTCTTTTAATACTTCAGCTCATTTCATCTACAATGCTTTAATTCAGATCTGTTTAGTTTCTTGTGGCTCCTATAACAAATTACCACAATTTGTTGGCTTAAAGAGTGAAGATGACCAGACTATGCTTTGCACATTGAATATATCAGAATCCATTCCAATTTTATATATAATTACAATGCACCAATTGAAAAATGAACAAACAAAAGGAAGACCAGTGGAGCCGAGAATGGGAATCAGGAGGAGGGAAGAGGGAGGGAAAGAGAAAATTGTTGGGATTGAAATGGAGAAAACTATTTTATATGTATTTATGAATATGTCAAAATGAACCCCATTATTATATGTAAGTATAATGTATCATTTAAATGTAAATAAACAATTTTTTCTGTCACAGTTTTGGAGACCATGAGTCTGAATCAGGGTGTTAGAGGGCTATGCTGTCTCTGAAAGTTCTAAAGGAGAATCCTTCCTTACCTATTTCAGCCTCTGGTGGGTCCAGGTACTCCTTGACTTGTGGTTGCATAATTCGAGTCTCTGCCTCCATTTTCACATGGTCACTCCTTTGTTTTTTGTGTCTCTTAGAAGACATTTGTTGTTGGCAACGGCCTACCAGTAATCCAGGGTGATTTCATCTTAATTACGTCTACAAAGACTTTTTCTAAAAAGTTTCACAAGTTTCAGAACATGGTCATATCTTTTTGAGGGCTAGCATTTCCACTACCACATGCTCCCTCTGGCTATGATGGTTCTCCCAGCTGATCATCTTGCCTCTAACCTGGGTATATCCTCAAGTATATTCATCATGTGATCCATTTGCTTACATCTTACCAGACTTCCCATTCCCTTTGGGGGAATAAGTCCTTTATCCTGGAGAACCTGCCTCTGTCTGCCTTTCCCATCCTTTACCATTGATTCTTATGCTCTTAAACTTCAGCTTATGGCATTGAACTGCCTTCATCCTCCCTGCCTTGTGCAGGCACTTGCCTCATATTTACAAGTTCAGAGTTCTGGTTAGATTCAGGACAGTGCAAGCAGCATCTTCCCATGAAGCCTTCCCTAAGTCCTCTCCTCTGTGCACTGCCAGTGCCTCGTGTTCTGCGTGTGTTTTTTTTTTTTTAATAACATTTGTTTTTGTGCCTTTCTCTCATAGGCAGAGAGCTCTGTGAAGGCAGGAAAGCTGATATTCATCATTGTAGCTCTAGTACTCGGTACTATAAATATTGAATAAATGGTGCTGTAGCTTAACCTAATTAGCTGCTCATCTCATCTTGATTCTGGTTTTGCCACCAGTACTTTAAGTTTTCCTTAGGATTTTTCACCTAACATTATCTAGACATGTAAGTAAGTAGGCAATCTATAAGTAGACTGACTTTTTTATATCTTTAACATGCAATACTAGTGGCTTCTGTGTAAGTAATTTAAATTAAAATGTTTCTGCATGCATTAAGGTTGACATTTCTGGACCCTCCCTCACTTTATGTTACATATGGCTTTGGAGTTGTTAATAGCAGAAACAAACTTGAGTTAGCTGAAACTAAAAAGAAATTTATGTACAAGGGTCAGAGTACAACTGGGCTAATGGATTCTTTCTATCTCTTTTTGCTTCTTTTCTGTATTCATCTGCTTCATTCTTCAATTTATCTGCTTTTTCAGCCAAATACAGGTTGGGACATGCCCATGCCCCCCATGTTTACAGAGACAAGCAGCCACCCACAGAGGCTGGCTTGGTTAGTTGTTTCTCTTCCCAGTTTTGTGTTTTCCAGGATGAGGATGTCATTGGCCAGCTTGGGCCTTATGACACCTCTGGCCAGTCAGCTGCAGAGTGGTGGAGAGGATGCTGGCAGGGCTGTCTCTTCCAAATGTGGTGCTGGAGCTCACCCTTGGGAATTAAGGGCTGGATTCCAGAGAAGGAAGTGCTATTGTGAGAAAATAGCCTAAAAAGAGCTGAACCAGAGGTGTGGTTGAGGGAAAGATGCAGCAAGGGCTGGGTTAAAACCAGGGGCACAGGAAACCTTGCTAGATCTTGTCTTAATTTTCTGTAGACCACAGTAGTGAAAATGTTTTTCAATTGTTTACTGTCTTGGCTTCATTTGGTTTGCATATGTTTCCTTTAACACAGAATGTTCATCATGAATAAAGTGGTGTGAAAATATCTTAAAACAAAGTGGGTTTATGATGTTTGTTTACTTATGGATGTTCCATAGTAGTGATCACAAATATGTTTAAGAAAGTAATGTACATTTTTCTGTCTTGCCTGAAAAGGAGAGTAATAAGACTTGAAACAAAATATCATTTATTCTAGAGACATTTTTATGTAGCTGACATTCCTTTTTGATGGGAATGGAAACAGATTACAAACACAGTGGGAATAACTTCTGCTGATTATGTAAAACCATTATCAGACTGCAGATACTGACTCAATTCTTAAAACACCCCAAATTCCTTTGTTCCAAAGTCTGTGGTTCCCAGTGGCCTCATGTCCCTAGTTCTCTACCCTGGTGCCCATCTCCTCTTCTGGGTAGAGCTGGAGAAGTGGAGAGAGCCCAGAGATCTGTTGGACAGGACCCTTAGGTCAGAAACAAGATACTAGAACGACTGTACCCTGACTTTGGTATTCTGAGGGAGCTTTGGAGCAGCCATATTTATCTATGTGCATTTTAAATGATTCCTTTTCCTTTTCTTTTCTTGAAAGGAACTTCTGCCAGTGTAGGCAGAGAATGAAGAGTCATGTTAGTGTGGCCATAGGGGACAGTGGTCCGAATAGTCAGGGACAAGTTAATTCAAAGTTAGAATATGCAGTAAATTTAACTAACTGCAACCTTGCCTTTCTTTTAAACTCTCATATTAGCAAAATATATAGGAAATCTGTTTAAGGATATTATGTGTTTTTCTGGTGACTTTATAAATTTTTGACAGTTTATGGACTATAAAATTCAATGCATAATTTGTATAAGTTATTTTTTGCTAACCTAGCATTGTAGGGTTCAATGAGAAATGTGAGTGAATGAATGTATTCAGAACTTTAAAGAAAGCAGGTAACTATATTTGGTCTTCTTACAAATAAAAATCTTATAGACAACATTAACATGATTTGAGAATGAGGTGTGAGGTTTAATTAGTATGCTATTTTCTAACTAGTTCATTTAAAAATATTTCTTAAGATTCTCTGGGGTCCATTAGAATGGTGCTAGCTGAATTGAGCCTGTTCTTAATATGGCCTCTGCAGAATCTACTTATTTATACTCTGTTTCAAAAAAGATTTGAAGAGTGACTCCATAGAATAGGAAATCTATAATTACTTGTACATCTCTCTTAAATTAAGTTTCTGGAAGTGATTTGAATTTCATTACAGCTAAAGTCTGTTTTGTAACCCTTTCCTTTTGTGAGTGGTTTGGTGGGCAGTTCTTTAATCCTGTCTTTTCCATTATTTTATCTAACTTTCATGCCTAAAACTTTTAAAATCCACAAATAATTAAACTATCTCATCTCTGTTCTTAGGTACAATGGTGCTTTACCTAATGGTGACAGAGGAAGGAGGAAAAGCAGATTTGCTCTCTATAAGCGGCTGAAGGCTAATGGTGTTAAACCTAGCACAGTCCATGTGATATCCACACCCCAGGCTTCCAAGGTAGGTGACTTTGGCCTATTTGGGAGGACCTTGCAAACGGTGATTTATGATTATTCCTTATTAGCTGCTTTCTTTCCTTTACTCCTGTTCTTGTATAGGACATTTTCTCAACCATCTAAAGCAGGGTATATGTTGGGAGGGACTGTGCAATGTGCTGTAGAATATTTAGCAGCATCCCCAGCTTCAACCCACTAGATGCCAGTGGCACTCTCCTCTCCCCACCCCTAAGTTGTTCAAAGCCAAAACAGCTTGACATTGTAGGATGTCTTCTGAGGAGGGGTTAGTAGGTAAAATCTGCCCCATTTTAAACCTCTGCTTTATGATGAAAAGTAATTACCATTGTATCAATTTAGAATTGCTGTGACTGATTGTATATTGTGTGCATGCACAAATATGTAACAACAAATCCCATCAGTGTGTACAACTAATGCTCCAATAAAAAATGTGTGTGGGGGGAGGAATAATAGCTGAAAGATATATAATGTTCTTTATTCTAAAAAGTTTTTGTATTGAATCTTGATATAAACTGCAAAGATTTGTAATTTTCGTTCTATTATTTGGATATATTTTGTGTTTTCACATATTGTCCATGAGCATGTAATTTAATTTGTGTGATTATTGGAAAGATAGGAAGAAGACAGACCTAAGTGATGTAAGTCCACTGTACCTATTTGAAATAAATAGAATGCTATATTTTAAAAAAGGATTATTTAATTTGCTTCCTGATATACAGCTGGGGGAAAATAGGAGCTTTCATTTTGGTTGATATATTTTACATATTAGACTTAAGAAAGTTTTTTTTTTCAATAAGATGAGTTATTTGAGGTATATAAAGTTTTGTTTTGTAGAAAGTAATTATATGTACCTGTAGTATTTTATATGGGGCTACTAGCTGTACATGTTTATCTTCATGGGTTTTGGTCACTTGGAATAAATCAGACTTGATTCCCATCTTACTGAAAACTTGTATTGAGGGAGAAATGATGGCTTTTTGGAAGCAGGCTGGTGTTTATATGGTGATAATAGTATGGATCACCTTTGTGGGTCCTTTTATTTTTAAAAAGCCCTTATTGTTCCTGAAGCAGAGCTATGGAAAGAGTTTGTTAGAATGTACCAGTTAAGATTGTCTTGTACTAATGAGGGAATGACTAGATAAAAAATATCAAGCTCCAGGGAAACAGAGGAGAAGAGTTTAATGTGGGCAAGTTTTCACCAGGGAAAGAGAAATAAAATAAATATTTTAGGGAAGAAAGAACATTTTATAAGGAAAACAAAGGAAATCCAGCTTTACAAAGATTCTGAAAAAAGAAGTCAAATAGCAACAAAATCTTGGAAGGTCAAGAACTAGGAGAAACATTTTATGTAAACAACAAAAATATTTGGTGTAGAAGAAAACCAAGACAAATGTTTTTAAGCATGTTTTGAGTGTCAAAACTGTACTGATACTATAGAGGTGGTACTTATAATTTTGCATATTTGTTGACATTCATCTGTGTCTGTACCTTGTTATTGGCTTTTTAAAAAAAGTCTTAGGTGTGTAATAGAATGGCTGACATTTAAAAAGTTAGGAAAATAATTGTTTTTCAGTGAAATATTAAAATTTACTACTATAGGGATATCAGTGGTTTTTATCATTCTCTACCTCCCACATTTCCCATTTTAGCCGAAGTTTCACCTGTATATCTAGATTTTACTTGAAGTTACTTAGATTATACATCTCTGTCTTAAGTTTGTGTTTAAACATATTACCCACAGTACTAAGAGTAGGTCACATCAGGTTTTGGTCTTTACCTTTCTTATGTTGTAATCTGGGGAAAATGTATTCTAAGGGTCTTATATTACTCATTTATTAAATAAGCAGATTGCCTACAGGCAGAAACAGTGTTGAAACAGATAATACACTTTGGTTATAAGCAACAGAAATTCTGAATTTAAATAAAAAGCAAAGATGGGGAAATTCTTACGGGATAGAATAGGAGTAGCTCTCAGAATCAAGGAAAAGTTGGGTAACCAGGTTTCATTAAGAGGAGAAATGGAGTATCAACAAGAGTTCACTTGGATATTCTTTTCATGTGCAGTGACTTGATTTTAGTCACCTTCTGTCTCCTCAATTTTCCAAGAGAGAGAATCTGATAGACTGCACCTGGGTCACCCAGTGCGGTAAAGGAAGATGGCAGACCAGGCATATTTATTGTGAGTTGACTTCCCAGTGCTGTCCTAACCTCATTCATCTTCGTGCCTCTACCTTGAGGTCCTTGTACTTAGTAAGTACTGAATAATGGTTAGGACAAGGAATAGATACTGAATCTATTTTCTTCTTCCCTACATGAATTTCTGACCTCAATCACAAATCCTTTCACTTTCTCTGGTCCCTGCCAAACTGGCATCCCTCAGCAGCTTGGCCCTACCACTCCTCCTGCTAGGTTTGCTCTCTTGGCCCCTTTCACTTTGAAGCCCCATTCAGATGTAAACACAGCCTCTTGCATATTTAACTTGATCTGATTGTATTTACTATGCACTTCTTATTTCCGTTTCTTGTAGTTCATAGAACTAGCAATGATTCTATTTTGCTACTCCATTCCAGTCTCTTCTTGTTGAGATTATTAATCTAAGCTATCTTTCCCCCAGATTTGTGGACCTTGCCGACCTATAGCTCGCCTCTGTGTATTTTGGTGCCCCAGTGCAGTCCTGTGTCTTTTCCCGGGACCCTGTAGCTTCTCAGATTCATTGTACTTTAACTCTTTCAATTTCAGAAGCTGTCACTTCTGCTCCACTTTCCCACTCATACAGTACACTTTACAGCCAATTGTCACTTGGAAGTGAACATAATGTTCTATTCATTCTACTTGTGCATGCACACTTTCTTATCTACTCTCATTACACATTCCATTCTTCAGTCTGTCCCTATTTGCTATGGTTATTGGTCTACTTGGCTTCTCCAGTTATATGTTAATTTACCCCAATTTCTCTTTCTCTTTGGTGCTTTTTGGGACCCTTTCTCCCTGAGTACCTGGCTCCAGACTCTGCTGGACTGTTTTGTTTGTCCTGCTTGTTACTTACACCATGTCCCATGAGAATGCCAGTCCCATGGCAAAAACTATTTCACCTGAAATGACAGTAGTTTGTATGTCCTAGAACTTTTGATTTTTTAGTATTGGAAATAAAAGGTGTGTCTTTTTTAGGGCTGTGAAAGTGAAATCTAGAAGGGTGGGTATGTTAGGACTTGAGCACTGTGCCTTTTGTCTGTGTTGTTTCTTTCTTTGCCCCACAATGTAGGGCTGAACAAGGATGGATAGCCCTTTGATGATTGAAGAAGCAGCTGGGAAACAGGACCTCTTAGTCTCCTACGCATGCCAATGTCCAAGCAAAAGCAGATTAGGGTGGCAAACATGTGCCGCTGTTGTGTAATCTCTGTTTGTGTAGTCTTTATTTGTGCAAATAATTGCTCTTGGAATAATACAGGTATTTTTCTGATTATTTAATGCATTTTAAAAAAATCAAATGTCCTGTTTTATTTCTGGCTGTTCTGTTACATAGGCACAGGGCCTTTAGTAATTTATTCACCCACTCATTTACTCAACAAATATTTATCCAGCACCTTCCATGACTAGGCATTATGCCAAGTATTGGATAGACTGCAGTGAACAAACACATCAGTATGGAGCTAATCGTCCAGTGAGTAGGAAACAAGAATCATGTGAATACACACGAAACTGCACATTGTGAAAAGAGCTGTGAGGAAAGGGGGTTCAGAATGGAGACTGGGTAGACAAGGAAGGATGTCTGAGCAAGTGGTGTATGAGCTGGAGGGAAAAGGGATTGACCAGGACAGCAGAGGGATTCAGGCTATTGTGGGCCTGGCTGTAGAAGATTTGAGTTTTTTCCCAAAGGGAAACATTGAAGAGTGTTAAGCAGGAGGAGTGACATGCTGTGAGTCAATTTATATATGCTCATTTACTTTTTAATATATAGGGCAACCATTTTGCTACTATTACTAGTGAATAGTGAGTGTGACAGTTGTGGTTGTGGTGATGATGATGATGCCTGTGCCTGATAGGGGAATATTTTGCTAGCAGCATGGTTGAAATTTAGCTATGGAAAACTCTCTTCCATATGGTTTTTTTTTTTTTGTGCTTTTAAAGATATATATGACAGTACAGTGTGTTTTGACATATTATATGTACAAAGTATAACTTACTCTAATTAGGATCCCATTCTTGTGGTTGTACATGATATGGAGTTTCATTGGTGGTGTAATCATATATGAACATAGAAAAGTCATGTCCAATTCATTGTACTGTCTTTCCTGTTCCTGTCCCCACTCTTTC
This sequence comes from Callospermophilus lateralis, assembly GCF_048772815.1. Taxonomy (NCBI): domain Eukaryota; kingdom Metazoa; phylum Chordata; class Mammalia; order Rodentia; family Sciuridae; genus Callospermophilus; species Callospermophilus lateralis. Next base: position 74,087,648 of record NC_135307.1, on the reverse strand, counting down.
CCTTCATCCCCCTAATCCACTGAACTTCTAATTCTAATCCACTGAACTTCTACCCCTCTCCCCTGTTGTATGTTAGCATCTGCATATCAGAGAGAACATTCAACCTTTGGTGTTTTGGGGAAAACTTTTTATCATGATTTTCCCTTCCTAGATGATGCTTTAATGAAATATCCCTTTTAAAGGTATTTTTGCCTTCAAAAAATAATTGAAAATAATTTTATTCCAGTTAGCATATTTCATAAAGGAAAATATCAGTGGTTTTTAAGTGATAGTTTAGTGAAAGATTAGTACTACTTAATATGATTGCCATGACCAGGCTGAATCCTGTGTCTTACTACTCTTTGTGTTGCTACAATATAGTACCTGGTACTAGGTACTTTATAAAGAAATTTATTTGGCTCACTATTCTGGTGGCTGGAAGGTTCACATAGTATGGCACCTGCATCCTAGTTGTATCACAACATGGCAGAGAAGCAAAAAGGGAACCAGCCAAGATCCAAGATACAGGTAGGGAAGCAGAGAAGGGCAAGGCTTTTTTTTTTTTTTTTTTATAACAGCCGGCTCCCATGGTCACTAACCCAGTCTTCAAGACCTCATCTACTCTGTGAAACCAGCATTAACCTCTGCCCCAGGTGGTACCCCCCATGACCTCCTAATAACATTCTGCTAGGTTTCTCCTCTTAGAGATCCACATCTCTTAACATTGCCAGACTGGGCACCAAATGTTCAGCACATGAACCTCTGGGGACAAACCACATCCAAACCATAGCAGCCTATTTGAGCTTGTATGTCTCTATTGATTAGTAAAATATTGAAATTCTTCTGCGTCAGTCAATGAATAGTAATAATAGTAACCGCAGAAAGTAGTAAAACGAATACAATTTTCAATGTGAACTCATTACCCCAAGCTAATTTTGCAGGATGTAGAGAGGTCCACTTCTGAAGCCCTCATTGTCTCTGCAGTCTGTATGTATCTTGGTGCAGTAGATGGTGTGTCTCCACTGCATATTCAAATGAGGCTGGAGCCTTCTATGATTTAGGGCAGTCATCAGTTTATCAATATTCTCAGACTTTCTAATTACTACTCCTTTTAAAGAATTTGGTTTTATTTTATTTTATTTTTTAAAGGAAAGATAGTTGTAACACATACAGCAAAGTTCTTAAATCTTTTTTTTTTTTTTGGGCAGTGCTGGGGATTGAACCCAGGGTCTTGTGCATGCAAGGCAAGCACTCTACCAACTGAGATGTATTCCCAGCCTCTAGAATTTGGTTTTTAAATAGTTGTTATTTTGGTTTCTTTGATAGTTCTTGTGTTGTAATTCTTGGGTAAGTAATTTTGGTATTTGTTATTTTTAAGTTCAGTATATAATTTGATGAAGTAAATTATACTTTAAAAAATTAATTTAATGAAGTATTTTATTATAAAAGGGAAATGTTTGGATAAGGTTTATCCTTTTAGATATCATAAATATGAATATTGTGAATCTGTAAGAGAATAAAAAATAATAAAAAATAAGAGAAGAAAAAAATAGTTAATTAATTTAATAATAGTAATTACAGCCCATAATATCTTTTGATTCCATGCAGAATACAAACCTAAAAATAAATCATTTGTATTTCCAGAATGAGAAACAACTAGATTATTTCAATAAAAAAAATAAGCAGTATGGAGATTCCTTGGAAAGCTGGGAATGGAACCACCATTTGACCCAGTTATTCCCCTTCTCGGACTATACCCAAAAGACCTAAAAAGAGCATACTACAGGGATTCAGCTACATCAATGTTTATAGCAGCACAATTCACAATAGCTAGACTGTGGAACCAACCTAGATGCCCTTCAATAGATGAATGGATTAAAAAAAGTGGCATTTATACACAATAGAATATTACTCAGCACTAAAAAATAACAAAATCATGGCATTTGCAGGGAAATGGATGGCATTAGAGCAGATTATGCTAAGTGAAGTTAGCCAATCCCTAAAAAACAAATGCTGAATGTCTTCTTTGATATAAGAGGGGCGACTCAAAACAGAGCAGGGAAGAAGAGCATGAGAAGAAGATTACCATTAAACAGGGTCGAGAGGTGGGAAGGAATGCGAGAGAGAAGGGGAATTGCATGAAGAAGACCTTCATTGTTATACAAAATTACGTATAAGATGGTGTGGGGGGGAAGAAAAAAAAGAGAAATGTGTTACAGCAGATGGGGTAGAGAGAGGTGATGGGAGGGGAGGGGGGATAGGAAGGGCAGCAGAATACAACAGACTCTAGTATGGCAGTAAGTATAAACGTGGCTGTATAACCAATGTGATCCTGCAATCTATACACGTGGAAAAATAAGAATTCATATCCCATTTGAATCAAATGTATGATATGTCAAGATGATTGTAATGTTTTGAGCAACTGATAAAAAAAAGAAATAAAAAAATATATAGAAATCCGTTTCCAAGATATTGGAATAACAACTTTCAAAAACTTTTTAATAATGAATATTGATAAAGCAAAGGCAAAAACATTCAGGAACTATCAATATAATATGCTGTCAGTTAAAAATAATTTTCTGACTTAGAGTATATATTAGGACTTTAGTTTTATAGGACTGTATCATGTCAGTTTAAATTTATGGTCCTGATTGTAGCAAAACATCTATCTGCTGAGATGAAAAAGCACTTTCTAGAAGATTTATGTATCAGGGCAGTAAAATTTAGACATCATTGACAAAGCTCCAAACATTTTACCTCGACATAGTTGAATAATTTACTTAAAATGCAATATTTAAGACTTTGAAGATAGTATGATGGTTTTTGTTGATTCCATGGAGCTAAAAGGAACATCTGAAATATATTAAGCTTTATTGTCATACTGAAAAGAAATTGTTTCAATGAGAAATATTTACGTGAAAACCTTATGAATTTTGTACAGATGGTACAAGTATAGTGCTGGGAAGAAGAATTGTTTCAGCTGAAGTTCTAGGAAAACCTTTGGATGTTTTTGTTTGATTATGTCTTATTTGTCATTTTGTTGTCTCTGGATGATTGAAAGTTAAACCAAGTAAACCACTTACCATTTTTTTCTTGAAAATTTTTGTTACCTTACAGCAAATAATTACTAGAGAATTAATTAACATTTTTAAAATTTGAAATTTCAATAATGAAGTATTTGAGCATGTGGTACTACATATAAATTCAGTTTAGAAATTGTGTGGACTTAAATATGTGAGATAGCAGTTGGACAATTAAACATTTTAGAGATTTGGCTTTATCACATGATATTCTAACCAATATCAAGATTTTCCTTGGTTTTAAGAGAATGACAAATTTCAGTTATTAACATGGACAGATTAGTTGACAAATAATTGTGGGAGGACATATAAATCAAATACAGATTCAATTCTCTCTCCCCATCCCCACCCCTTATTATGGGTTAGCTTCCACATATCAGCAAAAATTTTGACTTTTGGTTAGCTATATAATTATATCAAAATGGATTCTACTGTCATATATATATATATATTTATTTATTTATTTATTAATATTTATTTTTTAGTTTTCGGCGGACACAACATCTTTGTTTGTATGTGGTGCTGAGGATCGAACCCGGGCCGCACGCATGCTAGGCAAGCGCGCTACCGCTTGAGCCACATCCCCAGCCCTGTCATATATATTTAAAAAGAACCAATGAAAAATACAGGAAACCATGATAAACAATCAGAATATTGGAGAAAAACAAATTTAAAATAAAACAAGAGTAATTCTAGGAGAAAGTCTATCAAGTTATCCAACAAATTATATGAATATGTGCGTATTTGGTGACATTTATGAGAAAACAATTAATTTTAATAACATACTTTTAATTTATTGATTCTTACAACTTGGCCAGTTGATGTTTTCAAAGCACCATAGGTTGAAACTGATTTTCATGGCATAGGTGATAACAGAAATGGAAAATATAAAAACCTCAAGCAGGAAAGCTTGATTCTAGCACTCAGCATATTAATTATCAGTGCAATTATCTGCATTACTGATATACAATAATAATTATAATTTTGACTTGATGCATGTATTAGTTGGAAAAATCATTTAATTTGTGTTGTCCTTAAAGCACAATTTTATTAATGACTTGCTTTTAACATGTCAGTGTGGGAGAATACTTATATTTATATTTATAATTATACTTTAATTCAAACTTATTTTAATTATTACCCTGATTTAGATACTTGCTTTTTTTTTCTTTTTTTGGGTGGAAGAAGAGTCTTTTGCTATAACCCTTGCTTTTCAAAAACAACATTAAAGTTGGAAGGAGGTTTTATTCAGACCATCTTCTTGAGAGGAACTTTAAAAAGCCCTGAAGAGCCCGCACTACGCTGGCTGTGTTGCCAAGGACCCAGCAGTGTTGGTCAGTGTTGGTTTTGTGTGTCCTCTTTACTGCTGCAGGTAGTAGGTGGAAATGCTCTGAAGGGTGGAACCAAAGCTGGTTCTGTTTCTCTTTCCCTCTTTCTCCCACTTCCTAGGAGTGTGACTTGAGAAACCCATAAACTAGGACTGCTGTAATGATAAAGTTGATTAATGTGGCACTTGTCAGTAAAAATCAAAGTTGCTTTGTAGACTTATGGGATAGTAGTACTGTTTGTGAAATCAAGTGCTCTGCAGAGAGCCTTTTCTCCAAAAAAGAACGATGATGGTGGCTTGAATTTAAGTAGCTGGTTTGTTTATAGCGGTGGTTATGATAGCATGTAGTGGATAGTACAGTGAAATAGAATTCTGTACAGTGGAAAGGAAGTCACAAAGGAGGGTCATGGAGATATCATTAGCTGACTTGGAATTGTTAGTCCTCTCTTTTGATACTCTTTTGACATTAAAGTGCATGATGGTCCTTATCTTTTCAAGAAAGTACTGTGAGCCTCTTGAAGTACTAGTTATGGATGACTTCATACAAGTGCTTACATACAAGCTCTTGATTGGTTGCACCCATGTTCCAGAGGAGATGGAATGAGTGGCTTCAGGAATTTTTGGTTTTGTCCAACTCAAGTTAGAGTTAATGGAGACCTTAGTGAAGCCAGTTCAGGTGCACTCAGATGGGCAGCTCATTTGTGCTTCTCTCTTTGCTTATTCTGCTGCCACATAGTCCCTGTAGGCTTCCCCAATCTTCTGCTCTGTATTCCCCAGGTGGCCATGTTTTCTCTCAGATGCATACCTTTGCTGGTGATGTTCTCATTGCTTAGGATGTGCTCCAGCCTCATATAGTAACCTATACTGCCACCACCCTTTATAACACAGCCCATATGTCCTTTACTTCCAGAAAGTCTCTCACTCCCAGCCTGAGGCAGTGTATGCCTTCTTTTTTGAAGCTCTAGAACATGTTTTGTGTGTCCTCTCCATTGCTCTGATGTTGGGTTAGAAATGTTAGCTGCCTTATTTTGTTATCCTGGACAGCAAGCTCCTTGAAGGCAGCAGTCTTGCATTTCTGCACTTTGGCTGCCTGGCACAGTTGGTTGACCAAATGTGCTGGACAGCAGGTGGTCCTAGTAGTAATAGCCAAGTGGCTTAAGATAAACACTTGGAACATATCATATGTCTACTACATGGTAGCAACTGATTAATGTTAGATAATGTTATTAGTGATGGTTTCTCTGGAAATCTGTTATAAGAAATGATGAATAGGCTCAGGATAAATTGAGACAGAGCATGCACACTTGCTTATTTGCTATCAGTTATACAAAAAACCTTTCTAGCTAAAATACACTAATTGGGCTGGGGATGTGGCTCAAGAGGTAGTGTGCTCGCCTGGCATGTGTGCAGCCCAGGTTCGATCCTCAGCACCACATACAAACAAAGATGTTGTGTCTGCCGAAAACTAAAAAATAAATATTAAAAAAAAATCCCCCCCTCTTTCTTTAAAAAAGAATAAAAAAAATACACTAATAGATTAAACTTTAAAACTGCATCTTCATGACTTGAATGTAGGCTTCCTTTGTAAATTTCACAAGTTAAATTTATTGTTTTCTTTAGATCACAGTAGTGAAGCTTTAATAATGAATAGTTTCTGAATTATTGAGCCCACTGACTTTGAAAGTCAGAGCATTTCCTCACTGGAGAATGTACTTACCATTTAGAACATTTTGATAAGGCATTCTTATTTGAAAATGCATCTGGCTAAATCGGTTTAGTTCCTCATGCATTCTTCAGCTTGCCAGCATTAGTTTCATTCCTTGTGTTGTGAACAAAGGAGTAGTTCTGTATTTTTTTCAATGTAGATTTAAGCCTTTATTTCATACGAATAGTTAGGTTTAAAATTTTTTTTCTTAAGTTGTTTTGTAGTGCCTTGTTGAAATTGTTGACATGAATATCAGCAGTCTTTTCCCCAGCATTTAAAAAAAATCATTTTTGTTATTTTCTCCTGCAAACTAGTATCATAAATCCAAGAATGTCATATTTTAAAACTTCTAAATGTCATATTTTTAAACTTCTTAGGATGTTATTAAATTAAATTAATAAGTTATTAAATTAAAAAGTTTTTGCCCAGCAAAGGAAATAAGAATATGAAGAGAGAACCTATAGAATGGAAGAAAATCTTTGCTGTCTTCTTTTATGACAGGATTAATAATCAGAATACATAAAGAACTCAAATCTTAACACCAAGAAAAGCAAATAACCCAATTAATTAATGAACAAATGAATTAAATAGATATTTCTCAAAAGAAGAAATAAAGATGGCCAACCAATATATGAAAAATGTTCAACATCATTTAGCAGTTAGAGAAATGTAAATCAAAACTACACTGAGATTTTATTTTCCTGTAGTCAAAATGGCAGCTATCAAGAATACAAACAATAATACTTGCTGGAAAGGATGTGGAGAACAAGAAACACCTTTAAACTGTTGGTGGGATTGTAAATTACTATAACCATGTGGAAATTACTATGGAGGTTCATCAATAGGCATGGGACCACTATATGACCCAGCTATTCCTTTTTTTTTAATATCATCATTTAAATTGCTTTTATTTTTAAAATACATGACAGTGGAATGCATCACAATTCTTATTACACATATAGAACACAATTTTTCATCTTAGAGTGGTTTCGATTTGCATTTCTGTAATTGCTGGTGAAGATGAACATTTTTTCATGTATTTGTTGATTGATTGTATATCCTCTTCTGAGAAGTGTCTGTTGAGGTCCTTGGCCCATTTTTTTATTGGGTTATTTGTTTTTTTTTTTTGTTTGTTTTGTTTTTTGGTGCTTAGCTTTTTGAGTTCTTTATATACCTTAGAGATTAGTGCTCTAACGGATGTGTGAGGGGTAAAAATTTGCTCCCAAGATGTAGGCTCTCTGTTCACCTCATAGATTGCTTATTTTGCTGAGAAGAAACTTTTTAGTTTGAGTCCATCCCATTTATTGATTCTTGGTTTTAATTCTTGCGCTGTAGGAGTCTTATGAAGGAAGTTGGGACCTAATCCCACATGATGAAGATTAGGGCCTCTCTCGTTGAAGGAAGAAATATTCTATATATGTCAGTAAGTCTAAGTTATTGATTGTATTATTGAGTTCTATAGTTTCTTTGTTGAGCTTTTGTTTGGAAGATCTAGTGATGAAAGAGGTGTGTTAAACTCACCCCAAATTATTGTGTTGAGGTCTATTTGACTCTTGAACTTGTGAAGAGTTTGTTTGCTCAAAGTAGATGCTCCATTGTTTGGGGCATAGATTTTATGATTGTTAAGTCTTGTTGGTGTATGGTTCCCTTGAGCAGTATGTAGTGTCCTTCTTTTTCCTTTTTGATTGACTGTAGTTTGCTGTCTGTTTTATTTGATATGAGGATGGAAATCCTTGCTTGCTTCCACAGTCCATGTGAGTGGCATGATTTTTTCTAACCCTTCATCTTCAGTCTGTGTATGTCTTCCAAGAGATGAGTCTCTTGGAGGCAGCATATTGTTGGGTCTTTTTTTTATTTTTTTTTATTCCAATCTGCTAGTTTATGTCTCTTGATTGGTGAGTTTAGGCCATTAACATTCAGGTTATTATTGAGATATGATTTGCATCCCCAGCCATTTTTGTTTAGTTTTGGGATTTCACGTGACTTGGTTTCTCCTCTGATTTCCTTTAGTGTAATCCCTCCCTCTGCTGATTTTTATCATTGTTTTTCATTTCCTCTTCTTGGAATATTTTTTTGAGGATGTTCTGTAGTGCAGGCTTTCTAATTGTAAATTCTTTTAACTTTTGTTTATCATGGAAGGTTTTTATTTCATCATCAAATCTAAAGCTTAGTTTTGTAATGAACATAGATGCAAAAATTCTCAATAAAATTCTGGCAAATCGAATATAAAAACATATCAAAAAGATCATGCACCATGATCAAGTAGGATTCATCCCACATATGCAAGGTGGTTCAACATAAGGAAATAAATAAACGTAATTCATCACATCAATAGACTCAAAGATAAGAGTCATATTTTCATCTCAATAGACGTAGAAAAAGCATTTGACGAAATACAGCACCCCTTCATGTTCAAAACACTAGAAAAACTAGGGATAACAGGAACATATCGCAACATGACCCAGCATTTCTATTTCTTGGTATTTATGGTAAAGAAGTAAAGTCAGCATATTATAGTGATACATGCTTACCAGTGTTTATAGCATCACAATCTACAATAGCCAAACTATGAAACTAGCTTAGTTTTCCATTAGCAAATGAATAGATAAAGAAAATATGGTATATAAACACAATGGAGTTTTACTTAGCCATGAGTGAAAGTTGTGTCATTTTTAAGCAAATGGATGGAACTTGAGAACATTATGCTAAGCAAAATAAGCCAAACTCAGAAACTCAAGGGTAGTATGTTTTCTCTTATGCACAGGAGATAAAGAGTAAAAAGGAAAAGAAAGTTATGTGTGGGGGTCTCGTGAAAATTAAAGGGAGATCAGTGGAGTAGAGGAAAAGGCTCAAGGGGTGGAAGATGAGGCGTGATATTGGCCAAATTATGTTTACATTGTGTGCATGTGTGACTATGTAACAACAAATCCCATTATTATGTACAACTGTAATACACCTGTAAAAAATAGAGGAAAATGTTCCAGCAAAAAAGTAAAACAAATCAATGAATAAAGAACATTGATATTTAAGTCTCATAAGCTAGGTAGAACTTTGTTTTTGGCAAACAGGTCTTATTTAGTATTTTTAGTTTTTTCTTGTTTATTTGGTGGTGCTGGAGGAGTCAAACCCACGGCCTCTTATATGCTACCCTGAGCTACATATACAATGCTAATATTTTTTTATTTTAAGACTTTGTTTAAATTACAAATTCTAAAGTGTGGAGTTTGATGAATCTTCATAAAGTGAACATGCACATATATATACAGTACTCTGACCAAGAATCTGCGCATAAGTAAGAAGACCCTCTTACTCCCACTCCTAGTTGCTGCCCCTGCCTCCCAAGCAGTAACCAGGTATCCATCATCCTGCCTAACACCAAAGGTTGTTTTTTTTTCCTTGCTTTATATAAATGGACCCAGAGTACATACTATTCTGTTTATGACTTCTTTTACAAAGCATATTTTTGAGTGAAATACCCCATTGATATTTAATATTCTACTGTGTGAATACTCATTTTAACACTTAATGTGCTTTAAAGTGTGATAGCATTAAAACTTCAGTTAAGTTTTTGTAAATTATTAAATATATTCTAAAAAGTTATTTTACTGTAGGGTATGAATTCAGAATAAATAGAATTCAATACTAGGTGCCAACATTCACATTTGTACGTTGCAGCAGTTAAAAATCTAGCTGTTTGTTGTGCAGGTGAAGACTGTATCCTCACTTAGAAAATTGGTTGGCCTGCTAAAACAGTGATTTTACAGATTTTATAGAATTAAATATTTGGGAAAGAACTAGAATTTTATGCTAACCTTTGAATTTTATGGTCTATTTTCTTTTCTGAAAAAAAAACCATATAGCTGATACAATAATGAATGTTGGAGAAGGGACCTGCATATCAAATTTTCCTTAGGTTTTTACATTTATGAGATAAGGAGGTAGCCTGACAGGGGAGACAGGAATGACATAGACTTTGATGTCAGGTGAACCTGATTGGAGTCTTGTCTCTGCTCTTTTGCTAGCATGAGACCTGAACACAGCCTTTGAGTAGAGTCGTAGCCTTTTCAAAGTTGCTCTTGAGAATTAGATAGGATAGATAGTATATACAGCTCCTGTCTGGGGAATCAGTAACTGTTCTTGTAGTTACCGAGCAAAGATATTCCAAAGATATAATGAAATCATATGATCTTTTGAAAGCACTCTATACTGAATACCAACATAAACATAATCAATGCATTGAGAAGACTTCAGACTATTCCCTTTCTAAGTATATAAATTCTCATTCTCGTTGTCTGTGTAGCTCATTTTCAATATTTAAATATAAGCAAATCCTTAATATTTCCTTTGGTAGGCATGTGGCAGAGTGAATGGATATCAAGCTCATCTGACAAGTTCCTTTTCTCTGAGTAATTCAGTGCTGCTTAGCAGAAACCATTGCTTTAAATCAGGCTTTGTGGAGATAAAGGGGGATTCTTTACAATTGACTTCCATATGGGGTTAATCTGTCTTTGGCCTGAATTAAGAAGCATTGGTCTCAGTTCCGTGAGCCTCTGCCTTCCCAGGGTTGGCAGCACATTTCAAGACCTGTGTTCCTAGCCCAGAACAGGGTAGTGAGAAGCCTGTGGGTGGGAAAAGGAGCTGGAAGGAATGTTGATTTTCTCTATTGCTCAGTCAGTGGAAGCTGCCTCCTCCCTGAATTCAATCCATTATCTGATTTGACAAGGATGAATTCATTTTGCCAAAGACTTGATTGTGGCAGTGATTGCTAATTTCATAGAGTGAAAAGAGAAGGACTGGGTGGAGGAGAAAGAGCAGCAAAGATTATGTGGAGAGAAGAAAGTTTTCCTAAAGTTCAAGGATGGAAAAGGAAGAGGAGAAACTGCAAATAAATATCAGTCATACAAACCAAAGAAGACTTTAAATAGTTTAAATTAGCCAAACATTTCCGATGATACATGCAACTGAATTATACTCTCTAGTTTGAAGGTTCAAAAAATCCACAAGAGTTCACCCCAAATAGGTTAATGACATGTATTCTTTTAAAATTTTGTCAATCTTCTGACCTTTTATTTTGTTAAATAATTAAATTTTTCAGTAAGCTTTTAAAGGTGACTTTTGACTCACACAGCGCGCGCGCGCTCTCTCTCTCTCTCTCTCTCTCTCGCTCTCTCTCTCTCTCTCTCTCTCTTTTTTGTAAATATAAAGGAGTGCAGTCAACCCTTGCAATCCATGGGGGATTTGGCCTAGGATCCCCCTGCCCCCTGCAACCACAGGTACCAAAATCCAAGATGCCCTTATATAAAATCCAGGATGTCCCTTATATAAGATGGCATAGTATTTGCATAGAACCTATACACATCCTCCTGTATACTTTAAATCATCTCTTAGATCAGTTTTAATACCTAATGCAAAAAGGTATTATTTTTATTAATAAATATTATTATTTTTAATATTTTTAAAATTTTATTATTTTATTAATAAATATTATATTATTTTTAATAATAAATATTATTATTTTCAAAGGTGAAAGCTTTGTAAATTGTTGTTGTACTATAGACTACAACAGGCCATTTGTGTACATCATTTATGTGGATTCAAGGTAGTGCTTGAAAATTAAAGTTTGGCTTTTTGGAAACTTCTGAAAAAAAATTTTTTTTTCAAATCTTTTTTCCATTGGTGGTTGGTTGAGTTCACAGATATGGAGGACATACTGTATATAATTTGCTCCTGGTTCAGACTACATTTTTAGAGTGTAACCTAAGGAAGATTCTTATTCTCCTGCCTATGTTTCCTAGTGTGAAAACTAATGTCTAGAATTTCATAGACACCTTCTAAGATTGCTTCTCTGGCTTGAGCTTCAGGCTCTTATTTCGGTTAATTTTTTTTTTTTTTTTAATGTCTGGAGTCTTGGTTTGATAAGTTGATAAAAGTCTTTTAACCACCTTTTTGTTTTTCAAGTAGTAATGGTTTCTAAGCTTTGTGAACCAATATGTGGCACTAAGCTGAATGTGAGGCATTGACCTTGAGCAACACAGTGAACTTACCCTGAAAACACTGCTACTACAGTGGTGTCTTTGCCCCTCTTCCTGCTAGAACAAGTACCTGTCCCTGACCTCAGCATCTTTGGTCACTTTTCATCCTGCTTCATAGGCTACATGGGAAACTTGGTAGCATGCTTACAGTTTTCTCTGTCTCCACACCTAGGACCCACCCCATCAGGAAGTCTCCAGACCCTGCACAGTCTGCTTTTACCCTATCACAGCCTCAGGCCTCAGCATTTGAAATGGTAGTTCAAGGATGAATGGATGGTTGAAACCCTAACAATTTCCCCTTTGCCCCAGGCCATAGTTTATTCATGCCTATCAGGGGTGACTCTTAAGTACTAAATATGCTTCTAAGATGACTTTCCTTCACACTCTTCTAAGAACTCTTTCCTTCACACTCTTGTATGTCTTGCCCAGCTGAAAACCTTGACTAATTCTCTGGTGTGTACAAGATGGGGCCCTAAGTCCAGGGAATGGCACACAGTCTATACCTGAGTGGTCTCATCCCTTTTTGACCTCCTTTTTCCATCATTGTGCTTTTTTGCTGCTTCAGAATTCAGTTGGTGGGGAATTGTTAGAGCTTATTAGTACGTTTAAGATCTACACTTTATGGAGATGAAAATAAGGACTGAGTGTTGTCCCTGTTATTAGAATTCAAGAACCAGCTGTGTGGAATTAAAATACCCCAAGCCTCACTTTGCAGTGATGACCCTAATGAAAGCAGCAGAATTCACTTTCCACTGATGGGAATTCAACCTAAAACTATAAAAACTGGATGTTCATTAATTTAATGCTTTTAATTGACACAGCTTTCTGCAGCTTTTGGTAAGATGTTTTTAGGCATTTGCAGATGGAAGGATACATGCCAGCCATAGGTAAATATGTCTAGAAAATGAACAGTGTATCTTTGGTGTTCCTTGTAACCATCCCTGTAAAAGAAGAGCCCCTGCCCACATTCCCAGGGCTCAGTCTTTGCACTGTTTGCTTGTAATGTTGTTTCTTTATATTTGCTTGTTCCATTTTTCAGTTTCCTTGTTTCTGGTGGGGATGTGGACATGGAGAGACAAACACTGAAAGTCCCTGGGGAGAGGTGGATTTCTTGACCCCCACCAATTTTTCTTATTTACCTTTGTGCTCCATGCCATCATCCCTTCTCCTTTAAAATGTGTGTGAGGCCGAGGCAGTTTTCCACAGCACCTGTTCACCACAGCAGTTCTGAAGCTAGCTGGGCATTGTAGTGGCCATAAAACAGGTTGCTGTGTGGAAGACTGATAAGCCGCCAGCTAAAGGCCTTAGAAGCACAGAGATGTTTTCACTCACCAAAATTGTTGCTAACGAAACAGGTAGGGTTAGCTGTCCTCCAAATGTCAGCACCTCCCATATTAAAATCCCCCATACCACCTGTCAGAAGAAACTCTCCTCCCTTTGTTGTTTCATTTATGCTACAAGGTGTCTTAGGTTTGGGAAAATTCTATGGAGACCTTTTGGTTTTTAAAATGTGGTTCAAATGTCAGAAAGCCTGATCTGTCCAGCAGGCAGGTGGGAACCCCATTCTCATGGGCCCAGCATGTGGCTCTCAGGAGTGGGGATGGCCTCCTCACAGGAGCCACCTTCTCCATTATTCCCAGTTGGAGGAGTAGGACCTTTGATAAATTCCAAAATGTTAACTTGTGATTCCTGGGGGTGGGTGACTCTGATGCGGGAAGTGTTTATTCCCCTTAACAGATAAAGCAGTAGAGGACAGAAATGCTTAAAATGCTATGACTGATTTTCAAGTATGATTTCTAGGATTGCCAAGATGACATTATGTAAATAGGATTAATATCAAGTGAATTTAAAAGTTAAGAGAGAATGAGGAAATTCCTTATAAATGATTTCCTTCTTAAAACAACTGTTTCCTTTCAAAGTATGTTTTTGTTGTTTTTTTTCTTTGTATGTGTATGTGTTTTCTTGTGTGCAGGTGGTAAATCCTGTGTTTTAATTTCTGAAGAAGCTGCTTCTAAATCTGTGTTTCCTGAGCAGTGTGAGCCATAGAAAAGTTTTAGTTCTTGATATCCCGACATCTGGCCTTGGTGGTATTTCTGTCACCACCTGTGTTGGTCATTTTTCCTTCAGGAATGGTGGATCCTCTGCTGCAGACACACTTTTCATTTTTATTTAAAAAATATTCATTTTAATTTTTGCAAATCTGATGGTTAAGATTGAATCTGTTGATCTCCTGGCATTTATTATTCTTTGTCTGCATTTGAACTACATTATTTGACCACTTTTTTGTTTTAATTTGTAGGATCTCTGTTACATGTGTTGCTGTGTTTTCTCTTTTAACTTTATGACTTATGATTCCATATTTGAAGATTTTTTTAACCTCAAGCAATAAAACACATTTTTTCATTTATGATTTATTTCTGTTTTGATTAAGAAATACTCATTGATCCAAAAGGTTATCCTATTTTTAAAATACATTTATGGTTTTAATTTATGTATTTAGATTTTTCTTCACTTAATTTTTGTTGTTGTTTATTTAATATTGGTTGAGCATGCCCTGTGTGCCAGACCCTGGGCTCAGCATAAGATTGAAACAAACATAGTCCCTGCTCTAGAAGTTATAGTTGCAGAAGCAGGCAGTAAAGAAAGCAAGTAAATATATACTCATTTGTGCTTGGTTCTCTCAGCAGTAGTGGAGATCCTGAGAGGACCAAGGACACAAATTATGCTGAGTTATGAAGGGGTACACAAAATTTTGCCTTGCAAAGAGAAAGGGGCAGAAGTGTAGCTGTCATCATACTCCAAGACCCTGAGACTGACCTGAGGGCTGGAGACTTGGAGCCTGGGATGAGGCAGGGGTCCAGAAGTAGCAAACCCTTCAAGTCTTGGTAAGGGGCCTTGGTGTTAATCTAAGGGCAGCTGGAAGCTGTTGGTGGTTACAGGGAGATGTGTGAAAAAGATGATATTCTGGCTTTAATATGGAAAGTAAAGATGGAAACTGAGACCAGTTAGGCTATTGGAGGGATTAGACCAGATAAGGTGGCTTAGAGTAGTATGATGGTTAATTTTATGTGTTAATGTGGTCAGGCCTTGGTGCCCAGGTATGTGGTCAGCCATTATTGTGAATGTTTCTGTGAAGGTGTTTTTGGATGCATTTAATGTTTAAATCTCTGGACTTAAAGCAGATTGCCCCTTGCAGTATGGCTGGGTTTCATCCAATCAGCTGAAGACCTGAATAGACCTCCCTTGTGCAACAGGGAATTCTGAAGCAAACAACCTTAACACTCACTCATCCTCAGTGTCATTGGCTCTGAGGGACTCCAGCCTTCCTGCCTACCCACGCTGCAGATTTTGACTTGCCAGACTCCATAATTATGGGAGCCGATTCCTTAAAATAAATCTCTCTATATATTCATGCAGCCTATTGGTATATTTCTCTGAAGAACCCTGACTAATATGACAAGAGTGGTAGCATGGAAACAGAGAGGTCAACATGTTTTTGAGGAAGAAGCAACAGGACTCTCTCAGAGGAAGAATTTGCTGTAATTAATGAATGGCGATGTCATTCACTGAAGTGAAAGTAAAGGAGCCAGTTTAGGGAGAAATTTAAGAGTTTGGTTTGGGCCAGTTTAGTTTGGAGTGCCCATGCAATATGAGTGGAAGAGTCAAGGATGCAATTGGATATGTGATTATGAAACAGGGTTCCCCTGTACTATTTCCTGGAGGAGCCATGTGCCTCAGCCCTTTATTGAACAGTCCATCGTTTCTTCACTGACTTTGCATGCCTCGGTTCCCATAAATTGAACTTCCACCCACTGCTTGGATCCTTCTCTGGCCCTTCATCATGTTCCCCAAACTCTTCACCTTTTGTGGTGCTGGCACACTGCTTTGCTGACACACTGCTTTGCTATGGGGCACAGCAGTTTCCCCCAGATGCACAAGCAGTAGTTTCTCCACACCTGCCACCTAGGTGAGGCTGCATGGTAAGATCTAAGTTCATCCTCAGTGTCATTAGCTATTGCGGTATTGTCTTTAGAATGTGTGTAGCAGTTCACAGTTCTACCAGTAATATTTCTACTTCTTCACATTCTCAGAAATGTGGAGATGTTATCAGATTTCATAGTTGTGTTTTGAGAAGAGATGTTGTTGATCTCCGTCTTTCTGGGAATCAGAAGTGTTTAATTTTTATGCAGCCAGGTAAATTTGTCTCACTACCACCACTTCTGTGGCTTGGGCTTCTGCATCTTGTTTAAATAATCCTTCTCTACATTCATGTCATAGAGATCATTTCTGATATTGTCTCTTAATGTTTTAAGGTTTTTCTTTTTGTAGGTAGGACTTTGAACCATCTACAATTTATTTTGTGTAGGTAGTTAGCTTTGTAAAGATTCAGTGTTTTATCATGTAGATAAGCAACTTTTTTCAGAACTTTCTCTCATTAACTGGTAATAACTTTTTCATCGTGTGCAAAATTCCCACAAAAACATGGGGAGACCCACATGTATAACTCCGGATTCTCAATTAGTCTGTTTATCTCTGAACCAACACCACACTATTGTAATTACTACATCTTTATGAGGAATCCTCATATCTGGTCAGTGCAGTCCCACCCACCTTGCTCTTGAGGAATTTCTTGACTACTATTGACTCTTTTTCTCTATGTGAACTCTGGGATTAAATTGCCAGATCTCAGCAAAAAGCATTTTCCAGTTTTGATGGGAATCACATGTAATTTGTAGATTAATTTGGAGGAAAACTGTATAGTATTGAATCTTTCTATTCATTAACTTGATCTGTAGGTCATCTTTTATGATTTTTAATAAGGCTTTACTCCATAGATATCTTCTGTATATTTTAAAAGATTCTGATAACTAATGGTTATGATTGCAATCAAAGTGTTTCTGTTAAGTTATTATGTTTTGCGGCTGGGGATGTGGCTCTAGCGGTAGCGCGCTCACCTGGCATGCGTGCGGCCCGGGGTTCGATCCTCAGCACCACATACCAACAAAGATGTTGTGTCCGCCAAATACTAAAAATAAATATTAAAATTCTCTCTCTCTCTCTCCCTCTCTCTCACTCTCTCTTTAAAAAAAAAAAAGTTATTTTTTATAGTTTTTTGTTGTTGGTAACAAGAAGTGCTGTTGATTTTTATATATCCATGCATAAAGTTAGTGATTCTTGTTTTCTGGCTATTTTTGTAAATTTGGTTAGTTTATGTTTTGTTGGAAAATCTTTGCATTTACTAAGTTATAATAAAAAACTTCTTTTAATTATTCATGTCTATAATCACATTACTTTTTCTGTTCCTAATATTGTATATTCTTTTCCCTTTAACTTTTTTCTTTCTTTCTTTTTGCTTAGATAATTTTTACTCATTTCAGAAGGGCAAATTTTGACTTCACTTTTTTCTACTATTACTTATTTTCTTAAAGTTTATTAGTTTTAGCTCAGATCTCTTCCCACTCATCTTACAATAATTCTCTAAACAAAAATAATTTTATTACAGTCTTATATAAGCCAAAAGTTTCTATGTTGCTGCCCAAAGTCTTTATCATGAGGGATCACATGATGCTTCTGAGTCATCTTGAGCGACTGTCCTGGATGTCTCCACATACCCATGTTTGGGAACTGAATGCAGCAGTGCATCCTGATGGCTGTTTATTCTGTTCTGTTTGTGTTTATGCAGGAAACATTTTAGCTGGGTCACTTCTCTTCACATGTTGCTGCTGAGACAGAGTTCAGTTAAAGAACAAAGAACTATGTGATTGAAAGTGTACCACTAATCACAGATGGTAGATTCCCAAATGTAATTTTAAAAACTGTTCTTTATTATTAGGAATATTAAAATGGAAGAATATATTTAAAATAACACATTAATTAAGTCCACCCAGTGCTTCATGGTTCTTTCTGTTGATTTCTCAGAGTGTGAGTACAGTGAACCAAAGTTTATAACTAGCAAGTCAGAGTGAAATGCTCCTTATAATTATGTTTAATGGCCAGTTTGGCATAAGTTATGGTTTAAATATGTCCCCCAAAAGCTCATGTGTTAGTCAATACAAAAATTTTCAGAGGTGAAATGATTGGGTTATTAGAGCATTAACCTAATCAGTGTCTTAATTCACTGTAGGCAGGTAGGGTGTAACTGGAGAAGGTCAGTTACTGGCGGCATGTTTTGGGGGTTTATATTTTGTCCCTAGTGAGTGGAGGTCTCTCTGCTTCTTATTGCCATTTCCTAAATTGCTTTCCTCTGCCATGGCCTTCCTCCATGATGTTCTTCCTCACCTTAGGCTTAGAGGTGTAGAGTTGGTTGATTATGGTATGAACCTGTGAAACCATAAGCCAAAATAAAATTTTCCTCCTCCATGTTCTCAGATCTTTTGGTCACAGCAATGAAAAAGCTGACTAAAACAGCATATTCATCCAGATTTAAATATAAACCCTACTTGTTATATAGACAGATAAAAGTTGTTTTGGAAATTAAATTATAAGAACATTATGATAGACCAAGGAGGTATTTCTTCAGTGTTTACGTGTAAGTTTCGCTTAGCTTGCCAGGATTCAGGGATTTAATCAAGTTGTACTACAGGTTCTGTTTAGGGGCATGCCATATACACAGGTGGTGCTTGAGAGATCTTTGCTGGCTTGATGTTGATTGAGTGTACCTGAAAAAAGTTTTCTAGGTCACTAGAGAAAGTCCTCTATCTTACAGAGTAGTAGTATCAGGTGTGTTCACCTGGTAGCCAGCAGGTTTTCGGGAACTCTGTAGTCTGAATGATTAGTAAAGAATGCTTCCAAACAAAGGGATGAGTTAGAGCCACAATTCAAGGCCTTAAAATGTTTCTAGTCTTAGTGATGTGTGTCATATTGCATTTTCCAGATATTTGTTGTTGTTGTTGTTATTTGAGGAAAACAGGATGTGACTCTACTGACTTTTTTTGTACTACTCTCACCCATACTGCCCCAGTAATAATGAGAACTCCTTCATTGAGTGCTACTCCTGCCAGGTATTGTGCCAAGAGGTTTCACGTATTTCTTTATTTTTCCTCACAACAGTCTGAAGTAAGGATTTTATGATTGCTATTTTCCCAGTAAGGAATCTGAGTTGATTCAGTTACTCCTCAAGGTCACACAGCCGGGGAGGTGGAGGGGGAGACTCAAGTCTGAGTCTTTTTGGCCCAAGCCTGCTTTCTTAACTGCCACAGTCTTCTGTTTCCATGTAGGTAATGAAAGTATTCCCCAGATGGGAAGTTATGCTTTTAGAAGGAAAGAAATCTTATTAAAAGGTGGTAAAGTTATCAGTAGAACCACCATTTAACCAAAGATATATACTCTTGTATTGAAATACTGAATTTTTTATTTTTGGACTGCTAATGCTTTTAAGTTGCCGGTCTACAGTTTAGGCAAAGATTATTCTTATTTGAGTAAATGAATTCCTGATTCAGGTGTCTCCTTATTAAAGTTACTTTCAGACTAGTTTTTGATATTATAGTAGGATTTAGCAGAAGAACTCTGGCATCTTTGTTAATTACCTTACCTTTGCGTTTCAAGCAAATATGTTTAGCTCATGGGTTTTGTGTGATCTAAAAGCTATTAGTGATCATTATTCAGTGAAACTGTCTAAAGATTTCACAAGCCATTTGGATTTCATAGGTCTTCTTTTTTACATCAAAAGCCATGCACAGTCATCTTTAATAATAATATACTTTTGATCTAGGCATAAAACACCAATTAAAATAACATTAAAATTGGTCTTTAAATGTGAACCCTAAGAAGAGCACTGGCCTGTGAATTTGAAAGCCTGGAACTTGCTCCCTGCTATGATGTGGTTCCAGACAAATGATGTATCCTCTCCAAGGACACTGTAAAGTGCAACTGTAAATAAGCCCCATTTCCCTGCAGTTCTTCACATTCCATTATTCTATCAAAGGATGATTCTGAGTTTGCTGGTTGTTTTTCCATGAGAGCATTATTAGGAGAAATGCAGAAGATAGAAAGATTAACTAGAAACTGGGACATAGTATTTTGTTTTTCATAGAGTAGGCCTGTAAGCCACCTTTCACTTATTATAATTGTTTTCCCAGAGTCTTGAACAACAATGGTACCCATAGTGACAGTTATCCAGGAAAGATGTATGTATTTTAAAAAGTATATAGGTAGTACTCTTAAGTGTTTTGTTTCTGTGAAGAAAGGATTTTCATGCATTCAACGAACATTTTAAGGGCCTCCCATATAGATATTATTTTTGAAGAAAGAAAAAATATTGCCTGTATAATTTGGTTGAATTGTGTTGTCGAAGTAGCCATTCTGTTCTCTTAGGCTTTCGTCTACTTGATTTCAGAATAAGGTGAGGTGCTGCATTTCAGAGTAAGGTGAGTTGCTAAACTTTTGCTTTAGTGGGTGGCTCAGTTGTACTTGGTTTACAGACATACAGGAAGGATTACTTAACCAAGAATTCAGCTCCCTGTTTACAAAAATCTCATCCATGGTCAATCAGTATACATTCATTTTTCTACAAAAGTTAAGTCCTTATGGTTCAAGTCATTTTAAAGTTAAAAGAGGCTTCTTAACCACAGTTATTAATATTAATAGCTCACAATGACTACAGAAGTACATTGAACACTTCCGTGTGCTAGAATACCATTCTAGCATTTAACATGTGCAAGCTTGTTAATTCTCACAACCCAATGAGATTATTCCACATGATAAATAAAGAAACTCAGGTAGAGAGATGCATGAGATAACCTGACAGTGTCATACCTGGTGGTTTCCTGCCTGTGAGGTTACATGCCAGGTCTCCAGAGCTCATAGCCTAACCAGAGTTAAGATTATTCAACTGGGCCATATAAGATGTTTTTTAACAAATAAATATGACTTTATACCTCTTGTCCCACAGAAGTGTAAATCTCTCTTTAGCACAGTCTAACTTATCAGTGATCTGTCAGTTCTCCTCTTCTCTTTGGAAACAGCCCTCCTGCAGCCCTGCACTCCTGATCTGCTTGCAGCCAGCGTCCTGCTCATTAGAGGCTCTCCTAATCACCTGATGGCACTTGGATGTCTGTTCACATGGAAGGCCAGCTGAATGAAACCTGGGTACAGGGCTCCTGCAGTCTGGGCTTAGTTGCACTGTGACTGAGTAGGAACAAGAACTGTGTCTTTTGGGGAATGTGTCTCCCGATGTGCTGCAATGTGAAGTACACAGCATCATCTGCAAATGTTGTTAATAGTATTTTTAACCTAAATTGAATTATTATGATACAGCTAGACAAATAACAGACCAGGCAACATTTTACAAGTCTCCTGGCCTGAGCTCTTCAAAAATGTTCATCATGGAAGACCAAAGTGCTAAATAAAAATAAAAGGTAGAGCAGCTGTTCTTCATTAAAGGAGATTGAAGAGACAGTTCAACCAAAGACTCTGTGCAAGCATTTCTTGAATCGTAGGTTTTAAAAACTATGCTACTGCAGTGCATTTTTAAACTGATTGAGAAAGTTGGAATATGGAATAAATTACAAATGATTGTATGAAGGGTTAATTTCTTAGGTGTGATAATGGTATTATGATTATGTAGGAAACTACTGCAACTTATGCTAAAATAGTTAAGCCAAAAAAAAGAAAGCATGTTTATGCACATGTATCTTTTTTTCTTTGTGTGTACACATGCATGTGCATATATAAAATATGTGTGCATTGTTTGCATATGGATGTCTTCTGCATCTGTGACATTCTGGGAATTATTTACTATGAAAACATTATTGTTTATTTTTCAGAGTTGAAAAATGAAGGACAATGCAGTGATTCAAAACACAGGGCAGTTTAACCATGATGTTTGTGAGGCCATTTACTAACTTTATAATTTATTAAACAAAGATTTATGAAGTACTTGCTAAGGGTGCCCAGGTGCCTGAGCAAGGTTGAGGCCTAGTCAGCCTCAAAGCCCAGCGTTAGGTGTATATAAGTTATTATGGCATCTGTTTTGGAAAGGGATCATGGCTGTGTATAACAGTGGCTCTCACCCTACTCTGAAGTAGACAGAACTGGCTTATAGACAGTGACTTTTCAGTTCAATATCCTAAAAGAAGGAGTAAACTGTGCCAAATGGGGAGTTGTACTGGAGGATGGAGGTGAAGCCCTGTATGAGAAGAAGATGAGCAATTCCTACACCCAGAAGCGGTCAGATAGAGAGCAGAACAGGAAATAATGCTGAATTCCCAGAAGGACTTGTCAATCCAGGCATCAGGCAGGCACTGGAAGGCTTTCAACGGGAGACTGAACCATGGTGTTTACTTTTTATTTTAGAACAGTTGGTATTCTAAAAGTTGATGAATACCAGGAGATACATTAGAATTGTTGTTCAGACAAGGTGATGTGATGCTATAGATTGGGTTGGTGAAATGAAAGTAGAGAATAGCAAACAACTTAAAGTGATATTCACATAGTGGGTTAATCTGGGTGCTTAGCTCAGTCTTCAGGCTGGTTGAATGTCGTGGATAAAAGCAAAAATGCTAGGATGACTGTAAACTTTGGTTTTGAGGAAGGGGAGGTACACTGTGAGTCTTGGGGGAGGCCCAGGGTCTTTTAGTTTTGGGCAGCAGAGGGTGAAAGGAGTTGGTTTCAGTTTGAGATATGCTGAATTTGAAGTGTTGTGAGACCTACAAGTGCTGGAATTCAGAAGGCTCTATTATATATGGGTCTGGAGCCCAGAAGTGAGGTTTGGGTAGAATTAGGGAGTTTCTGGCATGCAGGTGATATTTGGAGAAAGAGGGAATGAGCTCCTCTGGAAGAGCATTTAGACAGTTTAGAAGACTGTTGTAGTTGAGGGCCTGATGGAGAAGGAGGTGTCTGCTAGGTAGACCCCAGAGGGCAGGGAGAGAACTTGGGGTGTCAAGGCCAGGGAGTAGGCAGCAGATTGGAGCTGCAAGAGGCCAAGCAGGACAGGACTGAGGGAGCCCACTAGCTTCACCAACATGAGGAGACATGGAGTGCTGGGTGGTGCTGGTACAATTGGACTGAGCAAACTGCAAGCAGATGGGGAAGTGGAGGCAGAGCCCAGGGAAGCCATGTATCTGAATAGATGAGGATGTGATTGGTGGGGAAGCAGAGTCAAGGAAGAATGTACTTATAAATATGTTTTAATATGGAGAGTCTTGAGCGTCCTTCAACATGAATGGTGTGGACCTGTGGAGATAGGAAGGTTGAAAAAGAGGAGGCAAAAGACTGGGCAGGATCCTAGAGAAGACGGGAGGAGTGGCTGGAGTTTGGTTAGAACTGGCCTGAGGAAGCATAAAATTTTCTCCTGTTGGAACAGGAGGGCAGAGGAAAGCTTGGGTGTGTAGGTGAAGGCATTGACTCAATAGGATGTGAAAGTGAATATTTACAAGCAAAACCATTCTGTGATTTTGAAAGTAAATAAAATTTGCTCCTTTAGATAGTATTCATGTGGAGCCATGATATGATATGTACTCTTGCCAAACATAGCATGGCTCCCAGGGGGTGCTACAAGGCCCTTTGGTGGCTTTGCAGGACCCCTATGCCCAGAGGAACCTCCTATTGCACATACCTGACCCTAGCTTGGACGCCACATTTTGGGGTTAGAAAGTAGTTTGGAAAGGGAAGAGGGTAATTAATTAAATGCACTTGGGCTAAAAAGTTGTTCAAAGTATTATGGGTGTTTAAGGAATAAATGGAAAGTTGGATTTTTCCCCCTGTGAACTAATCAATAACCATTATTTTGATGCAAGAAAAGATCAGAGATAACCAACCAAACAGCAGTCAGCTTTCCAGTGATGCTTCCCAGCAGGAAGAACGGCAGAAATTCACAAGTACACTGTTGTTTGAAAAGGTTGAGTACTGAAGTGACACACTTCATTTACTAGGGTATTTGCAGTAGGAAAGTGACCTAATTAGAACAAATGGTAACCTCAGGAACTTTCTCATCTCCTGATTATGGGGTCAGTGCCTCTGATTATTTGCCTTTATTTGACCAAACAGATTAGCTGTGATTTATTTTTAGATTTAATTCCAAAGTTATATTGGAATATATGTGTAGGCCCTACTGAAATCCCAGCTACTTGGGAGGCCCACCCAGGAAGATGGCAAGTTTGAGGCCAGTCTGGGCAAAATTTAGATCCAAGGCTGTCTCAAAAAATTTAAATGAAAGGCTGGGGATATAACTTAGTGGTAGAGCATTCCTGGGTACAGTCATCAGTACGGCGCTGGGGAGTGTAGAAAACGAAAAGGGGTTTGCATATCATCCTTCCATTTCCCTTTTAAGGAAAAAAATTAAGTTATTCTAAGTTGATGAAAGTGTTTCTTCTACCTTTTCTCACCTACAAAGTTTTCTTTGCCAAATGGATCATGCTTCGTAAGGCATTCCTTCAAGTTTAACTTCACTGTTTAGAAAGTTGTCATTTCAGAATGCAGTAAATGACTCTTAATTTGCTAGTCTGGGTGTGATATTTTTGCTTCTAATTTTCCATAAAGTGCCGCTTTGTTTTGCTAATAGTTCTCCATACCTAGAAAACACAGTGTTTCCCCTTCAGATGTTTTAAAATAACATAAAAACCCTGGACTTTTTCACCAGTCCTTGCAGTAGTCTGTGACTTTTCTCTTTTCTTCCTTGAACATTTCCTTTGTTTCCTGCTGTTGGGTGTTTTATCAATCTAATAACAATTTCCCTCTCAGCGTATAGCTCTCATGCACTGGCTGTTAACCTTTGATATGGAACTCTGTCAAGTGTTCTCTGAATTACAAGATCACTGCCACTCCTTTTATTAAACTTGTTGGTATTAACCTCAGGGGGATTTGCTGCATGTTATGTGAGAATGACTTGCTATTCCTGAAAGCGGGTTGGCTGTGCCTCATCCAAATGTGCTCAAAAAGTTATCAAATAAGGCCCTTAGTTTTCAGTGATTACATGGCTATTGAATTGTAAGTCTTCAGTGAAATCCTGGGGAGACAGAAATTAATAACACAAATTACTACCCAAGAGCAGAGTGAGCCCAGAGTCTTAAGATTCATGAATCGCATCATTTCTCATTGCCCTTAGACACATGCTCAGATTATTAGATCCTAATAAATAATATGCTTTACACATTGCCAACAAGGCCAGTAGAGCAAAAAATTACTATTCTCTGTATAAATCCTAACATTCTTGTAATTGTCATCACATCAGAATCAGAACAACTTCCCTATGGACTGCTTGCTGACTGTGTCCCAGTCACTGTGCTAAGAACTTATGTACTTTATCTACATTAATTGCTTCAGCAGATATTTTTGAGTACCTACTTGTATCAGGTACTGTAGTGGGTACTGGGAATATTATGCTCACTACCCTAAGGGATTGTAACTTGATAGGAGATTCCAGAAAAAAAAATTAGAAGTACCACTAGAAGATGATATTATAGGGATATATTAGGAACAGAAAACTGGGTGGAGTTCAGCACCAGCTACAGGCTAAAAGAGGTAGGAACTATCAAAAGACAGTTTTCTATGTGACCAAAAAGTAGGGAGACCTGCATTGGTAGGGACCGTTAGTATGGAGCAGCAGCCCTGACCAGGAGTGGACCTTGGTGCCTTCAGGTATCCTAGGGTCCTTGGCTATTGTGTCTTTACTCTGGATTGACCCTTGGACCTTTGCCCAAATGACAGGCACATGGGAAGTTGCCAGGCATTCAGACTGGGACTCAAAGGAAAATATAAAATTCTAATCATTGTTAGGTATATAGGCAATAAAAGCCAGATTCTTCTTTCATGGGGCAAGATGGCATTGGTGCCTAAATTCAAAGTACTGTATTATCAAGGTGCCTCAGCCAGCTTTATAGAGAGAGCTTTAACATTTAGGAGTCAGCCTAATCTTTCTTGCATGCTTGCCAGGATGGATGCAGGCGCCACTGGGAAAGGGAGTGTCTCCTGGCTCCTACTTAAGCCCACTCACCACTGCAGACAAGTGTTATGGAAGTTCCTGGGAGGGCACCTGACCTCATCTCAGGGCGGTGGAGAGGGCTTTGCAGAGGAGATGACATTCAAGACCTGAAAAATAAGTCAAGGTTGGGTAGAAGGGGAAGGAAGAGAGGGAAGCAATTGTTCAAATAGGCACAGCAAAGTTTGCTCCAAGAATTAAAGGTATCTCCATTTGCTTGGGAAGTGTAGGAGAAGGAGGGCTGTTAGCTTTCTGTTACATTTTACTTTCTCCCTGTGTTGGCATTTACACTAATGGTTCAGAAGCAATGGTGGGTAAAACTGCTGGCACTTTAGCGTGAATCTATGTAGTGGCTCCAAACTATAGTCATTTTGTTCTTTGTTGCCACAAAATACCTGCAGTTTTAAAAAATGCAATTTTACTTGTTGAAGTAGTAAATATTATTTTTCTTAGACTTCTACCCTTAAATACAAGTCTTTATTTTTTGCATGATGAAGTGAGACATGCATACACAGAACTTCTGTCATGTAACAGAGCATGAGAGTTATCTCTTAAGAAAAGTACTTGTACAGTTGTTTGACTTGCAGGCTGCACTGGCCACTTTCATAGAACACCATTTTTACCTGAAAGAATGATAAATAAATAAGGTTATTCATACTTGGATATTTGGCAACCAGTTTCGAAAGGGAAACTATGCAGGACTTTTGTTGGCAATGTTATAATCAAGCTTTCAAGCAAAAATTAGGATGTTGACTTGAATCTGCTACCCAGAACTTGACAGTTTCCAGTATAATTAAAATTCTTCTGATGAGGTTGGTGGTGATATTAATAAATATGAGTTTTTCATATATATAATGACATATGCCATCATTTGGAAGATCTATATAACTCTTTGAAGTATTTTCCCAAATGACCAATGCATGATGATATAGAATCATACATAGTTAAAAGATCCATTCAGTGTTAAATTTAGACCAATGCATTTTGATACAACAAGGTAAGAAACTCTTATCGCTATAGTTTCAGATTCCACATTGTAGCTATCTTTTAAGAAAGGACTGGTTGTCAACTTTTAGTGCATTATCACAGAAGTATTTATAATTATCTGAAAAGGCTATTAAGATTTTCCCTTTTCCAGCTGCCTATCTATGGACGGCTAGGTTTGCTTCATGTACTTCATCCAAACTGTTATATATCACAACAGGTTCACTGCAGAAGCAGATGTGAGAATCTAGCCATACACAGAATTAAAGAGATTTGCAAAATGTAAAACAATGTCACTCTTGCCATTAAATTATTTTTTCATGTTGGAAATAGAAAATTGGTTTTCATAAACTATTTTATGATAATATGTAGTGTTTACTATTGTTATCCAGTGAATTAATGAATATTTAAGTTTTTTATTAGTTGCACACGACAATACAATGATCTTGACGTGTCATACATTTGAATCAAATGGGGTATAATTTCTCATTTTTCTGAGTGTACAGATTTCAGAATCACATTGGTTAATTTATAATATGGCAAATGCCTCTAGAAACAATACATGAACAAAAGCTTTGGGGGATTTTTCAATAGTTTTTAGAGAATGTAAAAAAGTCTTGAAAACCCTCAAAACTACAAAAAAAAAGAGAACCAGTGATCTGAATATTTAAAACTGAAAAAGATTTAATTCAGGGAATTAGATGCTTACCAAATAATTGACGATCTGGAGGAGCAAAGATCAGGGAGTATCCTCAGTAACTCTTAGGTTTACCTAAGTTCAAGGAAGTGAGACATCAATACTGAAGGGGAGTCAGGAGCTATAGGAAGTTCTCAATGACTTATACCAGATGAAGGGAGATGAGGAGAGGAAGCAGGAGAATGAAAAGCCTACTCAAATCCTGGATTGGATTGATAATGGGCGTAACGGGAAATTTGATTCAAGCTGTAAAATAGACATTATTACATTAATGTTAAATTTTTCTGAAGTGTGTAATGGTACTGTGATTATGCAAGTGTCCTTGTTCTTAGAAGCAATCTAATGTATTTAAGAGTGAAATGCCACATTTTAAATTGACAAAAAAGAAAAGATACATATGTAGAAAGAGCAGATGTCATAAAATGTTCACAATGGATAAATCTAGTTGAAAGATGTTTTTTTTGTAGTTTTGAGGTTTTTCAAGATAAAATGTTGGGGAAAAGTATAATGCCAGCATAAAATAAATCAATCAAAGGTTTAGAAAATAAAAGGGAAACTATCTCTTAGAATGTAGAACAGAAAAACAAAGTAAGGAAATTAAGAAAGAAAATTAAAAATTAGAGGATCAATCTAGGAAGTCTAGCATTTGGTTAGTACAAACTTATAGCAAAGTGGGAAGAAAAGAGTTAATAAAGAATAATAGAATGAAATATCTCAGAACCAATTAAATGAATCTCCAGATTTAACTCTCACACTAAGAGCCCAACAGAGAAACTGAAGAAAAGAGCCACATCAAGGCATATAATTGGGAAATTCAGAATACCAGAGATAAAGAGTCCTAATAGCCTCCAGAGAGAAACTCATCACATATAAAGGACCAGGAATTAGAAAGTCTTCTCACCAGCAACACTGTGAAGCAGTGTTTTCAAAATTGTGAATAAAAATTATTCCCAGCCTAAGATTCTGTTGCTTGCCAAATTTCCAGTCAAGTATGAGGATAGAATGAGGGCATCTTCAAATATGAGATGTGAAAATGTAACTGCTCTGTACCCTGTCTCATGAAGTTACTAGAAGGTAGACTGTCTAAATGAGGGAAGAGGGAATTCATGGGATCCAGGAAACATTCTACACAAGGGAGAAACAAAGGATGTCCTGGGATGACAAGGGAATCCCAGGATAGCAGCCGGGGAGCAGACCTAGAGAACAGTCTGTCCAGGTTAAAGCATTAGACTCAAGTTTTATTTGGAAGTGGGAATATCAAAAGCAAAAACAAAAATGCAACCAATGGATTATCTAATGCATATAACTGTATTGACAGAGATTTGTACTTTTATAGGAGAGTTGGGGTTCGTTAGTCATTGATAACAAATAAGCAGATCAAAATTAAAACTACAGGTAAAAGAAAAAGTTGAGGAAGGGAAACTTTGTCATAGGTCACTGCAGGGTTTGGCTTTGAACAATGTTAGTGTGGTCACAATAATATCAAAATTAATATTGATTTAACTAAAAACTGTACTATAACTCTGTTGGAAGAATAAAAAGAAATATGTGCATATATATATATGTGTGTGTGTGTGTGTGTGTGTGTGTGTGTGTGTGTGTGTGTGTATTGATGAGAGAGGGGTGTATCAGGAATAAGAACAAAAGAGATCATGTGATTATTGTCTGAATTTGAAAAATATGCTGTTTAGAATTACAAAAGTAATTAACCAAACAGCCCCAAGAGTTGAATAGAATTAACTTTTTGGAAGCCTAGGGAGAAGCGCATTTCATAGGCAGGGCTAAACTTAAGAAGGGAGGCAGGAGACAAGCCCATGGGGTAGCTTAGGGCAGTTACCAGGCGGGGGCGGGGTCAATGCCAGATTACAGAGAACAAAATGAAAAAAGAGCAAGGATTGAAGGAATGTGAGGACTATTTTCCCTAAGAAGCTTGGTGATTTGATGATAAAGGGAAGGATTTGGGTGATGGCAGTGTGTTTTTAGGATGGAGGGAGCACAGATGTGCTGAGATGAAGTTGGTAAACCTGTGGTAGAGAGAGGAACTGAAGTAACAGGAGAGGGGCTCAGAGTGAGCAGCATTGATCATGAGTAGGAAGATGCCAGAAAGGAGCATAGGTTTATTTATTTTGTTGGCTTTCTATCAGTTTTCTGAGTGACAAGTATGTACCTTGTATGTGTTAATTTTTAAAGTCTCATTATAAAGCTTGTCCTAATGTCACTGATATAATTCCCCAAAACTCACAGATCTCAAGCTGGGTTCCACAGGGAAGTATACTGTTAAGTTAATTGTGATACAGGGCTAGAAGATGTATCTTGTTTTCCCATCTTGAAGGGATGGGAGTCTGCAACTTTGAGGGAAAGAGGGTGGTTGGAGAGGGTGGGGAGAGAACCAGAAGGCGATGGACCCTGTGCTGTGACTTTTACAGGTGCCATGGTGCATTTGGGACAAGAAATGATGCTCTTCTTTCTCTTGATCCAGTTTTGGATGTTGGTGGTATTCCACAGTTGGATTAGTTTGGTTTGGAGAATATTGTTTTACAGTATCTACAAATGATGTGATAATAAGCATGTGCCATTGCTCTGGTATACTATCCTTACTTTTAGTTTTTCTTCCTCTCCTAGACTTTGCCATGAGCAAGACCAGTGGGGAGAATTTTATCAAGTGGTTTCTTTATTCTCTTGGTAGGAAGAGGGTGTGGGACCTGTTTGTCCCACAGAGAACTAAGTTACTTCTCAATGACAGGGGCAGCCCTG
The DNA here is from genome assembly GCF_048772815.1 of Callospermophilus lateralis. Classification (NCBI taxonomy): domain Eukaryota; kingdom Metazoa; phylum Chordata; class Mammalia; order Rodentia; family Sciuridae; genus Callospermophilus; species Callospermophilus lateralis. Next base: position 74,057,175 of record NC_135307.1, on the reverse strand, counting down.
AAAGGGCCTGGAGGACATAAGCAGCTCAAGGACTTCCAGAATTTTAACAATAGATACTCTTCCATTTTGGGTGGAATATTAAATGTTCATTTGATATTCATGCATAAGATATACATTGTACAGCACAAAAGAAGCATTTTGAAGTTCTGTGACTAGTAGGGAAAGGAGACACGTGCCTTGAATGCCACAGGGAGGTGTTCTTTTAGACTTCTGGGGCAAGATGCCAGGGAGAGAAAGTCTAAGAGAGCTCTTTTCCTCCGGATGAGGAGGTGACTGCGTGGGTTTGTGCTATCCAGATCATCCTGTTTTGTTTTTTTTTTTGAACTTAGAGATGCTGGACATTTTAGTAACTGTTTCACTTAAGCCTGTGTTTTTGAATTAATGGACATAATTGCTTAGTAATTTGAGAATAGATTTCAGTAATTTAAATATTAGTGTTTTACCTAGCTTCAAGATGCTGACATATGTCATTCATGAATCACACATTGTAATTATGTGCATAACATTCTCACCTGGTAATGTAGATGACAGTGAGACAGCTCTTTATCAGTCTTGACTCCCAGTCCTTGGGATTACTTTCTGTTCTATCTTTAGAAGTGTATTTCTCTCTAGGAAACACTGCATCTTACAGGCTAAGTCCTGTTCATGAGCACAAGGAGCTTTGGGGAGAAGGTGTTTAAAAGTGGATGCCCTTTTGTACTGTTGATAGTAAAACACAGCTCATTGGAAAACCAGCTGAAGGGAAATGTGGCTGATTGTATTGTAGGCAAACGTACTTCGGAGTTCTTTTTATGTGCTTTTCAGTTTCCCCAGTAGGCAAGTAGAAGGAAATAATCCTTATTTTCTAGCTTTATGACTTATTTCTAGCTTTGTAGAAACATCATTAGTTCATGAATCAAGTCTAAAAGAGGTGACCAGAAATAAAATAACTTCAGTCAGTAGTTGAAATTTTGTATTTGATGTTAAACTGTAATAAATTTTCAATTGAACTCTACATTTTGGTAGCAAAACACATGAATTAAGGAGCATGTTATTTTCAAAATTAACTAGGTCTTAAGAAAAAAATCCAAGTCTTGCAATATAGCCTAGTTTTGCAGATAAATTTTTAATTAAACTCACTGTTGCTTAATGATGCCTGTCCAGTTTCGTCACTATCACCAGTGGTACAGTATTTAGGTACCTAATGCCTGTGGTCATCAGTAGGTAACCTAAAACACATAGTGTGACCACAAAATAATGACACTGTTGGGGCTTATAAAAATTGTGAAGTTTTATGTTGTCACATATCACATTATGATGCTGCGAAATTTTATGAATTACATTGTAGCTATGGCTGTAATTTAATTTTTATGTGGGAATGTGTGCCAGTACTGCTCAGGAATTTGCTTAGTCTGGTTTATATTTTTCAGAGATGTCATCTCTGGGCTTTCAAGGTGGCAATTAATTTTGCTTCATTCTTTAATCAACATTATAGAAAGGCAAAACTAAAAGCCATATGATGATGCATTTTCTTTTTATGTGACTATGAAATGATTAATCTTTTATTTGGTTTAGATTTCACTGTAAGTGTATGAGTTCTTGAGTGGGGGTAGGGTGGAGCTTGTCAAGGTCATTTGCACTTGTGGGGTTGTAGCATTATTTGTTAAGGCTCTTTGCTGTTTCATTTTCTACTTTCTAAGCCAGTTGTGGAGTTCCACTATGCCCAGTCTTGTTCTCTAGCATCATTTCCCAGTTCATAATAAAGGCGAATTAAACTACTTGTTCAGCAGAGTGTAGGCTAGTATTGTTGAGTGTTCAGGCTGCACTGTTATTTTGTAAAATACACATACACCTTCCCAACAAATCATAAGCTATTTTGTGCTGCAAACATAGTCTCTCCTAAAAGCAGATATTTCACATAATTCACATCATTTTTGTCAAATTACAATTCTTAGTTGTAGTGACTGAGTTTTATACATTTGATGATAGTTTTTCTGTGTACACTGGTAGGTGGTTTGTTATATACCAGTTGTAATTGTATTCATTGACAAGAAAGGAACAAAACTCTGTAGTCAGAGGCTGTGTTTGGAGCTCCATTGCTATCGAGATTCATGTCATCAGGACTCAGTTTTCTGGCTCCTGAAAAAGCTGATTCAGTTTCTTCACTTACCCAGCAGAAAATTGGCTCTTTGCCAGGAGCTGTTGACAGTTATTGCTTCTCTTTAGGCTGATTAGCATGCAAGGTTACAGTGTCTTTAAGAATAATTTTGCTTCCCTATATAATAATTTAAGAATTTAATCATTTCCAAACATGTTCTAAATTATTCAGCCCTTTGTCAGCATCTCAATTCAGATCTAGAAGTTTTTTTCATTTTTCTTGTTTTTTAAGTTCCCCTTGGTTGTAGTATGTTAAATACATTAAGGAAAGTGTTTCCAAATAGGTTGTTGTTTCTAACAATAGAGTTTCTTACATTTCTTAGGTGTATTATAGTTATATATACACATCTCCTTTGAGGGTGATGTCGGTCCTCTGAGTTAGAAACATCAGTGACGTGTCCCCCCTTCTGTTGACAGAGGGTGGACTGGGTCCTAGAGCATAAGGGATCGTCCAGAGTCATGTAGCTCCCCAAGCATTGCAGGGGGTCTGCAGGCCAGACCTTCTTCCCTGTCACCTTCAAGCAGGCCCACCCAGGCTTTCCATCTTTGTAGAGAGAAATTGGCATTGGAATCAGCTAGAAAAAGGAAAGAATGAAAATGTCCTGTTGAATATCACAAGGTGTTGCAGTGACAGTTGACCTCACAGATGAGATGGGTCAGTTATGCTGTTATGGTAGGAGGAGGGCTCCTCTGAGGCCGGCACCCTGTTTGGCCAGGGGTCCACCCTCTGTCACTTTCTGTGGCGCTCTCTGACGGCTGGGGAAGGCTCACTGCATCAGGAAGTCTTTCACATGTGCCGCATTAGAGGTTTCTATTAGACAAACGTTCAAGACCCTTTTTTTCTGCTCTATCCTGGAAATTTTATTACAAAGAAAGACAAAAAAGCCAATGATATAAAAAGGCAATTGGTTTATCATTTTCTAATCTCTGGGTTTTTAATGTATTGACAGGCACTCTGTTCATATTCTCTGTGTCATTTTTCTCTCAATTTTGGTCTAATGTGGCATTATTCTTTTTGTTAGACTTGCCTTTCCCTCTGCCTGCTTCTTACCAGTGTCATCCTACTCATCTCTCTGCTCTTTTATTTATCAAACATCTTTTTTGTATTCAAAAACTCCTGCTCAGCTAATAAGAGCTACTTTTTATGAAGCATCATTCCCTAGTTAAGCACCCTGCCGAGTACTTTTCAGACAGGATCTCATGCAGTTCCTCCAAGCATCTTCTCAGCTGGGTGTGCTAACGTCCCAACTCATATGAAAGGAAATCAAGGTACGATGAAGAAACCTGATCAGTGTTACAACCCGGATTTGAACCATGTCTGACTCCACAGGCAGTGATTTAACAAATGAACAGACTCGTTGTCTTCTTGTCTTCTTCCTTGGCCAGATTACATAGCCATGCTTTGCCATTATTTTCTGGAACATCTCCTTTCAGAGAATCTAATCTTAGGAATTTTTTGTTTGTTTTGTTGTTGTTGTTGCTCCCAGCTTCTGCACTTTTCCTGGAAGTAGTCTGGTGTTTATAATATAAGCCAAAAGTTTCATTTTCTTCTATGTATACCTATATAGTCCTAGAGTAGATAAATGGTTCCAGGTGGATCTCCTGGTAATAAAAATGATTGGTGCTGAAGCTAACATTTTCTGCTTCTTTAATTGTTGTCTGTTTTTTAAAATATTTATTATTTAGTTTTAGTTGGACACAATGTCTTTATTTTTATATGGTGCTGAGAATCTAACCCAGTGCCTCACACATGCTAGGCGAGCGTACTACCACTTGAGCCACATCCCAGCCCTTGTTGTCTGTTTTGACACAGCTAAATACTGTATAGCCAGTGGTGTAGTCAAAAATGTACATGTTAATATTTTGTGCCACATTTTAAGATTAATTTCTTGCTGCCTACTCTTATACCTCCCAAAATATTTCCTTTATTTCCCCCAAGAGATGGAAATTTTATTCCTCTTTATCTTTGTGGGCAATACATTAAGAAAATCATATCTTTTGCTTAAGACCTTTGTGTGTTTGCACAAAGCAGAGAGAGAGAGAGAGAGAGAGAGAGAGAGATATCGAGATCGAGCAAGATTAATTTTGCCCAGATTATGCTACTAAGAAAATGCTATGTGTGTGGTGCACACTCTGGTTTATAGACACAGAAAAGTTGGTCAGAGCTAAATTTGTTGGGAGTTTAGTTCTCAAAGATGGTTGAAAACTTAGCTATGGGATGTTGGGCACATACCAGAACTTCAAGTAATGTCCCTGTGCTGCTTTTGTCTAGGTTTTAAAAGATGCCTAGTCCTTTCACTTTCATGGGCCTGAATGAATGCCTTGTGTTTTCCCTTCACTCCTCTTTTTCTAATAGTAAGCAGAGTTGTTGGAAATGAACACATTCAAGTAAAAGCCATTATAGAGTATTCTTGTCACTTCATTCTGTATAAATTTTTTAAAAATTAATATTAATTTACCTAAAGCTAAAGCTTGTCTTCAACTCTGAGCACTCCAGGTGTCTTTAACTGACCAGGTCCCCTCCTTCTTACCATCCTGTCTTTTCCCGGTGATGGCCAGAGGCTCTGTTTGACCCCAAACACTCAGCTTTCATAGGCCCGACTCTGTCTCCAGCATCCTCTGCTTCCATCTGGAGAGGCTCTGACAGTGTCTGCAAGAAGTCAGCTATGGCTTTGGAGCTACAGTCACTCCTAAAAGGCCTCCTTAGTCCCACCCAGGACACACTTGTTCTTGTTAATAGTCCATTCTAAACTGACTGGTAATTCCCTCCCATTTCTGTCATCAACTTAAAAGCTAAAAATTTTGATGGGGAAATGATACGTTTCTTGGTAAACTGAAAAGTGGCATGACACACATTCCTTCTAGTTGGCTCCAGACATTTGTTTATTTTCACATTTATAATTTGCCCTGATGCACAAAGGACTTGAGGCCACTGCCATCCTTACAGAGAATCCCTTGTTACATCTTTAATGGATTCGGCCTCCTTAAAGGAGCTCGGGATTGAAAAAAAAACTCCTGCAACAGAACAGATAATTTAAGTGTTCTGCTAACACTTTTTATTGCTTTATTAATGCTTGCCATGGGAGTCATTGGAAGCAGTGCATGTGAACAGGAAGCTAACAGCAGACACTAAGAATTGTGCTGTCTCACAGATGTGTGTCTTATCTGCAGACTGCAGACACTGAGCTCCAGCTTGTTCCTCACTTCTCTCTTCATAAGGCTCTGAACAAGAGGCGCACAGCAAACGTGTCCCTGCTGTTGATGCCTGTGACAGAGTACCATCACCAGCACTAGGGTGACTACAGTGGGCCATGCCGTGGGAATAACTGTTTAACTCTCTGCAGCTTTAAAATCAGATTGATTTCATTCGGGCAAAGGCACATCGGCAGGGGTGTATTTTACTGTTTGACACACAGATGACAATCTAGCTGGAAGCTAGTATTTTGGAAGAAAATACTGAAAAGAAAATGATGGTTATGAGACAACATAGTTATAAGACACAGCGTGTATCTATATTTTTCTTGTGAGAAAAGTCAAATTTTCACCCTGGAAAAACACCCAGAAACCAAGCAGTTGCATCCCTGTGTTTTGGCATTTATATAACAGTTTGTATAAAAGAAAAACACAGTAAAAAGTCATTCCAACACTGCGTGCTAATTTGCCAGAGCCACGAGATGAAACAATCAGCACATTTGCACTTTTGTGTTGAATATGTGAGGAGTGTGACAGTACAAAGGGAAAAATAGGAGAAACTTGTCCTGCCATTGAGGAGGACAGGGCTGTGGCATAGCTTTGCTCCAAGTTGCTCCATAACCAGTGTCCAGAGAGGCACCACCAGGAGAGGAGAGAATAAAGGAGGCGCTCAGGAATGTGGAGAATGGCTAGGACAAGGCAGCAGGCACAAAATGGGCCATCTTTGGTGACTAAAATCCAAATCACACAATAACTTCCAGAAAATAAAAGCAGTTGCACAATTCAAGTTAATATGCATATCACACTTACTCAAGAGTTTTCATAAGCACACGATTCTGTCCATCCAATAGCACTATGCAGGCGAGGCATACAGCCCCAGTTTATAAACCAGTTGCAGTCAGGCCCTGTGAAATGCTGGAACAAGGACAGCTGCAACCTACTTGAGACAAAGTCCCCCCTCAATACTATCCATGCTTTCCGGAAAGCTAAGGTGAAGTTCCGTAGTCCACACCTGAGAATGGGAATATCTGATGCTGAAAAGAACAAACGTCATGTGAGGTGCTTAATTTAGGCATTTGAAAAGGAGAAGAAAGGCCTGCCTAGGGAGAATTTGGGCCTAGGGAGCGCTGCTTAGTCCTAGAGACAAAGGGAACAGCAGCAGCTGGCTAAAGAATGAAGGAGCAAGTAGAAGCAGGCCCACCAGTGAAGGTCCCATAGAACGTGGAGAAGGAGTTCCATGCTTCAACTGTGGGCACTTGTAGTACTAGAGACAGATTCCAAGGATTTGCCTGTCAGCTGTGGAAGCTAACAACTTGGGAATAGACACACACTTTTCTCCCCCAAATCTCTATTTAACCTAGTGCTCAGGATTAATCACCTCATTTTATAAAACAAACTATAGAAACTTCTATTTGCCAGATTCTAAATTAGGAATGAGTACCTTCTCTAAAATATCTTTGCAGCCAAGACAAGTTCTTTTACAACTTGAGGAGCCAGGCTGAACACAGCCCCTGGGTGCCATATATACTATTTAGCAGAGCCATCTGTCCTTTTTTGTGTGTAGATGCACAAAGGGAAACCTTATTGGTGCAAACCTTGAGTTTTATAAATAGTTGATGGTGAGAAATATTCAGATTTTCTTTTAACCTTCTTTTGAGTGTTTCTATCCTTCCTTGAGACCAATCACTCAGGTCCTTTTATATGGAAGACGAATAACAACTCTCAGCTGTTAGAACTGTGATGAACTTAGCATACACATCCTGATGATGTGGGGGCAGCCATGGGAAGAGCTCCGTCAAGGTTAGTTTCCTGCCTTATGCCTTTCCCAAAGAATGCAGAGCAAGATGTAGTCGACTTGAGTACAGTTATTTTGCATTAAAGTATATTTCCTCTATGCATAGTGGCCTTAGGCTGCTATTCATTTTTAGTTTCAGATTGCTATTTAATAGTTTCTTCACCTTATTAATTCTTTTCAAAATGTACTGAGCTCCTGCTATGTTATGCTTGAAGTTTTTTCTATCTCACCTCACTTAATCTTCATAGCAAGATGTCCTTTTCATTGACCTGCACATGTGTAGCTTAATTCAATACATTTTGCATCTGTGATCCATTTTTTTCAAATTGCAGAAGTCATGTTGCTGGATGTGGATCACTCTGTCCATGGGACAAGATACTAATGTAATAGTGTGCCTTAAAATGGCAATTAAAAAAAATAGGGAATGCTTCACAAATTTGCGTGTCATTCTTGTTTAGGGGCCATGCTAATCTTCTCTGTATCATTTCAGTTTTAGTATATGTGCTGAAGAGAGCAAAACAAGTTTTTTTTTTTTAAAAAAAATCAAAGGCAATTTGAAAAGTATTTGTTTTGTCGGGAAGAGCTGCCTTTTTAGTCCACATGATTGCATAAGAGGGTATAAAGCAGAGCTAACTGTAGTCCATACAAATTAGAAAATGATGCCCTCTCTGGGAAGATACTATCCTAAGGCACAAGACTTGTGCATGGTGGTGCTTTTGCACAAAATGGACCAACAAAGGCTTCTCTTTAGGTGGGTAGACACAGCCTGAAGCCATAGTGTGTGGCTCGGAGAGCTGACAGCAGGATGGCTATAAGCTTCTTGTGCACTTTGTGCATTGCACAGCCTGGCCCAACTACATTATGGCTGAGGTGTGTGTGTGTGTGTGTGTGTGTGTGATGCACACATGGAATGTTTGATGGGAGATGGAGGTGTTGATGGTGAATGGGAGAGAATGAATGTCAGTAAGGGGGAACAGGTACAGGACAAAACAATAGATCAGCAACTGGTAAGTAATCAAAGAAATTTCATAGAATTAGAAGGGGAAAGAGAGAGCCTATAGCTGATTCTTGCTCAGGGCATGCAAGGCAGTTTGAAGCCTGTGGCCAAAAACTCAATGGAAAAAAACCAGCAAGTCATGCTACTTTTACCACCACCACTGTCACTGTCAAGGCAATCTTTGTTAACCCTGACTCCCTCTCCTGGTGCTAATTTCTCCAACTGCGGCATTTTAATGCCAAGCTTGTTTTTAGGGAGATGATGGAGAAATGGTGTGAAGTGCTCTAGAGCCTGGATGCCCTCCCCTTGATTCACACCGGGAGATCTCCAGAACAAACAGACCCTGCAGCCCTGTTCTTCAGCATGTTAGTGGTGAACGCTGTCCCCTGGCCTCTGAGGAGCAGCCTGCTGTCTACTCCCATATTACTCTGCTTCCTATAGACAGCAGATGTGCAGAGAAAGGCTAAAATGATGCGTCTGTGCAGTCATAATAATAGGAAAGCCAACTACGGAACCAGAAGTGAATGGAGTGTGCAGAGAGGAAGATCTATTTGTTAAAAGCCTGTTTAAAAATGGGGTAATATCTATTTTCCTTCCTTTCACACTAGAAAATATTTGATCACTTATTATTAACTTCATTAAGAATTAGATACAGATTTGAATGCCATGCTTAGTAACTTTCAAAAGTTGCAGAAGGGTAAAAGAAACCACAGTAGGTTTTTGTACATTTTTTTTACTCTAATCATTTACTGTAATTATACAAGGATTGAAATCTGCTAAAATTCTAGAAGGAGGTTAATTTACCAGTTCGTGTTATATAATACTTGTTTTCCTCCATCCCCATACCCATATGGCAAATATAAATATATGAGGATGCCAGAAGTAGTGGTGAAAGTCTATAATCCCAGCAACTTGGGAGGCTTAGAGGGTTTCAAGTTCAAGGCCAGCCTCAGCAAGCTAGTAAGACCCTCAGTAACTTGGCAAGATTCTGTCTCAAAATAATAAATAAGAAGGGCTGTAGATTGTAGCTCAGTGGTAAAGCACCCCTGTGTTCAATTACGTGTGTGGGGGGGTGTGAATGAGATATAATGTATATACATAGGGAAAGGTAGAGATCAATCTACTTTAGATTGTATTTTTGAGAGCTGATGATTTCATAGTTGCAGAATAATGGAACAGTATAAATTGATCTTATTTGGAAATATAGACAAACGTGGCTTTTAAAAGGAGCCTGATGAATGTGTATATGTACTTTAAAAAAATATCTTTTAGATATTGATGGACCTTTATTTTATTCATTTATTTATATGTGGTGCTGAGAATTGAACCCAGTGCCTCACACATGCTAGGCAAGCGCTGTACCACTGAGCCACAGCCACAGCCCCTTTTAAAAGTACTTTTGAAAGTTCTGGTTTAGAAATCACAGTGGGCTCATATGTATCCAGAATAATACCTGGATTGCTTTTGATGTTCATTTGAATGCTCTGATTTCATTTAAAGGACCTTTTCAATCACAGCAATACTTGCTTCAGTAAAATGTTTTTTGCCGCCCCCAAACAGGCATGGGCAGCTGAACTAAGGTCGCTTATGTGAATTTGCAGGGACGCAAAATAAAACAAACAATTTACCTTTACACAAGCTTCAGGATGGCTTCCCCGGCTTTCAGCCTCAGGCTCCCCAAAAGGGAGAGCAAGAGAAAGGGGAGAGAGAGAGAGAAAGGAGAGGGGGGCGGGGTGAAAGGGAGGGAGGGAGGAGGGAGGGAGGAAGGGGGGAGGGAACAAACACGTTTGGAAGTTAGCTTTTATTGGGAGGACACTGTTCTTAGGAAGTTCTACCCATAAAAGGGAAGAAAGGGTAGGACTACAAGGGAACAGGTGAGTGTAACTCAACCCTAGGGTTACACCCCTTGCTATCCCAGTGGGTCACTGCCCAAGCCACAATGAATGCAGTGGTTGGTCAGAGCCTGATGCATCAGGACTGGAAGGTGTGGTCATTTAGTGTGGCTCCCCACAGATTTTATGTTGCTTGCAAATGTAAAGGCTTATGATTTAGACCCAAGGAAAAGGAGATTCTGGCATTCATTTACTACCTCTGTCCCAAATCTTATATCCCACTTAATAGTGACTATGACCTAGTATGATCTGCACAGTTAATAAGTTGTAATCTTTTAACTTGGAAAGTCCACTATGATTTTTGCCTGCTGGTGGCTTTTTAAAAAGTCATTAATGGCTTACTGTGAAACCTAGCTAGTAAAATTGTTGCTCTTGAGAACAGGGTCATCTGTTCAAAGTTCAATAGAGATAAAACTCTTAGCACAATATAATATGTTTTGAATCTTTCCCTTCTATTAAATACTGAACTTACAGACAAGTTCTGCCCACTGTAGTTTGTCAGAATTTTGTTTTCATTATTAACTCATAAAAGCAATTCATACCTTAAGTAATATATTTTATGTGTAATTATTTCACTTCTCTGTGTATTCAGGAGGGAGGTGTTTTGTACATTTGTGCAGGTTGTGTTACATTTTAGCAAGGAAATCTTTTCTTCATTGGACTTGGGAGACTCATAAAGATGTCAACATGTAAAGTATGGTTAAATCTGAATGCAAAAACGTGGACCCATACCCATACCTGCCTTCTCCGTGTCTCCTTGTGCTCTGTATGCAATACTGTCATAGTTCAGAAAGTTCATAGCCTCTCTGCTGTATAATTGCTGATTCACCAGTTGTTTCTCCCAGAATGCTCTGCCTGCTTTGAAAGTCTTGGTATGTGAAGATAACTGTGCACCTTTAGTGTGTGTATTCCCAGAGCCTACTGAAATGCTGGGTGCTTAGCACATGGAGAGTAAATAAATAGAGGTGAGCACATACTGATAGAATCAGTATTTAGTACGGATGACCAGTGAGAATGGAGGTCTGTTCCTGAGAAATGGAGAAAGGAAAAGTCTGGTCCAGGAAGTCCCAGTATTGTTGTTATAACATATTGCAAAGGCAATTAAACTGTTTTGCTGAGTTGCTAAACTCTCCATGTAATAATAATACCTCATTCATTGTTGTGGTCATCTTAGGTAACATGAGCCGTCTCCTTGTAGTTATTTAAGGGAAATATAACTTTATTAATCTTCATTTCAAGATGGATCTAAAGTTAAAGACTTTCTGTAAGACATGTGTAAGACTGGCTGTATTTTAAAAGTTATCTAAGGAGACCACTCATACCAGCCTGCTTAGGACCAGGCTCTCAGTAGGCCCAGTTCACCCTTCCAGCAGACTACATGGGAGGTCAAACCTGGTGGTCCAGATCCACCCACACCAGCCTTTGCAGGTCCCAGGTGCATAGCAGGCCTGGTCTACCCCTCCCTCAGCAGGGCAGACACCTCCCAGAGCCAGCCTAGTTTCTGGAGTGGGACCGCCCCTTCCCACCCGAAAACTACTGCGGGAGGTCAAGCCCATAGGCCTCTATCTACTCCAACTTGCACAGGACCCAGATCCAGAATGCAATAGCATTCATTGAGGGACACCAGCAGGGTCTGGAAGCCCAACATCAAGGTGAGGTACAAACAGTCTGCATGGGTATTACAAGAATATAGGGAAGAAACTGTAATATTTCAGATCCACACTGCAAGAAAGAAAGACACATAGACAACATGAAAAAATAAGGGAGTCCCCAAACTAATGAGGACACTATAATAACAGAACCCAATGACAGCGAAGTTGATGAAATGTCAGAGAAGGAGTTCAGAAGGTTCATAATTAAAATAATCTGTGAATTAAAGAATGACCTAAATGAACAACAGACAAAAATTGATCACTCCAACAGTGAGATAAGAGAGAGCAAATACAGGTAACAAAAGATTACTTCAAGAGAGAAAGACTCTGGGGGGGAAAAAAAAAACAGAAATCCTTGAAATGAAGGATACAATAAGTTAAAAAACTCAGTAGAAAGAATAACCAACAGCCTTGAAGATGGCGGCGAATAGAGTGCATCACCCCCGTGTACTGCGTCACTGTGCAGATGAATAACGAGTTAGAACAGCCAAAAGCTATCTTGTTAGGAATTTCCAGCAAAATTGGGGTGCACCGAAACCTAGAGGAAGGATTTACATCGCCCGAGGTTTGGTTACTGGGGCTCAACCGCGAGTAATCCGTGCACCCGGAGATTCAGGATGTTTGATCGGCCGTCCGCCCTGCTGCTAGAGACTACGGCACGCCGGGAAACGGCGTGCCAGCAACACAGAGGAACAGTGCTGCAGATTCTGTGGGGTCTTGCCTGCTGGGCCCTCACTGTGCTCCAAGCTGAGTTCTGGGTTTGAGACGGGGGAAGGAAGCGGTCCAGTTCTGTCCTCCACACCGGCAGCCCACCGAGGAAGCCAGCGGCCACCATCTTGGAGAGCTGACGTCACCATTGCCAGTTTTGGACAGATTGCAGCACGCTCAACGATAGAACAGGTGTGTGTCATTTAGACCATCTCCATACAGCGGGGAAATCGCATAAAATCTCTCCCCGGCTTTCTGGGGGTGTGATTAACAGAGTGAACGTGAATAGAGGCGTGGGGAAAGGTAAAGGCACCTGACCTCCAACTCCGCCCCCCCACCAGCCGCAAAAACAAAACCTGTCTCGCCAGCTCTCGGAGGAGGGGCTAGCGGAGGGAATCAAAACAATAGGGGCCGGTTCCCAATAGCCGCGCTACACATCCAGTAAACTGCAGGCCCAGAGTGTAGCTTGAACTGCCGAGAGGTATCACACTGGGAAAGGCCTGGCTGGCAGTTGAGAAGCGAGGTGACTAGAGACCAGGAATAAACCTAAGCTAACAGGTTTTGAGAGACACTGGGGGGGAGAGGGCGACCTCATACGGAATGTTTCCTACAGCCTGAGGGCAAAATCTTGGCCTGGAAGGCACAGCACCACCTACTGGAAGCGAAGAAAACAGAAGCCTAACAGTGTCCCCCCCTTTTTTTTCTTTCTTTTTTAAAATTTTTAAATTTTTAAATTTTTTTAATTGTAGTTTTTATTTTACTGCATTTTATTATTATTATTTTTTTATCATTTCTTTTTCTTTTCTATTCTTTTCTTTTTCTTTCCTCTCTCCCTCTCTCTTTCTTGGTTTGCTTTCTTACCTTTTCCCCATCTTTCCTCTTAAACATGACCACCCAGATTACGTAATGCAAATAGGTGAATACTACGAATCGGTCTATAGTCCGCCTAAGCCCTTAACTACCCCCAAGTACTCCTGTCTATTCTTTTGTTAATATCCGCCTGCATTTGAGCAACCCCCAAAGAAGCTAACATATACTAACCTCCATACCATCAAATCGCCCGACCTCAACATAAAATCCTAAGTTCAAACCTCAATTCTATACATGCCATCAAAATCTGTAGGCCTTTAATGAAACTAATGAATTTACCTTAAATCACAATTAAATCCAACATCTCTAAACATTGTCTCCCAACACAAAGGAGCAATATTGGAACTATAAAAACGAAAACAAATTTAAAGGAGAAAACAGAAACACAGCAAACAGAGTTGGAAAGTAACGTGAGCACCATGAAAAAACAAGGGAAAAAAGGATTACAAACAATGCAGGACAACTTAAATTCACAGGAGAACCTAGAGGCATCAGAAAAATGGACAGAGAAAGAACTCAAGGCATACCTAATTCAGATGGAACGGAATCTTAGAGAAGACTTTAGACAGCAAGTCCAAACAATGAAAGTATACTTTGAGAACGAATTACATAAGCAAATTCAAATGGCAAAGAATGAGCTCTACCAGGAGATAGAGATTTAACAGTAATCCTAGAAATGCAGGAAACCATAAACCAAATTAAAAACTCAAACGAGAATATTACAAATAGACTAGATCAAATAGAAGTCAGAACATCAGATAATGAAGACAAAGTTTATCAACTTGAAAAGAATATAGTCAGCACAGAGAGGATCATAAGAAATCACGAGCAATCCATCCAAGAGAGATGGGATGTCATAAAAAAACCAAACTTGAGAGTCATTGGGATAGAAGAAGATGTAGAGGTTCAAACCAAAGGAATAAACAATCTATTGAATGAAATAATCTTAGAAAACTCTCCAGATATGAAAGATGGAATGGATTGCCAAATCCTAGAAGCCTACGGGACCCCAAACATACAAAACCGTAATAGACCAACTCCAAGACACATAATTATGAAGATATCCAACATACAGAACAAGGAGAGAATATTAAAAGCTACGAGAGAAAGGAGGCAGATTACTTCAGGGGTAAACCAATTAGGTTAACAGCTAATTTTTCGTCACAGACGTTGAAAGCGAGAAGATCCTGGAACAACGTATTTCAAACGCTGAAAAATAATGGATTCCAACCAAGAATACTGTATCCAGCAAAATTAAGCTTCAGATTTGACAATGAAATTAAAATATTTCTCGCTAAACAAAAGTTAAAAGAATTCGCAGCCAGAAAACCAGCACTGCAAGGCATTTTGAGGAAAACACTACAAGAAGAGGAATGAAAAACAGCACCCAAAACCAACAGTGGGAGGTAACTCAGTAAAGGGAAGAAAAAAAAATAACCAAAAAGTAAAAACTAGCCAAACTAAAATAAGGAAATAAATAAGCATGACTGGAAGTACAGATCATATATCAATAGTAACCTTAAACGTTAATGGCTTAAATTCACCAATCAAGAGTCATAGGCTAGTAACCTGGATTAAAACAACAAATCCAACAATATGCTGCCTTCAGGAGACTCAATATGATGGGAAAAGACATACAGAGGCTGAAGGTGAAAGGTTGGGAAAAATCATACCACTCACATGGTCCTCAGAAGCAAGCAGGAGTGGCCATACTCATATCGAATAAAATCAACTTCAAACCTAAGTTAATCAAAAGGTATAAATAAGGACATTATATACTGTTAAAAGGAACCATCCACCAACAAGACATAACAATTATCAATATGTATGCACCAAACAATGGTGCTGCAACGTTCATAAAACAAACTCTCCTCAAGTTCAAGAGTCAAATAGACCACAACACAATAATTATGGGTTACTTCAACACACCACTCTCTCCATTGGACAGATCCTCCAGACAAAAGCTGAATAAAGAAACTATAGAACTCAATAACACAATCAATAACCTAGACTTAACCGACATATATAGAATATATCAACCATCATCAAGTGGATACACATTCTTCTCAGCAGCACATGGATCTTTCTCAAAGACAGACCATATATTATGCCATAGGGCAACTCTTAGTAAATATAAAGGTGTGGAGATAATACCATGCATCTTATCTGATCATAACGGAATGAAACTGGAAATCAATGATGAAAGAAGGAAGGAAAAATCATGCATCACCTGGAAGATGAACAATATGTTACTAAATGATCAATGGGTTACAGAAGACATAAAGGAGGAAATCAAAAAATTCTTAGAGATAAATGAAAATACAGACACAACATATCAGAATCTATGGGACACAATGAAAGCAGTTTTAAGAGGGAAATTCATTGCTTGGAGTTCATTCCTCAAAAAAAGAAAAAACCAACAAATAAATGAACTCACACTTCATCTCAAAACCCTAGAAAAGGAAGAGAAAAACAACAGCAAAGGTACTAGAAGGCAAGAAATAATTAAAATCAGAGCAGAAATCAACAAAATTGAAACAAAAAAAAAACATTGAAAAATTGATAAAAATTGATAAAGTTGGTTCTTCGAAAAAATAAGTAAGATGGACAGACCCTTAGCCATGCTAACGAAGAGAAGAAGAGAGAGAACTCAAATTACTAACATATGGGATGAAAAAGGCAGTATCACAACGAACACTACAGAAATACAGAAGATAATTAGGAATTATTTTGAAATCCTATATTCCAATAAAATAGAAGATAGTGAAGATATCGATAAATTTCTTAAGTCGTATGTTTTGCCCAGATTGAGTCAGGAAGATACACACAATTTAAACAGACCAATAACAAAGGAGGAAATAGAAGAAACCATCAAAAGACTACCAACCAAGAAAAGCCCTGGACCGGATGGATATACAGCGGAGTTTTACAAAACCTTCAAAGAAGAATTAATACCAATACTTCTCAAGTTATTTCAAGAAATAGAAAAAGAAGGAGCTCTTCCAAATTCATTCTATGAGGCCAACATCACCCTGATCCCGAAACCAGACAAAGACACTTTAAAGAAAGAAAACTACAGACCAATATCTCTAATGAACTTAGATGCAAAAATCCTCAATAAAATTCTAGCAAATCGAATACAAAAACACATCAAAAAATTGTGCACCATGATCAAGTAGGATTCATCCCTGGAATGCAAGGCTGGTTCAATATTCGGAAATCAATAAATGTTATTCACCACATCAATAGACTTAAAGATAAGAACCATATGATCGATCTCGATAGATGCAGAAAAGGCATTCGACAAAATATAGCATCCCTTTATGTTCAAAACACTAGAAAAACTAGGGATAACAGGAACATACCTCAACATTGTAAAAGCTATATATGCTAAGCCTCAGGCTAGCATCATCGTGAATGTAGAAAAACTGAAGGCATTCCCTCAAAAAACTGGAACAAGACAGGGATGCCCTCTCTCACACTTCTATTCAATTTAGTTCTCGAAATACTAGCCAGAGCAATTAGACAAAAGAAATTAAAGGCATAAAAATAGGAAAAGAAGAACTTAAATTATTACTATTTGCGAATGATATGATACTATATCTAACAGACCAAAAAGGGTCTACAAAGAAACTACTAGAGCTAATAAATGAATTCAGCAAAGTGGCAGGATATAAAATCAACACGCATAAGTTAAAGGCATTCCTGTATATCAGCGACAAATCTTCTGAAATGGAAATGAGGACAACCACCCCATTCACGATATCCTCAAAAAAAATAAAATACTTGGGAATCAACCTAACAAAAGAGGTGAAAGATTTAAATAATGAAAACTACAGGACCCTAAAGAGAGAAATAGAAGAAGACCTTAGAAGATGGAAAAATATACCTGTTCTTGGATAGGAAGTACTAACATCATCAAAATGGCGATATTACCCAAAGTTCTCCATAGGTTTCATGCAATGCCAATCAAAATCCCAACGACATTTCTTGTAGAAATAGATAAAGCAATCATGAAATTCATACGGAAAAACAAAAGACCCAGAATAGCAAAAGCAATTCTAAGCAGGAAGGTATAGCAATACCAGATTTCAAACTATATTACAGAGCAATAGTAACAAAAACAGCATGGTACTGGTACCAAAACAGGCGGGTGGACCAATGGTACAGAATAGAGGACACAGAGACCAATCCACAAAATTAAAACTATCTTATATTTGATAAAGGGGCTAAAAGCATGCAATGCAGGAAGGATGGCATCTTCAACAAATGGTGCTGGGAAAACTGGAAATCCATATGCAACAAAATGAAACTGAATCCCTTTCTCTCACCATGCACAAAAGTTAACTCAAAATGGATCAAAGAGCTTGATATCAAATCAGAGACTCTGCGCCTGATAGAATTAAAAGTTGGCTCCGATGTACATATTGTGGGGTTGGGCTCCAAATTCTTAATAGGACGCCCATAGCACAAGAGTTAATAACTAGAATCAACAAATGGGACTTACTCAAACTAAAAAGTTTTTTCTCAGCAAGAGAAACAATAAGAGAGGTAAATAGGGAGCCTACATCCTGGGAACAAATCTTTATTCCTCACACTTCAGATAGAGCCCTAATATCCAGAGTATACAAAGAACTCAAAAAATTAAACAATAAGAAAACAAATAACCCAATCAACAAATGGGCCAAGGACCTGAACAGACACTTCTCAGAGGAGGACATACAGTCAATCAACGAGTACATGAAAAAAATGCTCACCATCTCTAGCAGTCAGAGAAATGCAAATCAAAACCACCCTAAGATACCATCTCACTCCAGTAAGATTAGCAGCCATTATGAAGTCAAACAACAACAAGTGCTGGCGAGGATGTGGGGAAAGGGTACTCTCGTACATTGCTGGTGGGACTGCAAATTGGTGCGGCCAATTTGGGAAGCAGTATGGAGATTCCTGGGAAAGCTGGGAATGGAACCACCATTTGACCCAGCTATTGCCCTTCTCGGACTATTCCCTGAAGACCTTAAAAGAGCGTACTATAGGGATACTGCCACATCGATGTTCATAGCAGCACAATTCACAATAGCTAGACTGTGGAACCAACCCAGATACCCTTCAATAGATGAATGGATAAAAAAAAATTGTGGCATTTATACACAATGGAGTATTATTCAGCACTAAAAAATGACAACATCTTGGAATTTGCTGGGAAATGGATGGCATTAGAGCAGATTATGCTAAGTGAAGCTAGCCAATTCCTAAAGAACAAATGCCAAATGTCTTTTTTGATATAATGAGAGCAGCTAAGAACAGAGCAGGGAGGAAGAGCAGGAGGAAAAGATTAACATTGAACAGAGACATGAGGTGGGAGGGAAAGGGAGAGAAAAAGGAAATTGCATGGAAATGGAAGGAGACCCTCATTGTTATGCAAAATTACATATAAGAGGTTGTGAGGGGAAAGAAAAAAAATTAAAAAAAACAAGGGAGAGAATTAAATTACAGTAGATGGGGTAGAGAGAGAAGATGGGAGGGGAGGGGAGGGGAGGGAGGATAGTAGAGGATAGGAAAGGTAGCAGAATACAACAGTTACTAATAGGGAATTATGTAAAAATGTGGATGTGTAACCGATGTGATTCTGCAATCTGTATACGGGGTAAAAATGGGAGTTCATAACCCACTTGAATCTAAAGTATGAAATATGATATGTCAAGAGCTTTGTAATGTTTTGAACAATCAATTAAAAAAAAGAATAACCAATAGACTAGATAACTTGGAAGAAAGAATGTCAGATAATAAAGACAAAGTATACAATCTGGAAAATTAAGTTGATCGCACAGAAAAGATAGTTAGAAACCATGAACATAACATCCAAGAATTATGGAATAGTATCAAAAGACCAAATTTAAATTTATTAGGATAGAGGAAGGCATAGAGTTTCAAACTAAAGGAATGCACAGTCTCTTGAATTAGATAATATCAGAAAACTTCCCAAGCACACACAAATTGGAAAACCAAATACAAGAGGCTTATAGTACACCAAATATACAAAATTACAACAGATCTACACCAAGGCACATGATAATGAAAATGTGTAGCATACAGAATAAAGATAGAATCTTAAAAACCACAAGAGTGAAAAATCAGATCACATATAGGGGGAGATCAATTTATATCTCAGCAGATTTTTCAGCCCAAACCCTCAAAGCCAGGAGATCATGGAGTAACATATACCAAACTCTGAAAGAAAATGGATGCCAGCCAAGAATCTTATATCCAGAAAAACTAAGCTTTAGATTTAATGATGAAATAAAAACCTTCCATGATAAACAAAAATTAAAAGAATTTATAGTTAGAAAGCCTGCACTACAGAACATCCTCAGAAAAATATTCCAAGAAGAGGAAATGAAAAACAATGATGAAAATCAGCATAGGGAGGGATTACACTAAAGGAAATCAGAGGAGAAACCAAGTCACAAAAATGGCTGGGAATGCGAATCATGTCTCAAAAATAACCTGAATGTTAATGGCCTAAACTCACCAATCAAAAGACATAAACTAGCAGATTGGATCAAAAAAAAAAAAAAAAGACTCAACAATATGCTGCCTCCAAGAGACTCATCTCATAGAAAAAGACATCCACAGACTGAAGGTGAAGGGTTGGGAAAAATTATGCCACTCACATGGACTGTGGAAGCAAGCAAGGGTTTCCATCCTCATATCAAATAAAGTAGACATCAAACTAAAGTTAATCAAAAAGGATAAAGATGGACACTACATACTGCTCAAGGGAACCATACACCAACAAGACTTAACAATCATAAAAATCTATGCCCCAAACAGTGGAGCATCTACTTTGATCAAACAAACTATTCACAAGTTCAAGAGTCAAATAGACCACCACACAATAATTTGGGGTGACTTTAACACACCTCCTTCATCACTAGATCTTCCAAACAAAAGCTGAACAAAGAAACTATAGAACTCAATAATACGATCAATAACTTAGACTTAACTGACATATAGAATATTTCATCCTTCAATGAGAGAATGTACTTTCTTCTTAGCAGTACATGGATCCTTCTCTAAAATAGACCATATGCCACAAAGCAACTCATAGCAAATATAGAAAAATAGAAACACTGCCCTGCATTCTATCAGATCATAATGGAATGAAATTAAAAATCGATGATAAAATAAGAAATAAAATCCACTCTAACACCTGGAGATTATATAATATGCTACTGAATGAACAATGGGTTACAGAAGACATCAAGGAGGAGATTAAAAAATTTTTAGAGGTGAATGAGAACACAGATACAACATATTGAAATCTCTGGACACTATGAAAGCAGTTCTAAGAGGAAAGTTTATTTCATGGAGTTCATTCCTTAAAATAAGAAAAAGTCAACAAATAAACGACTTAATATTCCATCTCAAAGACCTAGAAATAGAAGAACAAATCAACACCAAAAGCAGCAGAAGACAGGAAATAATTAAAATCAGAGCTGAAATCAATGAAATTGAAACAAAAGAAACAATTGAAAAATTTGACAGAAGAAAAGGTTGTTTTTTTGAAAAAAAATAAATAAAATTGACAGACCCTTAGCCATGCTAACGAAAAGAAGGAGAAAACTCAAATCACTAACAAAAAGGAAGTATCACAACAGACACTACAGAAATACAGAAGTTAATTAGAAATTATTTTGAAAATTTGTACTCTAATAAAATAGAAAATATTGAAGGCATCGACATATTTCTAGAGTCATATAATTTGCCCAAACTGAATCAGGATGATATACACAATTTAAACAGATCAATTTCAAGTGATGAAATAGCAGAAGCCATCAAAAGTCTACCAATCAAGAAATGCCAGGACCAGATGTATACACAGCCGAGTTCTACAAGACCTTTAAAGAAGAACTAATATCAATATTCTCCAGTTTATTTCAGGAAATAGAAAAAGAGGCATTCTATTAGGCCAACATCACTTTGATTCCAAAACTAGGCAAAGACACATCAATAAAAGAAAACTTCAGACTAATATCTCTAATGAACATAGATGCAAAAATTCTCAATAAAATTCTGGCAAATCAAATATAAAAACATATCAAAAATATCATGCACTGTGATCAAGTGGGATTCATCCCAGGGCTGCAAGGTGGTTCAACATATGGAAATCAGTAAATGTAATTCATCACTCAAAGATAAGAATCATATAATCATCTTAATAGACGCAGAAAAAGCATTTGACAAAATACAGCACCCCTTCATGTTCAAAACACAAGAAAAACTATGGATAACAGGAACATATCGCAACATCATAAAGGCTAAGCCCCAGCTCTACATCATTCTAAATGGAGAAAAACTGAATGCATTCCCTCTAAAAACAGGAATAAGACAGGGATGCCCTCTCTCACCAATTCTATTTAACATAGTTCTTGAAACACTGGCCAGAGCAGTTAGACAGATGAAAGAAATTAAAGGGATACATATGGGAAAAGAAGAACTCAATTGGCACTACTTGCTGATGATAATGTTCTATACCTAGAAGACCCAAAAAGTTCCACCAGAAAACTCCTAGAACTAGTACACGAATTCAGCAAAGTAGCAGGATATAATAACACCCATAAATCAAAGGTATTTCTGTATATCAGTGACAAATCCTCAGAAAGGGAAACGAGGAAAACTACCCCATTTACAATAGCCTTAAGAAAAATAAAATACTTGGGAATCAACTTAATGAAAGAGGTGAAAGATCTATACAGTGAAAACTACAGAACCCTAAAGAAGTCAAAGAAGACCTTAAAAGATGGAAAGATCTTCCTTGCTCTGGGATAGGCAGAATTAATATTATCAAAATGACCATACTTCCAAAAGCACTATACAGATTTAATGCAATTTTGATCAAAATCCCAATGGCATTTCTCATAGAAATAGAAAAAGCAATCATGAAATTCATCTGGAAAAATAAGAGACCCAAAATAGCTAAAGCAATCCTTAGCAGGAAGAGTGAAGCAGGTGGCATCACTATACACCGGACCTTAAACTATACTACAGAGCAATAGTAACAAAAACAGCATGGTATCGACAACAAAACAGGTTGGTAGACCAATGGTACAGAATAGGGGACACAGAGACTAACCCACAAAACTAAAATTATCTTATATTAGAAAAAGGTGCCAAGAACACCTTTGGAGAAAAGATAGCCTCTTCAACAAATGGTGCTAGGAAAACTGGAAATCCATATGCAACAAAATGAGATTCAACCCCTCACCTCTCACCACTCACAAAACTCAACTCAAAATGGATCAAGGACTTAGGACTACAGCCAGAGACCCAGTGTCTAATAGAAGAAAAAATAGGTCCTAATCTCTAACATGTGGGGATTAGGCCTCAACTTCCTTAATAAGATTCCTATAGCACAAGAATTAAAACCAAGAATCAGTAAATGGGATGGACTCAAACTAAAAAATTTCTTCTCAGCAAAAGAAACAATCTGTGAGGTGAATAGAGAGCCCACATCCTGGGAGCAAATTTTTACCCTCACACATCAGAAAGAGCACTAATCTCTAGGATATATGAAGAACTCAAAAAGCTAAGCACCAAAAAACAAATAACCCAATCAATAAATTGGCCAAGGACCTGAATAGACAATTCTCAGAAGAGGATATACAATCAATCAACAAATACATGAAAAAAATGTTTATTTTCACTAGCAGTTACAGAAATGCAAATCAAAACCACTCTAAGATTTCGTCTCACTCCAGTCAGAATGGCAGAGTTGAAGACAAACAACAATAAGTGTTGGTGAGGATGTGAAGAAAAAGGTACACTTTTACATTGGTGGTGGGACTGCAAATTGGTGCAGCCAATATGAAAAGCAGTATGAATATTTCTTGGAAAATTGGGAATTTGACCCGCTATCCCTCTCAGTCTACCATTTGACCCAACTATCCCTCTCCCCAGTCTATTCCCAAAGGACTTAAAAACAGCATACTACAGGGACACAACCACATCAATGTTTATATCAGCACAATTCACAGTAGCTGAACTGTGGAACCAACCTAGATGCCCTCCAATAGATGAATGGATAAAAAGAAATGTGACATTTATACACAATGGAATATTACTCAGCAATAAAAGAGAATGAAATCATGGCATCTGCAGGTGAATGGATGGAGTTAGAGAAGATAATGCTTAGTGAAGTTAGCCAGTCCCCCAAAACCAAATGCCAGATGTTTTCTTTGATATAAGAAGGCTGATTCATAGTGGAATAGGGAGCGGGAGCATGGGAGGAATAGACAAACTCTAGATAGGGCAGAGGGGTTGGAGGGCAAGGGAGGGTCATGGGGTAATTAATGATGGTGGAATGTGATGATCATTGTTATCCAAAATACATGTATGAAGACATGAATTGGTGTATATATACTGTGTATACAACCAGAGATGTGAAAAAGTATGCTCTATATGTGTAATAAGAAATGTAATGCATCCCACAGTCTCATATAAATTTTTTAAAAAAATTTATCTAAGCTGTAGTGTTTACATTATGACCTTGTAAAATACATTTAAGGTATATATGTGTATTCTTAATAGCTAAAATAATGTTAGTTCCTGTGGTCTGCTTTCCAAATTTTTTTGCAGTTCTATGGAATGCACTTATAAAAAGAAGTCTATGTTATTTTATTTTATTTTTTAAAGTACCAGCTAAATGATGGTGGGGGCTCCAGACGCATACATGAAGGTAGTTGTTAGACTGTTGTTAGGACAGAGGGACTGACTGCTCCAAAATTCTAGGCATCTGAGGGCACCACCTGAGCACAGGGTTGTTGAAGACAAACAACAATAAGTGTTGGTGAGGATGTGGGGGAAAAGGTACACTCATACATGGTGGTGGAAGCGCAAATTGGTGCAGCCAGTATGAAAAGCAGTACGGAGATTAGCTACAAGGTTGAGGTTAACTACAAGGACTGACAGTGACCTCAGTGCTGTCAGGGTTAGGGGAGCTAGGAGCCCACATCAGGCTTGTGCACTGCTCTCCAGGAACTCCCTCAGTGATGTGAGGTGGCTTCTATGAGCTAACTGAGCACATTTGGAATGTGGCCCTGTGCTAGTACCAGGATGCAGGCTGTCCTCCATGGGGTACATCAGGCGGCTGCAGTGAAGAGGGTCAGTGGTCATAACTCCCAGTAGTGTTTTCCTTTCAGGAGAAGCTCTGGTTCTTCTGTTTTTATTGTCCTTGAGGAGGAACAAACTCTTAAGAAGGGCACTAGGGGAAATCTATGTGGAGAAGGCTCCGACTCAAGGCAGCCCCCAGACTACTGCCCAGGCTCCCTCCCCTGATCCAGCTCACCAGCAGAGTGAGGCAAGGGGCTCCTTGTTCCATTAGTCCCCGTTCTGGTGGTTAGGATATGTATTCAGGTTGGAAACTGAGGTACAGAGAGGTTGTGGACCTTGCCCAAGGTCACTCAACCAGTACACTGTGAAACCTGGATTTGAACTCGGTCTGGTTTCAGAATCTGACCTTTTAACCCTAGTCTGCACTCCAAAGGAACTGACTATCCCAAGCAGAGTTGCCAGGGAAAGACCCAGAAGACCAAAACAAAGCTCCTGTGGCCCCCAAAAGTTAGGTCGAGGAGACTAACTCCTAGGAGACCAGACTTCTAAATCAATATTTCCAGGAACTTAAATAACCCTAAAATTCTATTGATTGCCATATGTTTGCACTAAAATTATGTTACGAATTCCTAGTTTAATCCCCCCTTCCGGACTTAGATGCATTGATTCATGTGTTAGGATGACTTTTTTGTAATCCTTTAAAAACTTCCTGAATGTGCCCTTTAGTTTATCTTACTGAAAAAGATGATAATGCTCTGGGGCTCCTGCATTATAGAGAAATGGTGTTTTGTTTGTTTAGGCACTATAAAATCCTGGAGTACATGGATGGTGTTTAGTGTTATTCATCTCTTACTCAGGTACTAGCACTTAAAAAAAAATCATGTTTGATGAAAAGCAAATTTTGCAGAATAGCTACATTAGTAGGGATTATTCACACTACAAAATGACTTTCTGCCTTATGAAATGACTCACCACTGTGTTCCTTTAAGTGGAAGGCCTCAAGGGCTCTAAAATGGAATTTCTATAAAAGCTTAAATGGAAATTTTCAGGAATGTACTATTATATAAACTGAAAATGAACCACCTAATAAAATACTAGTTATATTTTATTTTAAAGATTATTACCAGGTTTTTATTCCCTCTTCCTTAGTAGTTTACCCCAGAAACCATTAGGTGCAACTGGGAAGGGTACCTTTGTATGGGGGGACCATGGTGGTCTCACTGGGGTACAGGAGGGCTGCCCAGCACACATTTTAGAGCCAAGTGGGGGCCATTGGTTATGGCCCATTGTGGGGTGAGAAGGACACTAGGTGTTTGATTCTGAGAGGGGTGAAGTGGGGTGTGTGGGTGGTGTGGCATGTGACAGTAATGAGTTTGAGTCCAGGTAGAGTAAGGAGAGTGCCTCACCTGGACCAGAGGCTCAGTGGCAGCAAGCAGTGGAATTGAGAAGACATCAGTATAGCAAAGATCAAATACCCAGATCTTTCACTTCATAGGAAAAAAAAATACAAATACGAGGAAAAAAACTGAAATGAACACTTTTGTAGTAGATTTTCAAATGGGAGGTATCAGCATAAACTTGTTGATTTTGCAAATGTAGATATATGGAAAATGATTTATAGATGTGCACATGTATATATGCAAATGCACTTGTAGAGTTACCTGTAGTCCTTGGTAGAACTCGCAACAGCAGCACTCCAGTAGCAATAAGCACACCTAGCATCCAGATCTTAGATTGTAAAGGCCATTCTCCCGAGAGGAACCAGGGCTCCTTGGAGAACTAATTTCAGGGCTGGGAAAGGATAGTACACAATGAGTCTGGATATCTTACTGTACTAAAAAGTAAGGAAGTGCTCAGAAATTATAGAGGCCTGTCAAAAGGGCTCTAAAGTCATGTTGAAGGAGCCCCCTAGCATATCTGGACCGTTATGAACATCAGATTAAATTAGGATGCTCCTTAAAGAAATGCTGGTCCAAACTGAGAAATGAATCTGTGCCACTGCTAGAAATGGGACTAAAAACCAGGGCCACCTCATTTTTGCATATGGGAGTCTAGTCTAATATATCACTGCTAACACACACAGTACAATGTTTTAAAAATAGAATCTGAATTGAAGAAGGCCTTGCTTCCAAAGAATCCCCGGACCTTGTAACACTGTTTCAATTTAGAAGTAATTTGATGACTAAAACAATAGGTGCATGTAAAATATACCATCTTATTTAAAATAGGTATTCAAACATTTCTCATTTGTGACAGGGACAGTATTAGATTATTTTATTATTTTAAGCCAAACATAGTGGCTTATCTTGTGGTCTGTAGTTGCTTTTTCTCAGCAACGCAGAAACACCCTTTTAATACCACTCTGGGGACCTGTGTCCATATCTACTGTAATAAAAAACAATTAAAAAATTAAAGAGTTAAACTTTTGTATTTTACTATTTTTCTATAAATTTCTAGTTTTAATCAAGCATACCGAAGTAGAATATCTTACACATATTTATCTTGTTGACAGCTGTGCTTTTGCTATTAGGTAACTAACTTTTGTGTGTAACAGGAAAAACAAAAACAAAATACAAACTTAACCTTTTATAAAAGCTAGAATTTTAAAAAAACTAGTCTACAAAATTCACATTGAGTTAAGATTAAAAAAAAAAAAAATAGGCAGACCTGGGTGTGTGGTGTCATTTTATAGGAGGACTGAAATGAAGGGAAGAAGGCACTGATGTTGGAATAGTCTGGAGTATGTAGATCTGGTGAACAAGGCCACCCACTGGGACCCACAGATCTAGCTGCAGAATGTTGGCAGGAGCTTGTGTTACCCAGACTTGACATCAGGGGCTAGGGAGTATGGTTTTCCCAGTAGAGAGTAGTATGGATCCTTCCACTTATATTCTGGGGAGTCTTATTTGTTTCACCTCTAAGAAAATTGAGACAAGGCTTAGGAAAGTATCTCAGGAAAAAAAATGGTAATCTCCATCTCGAAGTTTCAGAGTCAAAATTCCTTTACTATAACTACCTGGGGAGTGGGGGTGTAATGTTCTAGTGAATACCTGCTTCAAAAGTAGTTAATACAAAAACTATTAGTAACTATTAAAAATAGTATTATAGTACAATGTTGAGGGGTCTATCCTCCAAGTATATGGGCACTTTTCACAGAAATCTTTGAAAATATCTGTATTGCTGTCAAGAGACCTAATGCCCTCTATCACTTTATTACAAGGTCATCTCTTCAGTGGTGCTGTGGGGTAACTTTGTGAAGGCTTACTGTTTTCAGTGTTTCTAAACAGTCACACATGTGTTTTCCCAAGAAAAACTATCCTATCTTTGATAAAAAATAACATAAATATTTGCTGTTTCCCAGCAAATGGTAATTTCCCCCATTAACTGATTAGAATATTAGTGATCACTAATGGGGTGGATCCCTGTCCACCTTCTCCTTACTCGAATAGTGTGCAAGGTGTTGAGGATCTCTGTAGTCATCTCAGTGAAGGAAACAGGTTGAGATTACAGAGCTGGTTACTGTGGTGTAGTCAGGATTTCTTTGATGCCAAAAGAAACTCACTGGAGTTGGGTCAAGTGGAGTTGACAGAGGGTCAGGGTATCATGGGGAGAATTCTGGTGCCACTGGGCTCTCATTCTTTCTGATCCTTCTTATGAATCTATTTGGGTCTCCTTTCTTTCTCTGTCCCTATCTCTGCTTATATAGTTACTTCATTCTTATGCTTTCCACCTGGGTGTGGCCCACTGAGAATTTCTAAGATCCAGTTTACCTTGTCATCTTTCATCTTCTCTACTACGTGAAGGGGTGGCATCTGTCTGTGTTGTTTAAGTCTCATGTGAGAGCCAGGCCCAGAGAGAGCTGCTGCCAGAAGTGCTGCAGCCAACTGTGCAGGGACTGGCCCTGCCATCATGCCACCCAACATGGGACAGCAGTAGTCTGAGCTGTACTTGTTTGTAGTACATCATGTTCATGGCAGAGCCAGATCTCCCAGTTATATAGAAGGATATGGAAGGATGGAAAGTGACAGAGCATTTCAAATACATAAGTACAGAAGGGAGCTCTCTGTCCAGTTTTGTTGTTGGCTCTTCTCACTCCAGGGAATAAGGTGACAGGCAGTGCTGCAGACAGTCAGGTATGATTCTGGATGGGGAGACTACTCTCTGCTCTGTGTGCTTACGTAGTTTTTTAAAATTTAGTTTCATTTGCTGTGTAAATAAAGGAATCAAATTCAGGAAGTAATTTAACTCTTTCTTGGTCCTTAAAATTTACTTTTTCTTGTGGCTGGGGTTGTGGCTCAGCGGTAGAGTGCTCCCCTAGCATGTGTGAGGCTCTGAGTTCGATCCTCAGCACCATATAAAAATAGTAAAATAAAGATATTATGTCCATCTGCAACTAAAAAAGATTTTTAAAATTTACTTTTTCTTATTTTAGTGTTAGTGGGGTTTCACTCCTTTCCCTTTTCTGTGTGTTGCTAGTTATTTAGTGGGATAGTGGAAGAGGTTGAATTAGGAGCAGTATAGCTGGATACCCTTTCAAATTTGAGCACTCTTTTGAAGGTTTGAGGCTCTGTTTTAACATGTGTTCCCATGTGTATTGCATCAAAAGATAACTTCGAAGCTTTGATTCATCCCTCTGATTCATCACTATCAACTTTAAGATTAATAGTGTTAGAAGTGTTTAGACCTTGACCAACCTTTCTAGTATAGGAAACATGTGAGGCAGTGCCAGGTTCTGAATTTCTGGCAGCATTAGATACCTTTTCTTTGGGTTATTGAAACCTGTGGCCCAAGAGTGATGCTGTCCTTGGATGATCTTGCCTGACATGTGTTTAATAAATGCACATTAGCACTAACCTGTAAGGGAGGAAGTTCTGGATAATGGAGAGCCAAGGGGGAAATGGTCCAGACACTGCACTTTTTTATTATTGTAAACCTGGACAGCCTGTTTATTGGTAATAGAATTTCCTCATGTTTAGTTTTTATTTAGTCTCACATTCGATTGGTTGAAGACTAATTCAGAACCCATATTGATAGGACCATATTCCACCTTTTCCTCCATAAAAGGGACAGATGGGTTTACAGTAGAGCATTCCAGTTTCCAAGTGGCAATATCTGTTGCAGAGCTCATGTATCACTCTAAAATGTTTGTGTGTATATTGTGATATTTTTTAGTCTACTGTCTTGTGAGGTTGATAGAATTAAATTTTTAGAGTGTATAAATTGGACTACCCTTTACTACTTTAGCGTGTTTCAAAATAAACATACTTGTTGACTTGAAGCATATTTTTCATGCACACAGGCATGTATGAACAAGGACTTGTGCAGCATTATTCTAAGTTGCATCTCTATGCAGAGATAAGCTGTAGCATAATGAATGCCTGGAGGGAGGAGACTTCTGTTCGAGGGTTTTAATTACACTTGTGCAATAACTTTTGTAGCATTTCTAAGGCTCCACATTGAGATGCTTCTGAAGAGCAAATAAGGTTTCAGCATAACCTGCTTGGCTTTGAGTATGCTGTGTGTGATGTGTATGTAAACGCAAAAGGCTTTCACAATGCTGATTCTACTGTCTATTTTGCTGACTCTTACTCGTGGTGCCTTGTTTTTCTGTGTATTTACTTCCAGTGTTTTACCCTGAGTTCATATTTCTTAGTTTTTTCCTGTGGCTGTTCTCTGGAACCAAACCTGAGGGTGGATTGCTCCAGAGGGGAATTGCTTATTTCTCAGGGGTAGCTGGAGTCACTGCTGACCCAAGGACTTCTAGGAACTCAACTGTCAATTTGAGATTTGGGGAGCCCTAAGTTATTTCTGGCTACAGATTTACATCAGGGCTGGTTTGTGATGACAAATGGATCTCTCTCCATTCACTTAGTATCAAGGTTTGGGGCAGGCAACTTTCTTTGTGATCCTGATGTGTTAGTTTAATCCTACTTCTCCCAAATACAGGGGCTGTGGTCCTCTGGTATATCCTGTTAGATGCTCCACTTTGCTGAGGGTTTCCCCTGCTTCTAACAGTGCTATGAGACTGAAAACCAAAGCTAAAATCCATCCTTCCTTCCATAAATGCTCCAAGGTAGGAACCAGTATTAATCCCCTTCATACCTCTGGAATTCTCGTCTTCACTTAATCTTTAACTTCTAATATTCCTTACTAATTAGACAGGTCACATTTACCTGTTGATCTGTCCTTAATGCTTTACTCAACTTTTTAGTTCTGAGTGTGAGAATCAGTCAGAGTACCTCCTTAGACATATCCTCAGAAATGGAAGTCCTTAATTTAAGATTGCTTTGGGCTCTTCCTTGTTACCCTATCTACCTCCCACTACAGGAGCTGGAAGGATTCACAGAACTTATAGCTGTGAGCTCTTGGGACCCTGCTTTGTACTAGTACTCTCTACTTGTTCAGAAACCCAGGTGAGTCAGTCTGTTTCCATGTTTTAGGTGCTTTGGAACTAAATTCTATCTCCTTAGAATTTCTCCCAGTTAATATTTTGTACCTTGAAGCAACAAAGATAAATGTCCCTTTTTCATGTGGTGTCTGATATTTTGTGCCTCTTGTTTCCCCAACTTTGCTAAGCTTCCTATTCTCTGGGTTAACTTCCCTTTGTGTCTCCAACTATATCTTGGGCAATATGATTTCCGTCTCCATCTCCATATCCTGTCATCCATTAGGACTGATGATGATTTTCTCTATTTGGCATATAGTTTGTGTTTTCTCAGACATTGCATGTTCATAGCTACACACAATATTCCAAATATGATTGTGCCAGAGTACTTTTTCTAATGCTATCTTTGTAGCCTTGTGTCTTTACAGTTGACACAGCTAATAGTCGATCACTTCTCCCCTCCTCACTTGTTACTCCTTTTGCCCCCGACCCTGATACCTTTGTTGTATAAACTGTTTTAAGCTGGATCTTATTCATCTTGGAACTATGGATAATATGCCTTTAAAAAAAAGTAAATGAATGGTATTAGCTCAAACTAAGAAGTTTCTTCATTGCAGAGGAAATAATCAGCAGAATTAAGAGATAATCCATAGAATGAAAGAAAATGCTTGCAAACTATTCATCCAGTAAGGGATTAATATCTAAAATTTCTAAAGAAATCTATCTAAAAAGGTGAACACCAAAAAAAAATCCAATTAAAAACTGGGCTAAAGAACTAAACACTTTCCACGTGCATATATGATTACATGACCAATGTAATTCTACATCATGTACAACCAGAATGAGAAGTTATTCTCTCTATCTGTATGATATGTCAAAGTATATTCTACTATCATGTATAACTAA
Organism: Callospermophilus lateralis; assembly: GCF_048772815.1. Lineage (NCBI taxonomy): Eukaryota > Metazoa > Chordata > Mammalia > Rodentia > Sciuridae > Callospermophilus > Callospermophilus lateralis. The sequence continues at coordinate 74,025,530 of NC_135307.1, read as the reverse complement.
TAAGAACAAATAAAGAGGATATATCATTGAGCAACAAGTATATGAAAAAAAAAAGGCCAGTCTCACTTAACATCAGGGAATTCAAATCAAATCCACAATGAGACATCACTTCACTACAGTTAGAAGGGCTGTCATCCAAAAGGCAGGAGAGGATATGGAGAAAGGGAAACTTGAAAAAAAGACTGTTGGTGGGAATGTATATTAGTATGGCCATTTTTAAAAACATATATATTTATTTTTTAGTTCTAAGTGGACATAATATCTTTATTTTTACATTTATGTGGTGCTGAGGATCGAACCCAGTGCCTCATGCATGCTAGGCGAGTACTCTACCACTGAGCCACAACCCCAGCCCCAATATGGCCATTTTTGAAAAGAGTATGGAGATTCCTTTAAAAACTAAAAATAGAACTACCATATGCTCCAGCCATTCCACCACTTGCACTCCCATGTTTATTACAGTACTACACACAATAGCCAAAATACAGAATTAGCCTAGATATGCCTATCAGTAGATGAATGAATAAAAAAATGTGGTATATATACACACTGGAATATCATTCAGCCATTAAAAAAAATGAAATTCTATCATTTGAAACAAAGAGGATGGAACTGGAAGCCATTGTGTTAATGAAATAAACCAGACACAGAATGACAAATACCACACATTCTCATTTGTGAAAACTGGAAAGTCAGTCTCCTAGAAGAACAGAACAATAATGGTCACCGGAGACTAGGAAGGGCAGAAGGGAGGGGCAACAGCAAGAAGATGGATAAGGGGCCCTAAAACAGAGGGAGAATTAGCTCTGGTTTTCCTGTAACACAATAGCAGGATTATTGGTTAGAATAATCTTTGATATATTTCAAAATGACTAAAAGAGTATGAAATTCCCATCCCATAAAAAAGAGATGGAAGTGTTTATCATATCAATCATATCAGGGGTGATATGATTATCACACATTGTGTACATGTATCAAATAAACCAAAATATGCCCTGTGAATATACAAATATTATGTCTCAATTCAAGAAAAAATAAACTGAAAAAGGTAAATGATGTGCTGCTATTTAATCAATTTTTGAATGAACATATGAAGCCCTGATATAATTCTATTTATCTCTGTTTAAGAATACCTTGAATAGAATATTATCTTGAACCACAAAAATCCTAGGGTTGTATAAAAGCTTTCACTTGGATTTAACATGTTATCAATAAATTCTATTTGTAGAAGGTGATAGTTATTCAGGTATAATTAATAATAAATTCATTGATTTAATATGCCTGTTACAGTTGTTATATTGACTTTAAAGGATTATATTTTACAGAGTCATTTCATTTACCATCTTTAAGAGATTAAAATTTATAAAAACTCACTTTTCCAACATTTGATGTCAATTGTCATTCTGTATTGACAACATTAATTAGATTTCCTGTTGAGTTCAGTCTTCTAGTATATAATATATCAAAAGGTCTATTAGTTATAATTTAGGTTCTTGTCACAAATGTTTTCAGAAAGCTGTTGTAGCAGGGGTAATAGTAGTTAAAGGTGTTCAGTGTTCTTAATCCATCTCTTAAAATGGGTTTTGTGCTTCTCAAAATAAAAAACCATGTCTCCCTTGCTCAGACCCTTTGGGTTCACTGAGTTTTGACTGTAGGACTCCTAGGTTGAGTATAATTATTATGATTACGTTAATAATAAAAGAGTTTTGTAAATTTCAGACGGTGAATTCAGAGTGTGATTAACCCATTACTGGGAGGATTCATGACACTCATTGTGCAAAGCATGAAGCGTGTGTCTGAAAGCCAAATGAGTGAGCACAATTGACAAAGATGTTTACCCAGGAGGATTTGTGGGTTAAACTTACTTTGAAGTTCACGTGAAAGGATTGTTCAGTGAACTTGAGAAAAAAAAAATCCTGTTGTAGAGTTAAAAGATGGTAGAAGAGTAACAGGTTGGGAAAGTAGCTGAAAACTTTCTTGATGTGATTAAACCAACTCAAACAGTAAGTTAAGCATGTTTTTTGGTTAATGGTGAAAAATGTTTTTTTCAGTGGTTCTGATTGGAAACATGAACTAACTAGTCTTATCACGTGTTTTTCAGAGAGAACTTTATATGCCAATAGTTGTAAGTGAACTGGAGATACTGTTTGAAAGTATGAAATGATTTTCATAACAGTGCAAAAGTAATTTAAAACATTATATATTAAGCTACAAATGATATTTATTGCCTGTCTTCATACAGTTTCATAAGTATGAAATAGTTGCTTTGTTGGTTTTATATAGTCTAAGTTGAAGAATATTTATGTGTTCTTTCTTTGCAATTGAAAACAAGGAAATAATCCTCAAGAAAATAATAATTTAGAATATCTTCTTCTGAAAATTCCCAGTGGGGCTGGGGGTGTATACAGCTCAGTGACAGAGCACATTCTTAGCACACATGAGACCCTGGCTGAAACTGCAGCTGAGGTTCCATACCTAGCACCAAAAATAATTCTCAGTAGACTGCACTGGAGAACCTAGCCTTATCTAAATGAACTTAAGTGATTGATGTTTGGTGGTCCTGTGGACAGGTGAGAACTTACTGTTTAAGCATGGAGGAATTTTGGATTGGGCAAAGGGGAGGGCAGGGAGGGTTTATGAGAATAAGAAATATGGTGGAATCAATGGACATCATTACCCTATGAACATGTATGATTGCATGAATGGTGCATCTCTATACATGTACAACCAGAGAGTTGAAACGTTGTACTCCATTTGTGTACAATGAATTGAAATGCATTCTGCTGTCATATACAACTAAGTAGAACAAAGAATAAATAAATAAAAATAAAAAAAGGAAAAAGAAAGAAAGTGAATGGGTAAGCCAGAGAGTAGAAAGAAATTTGCAATTCATATCTTATTCATATATGTACTTAGATATTTATGAATATATTCATATATATGAAAACACAAATGTGTGTGTGTGTGTGTGTGTGTGTGTGTGTATATATATATATATATATATATGAATTCCTGTAAGTCAATAAGAAAAAGACCACCCATAGAAAATGAACTTCACAAAAGAGGCTCTACAAAATATCAAAAGACTTATGAAAACATGTTTGCCTCATTTGTAAGAAGACAAATGCAAATTCATACTTTTTGGAGATGTTACTGTATGCCCATGAGAATAGCATAAAAAATAACAACAGCATAATATAAACAGGAATATATATCATGAGTAATCACCATACACTTCTGGAAGGAGTATAAATTGATAACAGTCTTCTGAAAGATATGGTCTGCTTCTACTGCTGATAATAATCTGACATAACCTATTAAAGATGAGTAAACAAACAAAAAGAATAAATGGGTTTACTGCCATGCTGTTTTGTTAAGTATGTTCTGGACCTTTGTTTTTAAACCTGCCTCTCTTAGCACTAATTGCAACATATGTATAGGGTACTTTCCTCTTTCTCTACTCATCTGATTTCCACAAGTTTGGGGATTCTGCTCCTTTAGTGAAATTATTGGGGCTCTTGATCACCCAGTGTCAAGAAAGAACTGAAAATTCAACATTTGGTAACCAAAGATTAAAGCAGTTTTAATGATAGGAACATAAAGATGAAATAAACATCCCAGAAATTAGAACAATAAAAGAATATTTGGGAATTAATCCAGGAAGCTCAATACCCAATTAATAATGATTTCCAGAAGTAATGGGCAGAAAATTATAAAGAAGGAATTCAGGAAAATATGTGTACTTCCCAATTGAAAGGTCTTGGCAGACGTGGGCACATTTGTTGTTTATTCTATCTGTGTTCCTTAAGTGTCTACTTGGACAGGCATTGTTAAAGGCAGGAGGACTGCACAAATGAGGTAGGCCAATAGTCTGTGCCATCATGGAGTTTACATTTTGTTGGAATTACTCTGGAATTTAAAAATAGCTCATACCAAAGCACTTCATTGTGAAATTTCAGAATACCATGGATAAAAGGAAGATAGTAAAAATTTCCACAAGGGAGAAAAGTCAGGTCATATTTAAAGAATCAGGAATCAAACAGAATTGATCTTCTCAATAGTAAAGCTCTGTGCTGTTCTTGGGAACAAATGAGTGCCAGCCACTAGTTGTATGCCCAGCCAAATAATTACATGTGAGAATAAAACTAAGACATTTTAGATAGGCCAGAAATATAAAAATATTTAGACACTGGGGATGTGCTTCACAAATAATGAAGGAATGAAATTCTGAAAGAGGAAGACAAAGATGAGATTTAGGAAATGAGACCTAACACAGGAAGAAAGCAAAGGGAATTCTGGGAAGTCTGGAGGGCATGCAGCTCTCTCCTGGTCCTAGGGATCGGGACACCCAAATGGAGAGAGGCAGAGGCCTCTGGATGAAACAGCCGTTTGAGAGGGGTGTGGGGACAAAAGGACTCACTCACTGGTTAACCACCTTGTGGGTTTCTGTACAGAGAAGGTTTATAGTTGTATCAGAAGGTTTAGGAATAATTTAGTAATAGGAAGATAGCTAATTGACAATTAACAAAGTTATAGTTTCAGCAGAAATAGAGTTATCAAGAAAGAAAATACACTGATGATATACTACAGACACAGCTGTGAACTTTATAGTCATAGTCATAACCATGGAAACAGTGAATTTTTAAAAACCAGTATATTAGCAGGATAGGGAAGGGGGAGTCTGAGTAAGGTGGTTGCACCTTGCAAAGTAGGAAATCAAAAATAGCATCAAACCAGATGCTGTGGTGCAGGCCTATAATTCCAGCTGCTCGGGAGGCTGAGACAGGAAGATTTCAAGTTCAAAGCTAGACTCATCAATTTAGTGAGTGGCAATTTAGCAACTTAGTGAGACCCTGTCTCAAAACAAAATACACAAAGGGCTGGGGATGTGGCTCGGTGGTAAAGTGTTCATGGGTTCAATTCCTGGTACCAAATAATAATAACAACACGTCATTGAAAAATCAAGAAAGAGATTAACTTGGTAGGTTGTGTGACATTGAAACAACCTGTCAAGGAATTCTGTGTAATTTTCACCCCAGTGTGACTTAAGGCACAGGATAAAAAGCCATAATTCAGGAATGTGGCCTTCCAGGGTCCTTGGCTAATAACTTCCACAGCAGACAAAATCTCTGGGGGAGGTGGGGTGGTCCCTCATGGAGCCATCCAGGGCTTCCGAGGGCAAGCTGGTTTCAACAGATCCCTGTGAAGGGCTCCTCCTGGGCTACGAGGACAGCATCATGCCTTTGTTTTAATTTATAAGGCACTGATCTCTGTCCTCATTTGAGATGGATTAGAGTGTGGCATAAGTCTGGTCTCAATTTCTGGCATTTTGTGACCCTGGACAAGTGAAGCCACATTTTAGTTTTCCCATCTGTAAAATGGAGATAATACTACTACCTCCTTCCTAAGGTGGTTTTGAAGTGTAAATCAGTTAAGATGTGTCAAGTCTTTCAAAATAGTTGATGGAACACAGTAGACATACTGTGGTATCTGGTTTATTTTTACCTACCTTTGTTGACCTTTGTGTTTGTTGTTGTTCCCCCTCCCCCCTCCCCTTTCCCTCCTCCTCCTCCTCCTCCTCCTCCTCCTCCTCCTCCTCCTCCTCCTCCTCTTCTTCTTCTTCTATGCTATTACTATTGTGGTATTTTCTTTATTCAATTCTATCAATAATTTAGAAGTGGTTCTTTGAAGTATAAAAAAGAGTGTCAAAAATAAGAATTAAATACTACTACAGCTCAAAATAACATTATAAACAGATAGTGAACAGAGACCCAGAGTAAGTATAGGCTGTGAATCTTGAGTGTCCAGGGACCAGTGAATCTGCCAGATTGATCATTTCACTCAAGTAACTGAAAAAGGAAAATCATAAGTAGAAAGTACCACAGTGACTCTCTGAAAATTGAATTTTACTTGGCAGGTGATTTATTTGTGCACAGTCTCCAATGCTTTCTCTGTTATGAAACTTTGTCAAATAGTGGTATGAAACCCTGAATGCTTTTGAGTCATTTTCAGGCAAAGTACAGCAGTCTCTCTAGTAAACCAGTTGAGTTGTCCCAGATCAAGTTCAAAATAGTATTTTCCAGGGTGAAACTGATTAATTCTGTCGCTGAGGGCCCAGAACAGAAGAAAGCCTCAAAGGCATCATTCAAAGTTACATTCCTCATGGCAAAAGCAGATTTGCTGAGAAGTTTGCAACATCAACCTCAAAGCTGATGACAAACATATTTAAAGGGAAAGAAGAAGTTTTTGGCAGAATCCTTTATCATACTGTTGTTGCCTGTCATGTAATGTCAGTGGTGTGCATTATGAAGAGCAATCATTTGTGTGAATGACTGTTTCACTTTTTAGTTTTGTTGAAGTCACTTGTGGGCAGGGTATGCATCTGCCTTTGGCATATGTCTGGTGATACATTGACTTTTCATGTGGTTTGTCACTGAAAACCTTTACTTATTTTGTTGGCTCCCCTATTGCTGGGGAAGTTCCTTGACATTCCCAGCAACAGGCACCAGCTGAGAACTAACTCAAGGAAGCTGCTGCTCGGGGAATTCTCATCCACACCCCACTTCTCCACAAAGATGGTGATGAAAGCTCCCTCGAAGACCGCATTTCCACTGGGCTGTATGAATTTCTCAGCAAGTAGATACCTTAGCTCTCCTTTGTTGAGTTTTGCTAGCTGGTGAGGAAATCTTTTTCCAAGAAGGTATGAAATATTTCTTCATGGTCCTGATGCAAGTAAAGAGCATTTCTGTGATATTGGATGGCTTAATCCAATGGCATAGTGTATACTTTTATCTTCTCCCACTGAATCTGTCTCTTCCTGGCCAGAAATAAGATAATGAGAATTTACAAGAATTGCATGATGATGCTGATGACTGAATCACTAAGAATTGATTCTTTACTAGCCTGTTCTGATTTTCACTGGGAAGTTGGTGATAGTTTGCTATGTTAAAAAAAAAAATGAGGCAAATAAGTACATGATTGAGGTATCATGTACTTCAAGCACTATTCATCTCTTTCCCAAGTTGAAACGTTCCATCTCCCACCTTTTAAGAATAACTTAGGTTCTGGTAGATACCAAAGGAAGCCTTTTAATAATAATACTTAACAAAGTATTTGGGTTCATTCTTTCTGTGTTTGTTGGCGGGGGTGAGGTACCAGGCATTGAACTCAGGGGCACTGGATCACTGAGTCACATCCCCAGCCCTATTTTATATTTTATTTAGAGAAAGGGTTTCACTGAGTTACTTAGCACCTCGCTTTTGCTGAGGCTGGCTTTGAACTTGTGATCCTCTTGCCTCCTGAGTGGCTAGGATTACAGGAGTGAGCCACGCACCCGGCATCTGGGCTCATTCTTGATGCAAATATTTAATGCTGCCTACCAAAAATCTTGATGCTACCTTACCAGAAATTGCAACAAGTCCCAGCGGTCTGTACAGTACAGTGGATTATAGTCTTCCAATTGTTTAAATTAAAATGTATTAATTGGCTTAAATATGGAGATAGGCTATTGCTAAAGGTAATCATGTCTTAAACACAGATGAGAAATTGTGCTGAATATTTGTAATTTTAAAATATTACATGTCACCAGTATTTAAAATTTAGAATGAACATTTAAAAACTATTGATTACAGTAAAATCATCATACCCAGTGAGTGAATTCATAGTTGGCAAAAGTTTGGAATGTATTGCCTCAGGAGTTGGAGAGTTATTATTCTGGTTTGATGTTTATATGTCTGATGTTTATGTGACTCCATACAGGTAAATTGTCTTCCTTTGGGAACTATTTCTTCGTCTATAAAAATGAGAATAGCTAGACAGTTTCCCATATCAAAATGGTAATTCTTACTAAACCAGTAGACATTTTCAACTGAACAGCTTCTCTGAATGTCATAGGTCCTGTAAATCTTAGTTACAGGAGACTTTAGAAGCAATCTAGACCACCCTTCCTTGGTAAGTGAGAATTCCTCCGCAGCACACCTGGTGTAGTCTCAGAGCTTTCCTCTGTAGGGCAAGCAGAGGATGTGAAGCTTTCTGTGATTTGGGAGGGATGGAAGTCCCATGCTAGGCAACTCGGAATCATTTTCAGCAGCTGCAACTCAGATAAGATTTATTTGTACCCAGATCTGTTTGTCTCTCCCTATAATGTTTATGTATTTATTTCAATTCTGTCCATCTACGCCAGACTGAAAAAGATAAAATTTTCTTTTATATTAATATCTTCTAATTATTTAAGTTACCTCTAATCCTCTGCTCTTCTAGGGCAGAGTGCTGTAGTTATTTCAACAGCTCCTCCTGTGTTTCTAATCTCCTGTCTTGGCCCCTTTGTGCCTCTTCAGAGTACCCTTCAGGACAAATGTGATCTATCTATATAGATCAGTGATTTTTTGTTCTGTAAAAAACACTGTTTACTAAGATAGACCAATCATATGCCAGGACCTTCAGGCTTGGCCCAGGCCTGTATTATTTTATTTCAACAACTTTGCCAGAAGGTTTGATTATCTGTAGTGTACTGATATGAAAACTAAGACTCAGGTATCAAGTTAATTGCTCAAGATAGCTAACCCAGGAAGTAGCACAACTGTGACTTCTGTTCCTTTTAATTATAGCATCACACCATTGACTCATATTGTGCAGTCATTCTCATACATGCCACCAAGACACATTGCTTTGGTTGGATTTTAAAAATATTACATTCTTCTTAGAATCTTTAAATATATAGAATTTATGTAAGAAAACCCTTCCTTACCCCAGTAGCTATGCTGGTAGTATAACGTGTGATTGTCTTTTACATTCTTGTCCTACCACTTACTTTCAGAACCTGAACAAAATGGAAGCATGAATCTATAACTGTTTTATTAGAAGAAATGAATGAGTTAATAAAGTACCTGCCAAACAGTCCTTGGTACATAGTAAGAGCTCAAATGTTGCTATTGCATACAGAAATGCACAAAGTACATGCATAATGTGTGTGCGAAAATAAACACACATACTTAAGTAGAATTCAAAGCAAAAACAGTAAGAACAGTCTGTTTATAATGTCCTCAACCTTCTTTTATCACCCAAAATTTATCACAGCATTCTTCCATATCATAATAATTCAGTCCACTGTAGTATTTTTTTTCTTTTTTGCAATTACAAGGTATACCATAGCCCCTTAATTTCTTTACTGATGGATGTTTAGGTTCTGTCCATGCTATAATAAGTAATGGTTCAGGATATTATCTTGAAGTGCATCTTTATTCATGAGAACTGATTTTCTGAACCTACACTGGGAAATTTACATTTATCTCTTAAAAATGGTTTGTCTTGTTATATTTGGCATGCTTTCATAATATATTGTCACCAAACATATTTTGACCATGTTATCCAGTGGATTCACTGGGTTTGGTTTTACTTCATTTTTTTTAAGTGGTAATCAGTCAATTCTCCTTAACATCTTAAAAA